>NC_079505.1:79943287-80610245 GCF_030052815.1 Hevea brasiliensis
AGTTTAGAATTGACAACACATAGTAAATTATTTCCTTGTAACATTTATGCAGAGATGTCAGAGACGAAAACATGTGGAACTGAAATTTCCGGGTATTCCAAAATCTTATAACAATGATTTGATTTACAATTTGAAAGTTCAAATGAGATTATTTACCTCAAGATCAGTTGCACCATCACCAATCATAACCAGAGCCTTGTACCCATGAACCCGGTTTATCATCATAATCAGCTTTAGATGAACTCTTAGAAACCATACAAGAAACTAATAGCTAATAGACCAACCTTCCTTATCTGCTGCACTGCAGTTGCTTTTCCTCCACTTCTTGAAGTAGGCTCATTAGCATCAAACCCTAGAAACTCCCCCAAACTTCCAAAGAGCAATTGGTTAGCAAAAATATTTTCAGGCGGAATCCCAAGGATGGATGCAACAGGCTGCAAGGAAGTTGTTTGACAATAATAACAGAATGATATCTAATTTATCCCATACAGACAGCCACCAAATTAGAAAGCAAAGTTTTCAGCTCCAAATCCAAATGATGATAATAATATTCAGTTAAAATACAACATAAGACTTTTTGAGATTTTTATACATAAGCCGTTTGAATTTTCCGAGGTTGATAGTATTTTATTATTTGAAAGGTGAAGTATAATATTGAACATATATGATAGAATTATTAATACACTGATTAGATAATTGTTCTTTTACACTTCCACAAATGCTGTAGCACAAAATTACAGAGCTCTTCCACAAAAATCCTGTGCACTAATTTGTTATAATAATTATAAAAACTCCATAGAAATGTTATTATTGATAGTAAAGATCTTCCTTTAAACTACATGTAATAGTTTTATATGGTTATCATGTTAGTGTAAGCACTTTATTATAAGTTTACAATTTAAAGTGAAAATGTCTGATAAATGATTATAAGACAGAGAAAGAAGCAACAAAACAAAATAAAAATTTTAATGCAGTAACATACATTGATCATTTGACGAAAGCCTCCAGAGATCAAATAAACATTAGTATTTTTAGCCTTCAGCTTCTTGACCAACTCATCTATGCCAGGAGAGATCCTACATAATATGAAACAGAAATAATGAACATTCTTCAAATTTTGATTTAACTCGAATTACCATAGGAAAGGGATATTAGGAAGTAATCAAAAGATATTGAATGAAAGAAGTAACAAGTCCTTCTCATGCATCAGGTGGCAAAACAAAAATTTGAATTGAATAAGTTACAAAACAAAATTTAAAAATAGTTGGAGATAAAATAAAAGAACTCATCAAGATGATGCACACACTCTACTCAAATAAGATATTAGTAATTTAATCCAAATAAAGTGCTAAATTAACAGCTTACCTATTATCAGGAAGTCTACTAAGCATAATAAGTGAGAAACGGCATACACCCAGAATTTGAAGTACACTAAGGTTAAACATTAAATCATGAACCACCTTTGCTCTGAAATAGACACGAATGAATAACTAAAAAATTAATCAATAAAAACACAGCTTTTTTTGTTCCTCATGAATAAAATTTTAGTTTAGGTCCATGTTCAATGAAAAATAGCCAATATCTTGTCATGAAGTCCAATATAAAGTAAGCATGTAACAGCCAAATAAAAAAAAAAATAATAACTTTAACCAAATAGAAATATAAAAAATACAAGGCTTGGGCAGAAATATAAGAAAGAGAGGACAAAAAGGATGATGGAAATAACTTGGGTTGGAGTAATAATAAGGGGTTTAATCTCTTAATATGTCATGAATAATATCAATGTAGACAGGAAAGAGTGAAGGAAAATGATCCATATGGCCACCTCAATTAGTTTGAGATTTAAATTTCGTTGAGTTGAATTTAAATGTCAAATAGATGCTATGCAAACCACAAATTGATATACAGGTAGACAATATTCCACGAAATGAGGCATGTATTAGCTTAATGAAAAATCCTTTTCATGGGATAGTAAAACAGATTAAAAAAGAAGAAAAAAAGACATACATCAAGGGAATGGGATACTTCACCATGTTCTATGGCATATATTATGCGTTGATTGTGTTTTTGTAACTTCCATAAAAATATTTTTCAATTAAAAGAAACAAATTAAAGCATGATTAAGGAGTTAACCTACTTTGGGGGCCTCTTCTCAAGAAAATCTTGGACCTGAGATAAGGAAGGTTTGAATAGAGAAAGTATGGCTGCCAAGGCCTCCTCAAAAGGAACAGAACCACCCATTGCTCTGGCAAAATCCAACACTAAGATCAGATCTAACATTGAGAAATAAATTAGTTTTAAGATCTTAATAAATGACAAGGATAACCAACTTAGCAGTCCATTCTGCAACAGCCTTTCTAGCTCCACAAAACTCTGCAAGTTCATCAATACCCTCATCTAGGCATACTGTGCTATCTATATCAAAGCATACTGCATCAGCGCTTCTCCAAAGCCCAAGAACATCTGTCAATTTAAAAAAGCAATCAACAATTACAGCAACATATATATCAGTATTAAAATGTAAAGCTGGAAAAGTCTTAAGGCAAAAGTTGAAATAATGCAGGATTCAAAAGATAATCTGGCCAATCAGGGCGTCATATGCTGTCTACTATAACTTCAATTCTTCAGTATGTCTTGTAAGCTTAGTTGGTCTCTAGTCTAAGAATTATTTACAACTACATTTCCCATTTCCAAGTAGCACTCTGAGCTTTTACTTTTCTTTTGTATAGTTGTGTTGCCATTTAGCAAGTTTCATGACAGTAATCTTACCTTGTTTGCTTCATTTGTGATTGTAGTAAGTTTTGCCAGATAATTTAGTTTTTTTTTTTTTTTTCCAGATAACCAAAATCTCCATTAACCAAAGAAAAAATAATTATAGCCACAATTGTACTGCTTTCAATATTAAAACTAAATTCAGAAATTCATTTACTATGCTCAAGGGATGACATCCAGTTCTTAGATACTAATTTCATACTTTTGTTTGTTCGAGTTTAAAGCAGGTAAAAATCTAAGTCAACCAATTCAATAAAAAAAAATCCAAAATGGAAATATCACTCTGATTTTTTAATTATAACCTTTGGATGGCAGTGCATTGTGGAAGTGGCCCAATGAGGAAGCTTTTAAGGGTTGAACTGAAGCACTATCTGAAATGAATGTTTGAGGTTTCATAAACATAATACCACCTCTATTCAAATCCTTTTTCAACTGCAAGGGGAAAGCTGGAATAAAACGAGAGCCAGAATGTCTACAGGTAGGATGAATTGGGTCGATTCGTAAATGCACCAACCCTTCCATTAAATAATCTGTCACATATAAAAAAAAGACACAAAATAAACAAATGAACCCAAAACCTTGTGACACCATTACATTTCACCAGTGCTGCAAATGCTCTATCACAGTAATACAGTGATGAATGATCATAACACAGTTTTCTCCTCAAGCTAAATCAACAACAGAAGATGAAAATTTCGATGATATCTCGCCAAACAAACAGGGAAAAGCAGATGGAACAATTCCATTCCATAACAGAAATTCAGAAAATGTATAAAAAGAAAGAAGATAAAATGAAATGGAGAAAGCAAAGCAATGAGGAATGAACTCACTGTTAGAGTTGCAGGATTTGCTTTGGTTATGCAATGTTTTTGAGGTAAAGTTAGATGTTTGCATCTCTATGCTCTTTCACTTCTCAAATCCTTCTGGTTTCTTATTCTTTCATCTGCCATTGGTTGGTGAGAAAATAATAATAATAATAATAATAATAATAATAATAAAATAATTACATCTAAAATCTTAACTAATTTAATGGGATACAATTTTTTTTTTTTTTTGAAAATTTTTAATTAAATAAATAAATTAGTTATCAAATTATTAATTATTACATCATTATTTTTTTTAATTACATCATTATTTTTTTTAATTGATAAATATATATATATATTTTTTAATTTATTGATCAAAATATTTAAATATATTTCTCTCCCTAAATATTTTTTTAAAGCCCCGTGTGTGTGTGTATTTTAAACCATACATGTATATATGAAATTTACATGTCAAAATCCTTGAGGAACAATACGACAGTCTTGCTAGTAAAATGCACAGAAACTGTTCGATGAAATTCCGGGTAGGATACAAAAATTTCGTTTCCGTCCCTTTTTCGGGCGAAAGATTTTGAAGTAGCGATGGATAATCATGACAATTAAGTGGACAGATAACTCTTATGACAACAGGGTATCCAGAAAAAACAAGAAAATAGTAAATGCTCAGCATTTCCTTCCATCTTGATCAACTAGCGTGCAATCGTATCAGCTTCGTTTTTACTCGTATATTCAGCCTTGAAGATACCCAACTCAATTATCATCGCAAACCACCCTTTATTCCCATTACGCTGGGCCAAAGAAATGGCAGCCTCTGCGATCTTCGACTTCAAGAAATTAAGGTATCGAGATTCAAGGTCTTGAGCACGTCCGCCAGGTAAAGTTACCGCCACATGGATAAAGGGAAGACGATGGGAACTCTGAGCTCTGGGGTCACAACATCCGATAATAATAATAATAAAACTTAGTCTCATAACTTGTTTGGATATAACTAAAATCAATTCCTATTTTTATAAAAAAAAAATCAATTAAATCATATTTTTATTATTAAAATGTTTAAATAAGTATATAAGATATTTTATATTTTTTCTAATTTTTTAATATTTAAACTTATTATGCACACACTATTTATGTTGTTATATAAACTTTCTATATAGTTTAGTTGATTTATATGTTTGTTGATTGTTAGAAATTTATTAGATATAAATTTTTTTTGAATTTAGTATAAAATTATAATTTTTTAATTCTACTCTTGATGTTAATTTAAGGAATGAAAATAATTGAATTTCAATTCTGAAATTATATCAACATGAATTATATAGAATTCAATTAAATTATGTATTTTAAGTTGTGTTATGCTAAATAGTAGACTTAATTTAAAATGAATGAATTTTATGAATTTTAAAATTTATTATAAAATTGAATCAAACAATATGATTGTTTTTTTTTTATTTCTTCTTTTTAGCAGAAGTTCAGCCTTGCGCATAAAAGAACCCTTCACCGTCAATTGCTTACTAGGCATGTCTGAGACGATGAATTACGAGAGTCGCATTGCTGGCTAGGCTTACCTGAAAAGATGAATAGCAACCCTGATAGCTTGTTTCCCATTTTCCCAGCAAATAGGCACACAGCATTAGCCAATTGAAGTCTCCCAATAGAAATGCACTTAAATTGTTATAATAGAATTCACTAAAGCTGAGACATGAACGCCAATTAGAGCAAGGGCATTCTTTTCTTTGTTGAGATTGATAAGAAAATGATTCAAATTCATCCGATGTCAACTTGCCCAAGATTGCTGGTCTTTATCAATTCCTCGTGTTAGTCGAGTTCCAGCAAATGACCTTTTTTATCAGTGCTCTGTGCAGGATCGCCAGCGTGCTTTTATGATCTTGTGGTCCCTCTGGAAGCATGGGAACGAGGTCTTATGGAAGGAATCTCGCAGTAATGCAACTCAACTCCTTGCTTTATCTCCCCATTTCCTCAAGCAATGGACAGCAGCTCAAGCCGCCTCCCAGCCTAGCTCTTCGGTCAACTCTGCCCCCAATCTTTTAGATAGGACTTCCTAGCGAAGGCCTAATCAAGGTTTTATCAAATGCAACACAGATGCTGCTTTTAAGTCCAATCTAAACAGGATTAGAGCAGGTTGGGTCCTGAGAGACTATAAAGGGGGATCTAATCAAGGCATGCCGACTTGATCTTCTAGGCCCAGCAGATCAAAAGTTGCCGAAGCATTATCCTTCAGAGGAGCCCTCAGCTGGGTGATGAGAAACAATTTAAACCATTCTATTTTTGAATCTGATGCCCAACCAGACTCCTCTTGGCCTTGTTGCCTCTGATTGTAATGTTCTTACTTTGGTCTTGTTGCTTCTGATTGTAATGTTCTTCTTGATGAGCTTTGTTTTTGCTCTATCGCTTTTGCGTGCAAGTCAACAAACTCTGTCACCCATTGCTTGACAATGACAGTAAGTTCTCAGTCTGATATTCAAGAATGAAGTTCTGTCACGAAAAATGGAGAGCTTAATGAAAGCATTCTTTTTTGTCTTAAAAAAAAAAATCAAAAGGGAAAGCCCTAGCAAGCCAGCAGCCGCTCAATTGAAACGAGAGAAGCATACAACTCCTGCATGCATGCTTGCGTTGCATATTTTCATCTGGATTACTAACAGATTTTTCTAAGTCCCTCCAATCTCTAATCTAACAAGTAGTGTATCTGCCAGTGTTTCAAGATCAACAGATATTCCTTATAAGTTCTTTACTAGCATATGCATCAAACACGAAATTTCACCATTTATATGCCTTGGAAGTTGTAGGGGAATCACCAAGTATTTGATGAAACAATTTACAGTAACTTCAAAATATAGTCCGGTCATTGGGGTAGGAGAGTGAAAGAACCCAAAATCATTGGTAGCCATCAAAGATACGATTTTCAATTTCCACAAATGAAGTATAACGCTGGGCGGAATTATTGGAGTAGCTCAACAAAAACATCCTCATAAGATAGCTATAAAGTTCCAAGAAGGCCGTTGCCAAGATATTATTTCGTCACTGCCACAAGACTTGTTCAATTAACCCTCTAATGCTGATGCTCCTGATATAATTTCGATCAACTCAGTGGTGATTGATGCTTGACGAGTTCTGTTACAAAATCATCAAACAAATTATTAAAATCAATCATGAAGACAAGATACAAAAACAAAGAGGATTTGCTTAACTACAGTCCCATTACATGTACAATGACAACTATAGGTTGCTTAGCTACAAATCCATTACGATTGACTAACCAACCAACTTTTACTGAAAGTCCAATATTTTAGACCACTAAGATGTACCAAGTTGAATACTTGAAGGCCATCAAAAGAAAGAGAGAGAGAGAGAGAGAGAGAGAGAGAGAGAGATTTTCCCTGTTAAGGTCAAAGCAAACATCCATTTTGCATGCATTGTTTATAAGTGGACAGAGCATAAGAGACCTGTTATAAGTAAGTGTCAGTCGATCAAGCATCTCGCCAGCATTTCTGCTTGAGCTGTCCATAGCAGACATCCTAGCTCCTTGCTCACTGCAAGCATTCTCCAGTACAGCATTGAAAAGGACCTGGAAAAATATGAAACAAGTTCAAGATAAATACCAAAAATTATCATAAAATGATATGCATGAAACACCAAGTTATTAAAACTGGTTGTATTAGAAATATCACACTGCCATACAGCCAACAAAACAAATATATTTGCATTAAGCAAACGGGCAAAGCATCAATGCCCAATAGGTTGCCAAAAGTCAAATCACAAAATAAGGACCTTTTTCAGCAGAATCAATTCCTAGGCATTAAGCTTCCAGATTTCAGTTTACTTGGTAATTATTTCCAAAATGATGTCTTCAGTCTCAAAACACCAAGAAATTACAAGAGTTTAGCAACGCTTACACAAGAAAACTGGAACTCAGCAAGATTCTGAAGTATTTCACCCTTTGTTTCACCACCTTCAATCTCATAAGAGTCCAGATCTCCAAGTTTTCCCCCAGATTCAGCCTCTCTCTCCACAACCTAAATCAACATATTATCATACAACATCCACAACCCAACCAACACATCAATCCAAAGTAAGACCAAATTTTTCAAAATCACCTCTGGAGATAATATAGTTGACATGGTTGGAAGAAATGAAACAACTGAATGGAACTTGTTGAAGACAATCCTCAAAGCATCATATTCCACATTCTTTAAGATGTCATCTGCCAGAACAGAGACCTGAAAGGCCAACAATTAAAATGGAAATAAGAGAACAAAAAATGCCATATACAAGAATCCCCATAATCTATCAAATTTGCAGCGAAATAAGAGAACAAAAAATGCCACAGACAAGAATCCCCATAATCTATCAAATGTGCAGCAATTCAGCCCGCTCCTGAATTTGTCAGGAATATAACAGGCATGTCAGAAGTCAACATGCTTTTCATAAACAGCACAAAAGAATCCATCAGAGGGGGAAAATTAAAATAAAATCAATGCAAATGTGAACTTGTTTCCTGGTCCACGTAATGCTACACATTAACATGACTCTAATTCACGTATATGGTTACAATCACAAGTGGAAGTACACAGAGAAACACAAAGAAGACATTTTCTATGATGAACAAATTCAGGAAACATAACCAACTGACCTGAGTATAATTCAGAGGATTCTTTTGCAACTCAGTGATGGATAGTTCAATGTCCTTCTTCGAGTCACGTATCAACTGAGCCTTTGCCTTTTCTCCCAAGATTACATATTTCGTTTCTTTCTCTGGACCTGTGACAGTGGCAATAATATATTTAAATTGCTCAAAACACCAAGCCTTACCGTAGGTTCAGTAATGAATTCTACCAGCAGTCAACTTGTGAATAGCCTTGCTTATCTTGACTGATGTGGAGTTAATTCCTCCACATAGACCTTTGTCTGAAGAAATAGTGACAATTACATTCTTCTTCGCATCAACACCTGGCAAACACAATAACACAATGCAAAAATGAATGCAAGAACAAAATGAAAAATATTTAGGGAAAGAGAAGAAAAGTAGAAAAGGATTGGGTACAATCGCCAGGAAAGACAATTTTAGAGCACTTAAATTGTCATATGAATATAGAATCAACATTCACAATCAAGCATTTATAAAAGCAAAAAAAAAAAAAAAAACTTTATCAAATTCCTTTTCCTAAGTCTTATGATCTATCTAATCAGAAAGGCCAATTGATTTAGTATCAATTCCAGTCTGCATGTGTTTGACATCTCAATGAACTCCTCAAAATATTAGAGAATGAAAATAGCTTGTATTTCCCTAGACTTAAACATTTTCTTGAGTTTTAACAAATCTTTCCACAATGCCAAGTGCTCTCTCATTTGTTACCACCATGGATTTTAAACTCCTAAGTGAAGCAGAGAAAATGGAAAAGACACCAAGGCCAGTGTTATCAAAGGCGAGCGAGGCGCCCAGGCGAGGCGCCAGGCGAGGCGAGGCGTCCCTCTGTCGCCTCGACTGGAACGCCTGGCTCGGCTTGGAGGAGGCGACGCCTCTGGCCGGAGAGGCGAGAGGCGACGCGGGCGAGAGGCGACGCCTCTTCACAGCAACGGTAAAGTGTTTTTTTTTTTTTTTAAATTAAAAAATCGATAAATTTATCTGCGTACCGTCAGCCATTCCACCACCAGCAGAGACCCTTTTCTTCTCAACCTCACGAAGACGACGACAACAGGTACGCTCTCTCTCTCTCTCTCTTCTTCTTCTTCTTCTTCTTCTTCTTCTTCTTCCGCTTCAATCTCTCTCTCTGTTACGTCCCTTTCTTTTTTTTTTTTTCTCCCTCTCCAGTCTCCACCTCTGTTCGATCTCTCTCTCAGATCCTTTTTTTTTTCTTTCCTGCTGCGCTGCTTCGATCTCTCTCACGTCCCTTTTTTTTTTCTCTCCCTCTCCACTGTCGATCTCACGCTGCTCTCCTCTGCTCTCCTCTGTTGATCTCACGCTGCACTCCTCTGTTGATCTCACGTCCCTTCTGCTCTGTTTTTTATTTTTTCTTTTTTTTTTTCTTTTTTTTTTCTGTCCTCTCCTTATTTCTTTCCTACTCTGCTCCTTCTGATCTCACGTCCCTCTGTTGATCTCACGTCCCTTCTGCTCTGTTTTTTATTTTTTTATTTTTTTCTTTTTTTTTTTTTCTGTCCTCTCCTTATTTCTTTCCTGCTCTGCTCCTTCTGATCTCACGTCCCTTTTTATTTTTTATTTTTCCTTCTCCTCCTTTTAATTAATTAGTTATTATTAATTATTTATTTATTTATTAATTTAATTATTTTATTTTTATTAATTAATTATTTAAATTTTATGAGTATTGGTGAATTTATTATTTTAATTTGTATTCTTATTTAATTAGTTGATTAATTAATATGGGTATTGTTGATTTGTTGGTATTTAGTTTAATTTTTATTTATTATTCTTGTTAATTTGATTAATTTTACTTTTTAATTAGACATTATTTATTAATTAATTAATTATTTTATATAGGTATTATTAATTTATTGTTAATTTAATTTTTTATCTTCTTATTATTGTTAATTAATTATTTAATTTATATGGGTATTGTTAATTTATTATTAATTAGTTTACCTTTTACTTGTTATTATTATTAATTAGTTTTAATTTGATTAATTTTACTTTTTTCTTTTTAATTAGATATTAGATGTTTATTTTATATGGATATTATTAATTTATTGTTAATATGATTATTATTCTTTTTGTTCTTAGTAAGTAATTGTGTAATTTATATGGACATTATTACTTTGTTGTTAATTAGTTTACTTTTTACTTCTTATTATTGTTAATTAGTTGTTAGATTAATTAGTTTTACTTTTGTCTTGTTAATTAGACATTAGTTGTTTATTTTATATGGTATTATTAATTTATTATTAATTTGATGATTTTACTTTTTGTTCTTATTAATTAATTGTTTAATTTAAATATATATATATATAATTTAAACAATTAAGGTTATGGCGCCTCGCTTCAAAAAGGCCCTCGCCGCCTTCGCTCGCCTAAGGCAATAGAATGCTCTATCGCCTTAGTGTCACCTTTCGCCTTGATAACACTGACCAAGGCACTGGTAGGTTAAATTTGAAACACCTACTAAGGTTGCCTGATGATAACATTTATTCTATCATACCAGCAATCATTGTGCATAATATCATTTTAGTAAAAATGCATCTACTTCAGGATATATGCAACATATATTCACTAAAGGTTAACAAATGTCCAAAAGAATATCATTTGCAGAATCCACAAAAGTAATTTGCCTCAAAAGCATGCAATACCATGAAAATGTCAAACACCATTGACACATTACAACTTCTGAATAAATTTTGCAAAAGCTGCAAGCAGACGACCAAAAGAAACCGGTAATATATGATTATTAAGAAAATGGCAAAATGCAGGCAAAGTAAAGACCATAAGAGGTGCACAATAAACTCTTAAAACTGCAAAAGTAAATATTGATAAATTTGATGGCCAATTTATCAGAAGATCGATTAAATTGGATAAGATAAACAGTTCAAGTTAACTTGAATGCTTGTTAATGAACGTACTAGGAGCATCGCCAAGAAGTGCAGTAAATGGCTGCCATAGGCCACGAGAATTTTCTGCTCGAGTTTGAATTGCACGTAACTTTGAGGCTGCAACCATCTTCATGGCCTTTGTAATTTTCTGAATATTTTTGACACTCTTCATTCTATTTCTGACTGCACAAGAAACATCAACAAAAAGAATTTTACACATCCTTAGGGCCTTAATTTAATTAAAGACAGCCAAAAAAAGACTTGAAGTCAAGATAAGAAAGGCATTAACTACAGAATGAAAATGAAGCTTACCAACTTGAGTTGAAATAGAACGTATTCCGAGAGGCGCCTGCTCCCTGCGCATGAAACTAAATTATTTAGTTGCTCATGATGCAAACAGAACTACAAAATTTTCTACAAGGAAAAAAGTGCATTCAGCAAATAATAATTGAGGCATGAAGATGAAAATTTACACATTAGGAGATTACTGTAAAGGCAATTCATATTTTTCACTGATATTAGGTGATTTCTAAATTTTCTAGAGGACAATAAGCCTAAACATGCCATGTTTGCAGTTTTTTTTTTCTTTCTTTTTTTAATGTTTTGGTATCATATACCAAAGCTCCATGAGAAGCTAGAGACAAGTCCTTTACACTGGTTACAAAGTCTTAACCTCCTTTTTAGCTAAACGGCCCATCCACCCTAATATCAAAAACATTATAATCAAACAAACCAACTATAGTAGCAGAACATTCATAAATGGCATTAAAGGCACTGAGGCAGCAATCTTGATATGTAAACAAGCTCAATATATGAATAATAGACTTGCCAAAAAATTCAGTGCCAATTGATTGCCTCAACAAATCCACATCTGAGATCACGACCATATAACCCTCTCCCCTACATATACCTCCTACCCCTAAAAAGGAACCAAATGAGGTATGTATGAGTTATATTGAAATCATTCACTGCAAATACAGAAGACATTATCTAATTGCTGCTAATATCAAACAGGTTAGAAGACAATATCATCAAACAAACAAATTCCAATATCAATTGTTTGCACTAAATCATCATCCCCAAACCTTTAAGATCCATTTCTTTCTTCTTTTTTTTTTTTTTTGGTCAAGATAGTCCATTCCCAACAATTCAACATAAAAAAAAATCAAAATTCACAAAAAAGAACACAGTTTTATCCACTTTGTTGTAAACGCACAGATAAAAACTAGTAAATAAACATGTGTAGAATCGGAAATAAAACAACACCGCGGTGTTCCATTTAAGACATCGCATTTTTCCAAAATAAAGAAGAAGAGCAGGTCGTACTCAGCAATAAGAGAGGATCGGATGGCGGTGATCGGTTGGGAGGAGATGAGAGGGGCAGCGAATCGCCTCCCTTCACGTCTCAAAGAAGCCATCGCCATTGTTGAAAGATTCTTTCAGTGAAACCCTAGAGGCCAGCGAGCTCTAGATCGGACCAGTTTGCTATAGCTGCGTGCTCAGGTGTATTCTTCCGCTTTAATTCTCTTCTCTCCTTCGCTCCGTTAAAATGAAAATGAAAATAATGAAAAATTGAAAATATAGATTTAGGATATAGATTTACACGGATAACACAACGCTGCCGTTTTAATCTGTGCAGTGTTTTAAATGGATAAAAATATCCTTACGTATTTAATATAATTACTTAATTTAATTAATAATAATACTAATTAATTAATATAAAATATTAATTGAATAAAATTTAGAAATATTAATCTAATAGAAAGTCTATATACTAATATTATAAATATGTTATTTGTGTTATAAAATATAATTAAATTATTAGGAATACTAATCTAATAAGAAGTTTATATACTAATATTATGAATTTATTATTTAAATTTTATAAAATATAATTAGATTATTAATTAAAAATTAAACAATATTAAAAATTCAATAAAACCCAAGTTAATTAACATATCTTCAACAAAAAATTTTACTAAAAAGGGTAAGACTAAAAGCTATTATTGAATTTAACATTTTATATTATATTATATAAAATATATTATTTTAATTATAATGGTATGCAAATTTTGATACTTATTCTTTATACACGCAATTATAAAATGAGTTAATAATCTTTGATTTTTAAGAAAAAAAATCCTATTTTTCTTATTTATTTTCATTTTAATGTTATTTTAATATGTAAAAAAAGTTATTACACATTAATTTCATATTATCTTAAATTATCAACTTTGAATTTTAAGGTGAATAAATTTTAAAATTTTTATCATTAGGTTAAAAAAAAAGTTAAGTTTTTAATGAATTTTAATATAATTTTTTAATATAAATTAAATATTATTATATTCGATGATAATAGTTTTATACTTATCATAAAATTAAATAAATTGAATATATCCATATTTTAGATAAAAATTTACAAAATTTAAAAAAAATTACAAATTAAAGATTATAAAAATACACGAATAGATTTATCAATATGCCCACCAATTAAATCATTTTAAGAAAATTACATGGTACTCATGTCAAATATTTATTTCAAATTATTTTACATTTTTAATGAAATTTTAATATAATTTTAATTTTTTTACACTATAATTTAAATATTATTAAATTCTTTAGTATTTTTTATAATTACATAATAAAATTAAATGAATTGAACTTATTTATATTAAAAAAATTATAAAATTTTAAAAAATAATTATAAATAAAAAATATTAAAAACGTAATATATTTAAAAAATAATTGTAAATAAACTTAGGTTTTTTTTTCGAAATTTTCACCTATTGAATGGTTTTTTTTTTAAAAAAAAAAAAACCTTACATATTATACAAAATGTTTATTTAGAGTTTTTCTTTTTTTTTAGTTATTTAATTTATATCAATATTAGAATATGTAAGAAATGATATCGAGAATAAAATTTCTCGCAAATATTTACTTAATTGATTTTAAATATATTTGTAAATGGATTTTGTTATTATATAATACGAACAGTTGTAACATTTAAAAGTAGTCCAAAATTATGATAATTTTGTATAATTATTCTTAATGAATTTTTAAAATAAAAAGCATGGCTTTTATTATTTGAGGTTAATTTTTTTTATATAAATCATATTAAAAGTAAGAAAATAGTTATAAAAAAATAAGTATAATTTGTCATTTAAAATCTTAAAATAATTGTTTTCGTCATAACCATATTATTTGTATTTGTTATGCATACTAGTGATTTAAGTTTTCTGTATATAAATTTTTTTATATAATATTATATTATCATAATTTAATTATTTTTAATATCTAATTAAATTTAATTTTTTTGTCATAATATTAAATCACCATTACAATATAAAATATAAGAAAATAAAATTAGTAACAAATATTAAATTAATCAATTAAAATAATATAAATAAAATACTATAAATACAGTAAGAAAATATAAAATCCTATTAAAACCAACATCTGCTATTCTAATTAAATATTTACTAAATGAATGAAATTATATAAATAAGTTTAAAAAATTACACTAGAATAATTACGCAAATAACAATAAAATGAGAAAAGAAATATCTAATAAATTAGCTTCTTAAAATATTTGAATGATTTAAGTAGCCTTAAACAGTAATATCCTTTTTAGTTTTTTTTTGAAATTATTTTTAATAAAAATTATGATAGTTGATTTAGAAATCTGATACAATAATAATTTTATAACTAATAATTTTAGTTTTTAATTTATTTAAAAATTATTTTTTAAATGATAAAAAATATATTTATAAATAATTATAAAAATTAAAGGTATTTTTAACAATTCATTACTCTTCTTCTCACTTTTAAATTCATTACAGATATTATATGTAATAATTAATTTTCTCTAATATCACATCAATTAATTTATTTACTAAATTAATATATATATATATATATATATATATATAATAAGTTAAATATTTATAATATAAAATTTGTTATTTTGATGGTTTAAAATTACAGCTTCCTATAAATTTTTATTATTAAAATAATTAAAAAATAGAAATAGTGGAAATAAGTTAGCATATATTTAATAAATCTTAATCAATTATTTTAATATATCACTTATTAATTTCTATGTAAATAATTTTTTTTTATTTTTTAATTGTATTTTTTAATTAATAAAAATAATATTATATCAGTCATAAAATCTATTTTAATTTTTATTATTTTTATTAAATAATTACTTTATTTAATTAAAAAATAGAACATGTAAATGATAGTTCAAAAATAATCTATATCTAAAATTTTCAATTACATTTTATCAAAATCTATATGTTATTAATTAAACCAATGAAAAAATAAAATTTAAAATGTTTTAGTAACTCAAATAAGAAAATTTTAGATTACCACTTTGGCAAATACTAAAAATTATGTTATAAAGTTTTTTTTTAATATTACAATATAAATTTTTAATAACAATAATTATTCTAAGACCAATTCATAGTAATATTTAAAAAAAATATTGAAATTCATTAAACAAATTTTAATTAAAATATTTGATTATAAATGAAAAATTAAAAAAAAAACATAGTCATAAAAAATTATCTTTACTTTGAAATTTCTCATAAAAAATTAATAATTTTATTGCAATAACATTAAATTAAACAGATCTAACTATAAAAAAATATGTATTTTTAAATTAAAATTATTTCAATGATTTTAATTTTGGTGATTTCAACTGATTTATCTAGTAAATTAAAATTAAATTTTTAATTTTAATGATTTCAATTAATTTTATCAATAAACTTATTTGATTTTATTCCATAATTTGGACATTAAACTTCTTTTTCTTTTTCATGTGGTTAATAATATTTCAAAATTATTATTTTATCACAATAAAAATAATCTCCACCTGCTTTATTTGAGAAAATTTTATAAAATTTTGTTTTCATAATTATAAAATAATATAATTATTGCATACACATTAAAGGCAAAAATTTTAATAAATTGAAATAAAAATACAGTAATATAACAGTTTTGTCAGTTAAAGTTTGAGATTTAAATAATTGTCGTCATTGGAAAAAACAAGTCTACTTATATTTTCATATAATTTATCTATAATCTATATTATATATAAATGCACGAACGAGAATGAGGAGGCGAACTTTTAAATGAATAAAATATCTTTGCTTTTTTTATATTATTTAAAAATATATATTATCTTTTATTATTTAAATTAACATTAAGTTTTAATAAATTTGAAAATCATAGCCTACTTATATTTTCTATTATAATCTAAAATAAAATCTTATGAAAAAAAATTAAAATCATAAATTTACTATTACTTAAAAAAATAATAAATTATGTTCTCAAAAAGGAAATAATTTAAATTTGACTAAAACTTAAAGTCACAATCCATCCAATGTTTCTGATTTTAATTTTATGACCTTTCTATTCTAAAGCCAAAATTTTTTAATTAATTATTAAATTTTATTAATTTATTTTTATCTACAGTTTATAATCTATCTGTACTATAAGAAAATATAAATGAAGTAAAAAACTTATAACTAATTAAAATGGAAATGATTTTAATTTATATTTATAAAATTATACATCATTAGAAATTATTAATTTTAACACAATTTTGTTGCTTTTTAGTGTTTCATTCTTAGTTATTATACAAAAATCCTATTATTTATATAAAAAAGTATATTATTCAAATTTAATTAGATACTCAACTCAACTCAACTAAGCCTTTATCCCAAAAATTTGGGGTCGGCTATATGGATTCGCTTTTTCCACTCTGAACGATTTTGGGTTAAATCCTCAGAAATGTGTAATACTAAAATATAATTATAAAAATATTATTATTGAAACTTGCATCCTAATCTAATTTAGATGTTATAAAACTTACTTCTTTTAAATATTATAAAAATAAATTTCAATAAATCACATTAAAATATATTTATATATTAATTTTTAACAAAATGTTAATGTGATATTAATACTAATTAAAATAAAAAAAATTAACATGATAGCATTCCGTTAATGTATACAGGGATTGTGGCATAATAAAATTCCATAGTGTTAATTTAATAAAAATCAAAATTTTGTCCTTTAAATGAACATACATTAAACTATATAGTACATTTTTTGGAAATAATCTTTAAAAAAAATTATTATAAGAGTATATAATTTTTTTAAATTAGGAAAATATTATTATAGATATAATTTAACGAAAGTGTGAGTGAATTAATCAAATGAATGAAAATTTTAAGCTAGTGGGTACATTTACAATCATATTACACAAAAAAATATATATTAATTATAAATTATTGAAATATTAAAATATAGGTACACAAAACTTTAAAAAAACTTGCATGTAATATTATTTATCATTTTAACTTTTAAGTAACGTTTTCACATATTTATAATTTTTTAAAGAGTTAATATTATATTATATTTTTTGTTTTATATTACTTAAATTAATAATTTAATTTAATATTTTATATTGTAATTATATTAATTATAATATCTAACTTTTTATAAAAATATAATAATCGGTAAACTAATTAATATTTTTACAGATAGGCCGGGAGCCCTTATCATACATATAACTTACTCATGCTATGCCTCTTCCCTACTATAGGTACTTTATGGCTGTGCCCTTTCATAACATTATATGTATGATAACGGGACCGTCGCATCTAATATCAAAACAAAGATATTTCTGATACACATGATCCTTTATCGAGACAAATGTAGAGCATACGTATCTCTGACTACATAAGTATAATACACATTCTATGATTTTCAGGAGAAAGAGAAGAAAATTAGAAAGCCATGGATGAAAACTGAGAGATATTATTTCAAAGAAAGCTTGGAAAAACTTGATTACAACTGAGCTGAGAGTCTCCTTATATAGGCTTGAAGACTCTAACTTTTATAGGCAACCGGGTAGCAACCTGCTACCGACACTTAAGAGTAAAAGATACATAAAGTAAAATAAACACACTTATTACATAATATGACCGACAGACTTTAACTTTAATTATGGAGTTGTTGACAGATTGAGGGTCTGGTATTCAGAGTCATTTGAGTCATCAATTCCAAAAAAGTCCTTAGGCCATTATCCATGTTATGTGGGAGAAGGTGGGTCAGCATTATCGATGGCTTCACGGGCTTCAATGTCCACTGGGTCTTGGGAATCTTACCAGATTGGATTAGACCAATCTATAGGTTCATCTTCAAGGGCTCAGAGTCGGATGGGTCCAAGGGACGTGCAGTTCACATGAGAAAGAGCCAGGGACTGGTAATTATTTATCTCACAGAGATGCTCAGCCAACTATCTTCTTATTGGTGCCATAGCACTCTTTTCTAGGATTGAGCCATCATACGCTTTCCACTCATATTCACAGTTTTGAGACCAAAGGAGTCCATCAGGCCTCCTGGAAAATGGCTTGTGCATGATAAACATGGTCCTGATAGTGGGCTGAGTCTTGATGGGCCTTTCTTCAATTCTATGGACTTCTATGAGTCTTTTGAAGCTGTATTGCCATGCAGAGATGGGCTTAAACCATTCAAGAAACCTAAACAGAAGAGTCATGTTTGTGTTGTTGAGCGTATATTGATGAAGTGCCAAGAGAGGAAACTCTATATCCATAGAATACAGAGTGACCATACACCATAGGAGCCATAGTTCCTCGAGAACAAGGTCTCTGTCAGGATGAATGCTGAAGCAGGTTAAAAAAGGATTGTCAGGGATGAAGAGAAAGGAAGAAGGGAGTAATCCTCTCAAGGTATTTCTAGCACTCAAGTAATGGAACAAATGGTCTTTTGCAAATTGGGCTATATTTGGAATAGGTTGATTAGGAGAGCAACCTGGAGGGAAACTATCTGGTGTTGGGATGAGGAAAACAGGGGTATCTGGAGAGGATGAAGAAGCCATTAAGATTAAGGGCAATGTAAAATGTGATCTGACGAGGTGAAGTTCTCTGGGTCTAGACAGGAGATCAGGGATTAAATTGTGCTTTCCTTTTATGTACTGGACTGTCAATTTATATTTGGCGAACTAGTCCTTTAGCCTCAATAGTTGTGGTTCTGGAAGTGACTTATTCTTGAAGTCCATAATCTTTGGGAAAGAAGAGTTGTCCATGATGACCGTGAAATGGTATCCAATGAGATGAAACTCTAACTTTTTAATACCATTCACTACAAGAAAAAAGGAGATTTGAAACCGAATATTCGGTTTCAAATCAGTGAAAATTGGTTTCTAAATACATTTAGAAACCGATTTGAAACCGAAATATTCAGTTTTAAATCCGCAAGTTTCTAAATAAATTTGAAACGGAAATGGCGTCCGTTTCAAATTCTGAATCTATTTTCAAACCACTATTCCGTTTCAAATTTAGAAACCACATATTCGGTTTCAAATTCCGTTTTAATTTAAAAACTGATATTTCGGTTTCAATTTTTTTGAAACAGAAATTCCGTTTCAAATCGGTTTCTAAATTCTGAAACCGATCATTGTGTTATTTTATTAGAAACGGAAATATTCTTTTTTAATCAGTTTCAAATTAATAGTAGAAAATTTTTATTTTTTTATTTAATATATTATTTCCTGTATTGAAGCATATAATATAATATTAATTTTAAATGCTCAATATCATAATATTTATAATATCAGGCTATCAAATATCAAATATCAGTCAATATTATATATAAGTATGACAGTGAAGGGTTATGACAATAATATACTGTATGGAAAAATAAAATATCATAATAACAAAAAAACAAGCTACTTGTCATCAACAAGATAATCACTCATCAACACTATCAGCCTCTCTACCATCATCTTGATGAGTCGCATGTGGAGTTGGGGTCAGAACCTGCACTCGCATCATTTGTGCCATCATGTTTTGCATCATTTGTTGCATGCGCCTCCGTTGTCCGCCACGTTGTCTATATCTCTCCTCTAGCATCAACTCGCGTTGTCAATCTCTCTCCTCCATTGCAACCAAACTATCCTTGAGCGCTGCAATAGTCGATGCAATTGTTGAATCTCTTCCTCCATTGCCTCGATCGAGCACAATAGGATGCAGAGAAGATGATCCATATGATGAGCTAGGGTAAAAATTGATGCTTGAGATCCAATGCCATAAACCCTGTTCTTCTTCTCCCCACAACTTGATAATATAGTGCGACCTCATCTACAATAGGAGGGTCACCGCACTCTCTTGTGGTTGAGACGATCGCTCCTTAAGCGCCAAAAATGCATCCCGCATAAGTCAATACACATATTTTAAATTTATTTTTCTTGGCAATTGAATAAACAAACTCACTTATTCATTTTTTCATATAATTGAAAGACATAAAATACTTGTTCACTTACCTTAATTGATTGCGCCGTGAATCAACCATATCTGAGGTGCCTTTCCTAGTGTGGGTCTTATGGAAAAGTTCATAAGGAAAAGGTCTTCGCCAAGCCGGGCTTCTAAAAGATATAATGATTTTAGTGATGTTTATAATAATGTTCGATTATTTGCTACTAATATGTAGACAGACAATAACAAAACTAGTAAATATGAAATCATTACCATCCTATAGTTAATATGAAATCATTACCATTCTATCTGCGTGAGTAGCATGTGAAATCAACCCCCGTGGTGTCTAGAGATGCCTGCCCCAACTCCCCCTATCTCACTACAACGGTTAGCAGTGAATTGATGGCTCTTGGCTTTAAACTCTGGGCTACTCCATGCCTCCTTCCATTTTTGCATTGTACTATTAGGCACGATGACCTTGGATTTTCCTTTCCTGACATTGCACATTAGGGCCTTATAGCGCTCTGCAGCCTTTACGCCCAAGCTTCCTTTACTAGTGGAGTCACCTCTTGCCAATCAAAGTATTTCTGTATAAAATAAATAAAAATTAAGACAGTTGTATTAGTATGATAATATTTTAGAAAAAATTGACAAAGATTTCCTTAATTTTGGACAATCCAACCTAGTTATTAGGTATTAATTGCACCTGTTAAAAACACTTCATATATTCTCAACAATAAATAACATCCACCCCAACTACAACAACTCACAACAATATATATTTTCAATATCACACAAGCTGTACATATAGATCATTTAAGCATTAATATACTTCAATTGTGTTCTTTTACATTAATTCACAAATTCTCATCACTTAAATGATATTTGTTCATAACATTCTTTTTTGAGGTTTCATAAACTATGCAAATTAGTTATCTGATAGCTAATATTTAAATATTTATTTTATTACTTGAAATTCATCCCAAGAAACTCTTTTGTTTCAAAGTGATAGTTTTCCAACAAAGGCCCTCTGGGTCCATCCTCTCCTTGAAGATATTCTTCATCTTCCTAGCACATTCCTCAGATGGATGTAACCTGTACAAAAGAAAGACAACAAATATATTGATTTTATGTAAATGTAGAAACACAGTACTTCAATTCCCAATGATATGTAATACCAAATCATAGATAAAGTTAATTAATTTTAAATACTTACGTGCCATTAATGAGCTTTATTCTTTTCTTTCTTCCAAATGTAGTGAGTGATAGGCCATCCATCGATTATATTGGTTCTGCCCCAACAGAATGACCTTCATGACCAGAGGTTGATCCAATTGAATGCTCGTAAGATGGGGTAATAGGTGGTGGCGGTGGAGGTGGAGGTGTAGCTCGATGCTGTGTTGAAGCAGTAGACCCCTCTGGATCTGGTGCCGACCTCCCAGTGGATCGTGAAGGAACCTAAGGCTGACCCTGTGTAGATTGGTCTAATTGATCATTGGGCTCATCCTGCACAGGTAACTGCCTTGACTGTGAATGACCCAACAAACCTCCTCGCGATCGCTGCCTCGCATCCCGCATAAATAATTTTATTAATTAGTTAGCTTAATTAAACTTTTGATACATTATACAGTTGAAATTATTTATAGTTTATACTTCAAGTTTAGAAATATAAATTAATTTTGAGAAATACATAATTCTAATTAGTATCACTATCATATACATCATCGCATTCCTCATCACTTTCTGAGTCCAATTCAAGCTCTTCTTCATCTTCAACATCCTCTTCATTAATTTCAACTAGTACACCGCTTTTGATCATTCAAGTATTGTTGTTGATCATCATCATCGCCAATTTGAATCAAAGGGACTTCCATTTCATCTTCTTGAAATGGTTCTTCCCGCGTGGGGGTTGTGACATTCACTTGCTCAGAAGATCAATAACAGATCTCGCTTTGATTTTGAACACACCCACCAATCATCCTTGTCACGCTTTTAAGCTTGGATATATGGAATAATTTACGAGCAAATTTTGGATAGCAAGAACAAATGGTTCATACCTATTGAAGGATCTTTTATGATTAATATCCACAAGTTTATATTTTGGATGAATCTTTGTTCCCACATTTGGTGTTGGATCAAACCAATCACATTTAAACAATACGCTTCTTTTGATTGGTAATCCAGGTACTCCAATCAAGCACTTCAATTAATTGTCCATAGTAGTCACTTTCATTAGTACCGTAATTAGTCCCCTTGATACATACCCCACTCGCTCATCGTTGCCCTATGCGAACCATGACTTTTAGTGTGAAATTTATAACCGTTAACTACATAACTATTGTAGGACATAACACTTCTTAATGGATCCTTTAAGAACTGGTTTGATATATTATTGGAGGGATTGTGAACATATTTATTGAACCACTTATCAAATTCATGCTCTAGTTTCTCATTAACTTATTTATCATTGATATTTGCATTGGCCATGCATAACTCATTAACAAAAATGCTACTTGCAATGAAAGCACTCAATTACATGTTTGGAATCAATAATGGCATTGCAACAATTATAATAATTGAATATTAGAAACACTTACTCAATGTAAAGTTTTACTTTTATACAATTCAATAAGATGTACATTTGTGCTGCTTAAAATTCTTCTTCTATGAGATATCTAACCTTTCCTTTTCCTAGTGGCCTATCGTAATGAGTGAAAATTGATAGATTCCCTAGATGTTCATCCATATGTTCGACTGTATCATCATTGCGTGGAACCTTTCGATGCCTTGTGTTGACATGGGGTTCAAAATAATGAGCGCAGAATGACGATGCTTCTTCAACTAAATATGCATTGCATATGGAACCTTCCACTTTGGCTTTATTTTTCACATTATTTTTTAACTTCCTAAGGTACCTGTACCATTTACTATTTAGTCACAACAAATTTTCATTTTTCCATGTAATGATAGTATACAACAATACATTAAACTAGTTGCCTCTCAAATGGATACATCCACCGATATTGCACAGGACCAGCAATCCATGCTTCATAAGCCAAATGCACTGGGAGGTGTTCCATGGAGTCAAAGAAACTTGGAGGGAATATACGCTCTAGTTTACATAATATAATAGGAATCTCTTCATTGAGCTGTAACATGGCTTCTTCTCTAAGTGTTGTTGAAGTTAACTCTCTAAAGAAATTGCTCAATTCGGTCAATGCTTGCCACACATTTTTTGGAAGCAATTCCCTAAATGCTATTGGGAGTAATCTTTGCATAAAGACATGACAATCATGGCTTTTCATCCCAAACAACTTTAGTTTTCGCATGTCTATACACCTACCCATGTTTGACACATAACCATCTGGGAATCTAAGATTTTTAAGCCATTCACACAACACTGCTTTTGATTGTTTGTCTAATGTGTAACATGCTTTAGGATACTTTCCTGTTGCCATATCCCTCTCTAACTCAGGTCTGTGACAAAACTCTTTCAAATCTTCCCTTGATTTTGCATTGTCCTTCGTCTTCCCTTCAACATTCATCACAGTATTAAAAATATTTTCAAATACATTTTTCTCTATATGCATGACATCCAGGTTGTGGCGAAGCATGTTAGTACTCCAATATGGCAAATCCCAAAAAATGCTCCGTCTCTTCCAACCCGTGTTTTTTGCTTTGCAACTGTTATTCTCATCTGCACCCATATCTGTGACACACATTAATCCTAGATGTTCTATTTGTTCTAAAATTTCCTCACCAGATAGAATGGGGGGAGCACTTTTTGTAATTGTCTTGTTCTTTCTAAAAGCAATTTTATTCCGTCTGAAAGGATGGTTAGCTGGTAAGAATTTACGGTGATTGTCAAACCATGATTGTTTACCACCCTTTGTCAATGTGAATGCATCTGAATCGTCCCTACAATATGGACAAGCAGTCTTGCCTGCTGTGCTCCAACCGGATAACATTGAATATGCAGGGAAATCACTTATTGTCCATAATAACGCAACCCTCATATTAAAATTATTCTTCTTTGATGCATCATATGTCTCAACTCCAACTTCCCACAACCTGTTTCAACTCGCAATAAGGGTGTAAGTACACATCCAAGTTGTCTTTTGGGTTTCTCGGACCAGGAACTATTACCGTTAGGAACATATACTCTTCCTTCATACATAACCAAGGAGGCAAATTGTAAGGAGTGACAATGACTGGCCAAGATGAATATTGTTGTCCAGACTGACCGAATGGTTGAAACCCATCTGCACAAATCCTAGCCTTACATTCCTAACCTCAAAGAAATGAAGGATGTGTTTTATTAAAATGCTTCCATGTAGTTGCATCCGAACAATGACACATTACCCCATCTTCATGGTCATGCTCAAGATGCCATCTCATTTCTTTCTTTGTTGCATTGAAGCATATAATCTTTGCAATCTACGTGTGAGAGGAAAGTAGTACATTTTCTTATGTGGCACATTGGTTTGAAAATTAGAAGAGCCTCGACTATGTCGTTTGAACCGTGGGTGGTCACAAAATTTGCAATTCGTTAACTCACTATCTTCACTTCAATATAACATACATCCATTAGTACAACAATGAATCTTCTCAATGTAGGCCCAATGCTTGAACCAACTTCTTCAGATCAGAAAAGTTTTCACCATTAAATTTTCATCCAGAACACCTCTTTCATAAGTTGACAAATGTCATCAAAACACCTTTTCGACAAATGATGTTACGCCTTGATGTTCAACATCCTTGCAACAACCGAGAGCTGCGAATGGCTTTCACAACCTGCCACACCTCTTGATTAGCGACTTGTAACATGTCATACAATTTTTGAGCTGATGGATTTGGAGGCTCCTCCATTACATCCTGAAAGAAATCAGGACCTGCTGCATCCATTACCATTTGCTCATAGGTATTGCTTGTGCTATTATCAACCTCTTGAACAGACTCCGCTATCATAACATTTATGTTTTGACTATCAATATCACATTTGCGGGTTCCCATGTAGAATCAATTTATAATAATATGGCACAAATCCATGCTTCATCAAATGTAACCGAATTGTATTCTCATCGGCATAATTACGATTCTGACACTTTCGATGATTACATGGACACTTCAGTTTATCCCCATCCATCCACTCTGGATGTTGCTTAGCAAATGTTATGAATTGTTCAATACCTTCTATGAATCTGAGGTCAATAGACCATCTTTTAACCTAGCATACATCCATCTCCGATCTGATCCCATTTTGCTAATAGCTGTGTAATAATTAAGTGAATATTAGTAATGATATGTCACATATCAGAATTACATCATATCCCCAATCATGCGTTGAAAGGTAAGGCCCTAACCCAATTAGAATTGTATCATCTCTACCAATAACAGACAGATAATGACATGTCATATATTTGTAAAAATTCCAGCAGGATCTCCCATTAGTTCTCCAAGTGCACAACATAAAATTTGCACCCAGAGAACAATGAGAGATGTTACAAAATTTCTACAAATAGAAAAATTATCACCTCAAAAATTGATATGCATGCATCTACAAATTAAAACGCCATATTAAAATATTACTTACCTGTGTGATACTGAAAGCAACGGACAAAATAACGAGAGATAGTGACCAAAAGAGAATGAGACAGACTGTAGTTCCAAAAAAAAAAAAAGAAATTCTGTCAGTAAATTCTTGTATAAAATTTAACACCTCAAAGTAAATAAATAAATAAATATAGTGTAATTATAAATATAGTGTAATTTACAATCACATGGACGACTCACGTGTAAGCTAAGATCCCTGAGAGAGGCCGGACCTAATAATTTTCACCCTCTGTTGTTTACTTAGCTGGGCACCACACCAATGCAGTTAGGATATCTAATCTAATCAATTGCCACCTTGTCTATCAATTAAGTAATTCATATTTAAGAGTATTTTCATTATTTTTCAGATAATTAATAATAAATTAAATTAAACATATAGATCATCAGTTTGATGGAGTCAAAACAAAACAATTGATGGTATATAAGTTAATTTTGACATAATTTAAGAATGAAAAGTAATTTTTTTTTATAATTAAATTTAATTAAAATTTAAATTAAGATATAAATTTAGAGACAGCTCTATTATTATAAAATTAAATTTCATTGATAAAATATTTATTATATATTTTATTTCATATATATAATAGGAATCTATCCAAGTCGTTTATCATTAATTAATTCCCTTCTAGTTTATTAGATTAATGTAAATAATGAATTGATTCTCACAAATGTTGAATATATATATATATATATATATATATATATATATATATATATATATATATATATATATATATTTCCATGTTAATTACCCACATAGACATAGAATATGCAAAAAGGGTGGGATACAGGACATCAAGAAAAGATTGAAAAGAATGGTGAGAGAATCTACAATTCCAATCTTAGTGAGAGTAATAAAATGGTTAAATAAGACTAGCATGCACATTTGCTCATGTCCTTCGTGCTTTATGCAAAGGATATGAAGACCAAAAAAAAAAGAAAAAACCTAATTTAACCTACCTAAATCCAAAGTACTCCATAATCTCTGTTTTCTGTTTTAAAGAAAATTATATTTTTTATTTTTTTATATGATTTGTATATTTAATTTTTTTTTATTTTTAAAATATACAAAAAAAAAGAAATTTTTGAATTTAAAATATAATAAAAAATAATATTTTTATTCATTTAACTTAATTAAAATTAAAATTTCATAAATTTAGAAATGACCTCAATACTATCAAATTAAAATTTATTAATAATATGAGCATAGCAATTTTTATGGAGGAAAGAAAATTCATTACTTGCTGTTAAATATTGTTTGCTGTGTTAAAATGTCATGTAGAGCTTATTTTGAGATCCTTTGTTTTCACCCGCTTTGTTACCATTTCTAGTTCAAGAACTTACCATTAGGACATCCCTGCATGAAGCCAAAGTAACATTGGTAGTCCCAATTTACTGCCAATAGCCTTATCTAACATAGGAGGATCCCTTCCTTGGCTTCATGGTTCACAAAAGGAAGCTACTAAATACAAGATGTATGGTGTGACCCACATGTTTGTTATATATGAGTCTTTATGTTTGTATTTTGGGTCCATGATGGACCGAGTTTTACATTAGTCTCACATGTTTATATGAGCCTTCTTTCCTGTGTTATCTTCTTTCCTGTGTTCATGAGTCTCGCATGGTTTTGGCGAGAATTGCTATTTTTTAAGATTTTTCCACCTAATTTTCACCAAAAACTCATCAACTCCAACAAAATTCCAAAAGAACAGTTGTTCAGAAGCAACAAATTCAACATCATAAATGAATCAAATGACTGAGGTAAAGTACCAAACTATTTTAAATGAAGCGTTTTGTTTGATTTACTATTGAGAAGCGCATGTGGGAAACTTAGATTTACCTCCATGTGAAGATACTGATTCGGCTGCAAACTATGCAAACAAATACAATGCCACAAATTGTTTGTTAGCAAGGGGAAGATATTATCTTGGAACTATTAAAAATTGCATCTTCATAACTGTTTTACTTTGTAAGCAAGAGTGGAGATAATAAAATGCTTCTCACTTGACAATTTATAACTGAGAATGTAGTGCTTTTTCAGATTAATAACAACTGAGGTTCAATTTTAGGTTTGGGTGCAGCTTGGAATGTTGCTGATATAGCTGAAAGATCAACCGTAGTCATTTTTGGTCTTAGAATCAGAGGCCTTTCGTAAGTATAGCATATAGAATCGCTTTACAAAATTTTACTCGCATTATTATAATTTTTGACTTGTTTGATATTTTGAGATTAGGTTGCACAAGGTGCTAAACTCGAGGGGCATCTCAAATAATTGGTGTTGACACTAACTCGAAAAGCATGAGAAAGGTTTGATTGGCATTCACTTTAATCAAAATTTTAAATTGTGTTAATAAGGTAAAGTAATGTCTATGGATCCTAATGGCGATTCTGTTGTGGGTGCAAAGAAAGGTTTTTGGAATAACACATTTTATTAACCCAAATGACTTTAAGGAACCTATTCAATGTATCATTAAACAAAACACTTGCAATTAGGACATTGTAGAGCTATTACATTATAGACATACTTTTAGATTGATATAAGGACATTTAAAAGACAGCATAATTAGAGCATTGTGGACATTGGGAGGGGAAAGCAAATACTAGTGCAGCTATTGATCAACATATTGCCTCTGACATACGCAATGGGAAAGCGTGAACATCAAAAGCAACGTTCATGTCATGTAGAATTCTAAGTTCTCTCTCAGCTAAAATAAATCAACACAATGAAAAGCATATTATAAAATAGGAAATTGCTAAATTACACTGAAAAACTACATAAATTTACTCATTTAAATTTCCTACTAATAGAATGCTTAAAGGAAGAATAACAATAGCAAATAGGTTACTCTCTCCAAGAGGGGCCTGGAACAAGATTAGAACTTGGGTCTATGCCTAGAGGGAGGTATATACACTGTTTCACTATCATCCCATTATCTAAATTTTAATTTGTTTTCCGTGATCTTGAATTTTTCAGTTGTTAAGAGTATTACAAATGGAGGGGCAGATTACTCATTTGAATGTATTGGTGACACTGGAATGATTACAACAGCCTTACAATCTTGCTGTGATGTAAATGCTCTCTATTCGATGCTTGTATATATATATATATGAAGAAGTGGTTGTCTGACTTAAATTTTTTTTGTCTTTCCTTGTGTCTGTTAGGGGTGTGGATTAACGGTAACACTTGGTGTACCAAAACTGAAACCTGAAATATCTGCTCACTATGGTGTAATAGTGCAATGAATTTGCTATTTTTTAAGATTAGTTTTTGAACATCTACTAATCAACCCACATGCCTCTTCTTTTATTTTAGCTCTCCTTCCATACTTCACCCTATTTCTTTAATTTTTGGATGCGTGTATTTTAATCCTAGTCTTGTAACAATTTAATTTTTTTTTTCTGTTTAAATAATAATTTGGGATTTTTTAAAATTAAATATAGGGAAATAAAATAAAAACCTTAAAAATTATAATATTGAGGAGAACATGCCTAGCATGGACATAGAATTAAGATGGCCATAATCAATAAATTTTCTCTAAAAGCAGGATAGGTTCTATTCATTAAAAGATCTAACTCTATAACCAACACACATAGAATTAAGATGGCCATAATCAATAACCTGACCATCAAATTATAATTATGAGTAGGGCGGTAGCTCTTACCAAGAACATGTAGCAAGAACTACTCAGCTTATTAAAAATGGAAAAGCAACACGGAAATAACTACAAAAACAAAGATGTGCAGATTGTGGTCGCACTAAATAAAAAGAAGAGACGAGGGAAATATTTAATCAGCAAGAAACACTTAAACTCATGGACTGATACAGCGGATAAAAGAGTAATCTAACAGTGAAATAGAACATAGAGAATCATATAAATTAAAAAAAAAAAATACAATTTTTTTACAGCTAAAGAAGCAGAATTCTGGTTCTTGAAAGCAAGGAGACATAAGGGAAGAAAATGCAAAGAACTGGTCACAATGGGTTTCTGATTCCCATCCCAACCATCCTTGGTGTCATTTTCTTTTCATTTTCCCTCTTGTTTCTCGCTACTCAAAACGCTACGGATCTAACACTACCTTATCTCACCTTCCGTGCAAATAATGAGGTGAGAGACCTACCCACTTTACAAAATCACACTCAAAATAAAGTCGATTCTGTTAAACCCCGGTTTTGGAAGCAAATCACTCGATAATGGTTCAATTGGCGGTGAGGTGCCATACACCGCAAATAATCACACTCAAAATATGCAATTCTAATAAAGATCATGCATTGAAGCCAAATCAAACCACAATTTCAGCTCCAATAAGTACTCACCGCAAATCGAGTGCAAATTCATCCACGACATGCCTCACCGTGTCGCAAATCGAATCCACAATCGCCCCGAACTCGCTCTCTTCCGTGAAAGGAAATTCTGGGAAGCAAGAGAAAGGAGTTGCAGTGAAGAACGAAGCATCAAATAACACTGCTTCTCTATTAAATAAACAGAGTAATGGGTCCAAACAGAAGAATATAACTAATTCAGAGGCGTCAGGCAAGCAGGGGATCGAGAGCTTGTTGAATTGTGATTAATCAAAGACCAAAAACTGGATCGGAAGATGAAACACCCGAAACCAAATCAAGAAAAACAAACCTGACTGTTTCCAACTAAAAAAATTGTGATTTTTGCCCTAGTTTCCTTCATATATGATGAGATAACATTACATATCAACTAAAAGAAACAAAATGACCATCAAATTAAATGGCAAACCTTAAGAGCAGATCCCACTCGTGCTTCAATCCACCGAATTGAGGAGATTTGTTCTAGAGAGCAAAGAAAGCTATTTGGGTATTTGGGAGAACAAGCATCGGCAACTGAGTGATATTAGATGAGAGTTTTTTTTTTCTTAAATAAATAAATGGCAATTAGAAACTGACTAAAATCGGTTTCTAATCCAAGAGTTTTTTGAAACCGAAAATATTCGGTTTCTAAATATACATAAGTATACATAAACTTTTGAAACCGCACAAATCGGTTTCTAATTATAACAAAATAAATTAGAAACCGATAAAACTCGGTTTCTAATTCCTTTTAAAATTTTAATAAATAAAATAAATAATAGATTAATTTTGAAACCAAAATTAATCGGTTTCAAAATATAAATAGAAGAATTAGAAACCGATATGAATCAGTTTCTAATTTGATTAAATTTGAAATCGAAAATAATTGATTTCTAAATAAAATTAAATAACACTTTAATTTTTGAAACCGAAAATAATCAGTTTCTAAAATTAACTAAAGAATTAGAAACCGATGTGAATCGGTTCCTAATTTGACTTTAAATTTAATCGATTAGTTTGAAACCAAAATAATCGGTTTCTAAATATTACTGGAAATAGAAACCGATAAAAATCGGTTTCTAAGTTGACTTTAAATATATTAAATAAAATACACAATTAGATAAATTTTGAAACAGAAAAATATCGGTTTCTAAATTTCAAAAAGAAAATTAGAAACCGATAAAAATCGATTTCTATTTTGACATTAAAATTCATAAAAAAGTAGAAATAATATTAATTTTGAAACCAACAAAATCGGTTTCTAAATATACCTAATAGAAATAGAAACCGAAACAAATCGGTTTCTAAATTAACTTTAAAATTTATTAAATAAAATATACAATAAATAAATTTTGAAACTGAAAGTTATCGGTTTCTACAATAAACTAGAAATCGAAAATAATCGGTTTTTATTTTCACTTTAAAATTTAATAAATAGAATAGAAATTATATTAATTTTGAAACCGATAAAAATCGGTTTCTAAATATAAATAGAAAATATATTCATTGTGGAAACCGAATTCAATCGGTTTCTAAATTAAATTCAATGAATTAGAAACCGACGTTATTTGGTTTCTAATATGACCTAATACAATAGAACTAATTTTGAGCCTCCAAATTAGAAACAAAAATATGTCAGTTTTAGATTTCGGTTTCTAATCGGTTTCTAAACTGATGCTAATTTAGCATTTTGAAACCGATGTTTTTCTGTTTCAAATTTCGGTTTCAAATCCGTTTCTAATCGGTTTTTGATAAATTTAACTAGTTCTACTCAATTTCCGTTGCAAAAGCCGTTTTAAATTATAAACCGATATAAATCCGTTTCTAAAGTCGGTTTCTGTTCCGATATTTTCTTGTAGTGATTATTGACAGCCATAATTTTTTTATACACCGAGTGATAATGCTTTTGTGATTCTGGGAACTCACCTCTAGCATGTCCACAGATGTATTTTTTCCCTTGAATTTCTTCAATAAGGACAGTACCCCAGTGGGTGTCACTGGCATCAGTTTGGAGCGTGCGATACCCTGTACTAGGATTCTCAAGTGGTGGCAGATTTGAAGCCACTGCTTTAAGAGTCTTGACTGCCTCTGTTTGTTCTTTTCCCCAAGGAGGTGCAGTCTTCCAAAGCATCATTGAAAGTTTGCAGGTGTGAGTGGCGACATGAGGAATAAACTTTCTGATGTAATTGAAAATGCCTAGGAAATGCTGTATCTGTTTTATCGACAAGTCTTTGTCTAGGAACTTTAGCAATTCTTTTGCAATATGTAGCCCTGGTTGATACTTTACATCTTTGAATCGCATTCCAAGGAAATCAATATCAGATTGTACCAAAGAACTTTTCTTTTCAGACAGCATTATGCTATAACAGTCCACTATGGATTGAAAAGTGGTCAAAAGTGCTTTATGAGTCGTGACATCTTTTGAGAACAGAAGGATGTCATCAATATAAATGAGGGCACTGTGGAGTATGGGCTCAAATATTTTTGTCATGGCTTTTTGAAAAATATAAGGTGCTGTCTTTAGGCCAAAAGGGAGAACAATCCATTGGTATTAGCTGTGGGAATGCATAATGCAGTTTTGGGCCTATCCGTAGGTTCGATACCCAATTGCCAAAAACTAGCCTTGAGATCAAACTTTGAAAAGATGTGGGCTTCATGAAGTTGGGTAAATAGGGCTTCAGGTTTGGGTAGTGGGAATTTGTCATCTTGTAAGAAATGGTTAAGAGGCTTATAGTCAATTACGAGCCTCTTCTTGCCCCTCAATTTTTCAGATCGTTTTTCTACATTAAAGGCTTGGCAAGCCCATGGAAAAGATGTGGGTTCTATTACGCCTTGTTGAAGTAACTGTTTACATTCCTCTTAACCCAAAGCCAGATCTGCTGGATTCATTCCCGGGTGTGATGCCTTGGTGGGATTTATGTCTTCATTCAACTTAAATGGTAGATGGACAAAGAACTCCGGGTTTCTCCATAAGGGGTGATGATGATGGAACTGTGCAAGAGAATCTGCACAATACTTCAAGAGATGTTTTTTGTGTTCTTGAAATTCCATTGAGGCATCTGCTAAGGAATACAGTTTAGAAACAGAAGTGAAAGGTTGGAAGTGTCTTTTGTATTTCAATCCCTTTGGCAGAATCTTCAAATGTTTTGCTTGTTGGTACAAATCAAACCCAATCAGCAAGTCTTTATCAGGGAGATCTGATCCAATGATCTTAGTCCAAAGGATGCAGGTGGGAAAGAACTGAATACCAATGGGTTGTTTGATAATTAGGCTAGTTTTAAAAATGTTTCCATCAGCTACTTTGAAATACTCTGTGTATGGGACCCAATATTCTGGAGGGAGTATGGCTGGATTCATCATACTCTTATGGGCTCCAGTGTCAAGAAACCCAATAACATTTATGGGCCGCTCATATTTACTGAGCAGGACATGCAATAGGACCAGAGGGATAGGGATAGTTTTTGGGCTGTAGGTAGGATGAGAGGACTGGATGTTTTGAGTCAGGTAAAATGGGTAATAGGCTTTAGAGTCAGATTTTGAGCTCTCTGAGGATGGAGACTGGGTTTGGTCAAAATCAGTATCATCTTCTCCAAGGGCGAAGATAGTTTCTGAGTCAGGTTCATCTTGTTATGAAAATAAGGATTCAAGGTCATCATGCTCCAGAGAGATATGAGAAACTTTTTGAATGTACTGTAGAAGCTTAACAGCCTTATTTGGATTCTTTAGACAATTTTTTACATAATGCCCACGATTTCCACAAATATAACAGTGATCAGATGTTTTTGTGCCCATTCTTCTTTTCATGAAATATCGAACTGGCTTCTTCCCCTTTCGATGTTTGAAAGGAGGCTTGGATCCCGAAGAACCGGAATACCTTTTATAATGATCTTTCTTCCTAGACTTACATTCACAATTCTTTTCTTTGCATTTGATGGCAAGGTGGGACTTCTGGTAGACATTCTTCAGTGTCTTACTATTGTTAACAATGTCTTTGAACAATTTCTATTGCTCGCACATTTTTTCCAAATAAGCTAGTGTCATCTAGTGTATTTCTCCAATGGTTATGGCATTCATAGCCTTGCGGATGGCAGCAATGCTATGATGTAGCTCTGGTTGTAATGCTTTTGGGAGAGAAGCAATATAAGTATGCCACAGGTTTATATCATTGTAACCATTCAGTAGATAGTAGCTCTCGACCATACGCTGGTAATGCTTTTCTATGTCTGCTCTCTTTAAGGAACAACAACACATGTCAAAGAATTTTTGATGTAATAGCTTGTTATATAAAGAGGCATCTCCGAGAAATTCAGTGAAGATGGCATTGATTGCTTGCAGGATAGTTAAATGACAGAATTGAGCTTTGTGATATTCTCCAAGGGAGGCGAACCAATCTTGAAGAGTACCAATGGCTCGAGAAATAAATTCCCTGAGAACAACATGGGAATCAGCCCCTTCCCATAGCTTCTGGACATCCAGCCAGGCTTTGAATTCTACAAGGCAATCTATCCATTTGGATGGAGGTATGTCATCTAATGTGAACCATGGGCCTGAGCTGGGCTTAGACTAATGTTGGGTATTTGGAAGTCTGAAATCCAGTATTGGATCATCTTCAGGTATCTCTACATGTGGATCTTGGGCCTGGGGAGGCCCTGTAGGGCCTGTAGTGCCGCTGGTAGAATCCGTGGTCGGAGAAGGACCACTATGAGATGAGGTTGGTTGCTATGGGGGATCAGCCATGAGTAGCATTGTAACATCCATTTTTCCAGATTCACTATCATCATTGGAAAAATTATCTTCATTATGGGAAGAATCATCTTCCGAGTTAGAAGGAGCAGATATCACGTGCTGAGGTGGTGGTTCAGGATGCATCTTTTCTTTGCCCTTGTTAATTTTTCTTTTGGTGGCTTAGGATTCATCAGAAGAGAATAAACTACTAGGCTCATATTTGGAGGGTGCTGGAGGAGGTATTGGTCTATGGAATAAGGAAGATGGGTTATAAGTTGCAGGAGTAGGATCATAAGAGTAGTTGAAAGGAACAAAAGGAGAGTAGGCAGGTTCAGGTGTTACAAGGAAATGATTTTGTGATTTTGGGGCAGAGAAAGGGCTGTAAGAAGCAGGTGCTTAGGTTAGCCTGTGAAGGTCTGCTTCAACCTGAGCCAATTGTTTCTTTAGTTTTATGATCTCAGCTTCCTTTTGGGTAAACTCCATACCAAATATCCTTTGTTGTATCAAGGACTTAAGATCATTGTCAAGCTGTACAATCTTCCCCTGTAATTCTCTGTACATATTCTGGGCAAATGCCGTAAAGGAATCCACCTTTTGATCCATATGTTGAGTTTTCGTAAGAACCTGATCAATTTTAGAATCAATCCATTGTAGTGTTTTATTCTGAACCGCTGCGTTCTTTGTTTGCCAGTTTAGAACCTCTTCAGCTTGAGTGATTGGGTTTGTCTGGCCTTCAGCATCAACTTTAGTTGAGTGGATAAAGGTTCTTGTAGAGATCTTGGTTTGCTGATCCGTTTGCTGGGCTAGCGGGGGAAACTCCACTTCATAGGAGACAGGAGAAAACATCATGCATGACTGTACTAGAGGCAATGCAGGAGGTGGAGTTGGAGGAGGAGGACAACAAGGTCATCCTTCTTTTAGGATGATCTCCAGGGCAAGTTCATAAATTGGAAGAGGCTTCTTTTGCTTAGTTTGTTCATGGATGCCTATCCATGGACCATTATCAAGATAATATTCTCTGAGAATTTGAGGAGATTTGCAAGAAGCTCTGGAGCGCTTGGTAAGTTGCTTCCAAGTTGCTTCACAAATTAAATATTAGTGCCGTTGATAGGTTTTGAAACTTCCACATTGAAAAATCGTTAGTGTATAGAGTCATCTTATCACATTTGTGTATGTAGAAAAATAAATTTTCAATTAATTATTAACCAATTGTATATATTTTTTAAACTGTAAATTTTAAAAATCAATGTAAAAGAACTATTATAAAAAGTTTATATGAGATTAATATAACATTAAAGAGGTGTTTTATACAAGAATAACAAGGGATAATAATTACCCTCGTAACTTTTAACCCCTCATTTAAGTTAAATTTTTACATCATTAATATTTATGTATTTTTTAATGATTAAATGTTAATATTAGATATCTATATTAATAATTAGCATTTTTAAGGATTAAAACTTATAAGTGTAATATTTAAACTCTTTATTTTTTTAACCTTTTATCAGACTCACCACACACACACACATATATATATATGATGTGAATTTTTAATATATCAAAATAAATAAGTAAATTTTATAAATGAGTTTTATAAAATAAAAATAATATTTTATAAAATCTCTCTTTTATTATTATTTATAAGTAAATTTTATAAATGAGTTTTATAAAATAAAAAAAATATTTTATAAAATCTCTCTTTTATTATTATTTTTTTTCTCTTTCTTTCTATATATATATATATACACACATTATTACTCTTATATCATCCTCTAAAACTCTATCATTTTCTCCTTATATGCTAATACTTGTTTGTTTTCATCAGAATATGGTGGAAATTTATTAATAAACATCCTTACAGCATGATGAAAAAAACACAACATTCATGATCTAAAAAAACAAATAAATTGGCTTGAAAGAGACTCAATTTAGGACATCAGGAGGCCCAAGCCCAAAAGCCAATAAACCATAGCCTAGAATAAGTCTCTAACAAAAAATTATATTATATAATAGTGATTTTATATAAGATAATATTAATTATAAATAATAATAAATTATTATCTTATTATTGATATTTATTAATATTAATTAGCTAAATTTCTTTATTTAAAATCAAATTAGTTAACTCATACATTTTAATTTTATTAATAAATCATCATTTCATCAGAAAAAAATATATTATTTTATTATTAATAAAATGACTTTATTACCTTTTCATCTATATCTCTAGTTTTCTGATCCTATTGTTTCTCTTTGTTTTCTACTCTTCCTTGCCCTCTCATGATGTTCCCTCCCTGGCTCCCTCCCCATTTATATCTTCACTTGTTTTTCGCTTTATGCCCTCTCTCTCTCTCTCTCTCTCTCTCTCTCTATGGGAGTGTAGAAGAAACTGTTTAAATCTACGAAACCGATGAACCCATTTAAATCCAACCCAAATTTTATGATTTTTCTTTGAGTTTCATTGGTTATGGATTGAAAATTATATAAGTTATATGTGTTTAAATTTGGATATAAAATGCAGAACTCGAAAAATGTGATTTCTTGTAATAAATTTATAATTTCGGTTTTACTGATTTGCAAACTAGATATGTTGGTTTGATTTGACAATTTACAGATAATCCAACCGACTCGATGCATGAGCACCGTCCATCATCTCTCTTAGCTTTTCCATAATATTAAAATCCTTAATAAATCCATAATTCGCAAATTCAAAACTAAAATCCAAACAATCTCATTCAAAATCAAAAAATTTATAATCTGCAAATCAAAAATTAAAATCGTAACGATTCCATCCAAAATTAACAAATCCATATTAAAAAATTCAAAACTATAATCAAAATAACATTTCGTTCACATATTCTTCGATTGGCTTTCTATGGGTGTTGTGCTTCCAGTGATTTCATCATTTCCTGTCTTTCTTTACAAATTATTCATTGCTTTAGAAATGGATTGCTTTAATATGCATGCAGCTAAAGATCACAATAATGGATGAGTGCGTATATCAAGCAGGGGAGGCTTTGCAACGACACTCCCCTTATGTTCATGTTTTTATTATAACTACTTATTTTTCGCATATTCTAATCCGTCAAACCCATGAAGAATGTCGTATTCACCCACCTATATATGACGACCAACAATACGGTCACATTAATCGCAGTTAATATCCTAGACATCAAATTACTTATTTTGATAGGATAGGCTTAGGCCACCCATTTTATGAGCCACCAGTTCATGGGTTATCATTTTAAGTGTTAGGTCTCTTAATATGGAGTTAATTTTGATACCAATTGATATAAATCGTTGAGCATCACAAGTGAATGAGAATTATGTAAAAAATATCGGCTTGCAAGAGAAATATGCCTAGTGACTTGTTAACGTCACACTAAAATTATTTTTTAACGATATAAGATCAAAATTTTACTTGAATTTCAAGAAATGAAGATAAGATAAAAAAAAAAAAAGAAATTAATTTTCCTAAATTACATTTCTCAACTTTTTGACTTCAACCCAAAATATTTCAGAATTTGAAAGAAATGGTAAAATTGGAATAAAATTCAATTTGTCTATTTTAAATGTTTAATTTAATTTATTTTTAACTTTTAGTTGTATCCAATTTAGCTTAATGTGAAACTCACTCATCACTTGGTGTGTGAGTTATTTTTTTAAAATATTTTTAATGTTAATTAATTAGTTAATTAATTATTAATGTTAATTAAATAATTCTAATTAGTTAATTTTTTATATTTGACTTTTTAAAATTAAAAAGATGGAAAAATAATATTTTATATTTTAATTTTATTTGATTATAATTTTCTAATTTTAATTAAAAATATGAAAATATAAAATAATTAAATATAAATAATATTTTTAATTTAAATAATTTAAAATTAATTAAAATAATAATTTTTAATTTTAATTAATTATATGAAAATAAAAATATTTTTTATTATTTTTAAATTTAATTAAGTATAATTTTTATAATTTTTATTTTTAATTAACTATATGAAAATATAAAAACAATATTTAATAATATTAAATAATAAAAATAATATTTTTGATATTTAATTCAATTCATTATAAAAAATAAAAAAATTAAGAAATTTGTGCCTGCAAATCAATTAAGGTAGATTGGGTCAATTTAAACTTAAATCAGAACTAGAAGGAATAAATTAAACTAAAGTTAAAAATAGATTAAATTAAACATTATCAATAAGTAAAAAGGCAAATTAAAATTTATTCCAAATATAATTTGTATTAAGATACTTAATACTCTCAATTTTCTAAAAGCCTCTCTTTCTTAATTGTGAGTGATAATAGTCATTTTTCATATTTTCTTTTATGAGATAAATTGTAATTCTCTCATTTTCTAATAATATATCCAAACAATATGAAATAAATCAAATTCCTATTATTTTCTTCTCCCCTTATTTTTCTTTTTAATTTCTTTCCATTTCCCCCTGCTCAATCAAGCATCTAAACAAAGGGTTAGGTTTGAGAGGCAATGATGCAGAAGAGAAAAAGGAGAAATTGTATAGTGCATGGAGTGCATGTAAATTTAGTGCTCCTTCGCATACATAAAAATAGATTCTCCATGAAATAATGGGATGAATCTATTTTTATACCGAGTATGCGTGTATTAATGTTTTCAATAAAAGAGAGCAAATATGATGATGGGAAAGAAAAATAGCAATGGTAGTTAATAAAGATGTATATAAATTATAAATTAAGGTAAATTTGTAATTATATTTATTAATAAAAGATATTTATAATATTCTATTTTATTTTATATTTTTAATTAAAAATTTATTTTTTCGACGAAAGAGTAAATTTGTTGATAACTCAAAATATAAGAATTTATTAATTTATTATAAAAATAAAAAATTATCTAATCTTTGTTGATAGGGTACTCGCACGCATAACCAGTAAAAATAATAGACTGCTCTAAGTAATATTGATAAAAAACTATCTAATTAATTTTGATAAATTTCATACATGAAATAATTATTTAACCTATTATATATATATATATATATATATATATATATATATATATATATATATATATAATAATTAACATTTTACATTTCTTCTGTCGCCGTAACGGTGAGACTTTATTAATTAGTCTAGTAACCAAACAGATCTTTTGTTCAGCTCTTCTTCGACCCTAATTACCAAAGGCCGCAAGAACCGTCTTCTATAATGGCGTCGGAGAAGCGATGCCACTACGAGGTCCTTGGACTCTCTCGGGAGTGCACAGCAGAGGAAATTCGCTCTGCATACAAGAAACTAGCTCTCCAGCGCCACCCCGACAAGCTCATCCAATCCGGCTTGAGCCAAGCTGAAGCCACCGCTCAATTTCAGGAGCTTGCTTACGCTTACGAGGTTCTCTCCGACCCTAAGGAACGCGCCTGGTACGATTCTCACCGCTCTCAGATCCTCTTCTCCGATCCTAATTCCGCCAACTCGGTCCCTGGATCTGTCATCCCTAATTTATTTTCCTTCTTCTCTAACACGGTCTATTCGGGTTATACGGATACAGGCAAAGGGTTTTATAAGGTGTATTCGGATGTTTTTAACAAAATTTACGCGAATGAGGTCAGTTTTTGTAAGAAATTAGGATTGAGGTTGGATAGTCTGAGGGAGGCGCCGGTGATGGGGAATTTGGGGAGTCCGTATGGGCAGGTTACAGCGTTTTATAATTACTGGTTAGGGTTTTTTACGGTAATGGATTTTTGTTGGGTGGATCAATACGATGTAATGGCCGGGCCGAATCGGAAATCAAGGAGGGTGATGGAGGAAGAGAACAAGAAGTTGAGGAAAAAGGCCAGGAGGGAGTATAATGAGACGGTGAGGGGATTGGCGGAATTTGTGAAGAAGAGGGATAAAAGAGTGATTGATATGATGGTGAAGAAAAATGCGGAGTTGGAGAAAAAGAAAGAGGAGGAGAGGGAGAGGAAGAAGATGTTGGAGAGAGAGAAAATGGAGAGAGCTAGAGCATATGAGGAGCCGGAGTGGGCAAGACTGAATGAAGAGGATGTGGAGGAAGTGGAGGTGTTTGAGGAGGAAGGAAAGGGTAAGACGGGGAATGGAGGGAAAGAGTTGTATTGCGTGGTGTGTGGAAAAAAGTTTAAGAGTGAGAAGCAATGGAAGAATCATGAGCAGTCGAAGAAGCATAAGGAGAAGGTGGCTGAGTTCAGGGAGTCATTTGGGGATGATGAAGAAGAGACACTAGAAGATTTTGAGGAGGATGAACAAGGAAACAATGAAGAAATGGTTAACAATGTTGATGAGGTAGATGGGAGGTTTAGAGAGGGTTTCAGGATAAGGGAGGAAGAGAATGGGGTTGAGAATGCAGAATTGAGAGATGAGGAAGATGGGTTCTTTGATGTTGAGGACGGTGATGAGGTGGAAGGATTTGATATGGCAGATGGGAATGTTGATGATGATGAGGTTGAGGATGAGGATGGTGATGGGGAAATGAGTGTACTTGAAGCAATGGTAACTGGGCACAAGAGTAGGAAAAGTCGGGGTTCAAGGCATGTGAGTGAGAATTTTCCAATGGAAATTCGTGCCGAAGATGTGAATGAGTTGGAAGTTATGGAATATAACAACCTGAAAAGTAGGAGGAGGAGAGGCAAGAAAGAGAGGGGTAAGAATGACTACGGAGTTTCTGAGAAGGGTGATTTTGAGGAAAGAAGTCCAGATGGTGAAATTAATGGGCATGATGACAGGCAAACGAAGGAGTCCCCTTCTCATTTATTTGTAGAAGATGAGAATGCTGGTAAAGACAACGATAATGCGAGGAAGAATCATAAGAATTCATATCATCCTGTCAACAATAAAGGGGCCACAAAGAAGGAATCAAATAACAAAACGAAAAACTTGTCCAAAGGAAAGAAAGGAAAGGTATATTACTTTTTACTTAGCCTCTCTATGTCCTTGCGCAGAAGTTTTATATATGTCCATGCAGATATTAGTCCAAGATAACACTCCAAGGCTCCAGCATTATAGATGGGATAAACTTTGGTTATGCCACTGTATTTGTAGTTCGTCTGTGAATTCTCATATACTTATATCTCTTTATGGTTCAGTTTTTAGTGGTTTTTGAACAGTCTCTGTGTGTGTGGTTCCAGATACCCTGTTACATAGCTGGAGAAGGAAAAAAAAAAGGGTGGCGGGGGTTGTGTGGGGTTGCTGGGGGGGTGGGGGTTGGTTTGGGGGGGGGGGGGGGGGGGTTGCGCCGCGGGGCGTGTTGGGGCAGGCGGGGGCTGTTTGGGGGGTATGATTTAGCTTGGGAAACTGTTATATTCCATATTTGCAAGAAAGGAAATAGGAAAGGAAAATGCTATCTAGAAGGTGTTTGCTTCAGCTACCTTCTTGTTGACATTCATTGGTTTTTCCAACAGGACACAGTAATCTTTATTCACCTATCAAGATGCTAGCTAGTGATAATATTTCAATTCCAAATGTCTACAGATTCTTATCTTTAGATTGTGAACCTTGTCCTGTGTGTAATTGCGTGAATTACCTGTGTGTAATTGTGTGAACTATCTTTCTAACGCAGGCAGCAGCAAATAATTCTGGCAATGCATGTGAGAAATGTGGAGAGGAATTTGAATCAAGGTCAGCATGGTGCTTCATTCTAATTTGCTAATATGCTTTTCAATTTATTACTTTGTTTCTTCTTCTTCTCTAATTTTCAGCTCATGTTTTTTTAGAAAAAAGAAATCTCATCGTATTCATTTACCATGGCAGGAATAAATTACATAAGCATTTGACCGACACAGGTCATGCTTCACTGAAATTCAGATGATTTTTTTTATTAGTATTTTTTTTGTGCGGGTGCGTGGGGGATTGGAAGAGGAGGTGTGCTAAGAGTTCATTATAAGAAAGCAAAATAACAAGATACTTCAAGACGCACATACCAGGCAGTCTGTCAAAGGTGTGAGCTGAAATAGCTGCTGTTTTGGCAGTGCTTGTTTTTAGGTGCGAAGTTGATAAGAGTGCTGTTGCAAATTGCAACTTACATGTCAATTTTGAATGGTGACTAAAGCGTCTACAATTGAATTCTTTCCAGAATTTAAGAAATGTTACTTCTGAGAGTTGTACTGAAGTCTGTTGCATTTTTTAAAATTTATTTTAAGTAGGGGTTTGAGGTTGTATTTATAAATAAATAAATATATTTTTAATCACCATGCTTGATCACAGATTTTAGCTATACTTTCTTTCGAAAACTGCGCGATAAAGACAGTAGATGAGTAGTCTTACGTTTGTGGTTTACCAGTTTACATTTGAATTCATTGCTGCACCCTCAGTACTACCCTAACTAGAAAGTGTTACATGATGAATCAAATTGCCACAGCATCATGGTTCCTCGATTCCTGAAGATCTCTGAATGTACAACCAAAGCTACTAGGAACATTCACGAGAAGAATGTGAAAGCCAGATATGTGCAATCATAGTGGTTTAGAAGCAGCTTTTATATAGGCACTGGCTTCCTCTTCTGAAAGCTGTCCTCCTTCCACCAGGCCTTGTATTAAGGTGTTGGCATATTCGTTGCAAGGGGCACACAAGGGAAGTTTCTTCGATTTGAAGCTCTCAACATCTGAAAGTGAGCAGCTGAATAATCACAAAAATATCAAAACTGGTTAGAAAGAGAGAGATTATATATATATATATATATATATATATATATATGGAAAAGGAAAGAGCATTTTATGCATACGTAATAGTCAGTATAGGAATATCTTTCTCCTTTCCCAGGTACACTACATTATGGTACCACTGCTTCTGCATGAAAACAAAAATAGCACCCGTATATAATAAGTGAAAAAAGCTTGGAATTTATGATAATAAATCAAACAGATATGCCTCTCACAGCCCTTAACGTACCTTAAAAACCTCCAAAGAAACAGAACCTTGGTTTGTGACGGACTGTAGATCTGCCAAATCAAACGCTGGAGAATCCATCTCATTACTTGAAACATTTTCTTGAAACAAAACATCATTGAATTGTTCCAGCCTGTTAAAGATAAAAAAGGCCAAGGATCATTTGATGAATTCAGTGTTGATGAGTAAACTTCAAAGCCAGTTAGTGTCACGTTTATGTTTGGAGCTTTTTATTGTTCTATTCTACTACAGAAATGATGTTAAAAAAAATATTAAATGGAAGGCATTTTGTTTAGAAATGAGAGCAATCACAAGAAATAGCATACGTTATTTGGTACATGCACATGTAAGTGTTTTCATCAACACTACTTTCAGGATGAAGGAAAGCAACCCCTCCACTTCCCCATGTACGTGTGGATTCATGGCCAAAGAACAATCTGTGGGAGAAAGTTTTCCACAAAATCTCTTTTGGAGGGTTTTTATCCATTGAACCAGAGCATCGCTTCCCCATACCATCCACCTGCAAGCCATTTCTTAATATTACAAAAATTCCAAAAAACAATAAAGAAGAGTAATTGGCATCTTATGATTACATTAAGAGCTTAGATGTTAATAAACCTAGCCTGCCTGCCTGCCTGCCTATAGGATAACAGTTTGATAATTAGTATATTACCTGACCACCTTGAATATAGCAAAGGAACCTTCTTTTCCACATATTCAATCCAAAAGTGGCATGCCAAATATCCGTCTTTGAAAGCTCTGATCTCCAGGGAACAGACTTTGCGGCCGCTTGATCTGCTTACAGTATGGAGTTGTATAATCAAACAATATTAGAGAATAATTTTCTGAAGTTTGGCAACTTTTGACTGTTATGGTAGTGTTATTCCTTTACCATGACTATCTTCGACTTTCAGCTTTGAAAGAGGTTCAGTGATCTCCTGAACAACTGCCACCATATTATCTGACACAATATTTGGAGTTTTGTCAACCTCATCTTCAGAATCAGAGCTTGAAATCAAAAGATGCTGGAATGCAAAATTTCAATCTTAGTGCTGTATTTGTTTACAGAGAATGGCATCATATGTGAAGGACAAAAACATAGCTGAAGTTGGAGGCAAGATAAAATTAAGTCAAAATTCTTTTTCTTCAAAGCTCAGTCAACACCCATATCTAGTAACCAGTAATGTTTCCGCAATCATAGCACATTAAGCTTTGGCATTTATAAATTAAAAAAAAAAAAAAAATCATTGCCAGTGTCATTTATAACCATGCTTAACGATTTGTGGAGTACTGATAAGGTGACCAATTTTAAATCTGAGTGTGCCTGTGGATATAAATTCAAAGATTTTCAGTGGAAAAACCAATTAGAAAATTACAAGGGTAATATTCATGTAAAGCAAATCTCTCTCTCTCTCTCTCTCTCTCTCTCTCTCTCTCTCTCTCATACACAAAGAAATATATAATTCAGGGTAGGTTTAGTATTATACTTTGTTGATGTGTGTTTACTGTGTGCATGATTCCTTTTCAAATCTGTTTGCCCATAAATTGACTACTGTCACATTTTTTATGAGACAAAGACATGATTATATATCTGTAAAGAAAAGGACTCACCGGAGGAGGGGCTTTGTGACTGGTTAACTTCAAGGGTATTTCATCTGCAAGTGTAGGCCAGTAAGCACTTAATTTCTTGCGAACCTGGGAAACAGATAATGCATGACTAAGCAAAACCAAAAGTATTTTGCTATGCATTGCATATGATCAACAAGGAACCAATAACACAAAAAAGTGGACAACATAGCAAAGAATGTAAGAACAAATGTATTTTACCGCTTGTATCACACGCCATGTGGACTCAAATGGATAGGCCTCTGAAGATCCAGCAATAGGCTTGCTTTCAAGCAAAACTTCCATGCAAGCAAGGAATGAATTTGCTACGGAGTCAAGATTGTAACCCCCTTCTAATGCCAACACAATCTTACCATGGGCAAAATCCATCAACTGAAAGGAAGGGGAAAAAAGAATACATAAGAAATAAGAAAGAGTAAACATTCTGCTAATAGTTCTTGAAAGGATTAAAAGGTAAAACCGTAAAAGATGCTAAACAAGTCCAAAGTCACTGACCAACTCAACTTTAAAAGGCAACTCAAGAAAAAGGAGATCAAATAACAAAGTTGGAAATAAAATTTTCAGATCATGCCTTTTAAGCAAGATGCCACTTGTATGTTACTAATACAAGTCAACAACCCTCTGTCTCGCAGTGAAGATGACAACATTATGAGAATACCACACAAAATAAATATTCAATTGAATGCAAACCTTTTTCAACAATACTGAATATCCATATGGCGTAACACGACAACCACCAAGAGGATCACCAACAGCTGTTACAAGAATTATAACAGGAAAATTTACTCTAGTAGAAACGAATGTAAATTGTAAAATGCAATATTTCTTAACAAATAGTGTAAATTACAAGATTAGCATGTCACATGCAGATAGAGGCACCCAATGTATCCTGCAATGTGTTGCCTTGTGGAACTGGCTATTTTCAAGAGATATTGTTATTTAAAGCATCTTCAAAACATAATTGTTATTGTTATTGTTATTGTTATTGTTTTCAGGCACACATTTTAGCTTACTTTGGTGTTGTCCATTAAGTCCAGAATATTTGGAAAGAGTAACAAGTTAGATCCAAGCCCATAAATAAAAAGATAAATTTCCTCTCCTTTTCCCACTAGTTCACTGTTTCTGCAATCTTCATGTTCAGACACTATCTGGGATTAATTGCTCATTTGGGATGACTAAATTTTTGAACGAACTCCTAAAATGAGTTATGATATGAGTTACATATGTATCAACACTATTAATCCTTTTTTTTTTCAAATGAATAATAGAGTTGGTGTGAAAATTCTCAATGAAATCATTTCTTTCCCAACTGCTTGTAATAGAAGCCCTATTGCGTTGAAGTAGCTTGTTCGAATTCTTTTTGTATCATCATGATTCAACGCAAGTGGCTCCAAAATGCATATTGAGGTGAAAGTAAAAAAGTAAAACTAGGAATATGTATATTTGTGCATTAAATATATTTGCATGACCACATGCTTGACAAGGCTACTGTGTCCAATGAAATGCATACAGAGCAGAAACGAAACATCTAGGACACAGTCATAAACCTCCATAAACAGGGAGCATCAAACCTGCATCAAACCCTGCAGACACTATAATCATGTCAGGATCAAATTCCTTGGCAACAGGGATCAAGATTTGGTCCCAAACAGCAAGATAGTCTGCATCTCCGCATCTTCCATGCTCCCAAGGAACATTTATGTTGTATCCTGCACCCGGCCCTTGCCCAATCATAGTATACAAACCATCATCATTAGCAGGGTAAAAGCTCCCAAACTCATGCCTGTAGAAATTTACAATTGCTAGTTCAAATAATAATAATAATATTAAATTTACAACTCTACCAATCACCATAACTAGGAACCAGTGATCAAGTTATTCAGTATGAACTTACATTAAGAAAAAAAAAACTATGAACTCAAAGCATCCGTAAAAAGAAGAAAATAGATAATGGTTATTAAAAATACAATGTAAAAAAAGTTTAACATATTACATAATCAATAAATTGTCAAATTTCATATTCATATTTCATAATATATTACATGTTTTAAGCTTTAAAATCAAAAGCATTCCTCTAATAACACAAAATGTTAAAGCAAAAAACCATAAAACACATAATATAATTTAAAATTCTAGATGCATTGTTCAATTTTATTCATTCTGTTATCAATCTCAAAATCCTAATTTTCTAGTCATCGTGTGAATTTCAAAAGGTGAAAACAAATCAGGTAAGCTTTTCTCTTTCTCAATTTATTTTTTTTAATTTCTCGCCTTGGGGTGCCTGGTGACACCTCACTTGGAGGCTTCCCATGCGAGATGCCTAGATTTCACCTCGCCCAAGCGCCTCTTGACAACACTGATAACTGATTAAAAAAAAAAAAAAGAAAACAAAACTTAGTTTAAGGATTATATTTACAACATTTTGGGATGTAAAGAAGGTAGCCTCAAGTGACTACACAAAAGAAGTAGAATTCCAACTGTACCTGTGAACAGAGAAGAACAGAACACGAGGGTCCTTCCAAAACATCTTTTGAGTACCATTACCATGATGAACATCCCAGTCAACAATCAGAATCTTCTTAATACCCAGTTCTGGCTGTAACATAGAAATAACAGTTAATGAGATGACACTTAACTAAAAGTTAAAAACAAAAATCAAATTCAAAAAGTATTTTGCTAAATTTATATTAAGGGATGAAAATTTTAAAATTACATGCATAAACATACACACAAGAGCATATATATAAAAGAAACCAAGCTCCTTACTCTTTCATCTAATAGAAAACTCGTTGCAACAGCTACGTTATTGAATAGACAAAATCCCATTGCCTCATCATGTTCAGCATGATGCCCAGGAGGCCTAACAATAGCAGCAGCAGAATGCAATTCCCCTTTGGCTACTCTCTCAGCGACCTAGTTGAAAACACATGTATGATTAGATTTGTAAATGTGAAACAAAATTTTTACTAAAATAATTGTGATAGATCTACTATAGTAATTGTACTCCTTGACTTTATCCAGTAAAACCCGCATCATTTATAAACAATCCTGTTGAAAATTGATTTGAAAATTTGATGGAAAAAAAAAAAAGAGAAGTAAATTCACCAAGATTTCCACATGATACCCATCAACCAAGAAAGCTTTGAAATTTAAAGGCATCAAAACCCATCAAGTCCACTTATATTTTCTCATTAAATTAAATGTCTTACAGCTAACGTATCACAGTTGAAAATAATGTCAACAAAATCCCTGAAGTAATGGCATTAAGATATAGGTAGATCATCTAAAAATAGGACAGAATACTAAAAATTAAGCGCAAGTATCCATAAAGTAGCCTACGCACAATACCTCTATGACAGAACCAGCAGCAATGTAGGCAGCTTCTGATGATCCTTCATTAAAATATATGGAATTCAATTTTGCAGCAATTCTATTTCTTCGAGAATCAAATTGTTTGGAGCTTATATTTCTAATCAAATTAACATGATTCTTGGAGTGAACAGCTAGTAGATATTTATCTTCTGCTTCTTTGGCATTCAAAACAACACATCTGAAAGATTCAAAGCCACGTCTACCACATTAAACATAGCATTCAAATAAGCGGGGAGATAAAGAGGAAGGGGTTTAACTCAAAAAAAAAAAAAAAAAGAGCACAATCTAGGCACAAACAAGATCACGACACACGAACATTTGCATTTGAAATAGTTCAACTAGATTGAACTTTAAGGGATGAAATTAATCATATTTACAAATTAAGCAAAAGAGTACTAGTCAAACTGAAAAGAAGAAAAAAATCCAAATAAATGTGACCAATTACAAAATTTAATGAGAAACAGCTAACAGCTCACTACCATTTAAAGCATTTAAACACCGAAATTTTAAAAGATCCAACCTTCTAATCACAGAAATTTTAACTCACAACTCACCGATAATAATACATAACAAGCATGAAACTTCAAACAAAAAATGAGCCAAAATTCAGCTCTACAAAAAAAAAAAAGCTCAAATTACGCCACATAGGCAAAAGAAGAAATAGAGTTCACACAGCTAAAACCTAACAACTTCAACTTTCCTTCATTTTCTCAGCAGCCAAACAATCAGCAGAGTGAAAAAAGTATAACTTCGCAAGAGAAAAATTAAAGAAGATATAACCTTTGAGGAATGTTATTGGCAACGAGCTTGTTCCAAATGGTCTTGATGCGGTTGGGATTCTCAGGATGATAATCATCATCAGGAGTGTTATGCTTACACATCCGCTCATCGTACAGTAACCCCACGCGCCGTTGAATGGTCATGCTATCACCAGATTCTGACTCCTCCATGCTCTCGATCTCGAGTCGCAGTGGTCGAGGGAGAGTGGGAAACGCAACCGGAATGAAGGTACCTTCTTGCAGTGATCTTTTTTATTGGTAGAATTTTTTTTTTTTTGTCTTTTCAGCCTTTTTTTTTTTCTTTTTTCTGTTACTGGCTTTTCGATGGAGGGTTTAGGAGGGAAGATTCTTTCACGCTTTGTTTGGAGAATGTTGAAAAAAAAATGTTACCCTTTTTTTTACTGTAATTAAAAAAATAATAAAAAAATAGATTAACAATATATTTTATAAATTAATTTTTTATTTTATATTAATAAATTTAGTTTGTAGACTAAAAATTTTACATTGCTTAAATATTAAATCTGACTTAACGTATATCTTAAGTGAACACTTTTAACTCACAAGGTCCAAGTCTTTTTGAGGAGAGTAAAGGGCATATAAAGTTAAAATTTTATATCACTCAAATATCTGATGTGTTATCACTTATATACTAATTGAGCACTGTTAATTTACAAATCAGCTTTTAAGTTAAGTCAAAGGCTAAAGTGATTTTAGTTCTTGGACTACTCAAGCATTCTGTGCCCATGGGCCCAAACCTGAGAGTCTGCTAATGGTTGAGCCTTCAGTTCCTAGTTTGTTTTTTTCACCCTTTCCCAGGCATGCAGATTGCATATGCCGCACTCACCAGGTAAGGCTCCAGCATGATGAGCAAATATAGCAGAGGAAGATAACCAATTGAATGCAAATAGGATATTACAGATGCAAGCGAGGAAGTTAACCACAACAACAACTATTTCATTGCAGCTAAACAAGAACGTAGCATGATCTTACATTAGCAATTTCAACAAAGGGCATCAAAGGCTGGTTTCCCATAGTTTTGATGCTGTTAGTGCTACTTAACCTTAGTAATATTTTCATATTACCTGAACCTTCAGAACCGTCTCAATGAGCAAATTTACAAATATGTTATGTACTTTTGAACATGTCAGCAAGCAGTATTTACAAAAACATCCGGTAATTTCAGAGCCATGTCAAGAGCAAAATCTAACATACAAGTGTTAGCTGTGCATAGGAGGGCTAAGTCCGACTAAGCCTGATGAGAGGGGTAAGGACTCCTCATAGAATCCTTCTGCAATATAGGAACCAAATTACCAGGTGGGCTCTCAAAAATTGTCAATCCCAACGGATGGTCTTCAAAATGAGTGGCTAACCAATTAGCACACAAGTTTGCTTCCCTACGAACCTGAAGAATTTTGCAATCCCAATCACGCTTGATTAGATTCATGCAGCAGTCAATTAGAGCCCTATTAGGATCCAGAGTAGCGGTGGCTCTCTTCAGATACTCTTCCACCTCCACCAGGATTTTCCTAAATCCTCTATTCCAGGCTATCAGTAAGCCCTGAAATAAAGCACACAACTCTGCTCCTGAACTTGTTTGACTATGCAAGTTGAGAGTATAGCCAACAACCCATTTGCCAGATTCATTTCGTATAATTCCACTTGCTCCAGCAACGCCTGAACTTCCCTTAGACTTCCCAGCCACGTTCAACTTGACCCAATTTGTTGGGGGAGGGCTCCAGCATGCTGCTCTGTATGTTTCAACTGGTAACTTGGTACTCAATTTGCGACTGAAATTCAGTTGATCAAATCCAAATTTGTGTGCTTCAATTTTGGACTCCATTGGACGAAACTGAGAATATCCATCTCCTTTCGCCCCCCGAGGACCAAAGTTTCCCATTTGGGGTTCCTCTATATATCTGGCCTTAAATGACAGGTTTCTCAATTTACGCCTTGACAGGTCTTCTAAACCAGGGGGAATAATTTCAACCTCATCTGCAGTATCAGATAACTTCCCCGCTGAGCTTTGCAAGTGGTACAGTTCTTTTGTAACAACCATATCAACTCTCCCTAAAGCCTGTCCACCTTCCATTTCAATTTCCATATCATCTGTCTCACAGCATTCCATGCTGGCAAAATGGGGCTCCAGAGGAATTTTATGACTTTTTGCATGACGAAAAACTCCCCATAAGAACTGTTCTGTGCTTGACTTTTCAATAACACCTGTAAACAAAAAAGTTCACATCATCTCCACAAAGAAATTGAGAAAAACATGTGCAAATTACATGCATATTCAACTGTAAATACAATCATATATATATCATAAAAACAATGCCAGTAAAATTATGGTATCAGATCTAGGAAGGCAGGTGTTGAGCCAAAAAAATGTTTTTTGGGGGCCCCAAGGGATAACAATTGGTCAGACATCCAACTAAACTCTATTAGAATAGGTTAGGTAGTATATAATCAAGTTTGGAATTCGTATTTAGAAAATAATACTGGTGTTTAGTTTGAATTTTTTAATGTTGAGTACACATTACTGAATCCTATTTATATAAATAATTAATTATATATATTTATAAATTTTTTTATATATTATTTTTAAATAAATTAAATCTAAATATTTCATAGAATTATTAAATTTTAATATACAAATTATTGTTAAAAATATATTTTATATAGATTATTAATTCAAACATATAAAATTAAAGAATTATTTGAGTAATAAAAATTGAATTTGAGACTACTTGAATATTAAAAATAACAATCTGGTTCAAGTTTGGGTATAATAATTTTGCGAGCATCTTATCCATTACCAATTCTAGAGCCAATGTTATATATAAAATTAATTTGAAAATTAATTAATTATACTTATTATTTATATTTTTTGAAGGAGTCAATATTATATATCCAAAAAATGACATAATAGGGCATAATTAAGTTAGAAAATTTGTTATGAGGCATATTACAAAAATTATTAAATATATAATGAGAAACAAAGGATTCTAATATTTCACATTATCATAATAAAATAATAAAAATCATTGAGCCAATTGGTCTTTTATTTTTAAATTTATTTAATTGATTCTATAATTCACGTGGGATACATTCTTTTCAATTTGCTTTGTAAAAGGGTATGAATTTATGTTTATTAGTTTGATTTAAAAGATAATTACGTTAATTAAAATTAATAAAAATATTTTTTAGTATAAAATTTCAATTAAAAATAAATATAAAATATATTTTCTTTTTAAATATAAAGTTTAATCAATGGACTAAAAATGCCAAATGTTTACTTTAAATCGTAATTATATCTAAATCCTTTATTTATTAATTAAATAAAACTTTAATTACTATATTGTAATTTACCGTTAACTTTTCAAATTCAATATCACGCATTTGGATATAATTGTGACAAATATGAAAGATTTGGCTATTTCATACAAAATTAGAAGTTTTGTATACAACCATGATTTGACGTAAATGTTTGGCATTTTTAGTCAAATATGCCTAATTAAAATAAAATAATTTTTCATGAGTATACACACACACACACACACACACATAAATGAAGGGTTGGGGAGCCATGGCTCCCACTTGCCCCTTTCCCCTCCGCCCCTTTGGTGCCTTCCCATAATCAGATCTGCAGTGAGAAAATATAGAATAATGTTCTCTATTCTAAACTTGAATTGATTTAAGACATTTTCGTTTAACCGCTAGATATAACCGATAATTGATAACGGTTGCTTTTAGATGATTTATGTAAAATGTTTGGTAAAACTATATCTAATTATTGTTGTTCATATGTAAAATGACTAATAAAGGTATATATCATATAATTTATTTTATTATATTAAAATAAATATATCGTAAATGATATTGTAATATACATATAATTATTAAATTATTATATCATATCATTTATTTTATTATTAAAATAAACACATAATTACTTATTTATTATATTATATCTTTTATTATATTATTGAAATTGATATATAAAAATAAATAATTTAAAGAAAACGCAATTATGAAATAATACGAAAATCTCATATATATATATATATACATACATACACACACACACACACATGTTACTGAAGACATGAAAGAAACATAAAGATTATAAAAGAAAGAAAGTATAAAAATAGATAAAGTATGATGTTGGCTTTGGTTTGAAACTCTAAATCATGTTTTGTCATTATATTTGAGAGAGAATAACCCCATAAATGAGTTTGAATCATAGTCATTAAAAATATAGAGCTGATCTAAAAGGCAGCGGATAGACATCCTATCAGCTATCAGTTGCCTTTTTAATTGATTTACCAAACAAATGAATTTAGCTGTTTAGATAGCTATCAATTGTATCCAACAGTTAAACCAAATACCCCCTTAGTGTTGGATTTTCATGTTTAATCTACTCTTCCATCTATACAAAAATCAGTCATTTATAGAAATGACTAGATAAAACGAGAGCCAAAGGAAACATTCTAAGCTTTAATAAGTTTTTGTCTTTTTTAGATAGAAGAAGACCTTGGGAAAATAGAAACACAATCAGGATAAGATAGTCTCCTCTTAATGTATACAAGAAGTAAACCTAAAAATATTGCACTCTCCAATTGTTTTCTAGTGATGTTCTTTCAAAAGAACCTATAGCAGAAAACAATAAAGAAGCTATGAGAAAAGTTCTGCGACTGCAAATGATCTTGGGCTGTTACATTGATCTCTCAAATGTGTTCAAAAGATTCTTTGATAGGATGATCTTTCCATTTGCTGGGTGACCAACCTAGAAGTTAATTACAAAATAGTATGATCTATAACTACTAACTTTTACCATTTACACCATATTATAATAGCAACGGTTGATTAAATATCGACAAGAAAAAAACTCATAAATCTCATAACTCACCTTGCAAGTTTCTATGAAGCAGTTTTGATGTGAATACAATCAACTCCACATCATTAATGCAACTTCTTATTACAGAATTTTGGATTTCCATAAGCTTGAACAGACTAGCACAGTTATCTTTGGATCTACAACAAGAATTCTACAATTTAAACTACATACTTTTAAAAGAATAAGATATAAACCAAGAAAAACAGATACCTCTCAGTAATAGCTGAAGGGAGAAAATAAAGTGCAATGTCATGACAATCTGGATAATCATTCTGGAATAGATCTTCCCAAACATGATGCCGTGGAAGCAGCTCAACTTGAAGGATTGTAGGCATTGTTTGTGACAAGTTATAGGCTTTACGATTTACTATGCATGGAGGCTGAGCCTGGAACCCACCATAAAATTTACCAGGCTTGGTAGTATCAAAAAACTTGAAGCCTCCCCTTAAGAAAAGACAAGGAAATTGAGTTAGTGAAGATGTTCTTGATATCTGCCGTTTAAATTGACAGCTTACTCCAAAGTGTGTTACCACTACACAAATTGAAGAACTTTTGAGTGCATATTCAAGGAGGATGGGCTCTTTTAGTGCATGTTTAAACTTTAAACAAAGTAAACATTCTAACATGAGAAGGAACAGGTTTTATGTGTTTCCACAAAAGGAGTGGTTATTACTTCCAAGTAGCTCTCAGAGCAGGGAAATAGGAATGATGCAGGCTAAGTTTAGGCAGCAGACTTGTTGAACCTCTTACTTCAGCATCAGACTTCTTAAATTCAGCAACAGGACAAGAGTCACTGCCTGTAAAAAGGGGGGGGAAAACATTTCAGTGATTAGTAAAAAAATAAATTATGAACAGTAAAGGTCCCAATGACAAATTAATTTTCATTGCATCAGCTGATAGTCAGATACCGTCATTTTATCATGTTCACTTTAACCACTGATTGCCAAAATGGCAAATAATAAAGCAAGTAAATTTTATCAGTCTATATACTTCAAAATAACACACGACTCAGAGAAAGTCTACAGATACAGAAAACAACAGAAACTAGAACCTGAAGGCTTAAAGAGGTTAGTTTACAACAAAAGAAAGTGCCTTTCCTGAACCATATGTAGATAGAGAAGAACTTGATGGTGGAGGAATGCAAGATGCTTTCTTTGTAACATTCTTTATATCCAAATATAAGGTTTCAACTTCTTTAGCAGGTATAAGGGCATTCATTTTCTCACGAAAATGACTCTCTGTGGGAGCAGCAAGAGGAATTTCTTCTTAAAACAAAAATTAAAATTAGATGCATCACAACTGAAACAAGCTAAAAAATGCAAGACATTATCATACATGAAAAGGAAAACAAATGCATCGCAGCATCGGCTTTTTTATTCAAACACATTATGCAACTCAGTAAATTTCATCGATTGATACTCAACTCAACTAAGCCTTTATCCCAAAAATTTCATCCATTGATACCTCAAATTAAATTGTGATCATTTAAAACTCAAATGGACTCAACTCAAACTGATACGAGTGACCAAGTTAACCAATAAAGTCATATTATGAGGTACCGGAACTTAGTATTATGTTATGGTAATAAGCGGAATAGGAACTGTGAGAATATATGGGAGGAAAATGTTGTATAAACAGGACGGCATTGTAACTAATTGGGTCAGCCAAGAATTCAATAATACAAGAATTACTTCTCTCTCTATAATTCTCTCTTTCTCTCTACTTCTCATCCCTATTTCTTCTATTCTCTCATCTCCTTCCTTCTACTTCTCATCTCTATTTCTTCTTTTCTCTCAGAGCCCTTTGATCAATGGGCAACAACAAGAATGTTTCATTAATAGCAGGTCAGTGATAGTCTCCCAAATACCAGGTTTCTTTCTATTATTATCTTCCTCTTTTTTTTCTTTCCTTTCCTCTCTTTATTCTCTCTAATCCGACTATGTTCTTCTATCTCTTTCCCTAATTCTTTATCAATTTCTTCTCAATATCTTCTATTCTAGATCTGTAACCATAGAATTAGAGTTTCTTTTTCTTCTTCTTTTTCTTCTTCCTTCCTATTTGAGATTTCTTTTCCTTCTTTACCAAAAATTTCTACTCTTTCTTTCCTTTTTGTTTCTTGCTCTGTTTCTTCCTCTCGACAGAACCCTATTCTTTTCTTCATCCTTTCTTCTTGAAATTCCAAGAATTACTTGACATAAAATCTCTTCTTCCTTTAATTTTTCTATTTCTCATCCTCTTTTTATCTCTTCTTCTACTTATTTCTTTAGTTTCTCTCTAGTCCTCTTCCCAATTCTTCTTTCTTGATCCTTTAGGGTTCCAAATTTAGATAAATACTCTAGCGTTTCCCTTTCCCTTAATTCCTTCCATTTCTAGCTCTAAAACTCTATTTTAGGTTCTAGAAATAATTCTTTGGTTCAAACCCTATTCTTGAAAATCTTGACTCTTACTCACTGTTCTTTCCTTGTTCTTGTATTTTCTTACCATGGAAGAGCAATCTTGGGACAAAAGTTAAGGGATTTGGAAAAGGGCATTTGTGAACTTGTTGATAGGACATTTAAAAGATACAAGGAGAGGTTGGATAAAATATGAGAGAAGTGGGAGATATCATTTCAAGAGAAAATGGAGAAATTTGAATTAGAGGAGCAAGTGGCCATTAATGACATGGACATAGCAGAAGAGGACCATAATATAGAAAAGTTTGATGTGCGAATGTTGAACTTAGATGAAGAACAAGTGGAAATTCATGCTTCACTTGCTACTGAGGAGGAAAATTCAGAAGTGGCTTGAAGCCAAAAAGTGGGTGTTAAGGCTCATATCCTTAACCTGAATTTGGAATCAGTAAGTCATGATATTCCAGAAAAGCCATCCATTATAATTTCCATTAGTGATACGGTAGATTATATATCGTTTAAGCTAGTGAATTCAGAAGAACAATAGGGAGATATTGTTTTGATTCCTGAAAAGGTGCCAAAAATTGATCAAGTAAATTGATCAAGTTTTAATCATTTCTGGGCCTTACTTTTGCTACATATGGTCCTTTCCAAGCACATGGCATAACCTGGATGAGTCAAGGGTAATTAAGGTTGACGAAGAGGTTGATTTTAAATTTCATTGCTATAATTTAGAGTGGGTTTCCTATGAGATTGTTCTTCTCAAACAAGATGAGTATGAGAAATGGCAAAGAAACAAAATGAAATTGAAATTCTATCATGGAGGGAGAATGTATAATGGCTGATTGTAACAAAGTATGTGCAAAACATTCCAATACATCAACATTCCAATGGGAAAAGCAATCTTATTTAGATAAAATGCTTCTTGCCAATTCAATCCCAGCATTCAAGTGTAGCTCCACTATAGCATTCAAAATGCTTACATAGAAGATTTTTCTTTTATTCATGGAACCTTTTCATTCTTGAGGACAAGCATGATAAGAAGCGGGGAATGTTATGATAATAAGCGGAAAAGGAATTGTGAGAATGTATGGGAAGAAAATGTTGTATAAATAGAGTAGCATTGTAACTAATGGGTCAGCCAAGAATTCAATAATATAAAATTTACTTCTCTCACTATAATTATCTCTTTCTCTCTACTTCTCATTCCTATTTCTTCTATTCTCTCATCTCCTTCCTTCTACTTCTCATCCATATTTCTTCTTTTCTCTCATCTCCTTTCTTCTTATTATCTAAGGCAGAACCTCAACTCAGGGATTCTGTAATGTATTACTTCAGCACTATGGACTGATAATTTTAGCTTAATTAAAAAGTTTAATCCAACTACTACAATTGGGTGATGCATATATTGCAGTCCTTCAGCACATCAACGTAAAACATCCTCAACCCTACCTTCAACTGTTCTTCATAGATGACAAGCCAGTCTATAGGTATTTGGTTGTTCACCCTTCTGCTCAATCCACACTTCCAGAGTTTGAATAATCCCTTCAGTATGTGATAGGCAGTAGCAACTGTTTCAAAGTCGTCCGAGTTCAGAGTCAAGCAGATGCCTGTAACACTCACTCATTCTTTCTTCACCTCCTCTTGAGGAATCTGAGATGTTGCAGCTACCATCTCCACCACTGCTAGTTCTTTCCTCAGTTTGGGGAGGTAAAGATGGAGTTTTCTCAGAAGAGGCTAGCGAAAACATCACCAGATTTTGGGGCTTGCTAATTGTCGTCTAATTCACTCTTTTTTTCTCACGAAATCCAACCTAATAGAAATGTAGAAATAGATAATGCAAAATAAAGAAATTTGGGTCCAATGGGATTTCTTACTTTGAAGAGTCTTTGAAGGGGAAAGATGGTAGAACTCACAAGGGTGAAAGGAATGAAGCAAACATAGAAAATGAGTAAAAGTGGTGCAAATGCCTTAGCTAAGAGATACTTACAACCTCAAGTCCGATGTCTCGCATTTCAAAATTCAAAAGACGTGCCTCAAAGACCGAAAGGTAAAAAAACATTTGGGTCCTCTTGGGTGGACAATTGTTACAGGCGTGTTAGCCTAATAGATGCCAACCTTTCTCAAGATCCAGGCTCTGACACACTGTTAGGACTCTGACAATCGACACCATCCCTGTCACCAAACCTAAAAATTCGAATTTGGAGAGGACAAATGATATGAATGTCTCAAAAAATCTAAGTACTTGATTTAGTAACTTTCACTTTTGGATACTCATGTCCCCAAACCATATCTATGGTTTGGACCATGTGGATGATTTAGTTGTGATTGATTTGGGCATTTGTTTAGCTCCACAAAGCATGTCACAGCCACTCTAAGATTAGCCCAATAAGATGCTAGAGTCCTTATCAAATACAACTTTATCCATTACATAAGATTATCCTAGCCTTTTGGGATTCTGTGTCCTGCTCCTAATGGAATTCCATCAGGTGGGATTCCATCCCACGCACACTTCTAACAGCTTTAGAGGTTTCTCTAGTCCTATTTAAGGAGCTGGAATCTCCATAACCAAGTATGTTATTCTCTATTCACCATTCTAGTTTATCACGGATAACTCCCAAGTCTTTATTACTGACTTAAGCATTAGAGTGGTTGCTCAAGCCAACAATTCAGCTTATTACTCTTGTTTTGTAGATCCATACCCGTAGTAAGATACCACAACAACATTACATATCAAACCATTTTTTATTATTCCTAATAAAGTAAGTTTGCAACTTTATTGAATTTCGTTTGCAACTAGTGAAACAAACACTTAGCAAATTAAGTTAACAAATGAAACTTTTGGACAATTCAAAGTGTTAGAAGAAGACAGTCTATTTTTCTTTCTTCACATGAGAAAATGTCCCATAAAAGAATTTGCATGCATTTTTCAAGTCTATTTTGGATTTTTACAGAAAATCTCTAAGACATCTCACAGAATAAAAGTATAATGGATCATAAAAACTTTAAATCCATACCCATAATTGAAGTATCATGTGTTGATGTTGAAGATGTCCCTAGCTGTTTGTCCACAACTTCCTGTGCATTTGCATTGCAAGTGTTGACTTCTTTAGCAATCACACTACTATTGCAATCTCTTACTTCTTTGGCAAGTAAATTGGCATTGCAAGTTTTGACTTCTTCACCAGGCTTGATGGAAGTTATTTTTTGCTCTAGGCAACTACTTTCCTTCACTGGTCTAATGGTAGCCTTGCAACTATGTTCCTTCATAGGAATGGTGGTAGGCTTTTGTTCTAGGACACCACAAAGAAGAGCAAACATTAGCAATTATAAAAAAGAAGTTGATATAGCTGCTTGCAAGTGACACAAAGATATAATCCTGTATATGCTCATGCAAATAAATTAATCAAGTTATTGTTCCTCTGTGTGTGTGTGTGTGTGTGTGTGTGTGTGTGTGTGTGTGAACTGAAATTTACCATATGTAAATTTGACTCATGCATAAAAATTTAAACTCAAGTAACATCAGTGTTATTAAGGTGAAAGGCGATAGGGTATCCCATGGCCTTAGGTGAGATGTGAGGCGAGAGCTTTTTTGAAGTGAGGCGCCATAGCCTCTCTCTCTCTATATATAGATACACACACTTGACTCATGCATAAAAATTTAAACTCAAGTAACATCAGTGTTATTAAGGCGAAAGGCGATGGGGTATCCCATGGCCTTAGGTGAGATGTGAGGCGAGAGCTTTTTTGAAGTGAGGCGCCATAGCCTCTCTCTCTATATATATAGATACACACACTTTTAGGGTAATTATTACACAAAATCATTTAACTTTATGAGTGATTTAGTGATTTTATAAAAATTACTAAATATTAATTTCTTTCATAAAATTCACTGAACTTCAATTTCATTTCATAAAAGATATTGTGACCAGAAATTAAAGATTTTCAGGTTAAACTGCTGACCTGTCAACTATTTTACAAATAAAATTACCTAAATAGTGGTTGCTAGTGGGGAAGAAATGCAGAAAGGGAAGAGGTTTGACGGCAAGGAGGGTAACTGGATACGTTTTATGCATTCTATTTTCTTTTCTTTTTAAGAAACTAATAAAATAAGGTAATTTTATTTGTAAAATAGTTGACAAGTCAGGTTAACTTGAAAACTTTTAATTTTTTATAATAGTGACTTTTATGAAATTAAATTGAAGATTAGTAAGTTTTATGAAAGAAATTAAAGTTTAATGACTTTTATGAAAATGTTTATAAAGTTGAGTGACGGCTTATGATATTTACCTCACACTTTTAGCATAAAAATATCATACTTTTAACTTGTTTAATAAGCAAAAAAGCATATTAAAAAAAATATATTATTTGCAGTGCATTATATGTAATATAAGAGAGATAGAAAGCAAAAAAATAATAAGGTTATAGAAAGGAAATGAAATTTAAAGAAAGATTAATTAACTCCACTTTATTAGGGTTTAAAGCAAGTGTTTGATGAAAAAGACATTGAGAATTGTTTCATAGATAGGATTAATATAAGACAAGAAAATTTACATATATGGAAAGTTATTCTAGCTTAATCAGCTGCTATATTACAGCCAAAAATGGATAATGCCAAAAATTTATAGCTAGCCTAAATTAGTGTGATTGCCTAAGTCTTAGGAGAGGATTAAGCTATCAATTCAAACTTGAGGGAATCCTTGACTCCTTGATTGGTGGAGAGTAAATATTGTTTATAATGGTTGGAGAACTAAATTGTAGAAGAGAAAAATAACTCTCATTTATTTCAAAGTAGATTTACATACACATACATACACAGACACACACACACAATTTTCTGGTATAATTGCGCTATTCTAAACTAATTAGGAATCCTTTACTAATTAGGGATTCTTTTCTAATTAGGAATACACATATAGATATGTATTGACTTTCTATAACATAAATAAATCCTAAAAAATAAAAAAAAATAAAAATAAACCTTACTTTGAAAGAGGCACGCCTTGCCTTGCCTAGCGCCTCAGCAAGAGAGGCACTCGCCTCTTGGAACAAGGGCGCACCTCGCCCGGCACCTTTTGGTGCTTTAATGACACTAAGTAACATACCTTTTATTTTGTTTTCCTCAATTCTATTGGTGTCGAATAGTTGAATACTCAATTGAGCAAAGAAGTAAGACAAGTGTGTGAGTGACATCAAATATCAAGTCTAGCATGGTAGGAATAAAAAATTGCTATCAATAACACACCTCATCAAACAAATGTTTTCAGCTCTGCTCTTTCAAATGATATTTTATCTGAAAAATCATACAAGTGTTCAGCTAACTTTGTCCATTATTTAAGTTATTTCTCGCATTTGCTAGAGTGACAACATTGTTTTCCAGCAGATAATAGCAAAAGAGCATCCTACAACTGGCGATATGGCTAGAAATAATCAAGCCAGGATAAGACAAAACATGTATCCAATCATCGGCCTCTCAAGAGACATGAAGGTCCTACTTGAGTGAAAGAACTGGTCAACTTGCTTACTAAAGAAGACACATTACTCTCGACAATTGAAATTGCTAAAACTGTTATCACCTTTTGATATTATGGGTCCCTGTTGACCAGTTAGTGAATCGATTTGGATTCTGCCATGTCCAGGAGGCTTCATAAGACCTGAAGAGATAATTCTTGGGTTCGGGTTTAACTTTACAGGAGAGAATTTTGGAGTAACAGAAGAACTAGGTCTGTATCCCAAATTACTCTTTAAAGAAGATGTCCTTTTAGCAGCTCCCGATGATAGTCTAATTACTTCTTCAGTGGGAAGAAATTTCACTTTGCCAGTTTCTACAGGCTTTTGCCTTTTAGAATGTCTATGCCTTCCTAAATCATCATAAAATTTAGTGGATCCTCCCTGTGTCACCATATCATTGTTGACTATATTGGAGGAGTCCTGGAAATTATCCTTTCCACCACATCTGCCTTTTTCTGTTATACAGTCTTCACAAATCCAAACTTCAGGCACTTCTTGGTCAAAGACCTGCTTGCAATAACTGAAGAGGATAACTGGCATTTTTAGAATAGAAATATGGTTTCACATAATGGGCATGACAGTATATAGCAGAATCAACCAAATTTAAGATGCCTTATCATTTAAGCACCAAAAAAAAAAAGAAGATAATTGAACCAAGCTTCTCTTTTTTTTTTTCTTTTTTTTTTGTTGGGTGGGTGGGGGGGGGGGGGGTCTGTAACAAAAGAAAAATTAAAAAAAAAAAAAAAAATATATATATATATATATATATATAGAGAGAGAGAGAGAGAGAGAGAGAGAGAGAGAGAGAGACATTACAAATTTTGTCTATAAAATAAAAATAAGCAATATGTTCCAACATTTAAACATATGTAAATAACAGCAAGATCAGGACATTAATTAATAGAAAAACATTACTAAGACCACGGAGCAAATGAACCAAACCTACATATTTAATATACTTATCAGTAAGATGCTTCTCTGTTGAATATGCATGCAGGCATATATACACAAACGAACACATTAAGAAGCATTAAGGGAGGAGGTCCTCTTACACATGTTCACGGGCTACTCCACAATTAATACAAGTTACAATCAGTTCTCCATAACCAAGAGCACCACATATGTCACAAGGTTTCTCCTGTGAAGTACAAAGAACAAAAAAATATCAAATGAGAATTTCAATTCCAATACCATTGAACAAAAACAACTAATTAAAATTGGGTGAAGATGCATCAGATTACTTACTCCGTCCACTTTTATCTCATTTTGTCATTTTAGAAAATAAAGGAGTATTAATTATTTTGTTCCAATTTTTTGCTTATCTCTGCTAACACAATAACTATTTATACAATTTCTTAAATCTCATTTTAACACCTCCTCTCTCTTAATTAAGTGAAATAAAAAATCATTTCGTCAAATTAAAGAAATATTTTATTATAATTTAAATAATTTAATTGACCGGTAAAAATGGAGGGAGGAAGTATCTAACTTTGAATGGCTAACTGCCCACAGATCAGAAACATACAATGCTATCACTACAAAAGGCATTGGACCTTTAAAAAATTGTTGATGGTTTCTTTTTTTTTTTCCCCCTCCAAAAAGAAAGCAAAAGAAGGTCCCACAGGCATCTCAATTCCCATTTTTTGGGGCTTTTGATCTCTACATAACCAAAAAATTTGAGATAAATGAAACAAAATACCCAAACTTCAAATTGCTCACAAATTAGCCATACAAACATACATTCACCAGAAGATACAAAATGACACACCCAAAGCCAAAGACGCACAAAAACATAAACTAATTTCCAAATTTAAAGAAAATATTTTAATGTAAAATCAATAAATGATGCAGATTGATAATGAATGCATCGTCAGTTCAAGAGTGGGGCTGTAAAAGGACAACAACAATAACAACAATAACATTGAAAGAGAAAAAAAACAATTAGGGGCAGGGAAAGAAAATGAAGTTAGGGCTTGCTCATTGGCATTTACGATTTTTACCAGTTGGGTCTCCATTTGAGAGGATTCTTTAGTATTTTTCTTTTGTTTTATTAATTCTTTGTGCTGTGGTGGTCTTCCTGGGGAGCGAGAACCAGTGGGGAAAAACAAAGGAAGAACGTAACTGACGAGTGGAGAGCACAGAGACAGACGAAGAGATGGGTCAAAGGACGTTGAATTTTTTGTTGACCCCTCCCTTCTCTCTTTCTATGCGAGAGTTGTAACAGTAATGTTCACTGATTGGTCATCATTAATGTCTTCATCCAGTGTGGGCCTTCCTATTGTTTTTGTTTTGAGCATCGCAATGACTAGGCTTAGTGCTAACCCTTGGATTGGATTGAAATGGAGAGAAGGAATGAGGAAAGAAACAAACGAGAAAATTGAAGAGAAAAGGAGAGAAAAAAATGAAAATTTTAATTTAAAATATTTTTTTAATTAGTGAAAAATTAAAAATTATTATTAAAATATTTAAATATCTTTCAATCAAATATCATCCTATAAAATTATATTTTTCACATATTTTAATAATTTATAAAAAAAATAAAAATATTTTTTTTTTCTTCCTTTCATTTCCAAACAAAAAGGTAAAAGTTGTATACACAGCTATTGAAAAATTTGAGACCCGTGATTTCATTTCACAAAACCCACGTTCGCCCAGACCAATAACAGTGAAATGAAGCACAAACTATGAAAACGAATTCATCACCATGGAATGAGACCCATCATTTCTTTTAGCAAATCCCACGTTTGCCTAAACCAATAACAGCGAATGAAAACAAAATTCATAACCATTGAATCGCAAATTGATGATAAAAGCAAAGTGAAGTACGCTATCCAAGTATAATGTGAAAACCCCAAGCAAGTGAAGAAGTGGGTGCTTACATAATCGGCAAGGTTGTTGAACCCCATTGCTTTGTGCTTCTATCAGTCTTTCATCCAAAAATTGCTTGAACCGCACGCTATCCAAATAAGCATTACAGAGCGAATTCAGAACCGGGAAAGGGAAAGAAGGAATGCTTCTCGAGCTTTGGGCCTCCGGTGTGAAAGTTGGGCTGGTTCTATATATGTTTATTTATTTATTGATTTATTTTTACTGCTTCCTTAATTTTGAGATAGACGACTCTTCTAATTATAAATAGTAAAAGAAAACGTTAATGCGAGTTATTTCAGTTTATAAGATTCCATTTGGCGCTTCCATTAGTTGAAAATACAAGTATTTTTCGAGCTCGCACATACGTAGACGATGTGTATGTGTATGTAATTTATATGAATTAATATATTTTGATAAAATTATTATAATTTTATCAATAAATATATTATATCTCTAAATTTACATATGTATGTCTATTTTTGAAAAAAAAAAAGCTCTATTGTAACATCTTATTAAAGTTGGTGATATTTCCCCGATCCATAAAATTATTTTAAGAGTAAATATAAAAAAATTACTCTGTGATTTTTTATAATTTTTAAGCAAAATTATGAATTTAAATTTGTGCTCACCTAAACGCCATTAAAAGTTTGTTATAAATTATAATTTGATCTCTGAAATGTAAGAATATCAATAAATTAATTTTTGTATTTTTAAAATATATCTTCTTAATTTTTAAAATTTTAATAAATATATATAGTAGTCTCACCGTTTAATTTTTTATCTAATTTTAATATGAAATAATTTAGTATTCGATATTTTTTTATTAACAAAATATTCCTTAAATTTAATTTATTATTTTATTTATAATAAAATAATATTATAAATTTATAATATAAATTTTATTATAAAATGGTCAATGTATTTTATAATATTCATTATTTTAATTATAATATTATCATTTTAATTTATCAATATTCTAGGCATGTTATATATTTAAATTACAACGATTTAATTGGAAAATTTATTATTATATTATTTTATAATTAACAAAAAAAATAAAAATAATAATTTGAACAGTTTCACGTTCATATATCTTTATGTAGAAACTAATTTATAGACTTATTAAAATGTCAATGACTAAATATATAAATTTTAAAATATAAAAAATTAAAAATTAATCTATAAGTTTTATTAAATTTTAAGAGCTAAATTGTAATAAGCTATAACAGCATCGAAGTAATTTTCTCTTTTTATTAATAAATTAATTTTAAGACCCTATCTAACAAATGCGTGAAATTATAGGATAATTTTTTTCTTAATTATAATTTGATAAAAGATAAACCATTATGAACCCTATAATTTGGGGAAAAAAATCTAGAAGCACATGAAATTTACAATTTTTTAAATACTAGCCTCAAGTTATCATATGCTTTTTTTCCATTTAGAACCATTAGTTTTAAGTCCTAAAAATTAAGTGTTATATAAATTTAATATCTTCTTAAAAACCCACTCAATAATTTATTTCGTTAATTATAGATGGAATTTTTTTTTCCGGTCGAAAAAGCAATTGATATGATTTACACATAATTCATCAGCTCATTTAAGCATAATTAAAAAAGAAAAATGCAAAAATCTTACTAGAAATATTTTATTAAATTTATTTTAAATAAATAAATAGATTTTTATATAAATACTCTTTTATTTTTAAATACAGCTGCAGTAATGTTTATTTAAAAAAATAAATGCAGTAATGAGATATGGTTTATATTATGAATATTTTTTTTTAATTTAATAATATTAACATCGCTTTTTAATATTTGAGACATTTTAAATTTAAATTTAAATCAAGAAAATGCATAGATAACGTTCATACTTTTTCTCTTTTATTATTTTTTTCTTTAGCAAAAACCAACGAGAATGACACTAAACGGACAAGGCCGAAGCCACGAGTACATAAGAGCTGAATTTATCAGCAAGATGGTGGTGGAGAAAATCCTCCATCCAGATGAGCTCATTATGCCCGCTATTACGAGCTTCTTTAGCTAGCAAATGAGCCAACATATTGACAGTTCTAGGAATAAACATAGAGGGACCAAGATCAAGTTGAAAAGCTAATTGCAGCACATCAATAACACAACTGGCGTGATAAGGGGACACTCTAGGACCATGCTGGGGAGCAGTAATCGTTGTCTTGGCATCGCTCACAATCTCTAACCTGGAAAAACCCGCTTCTGCAGCAATTTGAGTGCCAGATTCGATAGCCTTAGAAGCGAGAGGTGGATTGACGCATCTGTCGTCACATTTCCATGGTGGTCACGACCGGGCACACTAGCGTCAGTATTCAACTTAAAATTTGATGCCAAATGGAAAGACCAACCTTGATGTCGTTGAACTGTCTACGGGGAAGGAGGGAAATCAGTGCCACCATTTGCATATTGCTATTCATTCCACAGCTGCATTCCCCTGGTGATAACCATGTGTACATCAAAGAAACATCATTAAAACCATCTCATTGAGAGCAGACCAAATTGCCAGGCTTTCATGATAAACAACTCGATAAACTCCCCTGGTTGGCAATAGTCATATCTTTGGCGGAATATTAAACTTCCATAAATTTTTCCAAGGCCAATGGTGCGCATAAGAATGAGGAATTATTAGGTGCACCCGGTGCACATATACCTTCTCTTACAATCATATGGGATCCATTCTTATATAATAGAGATGACTCATTTTCTGTGAAAGAGAAAATACTATTTTTTAGTACACTAGGGTGCACCTAATAATTAGCCCATAAGAAGATGCAGAAGCTTCTTGTCCTTGAATCTGTTTGTCGCGAAGCCAATGGTGTTCTGATCTCTGCACGTAAATTCAGAGGTAGATGGCGCGTAGATGTAATTAAGATACCCTCTAGCATCCTTTATTATTTTGAGTAGAATTAAAATATTATTTTTTTTATTTATATTGTTTATAGTACAAATTAGGCAAGCCGCAACACCGTACAATCAAATGTCAAATTATTTACGCTTATTATATATTTTAGTGATTTAAATTTTTTTATATATAATTGCTTTGTTATTTTTTTATTTGATATAATATTATTATAATATATTAATTTTTTATAATTAATTAAATTTAATCTCTATTATCGTGAAACTAAATTAATATGATTTTATTTTACTTTTTATATTAAAGTTGATTTTTATTTTTTTTATTTTTTTATATAAAATTGGATTATATTTTTTGTAAAAATATCCTCTTTGTTTCTATTATTTATGTAATTTATGATTTCTTTAGTTTTATCATTTATATATATTTATATAATTTAAACTTATACCACTATCTTATAGTGGTATTGGTAATGCAAATATTATGCTTTTTTATATAATATATCAAATATAATTACTTCTAAGAATATCTATCCTTAAACTTATAATTAAAAAAAATTAAGATAGTAAATTTAGAATTTATAAATAAAAAAATCTATAAATTAAATCAATATAAAATTTATTTACACTTTATTAAATTTACAAAATTTATCAGCAAATAAAATTTTGTTTGATTTAAAATTAATTAGAATGTTAGGTTAGGATGTATTTTTTTTTCCTTCTCGGATGTGGACAATTATATAATTAAAATGAAAACTTAAATAAACCTACGTGGCATAACATCTTGAAAAGTTTTAGCTTCTTTTATATATGGATAAGGAAAATTTTTGTATAAAATATAAATATATGTGATTCATATATTTAATAGACGAGTTTCGTTATATATTTTGTATTATGAATCTATGGTGGATTAGATATAGCTAAGGGCGAGTACTATTCGATTTGAACAGAATAAACCGAATCAAACCAAATTATCATAATTCAGTAATTTGACTTAGTTTTTAAAGTAATTTGGTTCGAACCAATTTTAAATTTTAAAAATTTTGATTATTTAGATTTGATTTGATTTAAAAAAAAAAAAATCGATTAAATCGAATAGAATTACTTAGTTACCTAGCTTACTACCACAGCAATCGATTGAGTCGTAGTCGGTTTTGATGATGCTCCCAGTAAACGCCGCCAGTGACCCGTAACAAATTCCGCGTAACTATGATGGCTAAATCAAGGATATGCATAAATTGACAAAGGCAAATAAAACTAGAGGTACATTGCAAGATCAACAAGCAGTATACTGTAACATTCCAAGCAGGTTATAATGGCAAAGCTGAAAGTTGAGTAACAGACATTATTTAAAAACAACCCACTCTAAATTTAATAACAATAATAAGTTCATTAATATTTAATAGATAAAAGGCTTCAACTCTAAATTTCCTGCTGCCACAACAATGAAACGAAGGGACCAATTAAGCCATGGCCAATTAATGTTACCCGCCGCACTATAAAACACCACAGAAAAAATGCCTGACCCCATGCATTTAACACAAGTGCTAAGGGGTAGCTGTGATGTAAACCAGTCTGCTTTCATACATGCTGCATAATTTCTCAAAACATCACGTCTTCCTTTTCTACTAGGTTCCCACTGCATTCTAGAATTATTCTATGGACCCTCTGCTTTGTACACAGATCGAGTTGGCTTCGCCCATGACACGATCATAGCATCCAGAGTTTTTTATTTTTTATTTATTTTTTATAAACAAATGCATAGCATCCAGAAATTGCCAGTGGAAAATAGGGTGACAATAGCAGTGCTATTAAATCAAATAGAATCAATCAGTTAAATCAGCGAATCGAACCTTTACTAATGCGATTTATAATTAACTCAAATTTAGAAAGTGATTTAGTTGAACCAGTGTGATTCAGCAATTTAAGTAGTCAATAGAACTAAAATATTTGTTTTCTAGTGTTAATGAAATGAATTAAACCCAAGACCTCATAAGATATTTTTAAAACTACAACCAATTAAACTAACTAAGATAATCACACACACACACACACACACACACACACATATATATATATATATTCTATAATAAAATAATAAATTTTAAAAAATAATATATTGATTTATTTTTTTAACATATAACTAATATTTTACACTAAAATATAATTACACATTTATAAAATTTTTTATTTATTTTAAATATATTACTAAAATTTCTATAACTTAACAAATGTTTAAATTTTTATTTTAAATTATTAAATCTAATTAATTAAATTTATTTATTTATATTAACATGTATTATATTTTATTGATTATATACATATAATTATTTTTAATGATTCATTATTGAACTGTTAATTCGCTGATTAAATTATTGAGCAAGCAACTCAATTCTTGTAATGCATCATACTAATCTCAAGGCCATGTTTAATAATAATGGGTAATAGTATTTAATTCCGATTTGACTCGTTTTCCATCAAATCAATTTTTCTTCCCGCATAAAAAAAATGAATCTCCAAAATCCAATCCAATAATAATATATTATTATTTTATTAAAAAATATTTTTAAATATTTAAATATTATAAATTTAATATATATATATATAATATTTTTAACCTATAATTATTATTTTAATAAATAAATTTATATTGTATAATAATAAATTAAAATTTTTGTAAAATAAAAAATCCATATGGTCATGCTCCCCACAGAAAAGTTCTCACCCTAACCTCGATCGAAAGGAGTAACACCAGTCCTCAACTCACGAGTTGCCATTAGAAAACTTAGAGAAGAAACGTATGCAACATGCAGAACTCAAATTTGAACTGATATTTGTCAAAATAAACATATACATCACCGGGATACAGAATTCCAGGGTTTAAGTATTTTAAGGAACTGATGAAATAGGCAGCATTAAGAACACCACAACCAGATGAAACAGCCAACTAAAAACAGCCTCACAAGGTATCGTAATCAACCAAGTTTGCAGTAGTAATTGTAACGCGGGTGCCAATCTCTCATTAGACTAATAAATTACTGCTTTTCTAGATTTAGATCTAGATGTACAGAGGGATGAAAAAATACAGAGAGTTGTCCCACCAGTGACTACAAAAACACCCAAAAGGAATAAGAAGCCCATCTTTTTGCCCCAGTAGGGGAGAAGAAACAAACAAAAACTTAGCTAGCATATTCTTAGATAAACGAACAGCATAATCACATGCATACACATGCACATTGATATCCAGTATCAATCGTGGCACCCTACCCCACCTAAGCAACAACCATCTTGCCCACTTTTGCATCTTCAACCCCACAAAAGCATCAAGCTTGAAATCAAGAGGGCTACAATAACGGAGAACCAGCTACTGTTTGGAAGTCTGAACCCACCATCACTGATGTCTGTGTTTATTCCAGCTCCTGTTGGACTTACACCGTTGCCTATGCCTCCCAAGACTCCATTGGAAGGGGTTGTAGTGTATGGAGTAGTAGTGGTTGGTGTGGTATTGGTCGGGTTAGTGGTTGAGGGCGTGGCGGTTGAGGGTGTGGTGGTTGATGGGTTTGTGGTGACTGGAGTTGGAACAGTTGTGCTAGTCCCTGCAGCACTGAAGAAAGCAAAGCAAAGCAAAGAGTCAACAAATAATCCTTAGAATCCGAACATTCCATCCCTTAGCACACCATTCTATTTTAAAATTCAATGTTTTGAAATGTTAAAAACACAATCTTAATGACATCAATCAGATTTACTACGGAGTGAATTCACCACTACAAGAACATATGTAAGTTAACATGATCAAGCACCAACCCAACCACCCAACACTGCAAGTTCTAAGTTTTGTGTTATCCAACCAATTATATCAAGTCCATCCTCGTTATAGGGGAATAGCTTCATCTGATCACACTCAGGTTGCAACGTAAGGTGCTCCTTTTTACTGGTTGGTTAATCAACTTGAAAAGACTAAGAATTATTGTAGAGTAGGAGGCCAAGGTTTCAAATCCTGACAGCTATCTTTACTTGAAAATTGAAATTACTATTAGGTATAACAAGTGAATCTTTGTTCTGGCTTCAATTGACATTTTTTTTTTTTTTGAGAAAAGAGGAGATGGCAGAGAATGAAGAAAAAGATAAACATGTTTGAAGGTTGAGAAAACACGATATGATAGGTGAATCCTGAAGTATTTTAGGATTGTATTTGTATCATGGAAATGCTTTATTAAAGCTGGATCCAAACATGAGAAATTATTCCATAGGACGAAACAAGTTCCACCTTTCCCACAATCTGTGCAGTACTATGTAGATAAATGCAGCTCGTAATTCATATAAGAGTAACTATGATTTTATTTAGTCATTTTCAGTGGAAACACAAGCAAAAGCAACATCAATTGATGCATTGCCCTTGTATAGCTGAAGAGTTGCTTGCTACAGCCGCTTTTTGGTTTGCAGTTCTGCATTCCATTAACCTTTCAAAGATTTCCTTCTCTCATTGTTTAAATCAATGAGAAATAGACAAGAGAAAAGAAGTAATGAGCCATTTTATGCAGCTTGTTACTAGCACAGTATGAAAATATATTGTTGAAGACATAACTGAAGCATATAGAGCCCAAATCACTGTTAAACTGTGTCTGGTTGTCATGAAAAAGTGGCAACCCATAAGATGGCCCATGCTGCCAATTACCATAGTTCAAGCAACATAAAATTGTGTTTTACCTAACTAAAGATTATAACACCTAGAACAGAGACTTAAGAATAATGATCCAATAAACGCAGAAACAACTTTAGGATTGTGGGACCACAGCACAGTTCTCGAGACATCCAAAATTCAAAGGATGGCTCAAATCTCTAGATCATTCATCCCAACGCTTTTGAGGTAACCATGGGCAAAAATGCCCCACAACGAAAGCGGCAGCAAACACTTCTTCAAAGCAAAAAAGTCATGCTGCCATGCTCCTCCCGCCCTCCCTTACCACTGCTTTACCTTTTTGACAAAAGACACATCCTCGAGAAATGGCATTGTAATGCCTTTTCATTTACATTTTTTAAATAAATATTTTGAAAATTTCAAATTTCATGTAAAGATCAACAATCAGAAGAGATAAAGTGTGTTAAGAAAATCTTAATATCTCGAATAATTTTAGAGGGAGCTCAAAAGGTAGTCGCATAGCATGGCTTGTAAGACCCATCATTGTCTTTACATAAGATGCCATCCTTTATATTATCCATTCTAGTAAAATTTTAACTTTATTAAAAGGCAAGGGATCCTAATTATTGCAGCATCTTTTTACGACATTGAAACTCGTCACCAGCTAGCAAGTGGCCAAATGATCAAGAAAATCATCATGCAATTGCAACACGAGTCAAAATGACAAAAATAGCTCATTTTGAATCTAGCTAAAGGTGATAGGAGAGAGAAAAGAGAAGGGTGTCATGCATTTTACCATCTAAAAGCATCATCTGAAAGAAAACAGTTGATAGAGAACCAAAATTCTGGCACAAAGCATCCCTTTCTCCTATTGATAAAAGAAAAGAACCCACCCCGCCTAAATAAAAAAATTTGCCCTCTGTAAAGCCAAAGAGCTGGAGAGAGGAATCTACACAAGCCACTATGAACAGTTCTAGGTCTCCGCCAAATTTGGCAAGCCAGACTTTGTTTACACACTAATTTCATTGGTCTAACTACCTTGAAGTAGTTCAGCCAAACTTCAATCAGCACAAAAGCAGATACCATGAACTCAATGACTTCTTTATTTCTTTACACCTTTCACATCCAATATTTTAAAATCCATGCCCTAAAAATTCTTCTTCTACATCCAATATTCTAAATTTTTAAAATGTAAGTGAGAGCCCCAGGGGGGTAAAGGGACCAAGAATAAAATGCTACCATCAAGAAATTCACTTTTCCAACAATAGTATGTTCTTCCAAGTTCAAAAAAAAAATTTATAAACTAATTGGCTGGTTTCGGGAAAGCCGACTAATTAATAGCCAGTAGCCAAGCCTGACTTGTCTAGGCACCTAGCCCTAAACAAAGAAGGGGCACCTAACCCTAAACAAAGAAGGGGTGCCCCATTTACAAGAAAAAAAAAAGGTTAAGAGCACCCCTCAATCCCTTTGCTGAAAAGTGACAGATCTGAGCTGACAGACACCACATCATTTTAATCACTAAAATTTGAAACGCAAGGAAGTAAAAGGAAGTAATAGCGGCAAGATAATCAATATACCTGACGGTCGCCGGATAAGAACAGCCACTAGAACCTACAAAATGAATCACACAAAATGGAAGGGTAAGAAAAATGGGTGCTTTGTTTTCTTTTTGTTAAATACATCAAAGTACCGTTTGGCGTTGAGTTTTTAAAAAAACAAAATAAAATAAATTATTAAGTAATTTAAAAAATTTTATTTTATCATTTTATATTAAAACACATTAAATTTATTTTTAATCAATTTTTAATTCTTTTATGAAAATATATTTAGGCAAATCACTTTTTTCAAAAAACATTATTAAATAGTTTGCAAAGATAATAAATTTAATTTTTTATATTTTTATATATTTGAAAAAAAAAATCTAAACAGCACTGCAGATTTAACAGCCAAACAGACCCTTAGAAACCGAAAAGTAAAGGGATTTAAGCAATGTCTTACTAGGATCAGCTGCGGAAACGGCAGCAGTGCCAGCAAAATCACAAGTGCCTTGAGCTTGGCCCTTCTTCTGGAAATAGCTATTAACAGCATATGAGCAATGGGCTTTGACACTATTAGGTTGGTAACATGCACCATTTGAATGGATAGGACTACAATCAGCCCCAGCTCCACAAGCATAGTCCAAAGTCTTTTGAAGGACTGCATCTGACATATCCTTGCAAACACACCATGTGCAGCCTAACCAAGAACAAGAAATAATATTAGAACCAAAAAGAGAAGTTGGGAAACAAGGAAAATAAGAAGATGAGTTTTGAAAATAAAGAATGTGAGCTACAGAAAATAAAACGAAAAGAAATATGGTCAAGAATATTAAAGAAGAAAGTGGATTTTGAAAATAAAGAAACAAATTGCCATTTTTCAGTCCCTCTAAATAGCTCACAGAGGGTAAAAACAAATCCTGTAACAAAAAAAAAAAAAAGGAGAAAGAAAGAAACCTGAAACCAGTTAATCAATATATGAGAAAAAAAAATAATGCACATAATAAATTTGTAGGGGCAAAAATAACATTTTTTAGCCAGAAAAAAGGGCAAAAGTAGTTCTTTTCACTCTTGCGCTTGAACAGAAACTATTCAAAAAATAAATAAGAAAGATTAAAAAAAGTTCTTCTGAAGCTAATATCATGACTAGTAGCTTTACTTGGGAGAGGTAAGGAAAAATTAAAAAAAAAAAAAAGGAGCTTACTAGCATGGCCAGTCATGAACAACATCAGCATTGCAAGCAGAATAACGGCCATCACTGCTCAGACAAAGGGCAAAGGAGATTAGTGATATGGAGGTTTAGAGATAGATATCAATGCTTGCCAGAAGAAGGGCTTCTTGCAGAATCACGGGAGAGAGAGAGAGAGAGAGAGAGTATGGGAGAGTGTGTGAGATGCAATGAGCCAGGCAAATGAAATGGGGGTGGCCATCTAGACAAAAATTAGTGACGCAGAAGATTGTGGGGCGAAGGTGGCCCAGTTTGGTGTCGGTTTCTGGGTGCTTTTTTTTTTTTTGTTCCTTACTATGCCTTTTACTATTCAATTCTCTACCTTTCTCCATCTTTTCTCCTCTAAGGAAATAGTTTCATGGAAAGTCGGGCTTAACCTATCTTTTTGGGACTCCGCAGGCTGTACTATTTGGTTTAAACGGGATAAAGTTAAACCATTGTGGTAAGGCAAAATTCCGTAATAATTAAATATTAAATTCAATTATTTAAAATCAATTCTTTATTTAAGTGTTATTTTTTAAGAGAGTTTTAATTTATTAATATTAAAATATTTTCAGAGATTTTAAATATCGAATCTCAATTGTAATTAATTTTATTATAAAAGAGATTATTTAAAAAAATAATTTTTAATTTAATAAATTTAATAAAAAAAATAAAATAAGTAACTCAATCAAAATTTTTTAATTTTATATAAAGTATGGGCTACCATTTTCTACTCAAAATTCAGGGGCTCAACTTCACAGTTAGGGTCAGCTTTTTGTATTCATGCTAAACCTAATTATTGTTAGAAAATTTATTTATTTATATATATATATATATATATGTAAATATAAATTAAAAAAAATTATTATTTAATTTTTATATTTTAATAAAATTAATTACTTAAAAAATATTTTTTTAATATTTAATTTATCTATTAATTTTTTTATTAATCAATATAATTAAATTATTATTTCATTCTTTTATTTTAATAAAATTAATTAATTAATTGTTATATTTTAAATAATTTATTAATTAATTTTTATAATTAGATTTTATTAATTATTTAACCTCATAATTAATTTTACATTTTAATTAACTTAATTCTCGTTTTCTAATTTCTCTCTTAGTTCATCACCATGTTTCTTCTACCCATATTCTTTTTTTCCTCATTCTCTCTCAAAAGGTTAACTAATTTTCCTAAATTTGTAAGTAATCAAAGAATATTATTTTTTGATAAAAAAGCACAAAAATAATATCTAATGAATTGGATAAAAATATTTGAACAATTAAAAAAATATGTAAATTCAATTTAGTCTTCATATCGCACAAATTTCATTTTTATTTGAAAATATATTTTTTAAAATATTGTATTTATTAAAATACAAGTTCAACTAATTAATTTTATTAAAATAATTATATAATAGTATTTTTAAAAATATATAAATAATTAATTAATTCTCTTAAAATAGAGAAACTAAATAATAGTGTAGCTAGTATTGAATAATAGAAAATTTGATGAATTATCTAAATAATTTTATGAAAATAAAATAAAATAACTAAATAATATATTTTTTAAAATACATAAATAAAATAATATATTTTTTAAAATACATAAATAAAATAATTAATTTTATTAAAATACATAAATTGTATAATAGTTTTTCCTTTCCTTTCTAATTTTTTATAACACCCTTAATTTTTAAATTAATTATTTTATGGATAGATATTAATATTTTATTTTATTTTATTTAAATTTTTAGGAAATTATTTGAAATTTTTCGAATTTTTGAAATCGGGTTTGATTTTCTGAAAATATAAAATTTTGATAATTTTTAAAAATTTATTTAAAGACCACGTGACAAAATTAAAAATATATTTAGACTATACGAATTTTTCTGAGTTTTTTGAAATTTTTCAGAATTTTTGGACCTCGTTTTTTGTCCCAGGACAGAGAAAAAATTTAATTTCAAGTATCTTGAATCGAACTGACCTAATCGAATCTGACCGGATTGGACCGGCCCTTTTTCATTTTCTTCTTCCTTTTCTGCGCTCTCTCTCTCTCTCTCTCTCTCTCTCTCTCTCTCTCTCTCTCTCTCGTTTTCTCTCTCCTCTCTCCTCTTCTCGTCGCCCCAGCCTTCCCTAGTCGCCGGCGCACCTCCATACTACTTCCTCGCAGCCAGTCGATGCTCCAGGCGGCAGGAAAATTGCCCCAAAAACTCCCTCACACGCGCATGCCGTTTCGACTTCCTGGGCTTTCCATAGACATCCGACTACCAATCGGATCGGGTCTTGTCCCAAAACACATCTACACCTCGAGAGCTTTCCATAGATACCAATAACACAAAAATTTATCGAGCGGTTTGTTTAATTTTTGCTCAGAAAATTTTAGCACATTTTCACTTTCGGGCTAGATTTCTCGAAAACCGTAAACCCTACCAAAAATCCAAAAGTACCAGAGTGCTCCACTCGTCTAGAGCTTCGCGGCAATACTCATTTCAAAATTTTCCAAAACCGTTTTTCAGTGAGTCCCGCCAGATTTAGCAGTGTTTTTTCGAGCATTAAATGAGTTTAGAAAATTTCGTAAAAATTATATACTAACCCCCATGTTATGGGCTTTGCGTAGGTAAATTCAATTCGCGAAAATTCAACGGTTGCTTGGAGTTATAATTTCGGGCCGAACAGGCACACTACTGGGAAAGTTTTAGAACCGGGCTGAGAGTATAGGCTACCCCACCATTTTCAGACATTTCGGACGCATCTCCAGGGTCGAAATTAGCATAGGTAAACCCGAACCCTTATTTTTCTTAATTATCTAGTGCTTAATTTCGATTAAAAATCTATAAAATATTCGTGGTGGGTTAGAAAAATATAATTCTTTTTGCGTTAGCTCTATAATATTGCTAAAGACTGCAAGACAAAGTTTTAGAATTTTTGAAGCTCAAATTGGTAGTTTTTGCAATAGGGGTAATTGTAGGGATTAAATTGTAATTTTTTAAATTATAGTTATTGACTGTCTGGGTGAGCCCAGGAGGGGCTATGTAATGTGATTGTATTGTAGATGTATGACTTGTGGATATAAAAATGTATTTGAACCATTTTGTAAGTTGGGTAGGTCTAGGTATAGGTGAGACTCTGTTAGATTTTCGGCACGACTTATGGTGTATTTGGTCTTTTTCAAGCTTGTCTTGAGTCAAATATATTAAATAATTACAATGAAATTTGTCAGGTGAGCCGGGACAGACTTTCTACTCCACCCAGCCACTGCAGTGACCTCAGTTTAAGTCTGTAAGTAAAATATTAATTATAATTATAATTTCAATATTATTATATGTTCAAGCATGCCCATGCATCACTTATAAATATGTATCTATGTAGTTAAATGCTAGGCACGTCTTATATTGCATTATTAATTGATGAAGTGCATGAATGTTGTTTGTGGTAATTTGGAGCCGTGTGCGTGCGTTGTTGTGTGTATGGTGTGTGGTATTGGATATGGACATGACGAGTAGACACGGCTTGAGAGACACTCGCTGGGACCCGGTCATTTGTGGATAAGTCAGGGCAGGCACGGTTTGAGAGACACTCGCTGGCCCCCGCATTTGGTTTATTAAGCGAAAGTCCAGCTTGAAAGACACTCGCTGGCAGATGTTGAATTAAGAGAGCTGCATAGGAGATCAACTCCCATTTATGTACTGTTTGAACAGTATTGAATGTGTGAGTACTTCAAATTGCCTTTTTACTATCATAATGTGATTTGTATGAAAAAATTTGATGATGTTGCATTCAATTCCTGATGATGTTGCATTCAATTCCTTATGATGCATTAACTTTAGATAGCTATAGAAATTGTGGTTAAAATTAGTATTTTACTCCCTGAATCGAACGCTCATTCCTGTTCTTCTATTTTTCCAGGCTAGAGGAGGATTACTTATTGTGACTAACCTGCTCTTCTTCTTCACAAGTCAAATAGTAATATCTAATGTATTTTATATAATTAAGGTAAATTTTAGACTCCACATGTATTAGGAGTATTTTAATTAATTTTAGTCTATAATATAATATTGTATTGAATTTGTAAGAATATTAATTGCATGCATGACTTGATTGGATGAGGGAGCTGAGTTTTCATTAGATTTTATGAAATTATGAGTATATGAAGGGTGAGCTGAGCTCCGCAATTTATTATATATTGTATTTACAGGTTTGATGAGTTAAAAAATTCCCGTTGAATGATCCATTTTGTGATCGGACTCTGTTCTCTTAAATTCTTAAAATTTGACCTCGAAGACTTTAAACTGATGCAGGTCTTAATATCGGTCCAGTCAATAAATTGGGTCGTGACATTTTTTCTCTTCATTCTAGCTCTTCATTTGCCCAGCCTAAATCAGCTAATACTAACACTTCTTCACTTCAATCTTTCTTAGGATTGTAAACTGGGCACTATTTGGTGGGCTTATAGCTGGTGTAACCTTTTTTGTTTTATCAATGAATGATATAATTTGATAAAAAAAAAATTAGCACTAGTCATTTTTGTTGATCATTGTTCGCATTCTGTAGTCAAAATGTGGATGGTATAATTCTTTTTTGTCGAAATGGAGAGGTGTCCTTAATATCACTTTATTATTATTATTATTATTATTATTATAACACAGGCATTAATTACCATACAAATCAAGACAATGCAATATGCATTTCATGAAAAAATGATGCAATGAAATACATTTTTAAATAAAAACACAATCTCATTAAAAAAATAAAAGCACAATCGTTATAATTAAATGATAGTTTAATATCAAATTTAAGGATAAATAGCATCTATAAATTTTCAACTAATATACAGGACATGATATGATATGATGGCGAATCGCAGCAGTCAAAGAGAGGGAATCACCGCCTATGATTATGGCTGACAACAAACATCTACATATACGGCCTCTGTGTTGAGCCACATGTTGGCAGTGGAGCCCACGATTCATTTCATCTGAGCTATCATCACGATGTCTTTTTCATCATCTTTGTTTTCTTCTTTTTGATTTTAGCCATCTTCTCAAGAGTGAGCATCCGATTGACCAGATCGAGTGGGATTGAATTAAAATTTTAATTAATTAAATTATTAATTAATTTTAAAAATTTTAATAAAATTAAATTAAAATTAAAAAAAAACTAAAATTAGTTAAACTGAAAAAATAAATATTTTATTTTATTAATTATTTAATAAAATATTAATAAAATATATATATTTATATTTTTTTATTTATAATAAATATAATTTAATATTAATAAAATAACCATTATAAGCAAATATTATTATAAAATTATAAAAATAATAATTATAAATAATATAATACTAATAAAATTATAATTAATATATTAAATAATTAATTTAATTAATTTAATTATCAAATTAAAAATAATTAAATTAATAATAAAAAATTAAAAATTTATTATTATCAATAAAATTTAAATAAAATTATTTTTATTTTTATTTAAATAATTAAATTTTATCGATCCGATTCCATTATAATTAAATAATTTACGTCCCTAGTTATCACCATTCAAGCCACTGCATGATTCACACTCCCAATAATTGTAAGTAATAAAAGTGTCTGGTTGATTTATGAAGAAGATGCCAAGTATTATTGGTGTACGTGCTCATGGATAATAAAATTGGTCAGATTCAGATACCAAACAGACGTAGCTAGCTTCTACTACGATATCCGACTATTCAAATAATAAAAAATAACTACACTATAAATTAAAATGATCCTCTCCATTTCATTCGTATGCAAAATCCAATCATTTTTAATTTAAAGTTTGTTAGAAATGATAAAATCAAATCCCTGCATCTAATGTTAAGAAGTATGTTATTTTAATTTACTATATATAAAATGGAAATTTTCAGATAGGCGACATCAACACTTTTGTCAGGGATATTGGTGTCCCATTTTCCCAAGATCAGCTCATTCTTTTCCTTTTGATTGGTGGGAAAGTTACAAGGAAAGTAGTAATTTCATATTGTAGTTATTCAAATGTGGATTTTGCGGCACCAGTATCATGGAGAGTCACTGCCATTTGGTAGCAGGGACGTCACTTGGCGTATAAGAATGCCACTACAGTATCATTTCTAAGGGCGAAGCAAGCGTTGGCTGATTTCACGATGCTGATTAAAGACTTGACGATGAACTTATCGACGAAGGGTTGGCCAGTTGTGTTATTCAGTGGGTTGTATGGTGGAAGTAGGAAAGCTATTGATAATTCGTTTGGTTTAATCGAAGGCTTTAACCATTGATTGGTGAATGCTAATGTAATGATAGACTCTGAATTGAATAACAACAGTGCTACTGGCGTGGATGAGGCTGAAATATCCTCACACAGCGATCGGTGCACTTGCTTCATCTTGTGCCAAGTCTTCAATTTGAAGATATTATGCCACTGAAAACTTTTCCAACGATTCCAAGGTTAGGTTTGCTCTTTATCCGCTCTTTCTTATTTGAATTCTCAAGATTGAAATTACTTTTTCAAATAAAAATATTATTTTAAATATTATTAAAAAAATATTTTATAAAAAAATATTTTATTATTTTAATATTTTTATAATTAAAATTTATTAAATTTAATTTTTAATTAATTTTTAATATTTTTTAATTAATATATTTTAAAAAAATATTTTTTTTAATAATAATTTTAATAATAATATTAAATAGGTCATTAATCAATTGTTAAATCTATTTTAATTTGTTATGTTTGTCCAGTTGTAACGTGAAAGCACAAGTTGCTTTAACACTGTAGAAGAGTTATGGGATGCTTTAGCATCTGAGGGTTTGAAAGCAAATGGAGTTTGTGCAATAAACCAAAACTTTTTGTTAGTGTCGGTAAGGGATGAAAAAATTCCTCTGCTCAACGCACGTCTAATGTAATTATTGGGTAGCAGTCCATGTCACTGCCACTTGAACACGTATGCACTCATATAATACACACACTCTAACAAAAGGATCGTAAATTATCATAATTCATTTTTAACAAGTTAAAAACGTAAAATATGACATTTCTAAAGATGCAGTGTCACTGAGACATTTTTTATAAAGTTTAAAGGTGAATTATGTGTCCGGTCATGATTATCTATGAATAAACGTATTTCAATAGATTTTTTTAATAAAATTAGTTTTAAAAATATTTTCATTTGCAACACATAATCTCTTAAATAAATAAAAAAAATTATAGAACTTGAATTAAAGGCAAGCTAAGTTGCCTTGAGATCATTTAAGCTAAAGTTGTCCTAACTTTTACAAAATATTTTATATTTTAATTTTGATTTACATCACACGTTTTTTTCTCGAATAGACTAAATAGTGAATGATGAATTCTTTCATCAGAAATATAATAAATACATGAATAATAATTTTAAAATAAGTTGATAGAGAGTTTCAGACTTTTCTTCTGAATGAATTAAAAATTTTAAAAAACGTAAATGGATAAATTAAAATTTGAAAAATTTTTATTAGAAATAATAATAAATTATTCACGCATAACATTATTTTATCTACAAAATTTAAATTTCCTAATTTTTAGGATTATGAAATGTACTAAATTGCCCGTCGGCCATGGCCATAGGCGGTTAACTTGCAAGATCAACAAAGCCCAACCCAAACAGGAGGATCCAAACAGGAAAACCATTAGTCCAACCCTTTATAAACCAGGGGTCAGACCTTTCCGTTGCTCTTCGCTTCCAAATTCTTTCGCTATAAAGTCCAGACCTGCAAAATTTGCAGAGGCGGTAGTTCGCAGTGGCGCCTGCTTCACTGTTTCCTCTCGTCTCGTCTTCTTTACGATATATTCTAGGGTTTCAGTATTAATCACGGGCGGAAAAATGCTAATGCAATTACCTCGGTTGACAAACTCTCTCAGAGATCCATTCGACGTCGATCAAGCCTATCTCCAGCGCAAGATCATCCTTCAGAAACATCTCAAGCATAGCAAGTAATAATACTTAGAGAAAGAAAAACCTTCTGTCCTTTATTATCCGTTTGGTTGGCTAGAGAACGCTGGAAAATTAGTTAAATCTGTGGTTCTAATTAGTTGAGGAAGTACGTGTTTTGGAAAAGAAACTTGCATAGGATTCTAAAAGGCTTATGAGATTGAGTTGTTATTGACGCAAGTATTTACAGCGCAGAAAATTTATTAATATCATTTTCCTGGATTCTTTTCCTGTGTTATTTAGGATTTATGTTCGTTTAATCAAATTCTCAGTTAGTGTAGGATTTTTAATTAACGATATCTGTTGACACTTCTATTCCCTTTTCCGGAGGATTTATGTGATTCTTGAACAATTTAGGATTTTTTATGGGCAGCAAGTTTCAATACTAATCATTCTCTCAAATTTGATTTCAAAGTCTTGCAGAAGTTGTAGAATTTTTTTTTCCCCAGGTTTTAGTCTATAGTGCTAATGCTGTTCTTTTTTCTCTTGCTTACCAGCTGCTTAGTGGTTATTAGTTAGTTTTTTTTTTTTCCTTAACAGTGTAGCGCTTCAATATTTGATCGAGTTCAACAATTCTTGCTCGTTTCTCCTACTAATCAATGTAAATTGCTAATTAGCTGATATTCTTTTTGAATATTTATTGGGTGATGTAGTACTGCAAATTCACTTAATGAATCGGAGCTTGCAAGGAAGATAGTTGATCGATGGGAAGAAGGTACTATACTACTATTGCATGTAGAATACCAAATCATTCTTGTGTTATTTAATGGAATGATTTTTTAGTTAATCAGAACTTGTAAAACAGCCTCAACAGAAGTGAGACAAGCTTACAAGCATTTTATTGGGGCAGTAGTGGACCTAATAGACAGAGAGGTGCCATCTGAAGAGTTCCGTGTGGTGGCACTCACTGCCTACCATCTATTTGGAGGACCAGGACCAGGAGAGGAAGATAATTATGATTCCAATATTCTCAAGAAGTATGGATTTGACATTCAGACGATTTATCATCCTTTTGATTTTGATGCATACTTGATTCAGTATTGGAGTGAAAATTTAGTTGCTGTGATATGAATTATATATGGCATTATTGAAAACTTAAAGAAGTTGAGTTAGAGTTGGCTTCTTCACTCTATGGAATGGGTTCAAATCTCCCTATAGGCTGTGCTTGGGAGAGGAAGGAAAATGGGGGGGGAGAGTGAAAATAGGAAATGTGATACACATGACAAGAAACAAACTTACAGCTCACAGATCCCGTTTTCCCTTCCTCTCATTTTCCTCCCTTTCCAAACAGAGCCATAGGGCCTTGTTGTAGGGAAAAAAAGAAGAAATTGAGATGGCATTGGGACATGAGTTCAAAGAAATTATTGAGTTGCAACAGCTTGAAATGTGTAACATTGCACATTGAGAAATTAGTTTTATGAGTGTTGATCCTATTTCTATGATATAACTTTTCATATTGACTAAACTATGTGTTTGTGGAACATAGCACATATATAGTTATGTTATGTCTCAGAATTTATGTTTGCTGATATGTTCTTTTGAATGCAGAGACTGCTTTGTGCTTTTATTGGATTTTATTTTTTTCAATAGGTAAATGGTAAGATGGTGACAAGTATTTATGAGTTGTGATTGCTGTAAGTAATGTTGAAATGCAGGTCAGAATTGCAAAAACTTACTGGTCATGCGGTTTCAGATGCTAACATCCAGAGAGTTGCCACCTTAGCACAGAGGCTTTCCAGTTTGCAACCTACCAGCCCTGAGTCTGCACTTGTCTTAGAGAGCCATGTGAATGGAAGCTGCAGTGATCTAGAATTTGGGGCTGACCTTGCTTTCCAAACTCCAGCCAGGTTTCTAGTGGATGTTACTTTGGAGGATGAGGAGGGAGAGGAAACCACTGGATCTTCTTCTTTGTTTCAGGATGGATGGCAAGATCATAATGACTGTGGCCAGAATCATTCTGCTGATGATGGTGGGAAATTCAATTTAAGTTGGTTAAGAGATGCATGTGACCAGATAGTTAGAGAAAGTACTTCGCAGCTTTCCCAAGATGATCTGGCAATGGCTATATGCCGTGTACTTGATTCAGATAAACCTGGCGAGGAGGTACCGGTTATAGTTAACATTCTCTGAATTTGTTGATGCCAACTTTGAGCATGCCTACTGTCAGAAACTATTTCTTACTTTTTATTCTTCTTTCTGTATTTAAGATAGCCAGTGACTTGTTGGATCTTGTTGGGGATAGTGCATTTGAAACTGTTCAAGACCTTATAACGGTAAGGATTTAATTAATATTATAGCTACTTGCAACTTTCTGATGTGCTATCTATCAAGTTTACTCAGCTAATGTAATCTTATTTTGCTGATCTGTAATTTGAGATGTAATTTTGAGGGATTATAACTTCACTGTTTCAGTACCTTACAAAAGGTTGTGTAATCTAGGTATTTTTCTATATCACTAAGATGTTAATACACAGATATATATATGTATACAATATTATCCTATTCTAAATGGATTAGTACTCTAATTCTACAAGGATTAGGAATCCTATCCTATAGGAGTCAATCTCATAATTGGAGTAAACTTCCTCATTAAGAAGACTTCTATAACACTCCCCCTCAAGTTGGAGCATAGATGTTAATCATGCCCAACTTGTTACAGATGTAGTCAATTGGAGCTTTTCCCGGACAAAATGACAATCAATTTTAATATACTTGGTCCGTTCATGGAACACAGGATTAGAAGCGATATGGATAACAGCTTGATTATCACACCATAACTGCACAGGCAAAGAGGTCTTAAGGCCAGCCTCATCTAATAATTGAAGTATCCATACTATTTCACACACTGATTGTGCCATAACTCTATATTCCGATTCAGCACTAGATCGCGAGACTAGGCTCTGTTTCTTACTTCTCCATGTCACTAAATTACCTCCAACAAAGACACAATATCCAGTAGTTGATCTTCTATCAGCCTTAGAACTTGCCCAATCTGTATCTGAAAAGCATTTAACGTTCAAATGCCCATGATTACTATATAATATGCCTCGCCGTGGAGCTTCATTCAAATAACACAAAATTTGTCCCAAAGCTTCCCAATGAGCAGAAGTTGGAGAAGACATAAACTGACTTACCACACTGACTGAGTATGCAATATCAGGACGAGTTATTATAAAATAGTTCAATGTACCTACCAACCTCCTGTATTTTTCTGAATTTTCAAATAGCTTACCATGCTTTGCTCCAAGTAGGAGATTCGGGGTCATTGGTGCATTGCAAGGCTTAGTACCTAATTTTTCAGTTTTTGCCAGTAGATCAAGAACATACTTCCGCTGAGACAAGAAGATACTTTTCTTACTTCTTATAACTTCAATACCTAAGAAATATTTGAGTGGGCCTAAATCTTTTGTTTGAAACTGGGTCTGAAGAAAGTGTTTAAGAGATGAAATGCCTAAAGAATCACTTCCAGTGATAACAATATCATCAACATACACAACCAGTAGAATTAGGTCAGTCGTAGACTGCCTATAAAACACTGAATGATCGCACTTACTCTTTTGCATACCAAAATCTTGTACTACTTCACTGAATCTCCCAAACCAAGCCCGAGGACTTTGTTTCAATCCATAAAGAGACTTTCAAAGTTTGCAAACTTTACCCAATTCCCCTGAGCAACAAACCTTAGTGGTTGCTCCATATATACCTCATCTTGGAGATCACCATGAAGGAAGACATTCTTTATATCTAATTGGTGCAAAGGCCGACAATGTGTAGTTGCTAGGGAGATGAACAATCGAACTGAAGTTAGTTTAGCTACCGGAGAAAAAGTATCAGAGTAATCTATTCCATATGTTTGAGCATATCCTTTGGCTACAAGACGTGCTTTTAATCTGGCTATAGAACCATCAGGATTCGTCTTTACCGAGAAAACCTATTTGTACCCAATAGCCTTTTTACCAGTGGACAAAGGCGCCAATTCCCATGTATCATTTGTATCTAAGGCCTCTATTTCCTCTTTCATAGCGACACACCAACCGGGGTGAGATAATGCCTCAATGACTGATTTAGGGATTTTTATAGAATCTAAAGAGGTAACAAAACATTGAGAAGGAGAAGACAAATAATTATAAGAAACAAAAGAAGAAATAAGGTAATTACATGTACGTTTACCTTTGCGAAGAGCAATGGGAAGATCTAAAGTAGGATCATGATCAGTGGTAGTAACTGGATCTTCTGACGACGAAGATGTGGGAGGATCTAAGTCTGGAGTCTGCAATCTCCTTGAATAAACATGAAGAATAGGGGGTCAGATTGAGACAGGGACAGAAGGAGCAGGAAGAGGAGATTGTGTTTGTTTAGTAGTGTAGACTAAAAGGTCATCATCCTCCCCCTGATTCTCATACATAGATGTTTGAGGAAATAATGGAGTAGACTAAAAAAATGTAACATCAGCATAAACAATGTAACGATTAAGAGTTGGAGAAAAACACCTGTATCCTTTTTGGAGCTGCGAATATCCAAGGAAAACACATTTAAGAGACTTTGGATCTAATTTAGAAACTTGTGGATGAACATCCCGCACAAAGCAAGTACAACCAAAGATCCAGGGTTCAACAGGAAACAATGATTTAGAGGGAAATAAAATAGTATAAGGAATGTCCCCATCAAGGACAGAAGATGGCATGCGATTGAGAAAAAAACATGCTGTAGAAATTGCATCGGCCCAAAAATGTTTAGGTACTCTCATTTGGAAAAGAAGTGCCCTAACTACCTCAAGAAGATGTCGATTTTTTCTTTCGGCAACACCATTTTGAGATGGTGTATCAACACAAGAAGACTGGTGAAGAATACCATTCTGAGTTATATAGTTCTGAAAGTGCTCAGAAAAATATTCTTTAGCATTATTACTTCTTAGCATATGTACAAAAGTATTAAACTGAGTTTTAATTTCAACACAAAAAGTATTAAAGATAGAAAATAACTCAGAACAATTCTTCATTAAATATAACCATGTAATACGAGAGTAATCATCCATAAAAGTAACAAAATATTTAAATCCAAGTTTAGAAGTAATGGAACATGGACCCCAAATATCAGAATGAACTAATTCAAAAGGGGATGAAACCCTTTTATTGACTTTAGGCACAGAAGGTAAACGATGATGCTTAGCAAACTGACATGACTCATATTTTAGTACTGACAAAGACTGGAATTGAGGATATAATTTCTTCAAGGTGGATAAAGAAGGATGGCCCAATCTACAATGAACTTCAAGAGGAGTTAAGGTACTGGAGCAAGCAATAGATCGCGGTTCACATTTATCAAGAATGTAGAGACCTCCTGACTCATGCCCTTTACCAATAATCTTTTTCGTCGTAAGATCTTGAAACAAACAATGATCAGAAAAAAAGGATATAGAACAATTTAAGTTTCGAGTGAGTTTACTAATAGATGGTAAATTAAAAGAGAAGTTAGGTAGACATAAAACAGATAACAAAGATATGGATGTGGTTGGATTCATAGTTCTAGAACTAATGACACACGAAGTAGATCCATCAGCTAATGCGACTGTGGAAGGAGTGGTAAAAGACTGAAAATAAGATAAAAGAGCAGAATTACCTGTCATATGATCTGTAGCACCAGAATCAATGACCCATTTGGATAAGGACACAAGGCATGTAGTGGATTTACCTGACTCAGCGATAGCAATGATTAAGGAGTTGGTAGGCTTTAGAGATACCTGACACTGGGAGAATTGTGCAAATTCTTTTGCAGACATTGAGATAGTTTTCTCAGAAGAGGAAGACACTGTAGAATTTTCTGTTACCATATTTGCCACCTGGGATCACTGATTTTTCCTCTGAAGATTTAAGCAGTTGCGTTTTGTGTGTCCAGGCTCATGACAATAATAACAAATGATTCCTTCTGAGTTCTAATTAGAACTAGCCTCTACATTGCGTTGATTGTTTCTGTGGTTAGTAATTCCTCCTCTATATCCTTGTTGTCCACTTATAATCTGCTAATAAGAGCATCGATAGTAGGTTGTGGAGAATAAGTACTTTCTGTATGAAGGACCGTGTAAACGTATCATGAAGGGAGGAAATGTCAGAACTAAAGAGAATCTGAGATTTAACAGTTTCATATTCTGAGGGTAAACCAGCAAGAAAACTCATAACAACCATTTGCTCACGTTGAGCTTGTTGCACCTTTACATCAGGACTGAATGGTAACAGAACATTAAGTTATTCATAAACACGTTTAAACTCCATAAAATATGTTGTAAGAGTTTTGTCTTGTTTCTCAGGTCGATAAAATGCTTTGCAAACATCATATATGTGAGAAATATTGCCTTTGCTAGAGTATAAAAATTTTAAGTACTCCATCAGTTCTTTAACATACTAACAGTGATTAATAAGGCTCATTACCTCACTATGAATTGAATTCTGAAGTTGTAAAAACAAACGGGCATCTTCTCTTAACCAAGTTTGCTTAGTATCATCATTCGGTGGATCTTTCGTGAGATGATCATTTTTATTAATGCTCCGTAAATAAATCCGAACAGTTTTGCTCCACTCCAAGTAGTTTAACCCATTAAGTTTGTTTTCAGTGATTTTAGTCATCACTTGGACTACATCAGTGATTATAGACATGGTCTCACCCTCAGCCATTGCACCTTAAAGTCCACAAATAGCCCAAGCTATCGAACACCAGTAGATCCAGTGACCCGAAAGAAGCGATTCTTCAAACACTGCCAAGAATGCAGCGCCAAATCCAAACACGGGCTGCAGGGATGGCATCAACTCATCGGGCTGATGCTGGGGAAGAATCGCCGGCCATTAGGAGTCGCCGAAAAACACCACACGCGTGGACACGCTCTGGCGCGTGGAACAGTGGCCGAAACACAAAAGTGGCGTGTGGCGGCCACTCGATTCACGTCCGGTCACCGGACTTTGAGGGACGGCCTATCGGTACCTGGGCCTCCTTCTGAGGCTGGCTGTGAGGTATTTTGATAGTCCTAGGAGGTCCTCCTAGTTTACAGTGAGCCGATGACCTCGAACAGGGAACGGGAGAAAATTTTCAACGGAAAAAAAACTTCGGAACTGGGGACTTGAGGCTTTGATATCATGTAATCTAATTGAATAAATTACTTTTGAGACACTGATGATTCTTAGAAATTGAACTTCCTTAACATTCTGAAACTAGATTAAAAACACACACACACACACACACACAGATTGAATAAATTACTTTTGAGACACTGATGATTCTTAGAAATTGAACTTCCTTAACATTCTGAAACTAGATTAAACTGAAGTGTCACTATTTTTCTTGAACTATTTTCTTTCTCTTTGTTTTTTTCACACACGCGTACACACACATGCACGCAAATACACACATGAATTGAATGTCTCAAAATTTAACAACATTTATATTTCAGGTGTTATTGTTGAGGTTTTCTTTTCCTTTTGCAGCATCGGAAGGAACTTGTTGACGCAATCCGTCATGGATGGTCAGTACTGAAATCAGATAAAATGGCATCAAGCACTCAATCACGTATGCCCAGTTATGGCACTCAGGTATTGCCAATATAGTCCTGTTCGCATGTTTGTGAGACTAAATTTCAGTCATTAGGATTTAGGAAGCCTAAATTTCACCAAGAAGTCACATCCCAGCATCTGTTGTAGGTTACCGTCCAAACAGAATCAGAAAGGCAGATTGATAAACTTCGGCGGAAGGAGGAAAAGCGAAATAGACGTGGAACAGAACATGGGGTTGATAATGACACATCAGCTGCAAGTTTTTCTTCTTTACTTCAAGCAAGTGAGAGGAAAAATCTGTTGGACGATCTGATTGGCGCTGGCCCAGGGCCCCATGCATTATCAGTAACTGCTCTTCCTCAAGGTACTGTCAGGAAACATTACAAGGGCTATGAGGAAGTTGTCATCCCTCCAACACCAACTGCACAAATGAAACCTGGAGAAAAGCTGGTAATTTATTGTGATATAAATTTATACCTATCATGATTTATCATTAATAGTTCTGTGTAATAGTTTATAAGTTTTATTGATTTTGTAAATTGACAACAATATTTATTGACATTGTGACTAAATTGACTCAGAAAATGGAAAAAAAAAAAAGAAATAGAATTGGTGGCAAAATAAGATAGTTGCTGGTTGCCTTTACTTTTATTTATTGTTTGTAGAAACAATCCATTGGTTTATCGTTAAAAAAAACATATAAATTGAAAAATTATTTTGTTCACAAGGAGGAAAAACAGTTGCATGCCAAGAATGATTCTTCTTGCCAATCAAATTGCGTTGTTTTTGTTGCTTTATTTTAGTTTTTGTTATTTTGTCCCTTTGATATCTTTCCATCCTGTTGATTTACATTATGATATTATAGCATCTAATGAGAATTAATAGTAATCCATCTTTTTGTTAATTCAAATATGAGATTGAACAGCTAAGTAATTGATTTATAGCGTGTGTGCTTGGGCTGGTTTTTAAAAGTGTATGCTTGTTATTTTCAAAGGTAGACTGTATGAAGATTTCAAACATCATTTTCCATAATCTAAGATGCTCAATAAGATTTTCACATTTTACAATGGATGGTGGAAATTTTAATGTGTCTCAATTGCTATAAATTAGACACTTGTTAGGAGAAGTATCATTGGCATATTCAAAGTTAACTGTGGAGTTGCATGATTTCATTAGATATGGACTTTGGTAAACGTTATAGTATAACTGGACATTATATCAGGGTATTATGGGTTTGTTTGATATTACTGTTGGAGTTGCTATTGAAAAAAACATCTTTGTTAGAGGGGTACTAAAAATTGATTTAGAGTTAAATTTAATACGTTTTAGTTAAAAAACTCCAAAACATCCTTTTTGAAATGATGCTTTTCAAAAGCAACATTTTGTTCTGCCAACCAAAATCCAATTGGAGCCTAAATATCAACAGTTACATATCTTATCAGCTGATATGAAATGGATTTTTAAAGGTTGATTCAACGTTTCTTGATACACCCTTGTGATTTGGAAATCACTGCAGAACACCACTGTTTAGGGTTTAATGCCTGCTATGGCTATTACAGTCTGTTTGAATAAAGGTGCAAATGGCCTGGCCTTTTTATTTTTTTAAACTCAATACAAAGTGTGCTTTCATTTAGGTTTATGTTACGATCGTCACATTCATCCCTATATATAAATTGAAAGTTTATAACCCAAACTGTTTGAAATTTTTTTTTTTATTAGACTATTATTACTTTTCTATATCAATTCTTTTTGTTGCTAGAATGGGCCTCCAAATCAGATGACAGAAGCTGCCTTTGGTTGTAGCTATGAAGACTGGGTCTTTACTATTCGTATACAATTGGATCTCTGTTTTCACTCTGTTTTTCTTTGCAGGCTGCCTTTCTGGGAATACTGCTGTTACCCAATTATTATGCTAGTTAATCTTCATTTTTTTCTTACTATATTTCTGTTCATTATGATGTGTCAGATTGAGATAAAGGAGTTAGATGATTTTGCTCAAGCTGCATTTCATGGATACAAATCATTGAACCGAATCCAGAGCCGGATATTTCAAACTGTTTATTACACTAATGAGAATATACTTGTAAGTTTATTATTCTGTGGTTGCAGCGTTTCACTGTATCTGTAAATGGTTTGAATTATGTATGGGTGGTCCATAAAATTATATGCTTTATTTGGCGAGTCACCGAGAGCTATGTGTTATTATATCAAAATTTCTTGGCTTCAAATGTGGACTGTAGTTGATGAATCCACCCTTTTTCTGTATCCATTATGTCTTCTACTTGGGTTTGCATTAACTACCTAGCAGTAGATTGGCATTTACATCTACGATAACAGCTTCAAATCTAGTCATTTGCATTTTCATTTTCTTCTATGAGCATAGCATAAAAAGTTAGAGCTTATGGGAATTTAAATTATATCAACTGACTAAGGGAAGAAAGAAGAAAAGAAAAGAAAAAATTAGCATGGAAGTGGGGACTCTGCAATTAAGAGAGAACAGCTGTGAAGACAAAAAATTCTGGGAGCCGTTACAGTTCGAAATGGTTTAGTAATAGTGAGAAAAGGAAGACATGTACAAAGATTTGCAACTGAAGTTGAAAATCCTAATGGGTTTGTTATAAATTTTGTATGGAGTTATTTTAATTATTTTTTGTGCTGGATTGTTTTTGCTCACAATGAAATTTGGCTAGATTTGATTAATTGTTGTCGAGTATGCGATGGTTTTACAGATCAACCATATGTACTTGAACTCGTAGGTAAAAGGAATGCTTTTAGCATGTCTTTAATTTTTTTTTTTATGTAATTGCAGGTTTGTGCGCCAACAGGAGCTGGCAAAACAAATATAGCTATGATTTCTATTCTGCATGAGGTATGCAATAAATGGGACTGTGTTTTGGTTCCTCTTTTGTGATGTCACTTCGCCCTTTATACAAGATGCTTTGGGTTGGAATAGAAGAACTAAACTACTAATCGTAAACCTTTATGTATTTTTTATGTGAGGCTTTAGGCTCACTGCTTAATAGTAATGGTTTATATGTAGTTGTAAAAGGCGCAAAGCACTCACAATTTTGCACAAAGGGGTCCTAAAACCTAGTCGTAAGGTGAGTGCCTTTGAGAGGTAAGAAGAAAAGAAATAAAATTTAAATGAATTTCATTAGAAACTCAAAATTACCATACATACGTAAGACTCCTTATCAATAGTCAATACTGCCTTCTTTTTGAATTTAACCAATGTGTATTTCATTTAAGATCTCTTCTAGAATTCGTAAATTCCATGGTCCAAACCAAGGACTATAAAAGAAAAAGATGAAGAATCCTTAGATTTCCTTCTTTTTCTTTTCTTTTCTCTCTTTCATTATTTGCAATTGAAAAAGTTGCAACACCTATCTAGTCCTTGTCGTCGTCCTTCTTTCTTGCTTTTAATTTAATTGGGTGTTATTACCCAACCATATATCTATAGTTTAGATCAAATAACATAAAATGTAAAAAGGATGGTTGCAGTCAAAATATATTAAAGGAACCTGGAAAACCTAAAATATTTGTTGTGCATTGGAAAATAGATTTGTGATTGGGCAATAAAGCACACACCTTGGTTAGGTCGCTCATTTGACATCATAGAGATGCTAGAACTAAAGCTTGGTGGATACAGAATGCCTATAGCAACTATGGTTTATGTTACAATCTCTATGGCACCCCTTTTACTTTCAATGCCTAATATTGTCATATGTGTTTGAAAACTCTATCAGTCTATCCATGTGTTATTTTTTATGAATTTTGAATTTTCTGACTGCAAGTTTTTGGTTGTTTAGTATAGTTTCTCTTATGGTGAATATTAAAAGTAATGGTATGTCCTATTGATGTCACCCACGGTATTGTTGATATCAATTTTCTTTCTGTTATATTAGATACATTGTTTTCAATCTTGCTTAAATAATATTAATCCATAGAAACTAGAAACTAGAGTTTGTAATGTTGCGTGTTATTACTATTTTAGGAATTTGTATTGTTAATGGATTGATTTCCTTCCAGATTGGACAGCACTTCAAGGATGGTTACTTGCACAAAGATGAATTTAAGATAGTTTATGTTGCTCCTATGAAGGTAAATCTACCCATCCATTATGGTGCTTTCACCTCCTTTATTTCCCTTTCTATGGTTTTTTGGTTTGATAATTGCATGTCTCTTGTTATGTTCTTTCCAGGCATTAGCTGCAGAGGTCACATCAACATTTAGCCATCGTTTATCTCCGCTGAATATGGTTGTGAGAGAACTTACTGGTGACATGCAGCTCTCTAAGAATGAACTTGAAGAAACTCAGGTTGCCTTTTCCCCCATTGTTATGCCTGCATATCATGAAATGGCAGCATGTGTGCTCTAACTAATGGTTTTCCTTTTTCTATTTCTCTGAATAAGATGATAGTGACAACACCTGAGAAATGGGATGTCATTACTCGTAAAAGCAGTGACATGTCACTTTCAATGCTGGTGAAGCTCTTAATTATTGATGAAGTGCATCTTTTGAACGATGATAGAGGCCCTGTGATAGAAGCACTTGTTGCTAGGACACTGCGCCAGGTAAATTCTTCTTTCTTCTTGACTCAGCATTATGGTGTAATTATCAAACATAATCATTCCAATGATTCAGGATATATTTATTTGTGTGTTGTATGATTTTGATCAATGAAGGTTTTTCTTTGATAAGATGAGATTTTGGCCATTTTTAACAATTCAACAGATGATGTGAATGGCTCAATGCATGTGCAATGACTTGCATTAGACTCAGGCCAGACGTTTTGCTAGTGGCACGCTGGCATGGTCTCTTGCAATTAAATTTTACCTAATTATGCAACTGGTTGCATAAGTAGTTCTTCACTTTTTGCACTTTCTTTTTTCTTGTATGACAGGTGGAGTCAACACAGACAATGATACGCATTGTAGGACTTTCAGCCACTTTACCCAATTATTTGGAGGTTTTTCTTTGAAACAAATGGCATTTGCTCTTTTATTTTTTTGAAGTTAAATATTCAAGTTTTGATACCTTTACTCTTGAATTTTTCCAGGTTGCTCAATTTCTTAGAGTGAATCCAGAGACAGGCCTCTTCTTCTTTGATTCTAGTTATCGTCCTGTGCCTCTTGCACAACAGTATATTGGAATTAGTGAGCAGAACTTTGCAGCTCGCAATGAGTTATTGAATGAAATTTGTTATAGGAAGGTATATGTTTCTGTTTCGACTTTTTCTTATGTGATATAAGTCTTAGATTGGCAATTTTGGGGAGTGATGATGCTTTTTGTTCTAGGTTGTTGAGTCATTGAGGCAAGGTCATCAGGCAATGGTTTTTGTTCATTCGCGAAAGGATACAGCAAAAACAGCTGAGAAACTAGTATTCTCCTTGGCACACTTCATAACTTTTGATCTTTATTTGTACTACTTACTGCTTGTAAAATGTAAATGCTTTTGATGTGTTCTGACCACTGAAAAAGAAAAAACTGGTTGACACGGAGAGAAATTAAATAACAAAGGGGAACAAAATGCACGACATAATAATACATTAACAAAGGAAAATTTTGCACAAAAATTAATCGTTGAGTTTTTGTAGAACTGACATAGTCACCAAACTAGAGAAGGGAGAGGGTCAGAGGTTCAGTTGAATAAGACTGAGGTTGAACTTAAATAAATATGTATTCATTAAATATTTTGCAAAATATGTTAAAATTAATAAAAGTATTTAAAATTTATCATTTGTATATAAGTAATTAAAAAAATATGGAACTACTACATTGTGAGTTGGCATGTGGCTTGGTACTTCCCACATCTTCCTTGTGATGCTGTAACCAAGAATTGCCACTCTTCTTAGGAGTCTGGTTTACTGCATCACAACTCACTAGTCATCTTTATTGCTTTTCTTTTAGGAGTCACCATACTGCTCTATCCATAGGGGTAGAAGCTGTTGGATTCACAAACAAATTCCCATATCCATACTCATTCCAATTGTGAATCTTTGGCTCTTGATATAACTTCCTATGGCAAGCAAGGAGGATTTTAAGACCACAGAATAAAGGGAACCATAATAACACACCAGATTTTATGCTGTTTAATCATTTGACTTATTACTATGAGCAGAGACAATACAGAAGTACTTATAGGTAACTGGAGATTGAAGAGTATGGTTGCCTCATGAACTGAAGTCCTACTAGTGCACTTGATTTTTCTAGAACTTTTATCATTTCAACTCTTCATATTTTCTAGGGTTGTGAGAGACGTATGGAATAAATGTACTCTCCTTTTAACAGTTTTATGCTCTTCTAAATTGTATTGTCAGTGTATGTTACCAGGATTACTGTCTGGAATCTTTATTTTGGTATTAAAAATATGAGGCTTGATACACTTGTGCACATGCACAATGCTACACTTGCACAAGCATATGGAGATTGTTTTGTGGGGATGGTTTTCTAGGTTGACCTTTTAGTCAGTTCTTTGCTTTCATTGTTCTTGGCATTTGCACTTTGAATAGGTTGAGATTGCTCGAAAGTATGATGATTTGGAGCTCTTTAAAAATGATGCACATCCTCAATTTTCCTTGATTAAGGTAACACGGCTCTCCTCCTTTTTTTGGGCTGGGGGCTTTACCAGAGACATTGATGGAATGAATGTTAATTGATATCAATAATTTCCCAAATTTATGCATTTCAGAAAGAGGTTGTTAAGTCTAGAAACAAGGATGTTGTTGAACTTTTTGAATTTGCTGTTGGCATTCATCACGCTGGGATGTTACGTGCTGATAGGGTTTTGACTGAGCAACTTTTCTCTGATGGACTCTTGAAGGTAGCACTCTTCCAGCTTAATGCTTCGGAAGTTGGCTCATACATTTTTCTAATATTGGGTCGTTTTCTGTTCCAGGTACTTGTTTGCACAGCAACTTTGGCATGGGGTGTAAATCTGCCTGCTCACACTGTTGTGATTAAGGTTGGTGCATAGTAGTATTAGATCTCAAATATTTTATTGGTTTAATTATTGCAGTAATTGTTTTAATGTTGTATAGACAAAGCAGAAATGAAGCTTAGTGGATTTAGTTATTAACATGTTTTACCCTATCCTAGAACTAGTTTGCTTGACATTTGCAATTCACAAATTTACCGTTAGTTCTTTTCTTCAGACTGCTTCTCCTGTGACTAAAGTAAAAAAAAGCACTCCAATGGAAGATCAAACTTTTGACTTTCTGTTGCTCCAACACCTAAAATGCAATGTGGCACAATGGAGTTTATAGCTAAGATCCTAACTGATGCAATAATAACTTTATCTAAATATCAGAGTTGAATAAAAGTAATATTAATTCTGTTGTGTCCTCAAAGTCATTTCTTGTGTGCTGATTGGTTTGAGAAACAGTATTTAAAATTGTCTTCATAAGCAGATAAGTATCTGATTGTTTCAATTTGCTGTTCTCCTTAAATTCATTCCATCTGTTGTAAACCTCCAGGGGACCCAATTGTATGATCCTAAGGCTGGTGGGTGGCGAGACCTAGGCATGCTTGATGTTATGCAGGTTGAACTCGAAATTCCTTTTAGTACATCTAAAATATCTACTTAGATTTATAGCATGGCTATTCTCACTGTTCTCACTATGTTACTATTTTAGATCTTTGGAAGGGCTGGGAGACCTCAATTTGACAAGAGTGGTGAAGGCATTATAATCACGTCTCATGACAAACTGGCCTACTATCTAAGATTGCTGACAAGTCAACTTCCCATAGAAAGTCAGGTAGTTACTATTTTTTGACTTTGGGAAATCCCAAAAGAGTGTTAGGTGTATATTTTCATCTACAGTGTTTGATTTATAAAGTAATTTTGAATGTCTTAATGTTGAATTACTAAGGGACTGGACTCTTCCCTTGTCAAGTGTGAAGACCATATATGTTTTTGAAGTTTGGATGCCTTCTCTTATTGCTAGGAATGGACAAATTATTTAGATGGCTTAATACAAATTGTGGACTATGATCTACTTGGATGCTTGAAGAGTTAGCAAACTATTTAGATGGCGTATGGGCTATGATCTACTTTGATTCTTGAAGCCTTCTCTTTGTTTTCTGCTATAAAATTGCATGTTCTGTGTAGTGAATTTATTTTCTGAATTTTTTTTATGATAGTGTGATGGCTGACATTAGATTTTTTTCATACTAAAGGTTTTGATCTCTTGATTTCTGGAAAAAATTTAGTTAATGTACTGGTGGAATTGCTTATCAATGTATTTAGGCTTTTTACTGCTCCAATATCGCTCAAATGAGTTGCAACTTATTCCTAGTGTAAAATTACTTGTAATCACAACGTAAGGTTTTTACTTATATGTTGTATATTTTTAAATCCAAGGGGCTCTCTGTTTCCTTTCAAAACAAATTAAAAATTCCAGTGGAAATACCAGAAGGGAACATCCCTTGTGCACAATAATTTTATAGCAAAGAGGTAAACTCGTAATAAGGTGATATGCAGGCTGGAATGTGAAATCTGAGTGTGGTACCTGGTTGGGCCAAATGAAACTAGGATGTAGAGCAGGGGAGAAACACAAATGATTTTTACTGTTGGTGTATTGTCTTATATTTTCTATGTTGTATTTTCTGTTATTATAAATTTGATATCTGATATGTGGGCCATGTGCGAACTTGATATTAAATTAATTTTTTTGAGGGAGAGGTCCCACCACAGTAGCTTGCTACTACGGTCTTTGCTGTCGTCTAATTGTTATTAAACTGCTTGGGCCCGGTGCATCCCACTATCAATGCAGCCCTGAATCTTTTGAAGATGTAGCCCTATACCGGGTGGAATGTAGAAAATGGGTCCACACAATTAATCCAACTAGTTTGGTATTAAGGTTTAGTTGAGTTGAGTTGCTGCTGTTATAAGTGTATTGGAATTTGATTGTTCGTTGAGTTTGTGCATTGTGCTTCTTCGCAACTTCATATGACTTACATCATGTTGTTAATAGAGGTTTCGTTTTCCCCATTTTTAATATATAATTTTTCCTTTGTGTTTGCAGTTTATTAGCTCCTTAAAAGATAATTTAAATGCAGAAGTGGCATTGGGTACTGTCACTAATGTCAAGGAAGCCTGTGCATGGCTCGGGTATACCTACCTTTTCATCAGGATGAGGCAGAATCCTTTGGCATATGGTATTGGATGGGATGAGGTATCCTATTTTTTGCTGATTAGTAGTACTTTAAGTTATTGTTATAACCTATGTAGTGATTTTTGTATTGTTCAACATTTTTCAATTGATTTGTCTCTCATATCCAACGCTCTACGCAGCATGAAGCTTGAAAACAAACACACTTAATACACAAAGAGTGAAAATAAGGAGAAAATACTTCTGCAGTATTTTTATTGATGAAAACTGAACTGAAATACATAGAGATTAGGGGTATTTATAGAGTTTTTAGACTCCCAAACCTAATAGGAAAATAGCTTTACTAAATAGGAAGTTTAGATAAACTAAAATACATTAGGAAAGTATAGATAAAGTAGGAAATTAAGCTAATCCTAGGTAGAATAGGAAAACTAAAATAAATCCTATTTAGAGTAGGGAAACTCCCTAAATTAATTCTAATTAGTTTCTGCAGCTGTATGTAATTGAAACTGGAAGTCCCGGTCAAACTAGGATTGCTGGAAGTGAAATTATCCCAAAAAAAAAAAAAATGTATCTGCACGCTGCTGGACAGAACATCACACTCCCTGGGCGTGTGGCAAGGCCTGGTACACTAGGTGGGCATGTGGTTTGATGGTTTGAAGAAACATGCCCGCACCACTAAGTCCTTAAATTTTATAAATTCAACACATTATTTATAATCTAAATGACATGTTTAGACCAAAACTCTTATTTTGGACCTCTTTTTGAAAGTTTTAGTAATAAGGATTTAAATTGCTAATTTTATAAAATATTGAATTTTGATAAAAAAAAAAAAGTTGGGGGGGGGGGGGGGAGGGGGTGGGGAACTAGATTGTATGGGGGGCTATAATGGGTAAAGTCTGGACGGCTGGGTGCAGGGAGAAGTTTATGACTGTTCTGCTGAAAGGAGTGGCTGGCTTCCCCAGAATTTAAAGTATTCCTGATATTTTGGGTTTATCGGTATTGTTTCGCTGCTATGAGGCATCCTTCCTTTCCATCAGCAATGCTATCAGGGCAACATGAAATAAATAAGAACAGTTTTGACTCCATATGTGCTATGAGCAATTCCATCCTGGAAATGCAAGTGACTTTTGCAGATCTCTTTCTTTGTAGAACTTTGAGCCTTTCCATCTGCATAGCTTGAAATATATCCTAGGTTTTTTGCCTGTTTGTCACTTGTATAATGTGATGTTGGATGGTCTTGATTCTTAAAAGCTGCTGTGGATGTATACCTTGTTTCTCTTGGATGCTTACACAAAATCTTGTATTTGTCAGGTTATTGCAGATCCTTCTTTGAGTTTAAAGCAGAGAGCTCTCATAACAGATGCTGCACGTGCACTTGACAAAGCTAAAATGATGCGTTTTGATGAGAAAAGTGGCAACTTCTACTGTACAGAGCTTGGCCGCATAGCAAGCCACTTCTATATCCAATATTCTAGTGTTGAAACTTACAATGAGATGTTGAGACGTCATATGAATGATAGTGAGGTTATTATTACAAACTTGGAATTTGCTTTGTGTTTACATCAGTTTAATTGGTGTTTTAGTTTTTAGGTTACTTTTTAGATATATTTGAGTTTTTCTAAAGAAAAAAAAAAGCATGCTATTAGGAAATAGTATGTCTAGAGAATGAGGATTGCCACAAGTGCTTTAGTGAAATATATATATATTTGTCTGTATGCTCTAGGTTCACCACATCGTGATATTTTCTCTCTGATTACTTATCACAGGGTTTCCCCCCGCAGTTTCAATTCCTCCTTCCAGCTCCTCTTATTCAATTATATTGATATTGCATTGCTGCTACTGTAGGTTATCGACATGGTTGCCCATTCTTCTGAGTTTGAGAATATTGTTGTTAGAGAGGAAGAGCAGAATGAGCTTGAGATGTTGTTGCGCATGTCATGCCCTCTTGAAGTTAGGGGTGGTCCTTCCAATAAACACGGAAAAATTTCAATTCTCATTCAGGTTTTAAACTTTTGCTAAAAATTCTATCTTCGAGAGGAAAGAAACATAGCATTTGATGTATGATCGGTTGCTTATGTAAATTTTCAGTTGTACATATCTCGCGGCTCGATTGATACATTTTCGTTGGTCTCTGATGCTGCATACATAAGTGCGAGCTTGGCTCGAATCATGCGTGCATTATTTGAAATTTGTTTGCGCAGAGGCTGGAGTGAGATGTCCTTATTCATGTTAGAATATTGCAAGGCTGTAGATCGCCAAATTTGGCCTCACCAACATCCACTTAGACAATTTGACAAGGATCTTTCAGCAGAAGTTTGTCTACTATACTTTTATTTGCTCTGTACCAGTTGTGAACATTCTTTGATTCTCTGCTTGAACTGACCCAGATAATGCGGAAGCTTGAAGAACGGGGTGCTGATTTAGATCGTCTACAGGAGATGGAGGAAAGAGATATTGGAGCACTTATTCGTTATCCCCATGGAGGGAAGGTATAGCCATTTGTAAATAATCAAGTTTGTTGTTTTATGTTGATTATTCACTTCTCCTTTCTCTAATCTTTGTTTATGTTGGGGGTAATGAAAGTTGATTAAGCAATATTTAGGGTACTTCCCGTGGATCCAGTTATCGGCAACCGTAAGTCCAATAACCAGGACTGTTTTGAAGGTAATTCATACTGAATGACTTCTTTTATTAGAAACTTGGATTTGTAGATTTCTGTATAGCTATTTAAAATTGAAATTTGGAAGTGATGTCTTATGATGGTTATTCACTTTGTAGGTGAATTTGCTCATAACTCCAGACTTCATTTGGAAAGATCGTTTTCATGGTGCTGCACAACGTTGGTGGATTCTTGTTGAGGTGCTGACTTAAAATCACATTCTTGCATGTTAGTTTTCAGGGATAGCAGCAATGGTACTCTTTCTAGCTAGATAAATTGAACCCAAAAATTGCTTCACTGAAAGCTGGCAGGAGCTTTGAGGTTAAATTCTTGTTGACTCCGACATGCATAAAAATGGGTCTCTTTAAGTGCGCTCAGATGCATTTCAATGCTCACCTGAAACATAAAATCCATGTGTCTCTGTCTATATATCCATAATTTATGCCATGTCAAATCTTTTATATAGTGTTAATTCTTTTTTTTTTCATTTATTATTATTTTTTTTTTGTAAAAAGATTGTTATCTAGGGAATGTATTGGTGATTTTATTCCATAAATGCATATTTTTGGTCATAGTGAATCTGGTGGTTTTTCATTCACTTAAGACCTTAACTTTATGGTGAAATGTGATCTCATTGATTCCTGCAGTAATAGTAGTTTTGAAATTTTAACCTTCTACTGAAGCTTTGTTGTATGATTATAGTAAAATTTCATGTGGCCACTGGTTGTGGCTTGCATTGAACTAGATCAAGCACATTGATTACTTGTTCCTAGTTGAATAATTGTTAATAATTATATGCTCATTTTACTCCATTAATTACTGGGGGCTTGACAAAATTTAAACAGGATTCTGAGAATGATCATATCTACCATTCAGAGCTTTTCACTTTGACAAAGCGCATGGCACGGGCAGATCCTCAGAAGCTCACATTTACTGTGCCAATTTTTGAACCACATCCACCACAATACTACATTCGTGCTGTTTCTGATTCTTGGTTGCATGCGGAAGCTTTCTACACTATTTCATTCCATAATCTAGCACTGCCAGAGGTACTTATGTTTTGTTTCATCATATTTTTTTTGAAGATGGTTTTGCAATGCAATGCTGTTTTTTTTCCTTCTCCCTTCCACACTTCCTCTCTCACTTTCCCTTTTCTTAGCACTTCCGAGTTTCAAATATCAGTCTCATAAAAATATATGCTCTGTTCAGGCTCGTACTATGCATACTGAACTTCTAGATCTAAAACCTCTCCCTGTGACGTCACTTGGAAACACTACATATGAAGCTTTATACAATTTTTCACATTTTAATCCTATACAAACCCAGGTGTGGTTCAATATAGTTTTTGTTGGCTTCTGTTTCATGGTTAATAGCTGTATCAAACTAATCTGCATTTATTATATGATGATTTTGTTTGGAAATTGCAGATTTTTCATGTCCTTTATCACACAGACACCAATGTTTTGTTAGGAGCTCCCACTGGTAGTGGGAAAACTATATCTGCTGAACTTGCTATGCTTCGTCTCTTCAATACTCAGCCTGATATGAAGGTTTTTTCGACCTCCTGCATGCAATGCAAAAGACTTTGAGCTTTTGTTTTGGGTTGTTCCCTGTTGGTGCCCTTAATAAGTTATTATTTACCAAAAAAAAAAAAAGAAAAATAGAGATTGATCTTAATAAAAATAGTTTTTAAAGAAACAAATGCCAATCATGAAAGGACAAGGGTTATTTTTTCTCTAGTCCATGGTATGTTGTGTTACTCGCTGGCATGAAAATCAATGTTGTCAGAGCTATAGCTCTAATATCGTAGAGAAACATAAAAAAGGAGTGAACTATTAATAGAGTATATATGAAAAGTATATGTTGTAGTTGAGTTTAATAGTGATAATTTTTTCTTAAACTTTTGGTTTGTTTCTATTGACTTGTGCTGGTGTAATCTAGTTTTTTAGGTCTAGCAAAATGTTGGCGTGTTTCGTGTCCTCAAGTCTGCTTAATCATTTATATGAACACAGGTTATTTACATAGCACCTTTGAAGGCTATTGTACGAGAGAGAATGAATGATTGGAGAAAACGTCTCGTCTCTCAGCTTGGAAAAGAGATGGTGACTAAATTCATTCATTTGATGTTTTTTTGTCATTGTTATTGCATATATATAATGTGGTTATGTCTACACAAACATATGCTCCTGGAATTAAGAGGATGTTTTATCAGGTTGAAATGACTGGAGATTATACTCCAGATTTGATGGCCCTCTTGTCAGCAGATATCATCATATCTACCCCTGAGAAGTGGGATGGTATTAGTCGTAATTGGCATACTCGAAGCTATGTGACGAAGGTGATTTATTTGATGTTTAGTCTTCATTTCCATAAAAGGAGAGACCTTTTTTAAAAAAATTATTGTTTTCCATGTACCAGCATTTTAATTTCTAGTTCTATGTGTGTGACTTTTGATCAATAGGTTGGGCTTATGATTTTGGATGAGATTCACTTATTGGGTGCTGATCGTGGACCTATCCTTGAGGTATTGGTTATTAAATGCTAAATAGCTGTAATATGTTTCCAAGTTTTCTTTAGTAGGATGGAGAATTCATTTGTCAGTTCTAGTATAAATCTCCCATGCCTGTCCTCTCCTCTCTGGTTTAAGTTGATATGGATAATTGCTAATTTCATGTGTTTGGAGGTGGGTGTAGATTTCCATTCATGTTAACGTGGCAAGCATCTCTCACTCCCCCTCCCCCTTCCCCCTCCCCCCCCTCTTTGGTTTCGAGTGATGAGAAAATTTTCCTTGCAAAGGGAAAAATGTTCTCTTGGATATTGGAAAAATAGATATCTTAAAGAATGACTAGCGGGTTGTCACTAAAGTACATGGTATCATTGTTGTTTTCTTGCAATTTCTTTGTCTATTCTTTTCACTTTGTTTGGATGGGGTGAGTGAAAGGTAATTAATGGAAGGGTAAGTAGAAGGAAGGAGAAGGAAGAGTAAGGAGAGTTAAAATAAAAATATTTTCATGTTTGGAAATGAGAGAATTAATGGAAAGGTAAACAAAAAAAAAATATATTCTTTATCTGGGAAGAGGTGAAGGATAGGTTTCAATGAGAAACTAAGGACCCAATTGGAAAGTGAAAATTAAATAATTTACAGCTCTTACCTCTCCTTTCTTACGCTCTAATGGGGTGTAAGAAAAATTGAGATTTGAGGGGTAAGGGAGGGTAAGGCTTACCTTTACTTACCCTTACCCTCCACTAACTCCCTTCTTTCCAGACAAGGGTACATAAGTTACTAACCCCTCCTTACATTTGTTTACCCCTCCTTCACCTCCAACCAAATATACTCTTTGAGAACTTATTGTTCTTTCATTTTATGTATATGTTCAAATGTGCATGATTTACAAATGTGCATGAAGGGCTAGCTTCTAATATCAATGTGCTCAGTCTTTTATCTTTGAACACCACTATAGAGGGAAATTTCATTTGCTCTGAATTTAATTTGACATATCTATGAATGATTTGTTCTAGTTAGATAGTAGATAACCAGCCAGGAGGATGTTAAATTGTTTGGGGTATAATGAAGTGGTTGGAGTAAGAAGAAACTTGTATCCAAATATCTCATCCTACACTGACTGGTTAGCTAAGGTGGATGTTAGAACAAAAGATGTATGCATATTTGCTTCTTTTGTCCCTTCAAAGCCAATAATTATTGTATCTTGTTTCCTTAAATTCCAAAATTGTTTTAGTATCTTAAAGATATTAACTGTAGAACTTTATTTCTCCAGGTTATTGTTTCAAGGATGAGATACATATCATCCCAAACAGAGCGGGCAGTACGTTTTGTAGGTCTTTCAACAGCTTTGGCAAATGCAGGGTATGTTTTTTATAGAGCAAAATTCAAGGGTCTGACATTAGCCTGTCTTGTCATTATTAATTTCTCTCTTTTTTTTTCCTAACTATTTTATATGGACAATCATGAATTTTGACTACCTGTTGACTCATACTTAGACCTTCATTCCATGAATTTTTTTTAATTTTTTTTAATGGGATATGTTACAAAAATACTTACCACTTTTGAAAAGTAAAGAAATAAATAAAAGTTAGATTTTATGGATTTCATTTTTGCTCAACTACTTCGGAACTGTTACTTTGGTTCTATTTATAAAAATGGCCCAAGTGAAACTTTCTTTGGACATAAACATTCTATATTTCGTTAGAATCCCAAAATACCCTGTGTAGCTTTTCAATAGTACAAATTCTGAATGTGTTATAGGTACTGCATATGATTCAATGTATGCTTATGCATTAAAATATGCACATTTCTAATTTGACTATAATGGAATTTAATACCATAGTAAAATACTTCAAATCAATGTTCTTTGGATTCTATTGGTCTTGAAATTGGGGCAAGTTAAATGAACTTTAGCATAACATATTATAAGTTTAGAAAATATTGCATTCATGTGCACAATTGACAATAGACTAGTTTCATTAATCCATCTTTGTGCAACAAAGCAGTTAAATGCTTCTGCCATCATACAAAAGTTAAAAATGTTAAATTAATAACGCCATATATGACTTAGAAAGTGGGAGGAAAGGAAATGTGCTGGTTTTTTAACTTTTTTAATTTAATTTCAAGTATCTTGTGCATTTGCCATGGAAATAAAATTGTATTCAAATGCATCTGCCATTGTACAAAAGTAAAAAAAATGTTAAATTAACAATGCCATATATGAGTAAGAAAAAGCCGGGGTGGCCGGGTGGGATGTGTTAGGGGAGGGGGAGAGAAAGCAAATTGTGCTGGTTTTTTTACTTTTGTAATTTAATTTCTAGTATGAAATTATATTTGTTGTAATATTATTTCAACTTATTTTCTATGATTGGTTAAGCATTTTGCTCACAAGCACTTCTTTATATATATATTTTTATCAGCTAGGTTATCCTAGTTTGTTTCTTTAATTTTCTTCTTTCGTAGGAGGTGAGTAGGTAGATATTAAGGTGGAACTTTTTGTCACGAACGGCCCCCCACCCCCTCCTCCTCCTCCTTAAAAATAAAAATAATCCTATATCTTGATCATGATGTATGGCTGTATTTATGAAGATATTTATATGATCATTTGGCAACTTCTAAGGATTGTATGGTGCTTTTGTCCGAGTATCTCCCTGTTGTACTTGTTCCCTTATGATTTTCCATTTTCCTTTTCTTAGAGATTTGTCTGATTGGTTGGGAGTTGGTGAAATTGGACTTTTCAATTTCAAGCCAAGTGTAAGGCCTGTGCCTCTGGAAGTACATATCCAGGCAAGTAGATGCAGTGTTTCTCATTTCTTATTTCTCTTAATAACAGAAATTGGCTGTTCTATTAATATGGTATTTCTTTTTTCTGTGTATGACATTCTAAATTCATGATCTAATGGCATTGTTTTATCTTCTCTTGTTAATTGTTCCTTGGTGTGTTTGTCTTTGAAGGAATGATCTAATTAAGATAGTTCCACAAGTCTGTATGAGCTTAATAAATTTATGACAATTAAAATTAATATGTAAATTTTATGTAATATATAATTTTATAAAGATTAAAGTGTCAAAACATGTTAAATGAGTTATGTTGGGTTGTGTCAAATCGTGTTAAATGGGCCGTGTCATATCGAATTAACCCAATACAATTTAATATTAATCGTGTTATGTCATATAACCCATATAATAAAATGGTCTTAATCGTGTTTAGATTTTTGATCCAATTCATTAATTTTGTCATGTTTGTGTCAACATGAACATTACACGTTAACTCGAATTGCCACCCGTAAGTAATATACCATAATTGCCACCTGTAAGTAATATACCATAATCAATCTTTTATTTGATAAAGTGACAGTTCACCTTTATGTGTTTTGCCCTTTCATGAAAAGCTAGATTAGAAGCGATATGCAATGCTATTTGATTATAGCATATCAACTTCATTTGTTTGATTTCCCCACACTTTAGTTCTTCAAGAAGTTGTTTCAACCAGATAAGACACATTTGTAAATCCATAGCTTGATATTCTGCTTCTGCAGTTGACCTAGAAACCCAGATTCTACATTTTTACTTTTCTAAGATGTTAGATTTCCTCCAATCATGACATAATATTTTGAGTTAGGTCCTCTGTATGAAAGAGAATCAGTCCAATCTACATCAGAATATTCAACAACATGTGAGTGTCCCCAGTCTTCATATAACAATCTTTGTCCTGAAGCTCCTTCGATATACCTAAGTGTCGCAAGGGTTTTTGCGGTCGCTGGACGATCTCTCACCGAAGTGGAAAAGTGAGGAGTCGCCATTTTAATTTTGAGGAAAATTAAAGAAAATTATTTTTTTAAAAATTAAAATCTACTTTGAAAACAGAGATTCTAGATTCGGGGTCCGTATACAGGTGGGGAAGGTGTTAGGCACCCCACCTCGTCCCTCAACGAGGATAAGTAGATTTAATATTGTGCTCTTTATAAATTGATAATTTAGGGGGTAGAATAATGATGTTAATCCTTTGTGCGGATAAAAAGAATATTTGATATTTCACTATTTAGGGTTGCCCAAGAACACGAGTACATGAGATGACCCTTCAGTGAATAGGTGTTGTGTAATGGATTTTTGTTGGGGGTTAATTTGAATATTGAAGTTGTGATATTTTAGTTTGGATTTAAGCTAAGAGAATTCGGGTAAGAACTCTCTCCCGATCTCTTAATGTATTCTGTTAAAATTTAAGCGGAAGATTTCGGGTAAGAACTCTCTCCCGATCTCCTAGTGTATTTAAGAATTTAAGTTGAGAACTCGGGTAAGAACTCTCTCCCGATCTTTTAATGTATTAAGAACTTAAGTTGAGAACTCGGGTAAGAACTCTCCCCCGATCTTTTAGTGTTAAGAATTTAAGTTAAGAACTCGGGTAAGAACTCTCCCCCGATCTCTTAGTGTTAAGAATTTAAGTTGAGAACTCTGGTAAGAACTCTCTCCCGATCTCTTAATGTTAAGTTGAGAACTCGGGTAAGAACTCTCCCCCGATCTCTTAGTGTTAAGAATTTAAGTTGAAAACTCGGGTAAGAACTCTCCCCCAATCTCTTAATGTATTCCGTTACAGATTAGACTGAGTTCGAGTAAGAACTCTCTCGATCTCTTAATGTGTTGCGTTAAAAATTAGATTGAGTTTGGGTGAGAATTCTCCCCCGATCTCTTAATGTGTTTATTAGAATGGCGTTTTATAAGAATTTTGAACTAAGGATTCTGGTAAAGGGTCCTTCTTGACCCTTTTTATATGGGAATGAAGTACCGAAGGTGCAAGAAACCCGTGTAAAGCTTTTCCTAGCCTACGGGACCTTATAACTAGATGGTGGTCGAAAGACCGAACTCCTTGCCGATCTTTCGCATGATCGCTTTATCAGAACTCTTTGATTTGGGACATCCGATCTCTTTTTAATCGCTCGCCCGGGATCCGAACTTATCTTAATTCCCGATCTATTGTCTTATCGACTGGGTTCGTTCCAAGGCCCGATCTCATAACTTATTTATTTGACTTAATCTTGTTTCCAACCTATCCGACCTTTGTTACACCTATCTTCTTTTATCATTTTTCATTTATTCATTCAAAAAACTCTCATGTTAAAGTACTCCTGCCTATATTCTTTAGAGTATTTACAAGACGCCTATGACTTGAATGTCTACTCTCGAAGGGAATGAAAACTAAGTGACGATAAATGGAATTTGCGAATGAGTAGAAAAAGAAGGCACATGAAATAACTTCGGGCCTAGAAAACCTATTCTGAGACTTAATGTGACTGGATATAAAAGAAACTTTAAAAGAAAACTGGAGAAAACAAACCAAAGGGTATTCAACAAAATGACAATTTAGACGCTTACCTGTGGAAAGTTGAGGAGACAGGTGAGCTGACTCCGGTATCCACAAATCTTGCAGAGGTGAAAGCTGACGGCCGAAGAACTTGAGCTTACCCGAGGTAATGAGAACAAATCGGGACGAAGTTGAGCTCGGAAAGTAATACACAAATACTAAGGCAGTGGGAATGAGGCGAAGTGAAGATGGTTTCACAGGGTGATGCACAGGAATTGAAAATGAAAATCTCAGGATTTAGAGTTCCTTTGGATGAAATACTTCAGAAAACTAGTTTCTAAACACTTTGAAAGCTCCGAATGACAAGTAGGAAGACTGAATCAAAGTCCAAAGTCTTTCCACGATAATATCACCTTCTTCTTCTCCTTCTACAGTGTTGCATGCAGGTATTTATAGGGAACGGGTGTCCAAAATGAAGGGTCGGGATCTTATTAGGGGGAGACGGAGGGCTCAGATTCAAAAGGACATAATCTAATGTCGGAGAATTAAAGAGAATCAAAATGGAGGGTCGGGATTCCGTTCAGAATATCTGTCATTTCTCCCCTCAATCCAACGGTCAAGGGTCTCTCCTTACGAAATGGATCCAAAGGCTGGGAATAAAAAATGCCGAATCTGTTGTCTGCTTTTTGATCCGATAGCTTCGGATCCATCCTTACGATTATAATCAACGGTGGAGATCGGGATGCACAGGGCTGCTTTAACCGTTTTGGCGTCTGGCGGCTAGGAGGGCGTCCTTGCAAATGAGATGTGTGGTGAGGATCTGATCATGCCTGTAATGCTTTAAGTAACTCGGATCTAACGGTGGGGGAAGCTAATTGAAGGCCATGATTGGTATTTATTCAATTCTCTGAGTTCTCTGATCTTACGGGTCATTCCTTGCTTTTCTGATCTTCCCATTATGATCATCTCCTTTTAGGGTCATTATTCTGATCTCTATTTCTTGCATCGGATCTCCTCTTATTTTCCGATCTCTTTCATTCCTGATCTTTCCCCTCTATCTAACTTGCCTTGGTTATTTTTCCGATCTCTGATAAGTGTACTCGATCTGATCCCTAGGCGAATCGCCATTCACCAATCCATAGTTTTGGAAATTTGTTCAATCCGATGATGTTAGTTGACCGATCTCATTTATCCGATTTTTTTACTATTATTCTGGAACCTTCTTGCAACGTGACAAAGAGGCCGCCCGGTCCCGCTAACCGATGCGTCACTTGGGACTTCGTGAGCATTTAATGCTCAAACGGGTATAAATAGGAAAAAGGTGAGTCATTTGTTTCCTTATGTCATTTTCAGACATTCTCGTAGCGATTTCAACACTTGCTCTCGCTTTCTAAAGTTTTCAGGTACCGATTCACACTCCGGTAAGGGTTTTGATATTATCTCGTTTAATTTTCCTTTTTATTTTGTGAAAATGAGTGGTATCGAGGGTCAGAGAGCTGCGAGCCCGCCTTCTATCAATATTTCGTGGACTTCGGAAGAAGGCGACGTGACTAGACCAGGCAAACGATCTAGCACAGCCATCATTCCGGTTACTGGTCCGACTACCAGACTGAAGCGAGTAACGTCTTCGAGAAAGGAAAAACTGCCAGTTGATGAGCTGTCGTCAGTCCTGAAAGAAACTGATCTTCAATCCATAAGTCAGGAGTACAATCTGCGGATCGACTCTTTTGAACTGATTTGTTGTCATGGCGATTTTCGGGCCGATCACTTCTTTGAAGAAGGCGATCTTATCATAGTGTACGAGGAGCAGCTGAAGGCCGGGCTTCGTTTTCCTTTGGATGGATTTTACAAGACCGTCCTAAAGTTCCACCATGTCTTGGTAGCTCAAGTGCATCTGAATTTCTGACGGACTTTAGTAACCTTTAGAGGCCTTTGCCGAGCCAAGAGACTGGAGCCCACGGTTAAGGTCTTTGTTGAGCTAAGAGATTGGAGCCCACTGTTAAGGTCTCTGCCGAGCTGCATAGGCTTTCTCGAAGAAAGGATGACGAATTTTGGTTCTTTCAGGCAAAGCCGAACTGTAGGCTTTTCACCCATCTCTCTTCTTCGCTGAAGAACTGAAAAGATCGGTTTTTCATCCTTAGGAGCAAGGATCGAAACGGTTTCGAGGGGATCCCACGTAATTGGAATTATTTGGTCCCCCAACTCCCTAAGAAGTTTGCTTTAAATAAAGACGAAGACGACATGGTGAAGGAATTAAAAACTCAGGCGGCCACCCATAAATATTCGTGCTTAGATGTAGTGATGGCTGAACTGAAATGGTGGATGATGCGCCTGATCTCCATCGAAGATTACGAGCTTTAGCTTTCTGACCTCGGTCTTGCTACTGGTACAATTCAGATCTCTAGTCTCTCAACCTTAGCGTACTTACTGACTTCTTCTTTATGCAGGTATGGTGGGTGTTGACGCTTCCAAAGAGAGCCACAAGCGAAAGAGGGAGGTCTCCTGAAAGGTACGAGCGATGAAGGAGGCCACTGCCACCGCTACTCAGACACCTCGCCAAGACTTCGTGGAAGTACCGAGCTCTCCTCCTCGACCTCAGGAGCAGCCGGTCTCGGAAGTAGAGGTCGTCGTCTCTCCACCTCCACAGATTGAATGTCCACTTCCACCGGTCTCTTCCAATGTAGAAGGGGAGTCTTCTGGCCCTATTGTTAGAACGCTCTCCCGATGAGCTCAACTCCTTATCCAATAGCTGGAAAGAAACCGTTTCACTCGAGGGAATCATGGTCTAGCTAAGGTCATGGGCGCTTCCATCTGCTTCCAAGAAGATCGGAACCGGTTGGCCGAGGAGAGTACTGACGATATCCTAACTCAAACAATGAGTTTGGGCTTGGAGGCTATTGCCAACCAATACGTGATCAGAGAAAAAGCCCATGCCTTAAGGAAGGAGATTCTTAAGGCGGTCCAGGATGCCTTAGCTGCAAAGGCTCAGCTCTCCACTGCCAATGATTACATCGTCAAACTGGAAGATCGGGTGAAACATTGCGAAGAGAGGATAGCTGAGGTGTAGCGGGAACTTGAAATCTTCCGAGCTGATCGATCTGCCGATCTCGCTCGTTTTTCTAAGGAACTTCAGACGAAGGAGGAGGAGCTCCAGGCAAAGGAGGAGGAGAGTACTACAAAAGAGACTGGGGCATATGTGAATGCCCATAACGACCTGCTGGCCGAACTAAAGAAGCGTTATCCTGAGGAGGACTTCTCCTGGATGGATAAGCTCATCCCAGAGGTCGAAGAGGACAGCGATGAGGAGCCTGAGGGTGAGGAGGGAGAGAGGAATGTAACCGGGGAGCAAGGCGGAGAAAACCCCCCTTGCTAATTGACTTGTATATATATATATATATATATATTTTTAAATGAATTGAAGTCTTTTATGTTCAGTTTCTTGATGAGATCGGAAAGCATCCAAACCAAAGTGTCTTGAGTACTTAATTGATTGAATGTAGTTGAACATTAAACCTGAGATCGACTATTAATCAAAAGATAAGAGATCGGAAAAACATTATACGCAAACATGAGATCGGACAGAGCCATGACCAAATACCGAACGGAACTTTAGAATATTAGAATTGCAAAGATTTGACACTGGCTTGAATTACAGTAGGCAAGATTGGATGGTCCGGAGACCCAATGTTGACTCGAACTCATCTGATGAAGACCAAGAGATCGGAAAACAATCTAACTTGAGCGTGAGATCGATTTGCTCCAGGGACGAGCGATCAGCAAGTTCGGAAAATAAAGTTTCAATTTTAAAAGATCCTTGCCTTCGAAGGTCGGCCAAAATATGTTGTCTACACTAAGGATGTGTATTACTGCATCCCACTTACTATGGCATGAATCTTGGAGAATTGACTCACCACACTGGAAGCAAAGGAAATATATGGTCAAGTGAATGTTAGATAATTGACTCACCTCAGTGAATCCTCCTGTTCATGAACAAGTTTGACATTTGGATCATGAAAGTATCCACAAGTTTGCAATCTAGCATACCACTTTCGTTCAATATATTTTGTGCATATTTCCTTTGCGAGACTGCAACTCTAGTACTAGATTGTGCTACTTCAATTCCAAAAAAAAAAAGAAAAAGAAAAAACAACTTCAATTCACCCAAGTTTTTGGTCTGAAAGTGACTAAAGAGGTGGTGTTTTAATTGAGTAATGCCATCATGATCACTGTTTGTTATAACAATATCATCGACATAAACCACCAAATAAATGCTCTTACCATGAGAAGTATGACAATAACGAACTGAATGATCAGCTTCACTTCGAGTCATCTCAAATTGTTGAACAACACTATTGAATCATCCAAACCATGTCCTTGGATTTGAAGAAATAAAGAAGAAGAAGGAGGAATTTGTGGAATATTTTGCTTGATTATTCCCTGGAAACATACATAACTACAGGCACAAATCTTCCTAATTAATATGACTAACTACTTCCTAATCTATTTACATATTGTTTAGTCCATAAATGCTGTGTGGCTAATTGACAATGTCCAACTACTTCAACTCTATGATTTATGTCTGCCGCTGGTAATGTATGCTTGTAAAGCCATCACATGTTTATTTATTTAGTAAATATGTGACTTTTGACTGTTTCAACTATGTAATTAACAATTATTACTTAGAACAAAAGACTTTCTTGGTCTGGGTTAATCATTCATGCACGTTATCCTTTCCCATTGTAATGCTAGTCTAATGTTGGATGGTCCAGTGATGCATTTCTTGGTTTTCTGCCTTTTCTTGTTATATGGAAGTTGATGAGTGTCCTTGTATTTCGCTTTTCATCACTGGTATCTAAACAGGGATATCCTGGGAAGTATTACTGCCCAAGGATGAATAGCATGAACAAACCAGCATACGCTGCAATATGTACCCATTCACCTATAAAGCCAGTACTCATATTTGTATCGTCTCGTCGCCAAACGAGGCTTACTGCACTTGACCTTATTCAGGTGAGATGTAGCATCATATTGGGGATATGGCTTGTTCCATGACATCTTTACCATTAAACACTGTTTTTATGTGTTTGTAGTTTGCAGCGGCAGATGAGCATCCAAGGCAATTTCTGAGTATGACAGAAGAAGCATTGCAGATGGTTCTTTCTCAGATCACTGATCAGAACCTGAGACACACCTTACAATTTGGCATTGGGTTACACCATGCAGGACTAAATGACAAAGACAGATCTCTGGTTGAGGAACTTTTTGCAAACAACAAGATCCAGGCACTTTGCTCACTTAAATGGTCTTATGTTTTTGCTTACCTAGGAAGGACATATATCTGAATATTAAATTGATTCTGTTTATTGAATCATAGGTGTTAGTGTGCACAAGCACACTTGCTTGGGGGGTGAATCTTCCTGCTCATCTGGTTATTATCAAGGTGAGCCAAGTCATGTATATCACAACTCACAAGTCTTCTGATTCTGGAGAAGTTGAAATTTTTGCATATGCTATTCATGTAAGAAAGTCTTGGGAGTGATAATAATTTGGATTTTCTTATATAGACAAGAAACAAGATAAAATCTTGCAAATCTGTGGTTATCTGACAAATCAAAGCTTAATAGAAACTTCCATAACTAATTTGGGTAGCTGTGGAAAAAGTTTCTTAAAACTAGTTTAATGGATTAAATGGCAGCAGAATAAGTTCCAAAGAAGGATAATTTTTAGGGCTGTTTTGTAGTTCTGTTTTTCATATATGCACTATAAAAGAGTACCTGACCTGTTAACAATTATTTGGAGGAAATATTGGGAACTTGAAACTAGTTGATATGGAATTGACCAGGACTTGAATGGAAGGTTTCTAGGGCTTGATGGACTGAAAATCAACGTTCAATTTGTATTAAATTGCTTGTGAACTTGAAGGAAAAATTTTAAAAATTGTGTAATTCCTTGGTCATTGCATCAAATAGAAGTCCTGTTGTCATCAGTCATCACAAATAGAATTAGATCACAACCCCAAATAACACTAAGGAAATCGTTATTTCTATTCTGTTAAAAGATGAAGCATTGAAGAATATTTGTAGAGTCAAAGTAATCTTAAACATAGAGGACTTGGATTCTGAAATAAAAAGATTTCAGTTAGTCATAAATCTTGCATGATAACCTAAATCTCCCTGAATAGAAATTATGTGTAATTGCTAAATTAAAAAAAAAATTCTAGGAAATCTAAATTGCCGAAATAAATAAATACCAATAATTCCCAAAGTTAATTTCTGTTACCTTACCTTTATCAATATTCGTGTTTAAAAATAATTCTCTCAATTTTATTTTATAATTTCAATCTTAAGTTACATTGGTAGATGTAGTTATTCCAATTGGTCTGTGAATCATTGGTGTAATGTTTCCCAAATTGTTAGTCAAGCTTGGGGGAGGTACTTTACTTTCTGCAAGGTTAGATTTAGGCCTCAAGAGTACCCACAACCAACACAAGTTTCAATAGTATAAAAACGGAGGAGAAAAATTATTTGAAGAAATAACATCGGTCACAAGTCATATATTTCATGTCTTTGACATGTGGAATAAGTGATTGGCTTCTGAGGTGCAAACTCAGAGAGACCATTACTTAAGTGTGTTGCCATGATGAGAGTTTCAGAAGTGCCTCTTAAATTCTTAAGTTCATTCTGGCATCTCTGTGTTGAATCTCTTGATCAGGAGTGCAAATAATGTTGTTTCAGCAAAACATACATTTCTTTTGCAGGGAACAGAATATTACGATGGAAAGACAAAGAGATACGTTGATTTTCCCATCACAGATATCTTGCAAATGATGGGTCGTGCAGGCCGCCCACAATATGATCAGCATGGAAAAGCTGTCATTCTTGTTCATGAACCTAAGAAGAGCTTCTATAAAAAGGTCAGATCATAACTGGCTACTTCTGAATATATTATGGTACCTTTAGCAGGTCTGTATTGGAATGTGGGAGTAACACGTGTTCTTTTGTTGCAGTTTTTGTACGAACCATTTCCTGTTGAGAGTAGTCTAAAGGAGCAGCTGCATGATCACATCAATGCAGAGATAGTTACTGGCACAATTTGCCATAAAGAGGATGCAGTGCATTACCTTACATGGACTTACTTATTCCGTAGACTGGTATTGTTTTTTATGATCATCATGATGCAATATGAAAATAAAATATGGACTCATGTAGTAGTTGGTGTTTTTAGTTTTGAATCCTTCAGGTCCTTGGTAGTTAGTAGCTAATAGTCTATTAAGGTTAAAATCTATTTTGAAGTTTTTCCAACAAGACTTTCATATCACGTGAGGAATCTGGCACAGTGATTGCTAGTCCGTTGAAGTGGGACCAATTGATGAATTATCTAGTTTTTCATTTAAGGGTTAAAAATTTTACAAGGTCTTATTATAGTTCACCTGTATTGCATTCTTGTGGTGTCTGCGTGAATTTTTTTCTCTTTTTCTTTATCATGTTAGGTCGTTTTCACACACACACATATTACTGCCTAAAGTTAACTTTTTTTATTGGGGAAACTTTTTTCATTGATATGAAGTTTGACCCTAGTTGATGCGGTAAGGAGATAAATGCCATAGAATTTTTAAAATTTTATATGACGTCTAAATCAATTTTTTTTTAATCAAGTCTTAAAACTATTGAAAGTGTTGATCTTAATTCTGAACTTAATGGTGTTAGGCTTTTTGAAATGAATGTTTCCAACTTTCCATCATAATATTAATATCCTAGCTTTTTCCTGCACACCCTCCCCCCTCCCTCCAACCCCCCCAACCAACACAACACAACACCCCCACCCCCCCCCCCCCCCCTCCACCCCAAAAACAAAAACCTCCAAAAAAAAAAGGGAAAAAAGGAATATCGCTAGGTTTAACACTAAAATTTTACACGTTTAATAATTTTAAGACTCAATCAAAGGGGAAAATGTTAAGGGTGTGCAGTTTTCAGTTATTTCAGTTATAATCGAAAAACTAAACTGAACCAAATTTCTTGTATATATATAACCTAAAAGCTAATAGCAGCCAGCCCAACCACCATTACTCTCTCTCTCTTGCTTTACTTAAAATAAGAATTTTAGTATATCGTGTTTACCTGTTTGGTTCGGTTTGCTCAACCCTAGAAAATGTTTTAGGACTTACAGATTTCATGTAGCATCTGTCACTGAAAGTAAGTAAATATTAATGTGTAATGAGTGTTAAAAACTCTGGATAGCAGCACTTTTGTTTGTTAGGATGTCATAGAATAGCCAATCTACTTGCTCTATCTCCGCTAGTGAACTTCTTTTTTTTTTTTTATTACGCATGATGTTTTTTAAGTAAATAATTTATTTTATTTGAGATATTGTAAATATGAAGCAATGCCATGTTTAAATTAGTGGAAGTATGTTGTTGGTGTTTATCTTCAATATTTTAGTGTCCAATTGTGTTGCAGGTTTTGCATTTAGTTGTCTAGGTGTGTGATTCATCAAAAGAAGATTCTTCGTATAAACAATATATGATGTGTTTTCATTATTACAAGAAGTAACATTAGGCAATCTATAAATTCTCTATCTGAACTGTCAATAATTTTTCACTCTTAACCACTAAAGTTGATATTATTGGTGTACGTTGCAGATGGTTAATCCCGCCTACTATGGTCTAGAGAATGCAGAACCTGAAACTCTGAGTTCTTATATGTCTAGGTAATAAGGGCCTGCGAGGTGATTATTTTGGCTGATTTAAACCTAAAACAGACTTAAGCAATTTTCACTTTGAAGTTGATGATCCTTTAAACAACACAATATGAATTTCAGCCCAAAAACTAATTCAACTAATGACATAATGCACCTCAAACAATAGTGCTTCAGAAAAGCTGATGTAGAAAAGAAAATAAAATGATGACCATTGCTACGATGGAAATGAAATAACTGAATGATCACTCTTTAATTGATTGTTCAATATTCACTAATTATAATCAAAAGCAGGTCATAACATGATTACCATATTTCTTTGGAAATTTTCTTGTTGCAATTTGCAATTTTCCCGGTTATAACGGTATGACAATTTATGTTCGGTAGATTAGTGCAAAACACATTTGAGGATCTGGAAGACAGTGGGTGCATCAAGATGAATGAAGACAATGTGGAGTCTATGATGTTGGGCATGATAGCATCACAGTATTACCTTAGCTACATGACTGTTTCAATGTTTGGATCAAATATAGGGCCAGATACATCTCTTGAAGTGAGTTCTTAAAAGATGAAGAGGTGGTTTTATTGTAGTAATTTTTGTGGTTATGTTGAATCTTTTTTCTCAGAATTGTATTTGTCATAGGTGTTTTTGCATATTCTATCTGGTGCTTCTGAATATGATGAACTTCCTGTGCGGCATAACGAGGTACTTTTCTTGGCTTGTCATCTTTTAGATTTTTTAGTTGAATGCTACAGGCACAGTAAGTTATAACAAAAACTTGCACTAGTACTAAGATTTGCAGATTGTGTAGTAATTCTGTGTGATAGTTTTTCCCGTGACATTTGTTGATGAATATCGTCTGTTTTTTGGATGATGTTAGGGGGAGGGCGTGTTGGGGTGCATTCCTGTATACATATGTAGCACGAAAAAATGAAAATTTAAATGGTAAACAAGTGAACCTAAAATTTGAGATATCCATCAATGCTGGCCATATATTCCGCATTTGATTATATTTGTCCCTTCCAGGATTGTTTATTATGAGTCTGCTGTTTTAGCCCTTGAATGCTACATGGCTCTGTTTTTCATATTTGAAGATAAAAGAGTGTTAACCTGCTGAGAGAGAGAGATGCTGTAATACAGTAATACATCTTCTTCAATAATTCCATGTTTTATGGAAAAGAAATCAAATGGTTTTAGCTTTGTTCATTGGCATGGATACAGGAGAAAACTAACATAAGATGTCAAAACTTAGACATAATAAAGGTTTAGGGATATTTTAATAAAGGTTCTGTAAAAAAGTGGTTTTATTTATGTTTAAAGAAAAAGACCTTGTGTTGCTGCATGGTATCTGAAATATTATTGTCGCTGCAAAGCATTACACAAGAATTCTTTTTATTTAAATTTTTGTATTGTTACTTCTTAGTTTTGTTTCTTGATGGGAACTCACCATCTGGCAGTGGCATTAGACATGTTCTCTTCTTAGATTTTGTGATTTTTGAGATGCAATATAAACAATAATTGGCAATGCTGCCTGTTTTTCGGAAACTTTGTTCAAGCAGTAATGGATCATAGCTACTGTTTTTGAAGTGCTGCCCCCCCTCCCCCCGGCCGTTTCTTTTATCTTTTTGTTTTTTGTGGTAGGGGGGAATAGGCATGGCCACGGTCCTGTTCTGTCCCGGAACCGGACCGTCTAAGCTGGAACCAAAACTGCTATGAACTGGCTGACAGTACCATCTTTGAACCGAACCAGAATAGGTTGGTCCAATCTGGTTCTGGATCAAAACTGGATTTTTCCCTTGGGGAAAAAATTTCAATCATTAGATGTAATTAAAACCAAACTGGAACTGGGACCAAGGGGGTCCCTGCAGTCTGATTCCCTTGAACCAATGAACCGGAACCGCCAATTTTGACCTGGACCAAACTAGCAGCCATGCCTGGGTGGGAAGCAGTGTGGGTGATGGCATAATTTATTTTGTGTTGCCAAAAAATTATGGGCTTGTAAAGTTTTATTTTAGAAGGCATGTATAAGCTGGTTTTCTTTAACTGGTGAATTTCCTCATCATAGGAAAATTATAATGAAGCATTGTCTCAGAGAGTTCGATATATGGTGGACAAGAATCGCTTAGATGATCCACATGTCAAAGCAAATCTGCTATTTCAGGTCAAGAGTTGTTATTTGCAGCATTTTCTAACATGGTTTATGCTTTCTTTTTTATAATAATCCTCTCTTTCCTCTTCATTTGTTATTGTCTTGTCATGTGTTTTCTGATTTCAGGCTCATTTTTCCCAGTTAGAGTTACCCATCAGTGATTATGTGACAGATTTGAAATCAGTGTTAGATCAAAGTATACGTATCATACAGGCCATGATAGATATTTGTGCCAATAGTGGGTGGCTTTTAAGCTCAATTACTTGCATGCATCTTTTGCAAATGGTCATGCAGGTATTTCTCTTTGTATTTCATGTTTATAACTAAGAATGGAGGGAATCCACCCTTGTTATTGTACATGTTTGCAAGTTCCATGATATTTACACAGCCTAAAACCTTTTGCTTGATTCAGTTTATACTAAATCAACCATTGAATTTCATGCTGTATTCATGTTGATCATGTACTTACATGTTGAAAAGAGAAATATGCTTTGTTCTGATTTAGCATGCTGCAAATGGAGTCATAGGTAGCTTATTATTGTAGGGTCAGTAATAAAGAAGAAAAAAAACAAATGATGCTTTTTACTATTATAAAAAAAAGTTTTATTTTATCAATTTGGGTAATAAACTTTAATTAGTGTTTCTACTGTATCTTGTATTTGTATTCTCTTCAATTGGGCAAGGTCTCAAGTTTGAGTCCCTTCTCCTCCACTTTGTAAACCAAAAAAAAATTATTCTGTTCAAAATTCCCAGTAATTTGTTGATGTGGTTAATGGGCAATGGCTATTTTGCCTACTTATTTTCTCCAAAAGGCTCATACCATATCAACTTCTTAATGTCGGTCCTAATAATAAATTGATGGCAATTATGAGCAGAAGACTTGCAACGGACACAATTGTGTCACTTGTTAAAGTTTATGACCTCTTGATAAAATTAAAAGCACTGGATATAATTGTAGAACTATAGAAGTGCCAAAGTTCATGACTTTTTTGTTCTTTTTGTCATTAGGCCATTATTAAATGTTATTGGCCAAAAAATAAAAAAGGAGTGCTGGCACTTGTGCTTTGTGAAAATGCATCTGTTTCTTAAGAGGATGAAAGGGGTGCTAACCTAGACTCAACTAAATGCACTTTGCTTTTAAGTGTGAAAAGATAATCATCCCTAGAGCGTTTAGTCACATTGTAATTAATATTCTTTATAGTGAACTTATAGTCAGAGTCTGGCGGATATGAGTGATTAAAAATTAAGTGTTCAGTTTAAGCAGCCAGCTTATGTGGATAACAATGTAAATGGGAATGTGCTGGATAGAAGTTCTGGAATGGGTTTAGCCAAGTGATATGTGGTGACTGGTGAGTTTATAGCCTAGATTCTGAAGGCTGGATCCAGATGTATATTTGTGTAGCCATTAAGCCTTCTGAGTTCTGAGCTCTGTATTTTAGTGCATCTTTTACACTTTCATTCTTTCCTTGTCACCTTTGTCTATTTCTTCTGTTGTTCTCTTATTTTTGCTTGCTTGTTAAGCTGATATACTGACTTTTCCTTCTCTAGTGAGAAATCATGGTAAGTAGGCTTAGGAGCTGGCTGGCTGACCACTAGCCCTGTGATATTATTTTCCATGTTATCCCACTCGAAAAATAAATACTTTGACATTAAGATGAGAGAATTCCAAAAACAAACTCAACAATGTTGTGCCAAAATTCTTGTGGAATGTGATATTGGAAAGTAATTCCCTTGCTATGCTGGGCTTAAATTTAATTCATAATGTAGAATATCATGAGGTGTGACGAAATTTTTACCCAGTTGTTACCTACCGCAACCCTCCTCCTTTATCCGGGCTTGAGACCGGCTAAGCACAAACTACTTAGGCGGAGTTAATTCATAAACTCAACTCAACTCAACTAAGCCTTTATCCCAAAAATTTGGGGTCGGCTATATGGATTCGCTTTCTCCACTCTAAACGATTTTGGGTTAAATCATAAAAAATGTGTAATGCTTCTAGGTCATATTGTACTACTCTCCTCCAAGTCTTTTTTTCTTTCTATCCTCTAACCTAATGTGCTCTACTTGTCTAACTGGAGCCTCCGTATTTCTACGCTTTACATGATCAAACCACCTCAATCTCCCTTCTCTCAACTTTTCTTCAATTGGCACCACTCCTACCTTTTCTCTAATACTCTCATTACGGACTTTATCTAGTCTAGTATGGCCACTCATAATGCATAATGCAGAATAAATAGAAAAAAAAAAATCAAATTCCTCATCTTCATCAATCCAACTATCTCTTAATATTATCTCATGAAATCTATTATACTCTGCATGTTGCTAAGAATATCAACTGCATTGTTTAGGAATTGGGTTTGCAAGCGGTCTTCTTGTCACTTTGTTCTGTGAGGGCAGTCTCTGAATGAACTGAATGAGAAAAATTAATCCTCCACATAAAGGTCCTTTTGTTTTATCTCTGGTCAATTTAACTGTTATGAACAGTTGGTTAATGAATCATTTTATAACACAAAAATGTCAGGTATCATGATTTATGAATCATGTCTTGGAGATCTCTTAATATTTACTATAGTTTTCCGAGATATTAAATTCTTCTTCAAAGTGAAAATATGAAATTTATGTACATTTTTTGCCATAAGTGAAGGTACAGGTGTGCCATATGGTAGACTTACGTTTTTTATGATTGTAGTTTTTTATTAATCTTCATTTTAGCTAATTGAAAAAAACCGTGTAATTCTTTAAATGTTTTGTCAGGGTCTGTGGTTTGAAAAAGATTCTTCCCTGTGGATGTTGCCATGCATGAATACTGATCTTTTGTCATCATTGAACAAAAAAGGAATCTCCACTGTGCAGCATCTGTTGGATCTTCCCAAGGCAACTTTGCAGGCTATGATTGGAAATTTTCCTGCTTCAAGATTGTATCAGGTATGCTTGTAGTTAAGTTATTTGTATTATGCATTTTGGGGGATAGGTGACTCATCTGCCCCTGAGCCAAAGAGAGAGGTGAAAAGCAATGATGCTTATGCTGCTTTAAGCTTCTGGGATACTTGGAACATTCATTTGGCCTCAATTCTGTGTTTGTCCCACAGTTGCAAGAAAGGGGGGATGATTAGACTGTGCACTGAACCTTTTAAGGTTTATGGATGTGGTGCACTGAATCAACTGAATATTACTGGTGCATGCTTAGAATGTCCATTAGTAGTAAGAACTGTAGCTCTGGAGAAGAGAGTTTGAGTCCTCTTGTAATTGTAAGTGATGCTGAATATGAGGGGTAAGCTTAAGCTTCTGGTGTCAATGGCTTTATTCCAATAGGTAACTACAGCAAAGTCTTCTGTAGTTATGAAAGCACTTTCTTCCGGTAGTTGGAAATCATTGCTGCTATTGTACCAGAAGCACCGAAGAACAGACATGAGCCAGTAATCAATGACCACAACCATCAAGGCGGCAAACCCCATTACCATTACAGGCCCACAAAGCAACAAGGCTTTGCAGTAGCTCATGGGGTAAGGACTTCCAGAGAAGTCCCTCATCAGTTGCCTTCCGCACAAGACAACTAGGATCATATGCTAGAAGTAAAAAAGATGTACAAGACCATTATTTTTAAAGACAAAAGATTGGACTTCTATCGAGTCATTGTTGATGGAGAGTAAACTAACTAGTTTGCCATGTAAGAAGTTAGTGGGAGCCTAACCTAGTATTCTGTTTGCTAAAAATGACCTTTGTGCAAGAGTTCAGAGTTCTAGGTGAGAAGTAAATTATTCAATTGGTTGTCTTAAAGGTGTGTCTATATTCACCTGGGCAGTTTGCTACTATGGTTAGACATCCACCAAAATTTGAAAAGAAGTATTTGCTTTTCATGATAGCCAATATGGGAAAGTAGCCATTTGAAACAAAACATAAAATTTGAAATTATCTTTCTTATTCAACTCTTATATTCTGCTTGGTCAGGATCTGCATCATTTTCCCTGCATTAAAACAAAGTTAAAACTTCAGAAGACGGACACTGATGGCAAACAGTCTCTTTCCCTGAACATCAAATTGGAGAAGACAAACTCCAGGAAAGGCACATCAAGGGCTTTTGTCCCTCGATTTCCTAAGGTAAAGTGTGCCTCTTTTCTGTTGATAGTTAGTAAAACAAGCTAACTCGTTGTATTTTGCAGGTAAAAGATGAAGCATGGTGGTTAGTTCTTGGCAACTCATCCACCTCTGAACTATATGCTCTGAAGAGAGTTTCTTTCTCTGATCACTTGGTTACTCGCATGGATATACCATCATCCTTGACCACTTTACAGGTCAAAATGCCTTCCCTTCTTTAAAGCTATGACTTTTCTTCTATATGTTTCTGTGCACTTGTCTTTTTATGTTGGGGTTGTGCATGATAAGAAAAGAACATCCTCATCCCTTTTATCCATGCCTAGCCTCTGCAAATAAAGGAGGGAGAAAGTATTTGTTGATCTAAATATATGAAGCAGAAAAATTGGAATGTTGTTGATGAAAGGAATATTTGGATAACTTCTGATGATATGTGCAGAAAACATCATGTTTTCAAGCACAAACATCAGGTTCAGAGTACTTGGAGCAGATGGTCAAGCTTAGGATCATATCCAAATCACAGTTGCCAGGACCCTGTTTAGGCAACAAAAACTTTATGAACATGCATTAGGATATTCTGAACATTTTTCTGTTATGGTGAGTCAGTGGGCAGATACAATGGCTTTTCTGTTGTGATGTTCAGAAGACGATAAATTGCATAATAAGTGTTACTTGCAACTTGTTCATAATGTCTTTTTGTTAACAAGATAGTACTCTTTATCGATTTCTTTTACAGGGGACAAAATTGATGTTAATTTCTGATTGTTACCTTGGTTTTGAACAAGAACATTGCATTGAAGAACTAGTCAAGTCTCAAGAAATGGGAACAGCCGTTTGAATTGAAGATATTTTGGGGCCAATCACGTTCATAAAATTCCAAATAAATCAGTGAGAGTTCATCATAAAAGTGAGCGTACTTCAAAGCAAATGTTCAATCTAAGCTCAGATTCATTACATTTATCTGTACCAGATCTAACTATAGAGGCCTGATTCAGATCATCTGATGACTGAGCTTCGATGTTTGTCTGAAATTGTAAATATTTGGTCCTAGACAATCCACGCATATCAGGTTACCATTTATTATTTTAGTAGTCTAAATGCAGAATTATTCATGTATGTGTAGCTGAGTCAGCCTTTTAGATGGTAGAGATTGCTATATTGAACCCTTGGAAATAATTACATGTGAATGTTGAATGCTTACTTTTTGTCATGAATTGTAGATCCTACAATGTGAAAGCCACATTCTTCTGAGAAGAAATGAAGAATGGATCAGTCCTATATTGTAATTCCGATCTATGGAGTCGTGTGTAATGGGACTTGATTTAGCTAATATGATTGTTACCGTTTGTTAGGAGCAAAGTTATATGTTCATTCAGTATAGTCCTGTTCCAGGTGGCAGCCACTGGTTAAAATATTTCAATTATGATTTATCAATGTTCTAAGTATACAATTAATGAATCACGAATGTCTCGCAAGTACCAAATAATAAATAAAATTCTCTAATTATATTATTCAAATGTTTATGCTGTTTAATGTATTTGCAATTTGTATCTTTTTATTTCCATCGAGTTCTATTAGTCATAGTATCTCTTACAAGATACTTGACACTTTTACTGAGATTGGATTAACATAGTTGAGTTGTTGTAACCAAAGAGGATAATTCAAAATTTCAATAGAATTCGAATATCGGAAGTTGTCTTTGAAATCTGGTCCGATGAAGCGTTCGAATGAACGGCAGAAATCGGGCGTGGAGTTTTCTTTCTATTAGAAAAAAAAAATATTAATTCAATGCTTAATTGAGTAATTTTAATGGCAGTTCTAGATTTTAAAATAATTATTGAAACTATTATTAATTCTTTATTATTTTTGAAGTTTTACTTTTCAATCACCTATTTTTATGTTTACAAAAATAATTTATAGTTATATTATAGTTGAAATATTTAACCAGATAACGGAATCGAGATTAAAAAATATGAAAAAAATGAATAACCAAATCCATGGAGTTAAAATGTAATATTTAATTTATAAAATAATAATTAATCAAATATAGTAGTTGAAGTTATAATTTATTTTCATATAAATAAAATTATAAATATATGTTCCTTCTTACACTATTTTTTAACATAAATCCTTACAATTTATGAAATTAAATTGTTGCAAGTGATATAATCCAACAAATAATATATAATCATTTTTGGGGATCAACTATCTAAGAAAAAGTATATATTATATACGAGAATATGATACAAATAAGCTCCCAAGCATAATTTTTTACATATGGTGTGCGAGTAGCATCATATACTCCCATTACTTTTCTTTATTAATTTAGAACTAAAATACCGACATACATCAGCGTTTTATGGGACAAATAGAACTCGATTCTATCAATAGAGAGGTGGGAGGTGTCCTAATTCCTATGCAGTATTAAAAGCAATGGAGGATAGCCTAGGCCTTGGGTGCACCATCATGGGCACAGCCCTCTGCAAGGTTAGCCCATAAGCTTCTTCCATGTTCAATTTCTCAGGGATCAACCCATCTGCCAATTCCCATTCAAATGCATGGGCTAGAGTTGCTATTAGCAAGTGAACCATCCTTAACCCCAAGTTCATTCCTGCACATATTCTGCGTCCAGCACCAAATGGTATTAGCTCAAAATCATTTCCCCTAACATCAACATTTGCCTTCTCTCCTCCTGCCAAAAACCTTTCGGGCCTAAACTTTAGCGGCTCGGCCCATACATCTGGATCACGGGCTATGGCCCATACATTCACCAGAAGAGTTGAGCCCTTGGATATGCGGTAGCCATTTATTTCACAGTCTTCTGCTGCGATGCGTGGAAGAGATAACGGTGTCGATGGGTGGAGGCGGAAGGTTTCCTTGACGACGGCCTGGAGATAGGTGAGTTGGGCTAGGTCTAATTCATTTACGAGACGGTCTCGGCCCACGACCGAGTCAAGCTCTTGTTGGACTTGGGCCAAGATATTAGGGTGGCGTATGAGTTCTGCGATTGCCCATTCTACTGTGCTTGAAGAAGTATCGGTACCTGCAGTAAACATGTTCTGCAACCAAAAGAAATAAAATTAATAATAATATTAAAAAATAATAAATAATGTTATCTTATTTTATTGCAAAGAAAGTACCAAAAGTAATGCTTTGATTTCAGTGTCGGTGAGCTTCTCTCCCTCACCGTCAGCATCCTCTTTCAAAGAAATCAACGTACTCAACATGTCTCTGTGCTTTTCGTAACCATCAGATTTAATCTTGTGCTCCTCCACAATCTCAGTCAAGAAATCATCAAATCTCTTATGGAGCTTCTTCATTTTGGCTGCTACTCCTTGTAAGTCTAGCCATTCCAAAGCAGGAACGAAGTCACCGATATTGAAAACTCCGGCCAACACCATCAACTCCACCACCATTGATTTGAATTCGTCTGCCTTTGGATCACCACCGCTGCTACCGTCGTTGAACACTCTTCTGCCTATCATCACGCGCCCAAGGGCATTGGTGGTGCACACGTTCAGCAATTGTCCTAGGTTAACTTGCGTTTGGCCCGCACTTGCTAGTACGCGTGTAAGCACTGCTACTTCTTGCTGCACGCTCAGTGTACCATTTAGGTAAAAAGTCTTAGAAATTATTGTATAAATTTCTATAAAAGTTTTTTGTCATTTTTATTAATAATAATTTTTCCTTTTTTTTGTCATTCTTATGTTAATATGGAAAAATTAAAACAATAATAATAATAATAATAATAATAATTTATTAACCTGTCTAATGTGTCTAAAATCATCCAACGCCTTGCCGGAGAAGAGGTGGACGGAGCTGATCTTCCTAAGCAGGCGCCACCGCGGACCATATGGTGCAAACACAAGGTCTTGGTAATTATAAGCAACATATTTTGCACCGGAATTCGGCGGCCGGTTTGAGAAGTTCGCGTCATGAACCTTCAAGAATTGGGCTGCGACGGAGGCAGAAGCCGCCACCACAACATCCACGAAGCCCATTCGAAGGTGCATGAGAGGCCCATAGATTCGAGCCAAGTCAGCTAAGGAGTGGTGGGGTTTAGGGCCCAAATGAGGCAAGTTTCCAAGGAGAGGCCATGGCTTTGGGCCTGGTGGAAGAGGACGGGAGGCACGGTGGAGGAAGAGTTGGCGAAGGTGGAGCAGAAAGTAAAGGAAGGTGGCGAAAGCTATAGAGTAGAAGATGAGAGTAGACATGTTAAAGTGAGTTGAAGCGATGTTAAAATTCATGAGAATGGATTATGTATATATATGTAAACAGTAAGGACAACTATTGCTATTAAAAAATTGAAAAACAACAAAAAGTAGGCGAGTAGACAACAGGTTTCAACGTGCGAGCTTGCGGTCTACGGTGGTAGCTAGACACGCGCTAGCTCAACTTCATGAGAATGGTAGCTAACTGATCAACCAACCATCGGTGACATGACTGCTTAGTACTGTTTGATTTGTAATATAAATGGTTTTAATTATTATTTTAATTATAATTATTAAGTAAATTGTAACTTTAAATTAAAATTAATCGATTTATTTTTTTAGAAAAATTAAAATTAATCGATGTATTTTTGTAGCAATTTCTTGGTACAAAGCTTTTGTTACTTATATTATATTTGCCATAGTTTATTTGCAGATGGTTTCATCACTCTCTACTAGTAATTATGAAGCTAATTTGATTGCCCAAGTTCTTCATCAGTAGGCCGGCTATAAGTAATCTACTCTTGCTTTTAGCATAAATACTCCAACTCGGGTTATAAATGAAATAGTTGCTATATTTCAGATCTCAGATACAAGGGATTATGATATTTTTCTTGGGTTATTATCCCCAATTTTTAGATCATGAAAGCAAGTTTTTTCTTATGATTCAGGATAAGATACAATCTAAAATAGCAAGTAGGAAAGAAAAACTTTTATCACAAGGCGAAAAAGAAACTCTTATATCAAAATTGTCACCCAAGCTATTCCAATATATGCTATGAGTTGTTTTCGTTTACTTGCTTTACTTTGTCAAGACATTAATTGAATGATAGTAAAATTTTGGTTGGGTCAAAATAAAGATGAAAAGAAACTATATTAGATTTCATGGAAGATAATATGTGAGCTAAGTTCAAGAGGTGGGATGGGTTTTAAAGATCTTCAGGATTTCAACAGATCGAGCTCTTTTAGCTAAACAAGGATAGGGATTGATTATAAGACCTAATTCCCTATTTGCAAGAATTATGGAAGGTAAATATTATCCCTTCTCTTTTTTAATAGAGGCTATTCAAGCTCAAATGTATCGACTGGGTGACAAAGTATCATGTGGGGAATGAGTATATTAATTAGAGAAAGGTGTTTGATGGAGGATTAGTGATGGTACTTCAGTTCTATGCAAAACTAAAAAATGGATTTCAAAAATCTTTTCTTACTCTTCCTAGCATCAAGTTGTCTCATAATCCTGATATCAACTGGATGTCCCAGTTAATGAATCCAAATAGTTGTTTTTGGAATCTTTAAGTGTTGCAGGAAAATTTCCAAGATGATGAAGTTCAAAACATTTTGGCAATTCCTTCATCTATTTTTAAAAGCAATGATCAACTCTCACAACATTATACCAAATCAGGAGCTTATACAGTCAAATCCGGGTATTATATAGTAAAAAGAATCACTCAGCATTCCTCTTCTACTATTGCGACAGGTCTAGGTCCTCTCACAGTAGCTACTAATGAGAGGTTCTGGAAACAAATTTGGAATATTACTCTACCAAGTAAATTGTCAGTTTTCCTTTGAAAATTTGTCAAAAGTTAATTGCCTTGTGGAGAATTAATTCATCAAAGAATACAACTATTCCTCCCAAATGCAAGTTCTATTGAGCAATTGAAACCCTTCCTCATCTGTTTTTCACTTGTCTCGAGAGTATTGGAGGTTTGGCTCAACTCTCCTTCTCCGTCAGATCATTGATGCTTCATAGTTCTTCATTGGATGATTACTTTTCAGAATTGATGGCTATTCTTTCATCCCATGCTGATCATACTAAACTAACACTGTTGCTTGTTCATTTATTATGGTTTATATGGAAGGCTAGAAATGCTCTAATTTTTTTATCAACAAATGTGGCCTTTTCATGACATTATTTCTAAAGCTATTGATGAATTTTTAGCAGCAAATCAAGTAGCAGTTCTGCCGTCCTCATCTTCTCACATCCAAAGTCTTAATTGGTCTCCTCCAAATTCTGATGTTGTTAAAATTAACTTCGATGCTGCTGTTGATATCCCTGTTGCCATTATAGCTCGCAATTCTTCAAGCGGTTGGTTTTGTTGAATGATAGTTGGGATTACTGATTCACTGATTCTTAAAGCAATAACTTGTAGAGAAGCTATCTTATTGGCCAAAAAAAAAAAAAGCAGTTTTCAAAGGTTATTTTTTGAGGGATATTCTAAGAATGTTATTTCATTTGCTAATGGTGGTAATGTTCTCGCTGATCTGTTGGGAATTTTTCATGATTTCTCTATCTTAATCTCTTATGTCTCTCAGTATCATTTTCCTTTTGTTAGCAGGAACTATAATCGAGCTGCCTACTCTTTAGCCCATAATATGCTCCATAAGGACTCTTTTGCTTGTAATCCTTTAGAGCAGACAAACTTTATAATTTTTTTTTACCTTCTTAAAGATTAATGAATTTCTTATACCTTAGTTGAAAAAAAAAAAAAATTTGTGTACACTCCTATAAAGACTTATATTTCGTTTATCAATAAATATCCTTTAAAATACCAGAGGAAATATTTGATGTCCAAAAATCATTTAGTTACTTGCATTATATAAAATTAATAATAACTAATGGTTATATTATTTATTATTTTATTTTAATAATATATTTTATAATTTATATTTTCATAACTATAATAAAATTTTATTAATTATTTTTTATTTTAATCGTTAATAAATAAATTGATTAATCTATCAAAACTGTAGTAGATAGTTGATGGACTATCTATTAATTATAATTTTTATCAGCTCTGAAATAAGAGTTTTTTTAATCAATAAATATCTAATTTAATTTAATTTTTTTATTTATACTATATTATCTTTTTAAAATTTATTAATGATAAAACTTTTGAGTCTCCAAATTAATTTTTTATATTAATAAGTTATTCATAATTATAAAAAATAATAGATAAATATAAAAACATTGTAGATAATAATTAAAATAGTTATAATATTCATTCTTATATAATAAAAAATATATACACATTAAAAAGATAGCTATATTTTTAATTTTCATACATGTATATAATAAATTAATAATTATATATCAATTTTAATAAAAAAATAAAAAATTAATATTTTTATTAATTATTTTATATATTAATAATAATAATTAAATATTATTTTATCAAATACTTGGAATACATAAACCATAACTCAATAGGATATAATAACTAAACTAAACAGTCCTAATTTATTCTTATATCTATATAATAATGACTCATTAATTTTCGTCGATTGTCCATCACATTCACAGGTTAGTGTGTACGCGTACCCCACTATATGACCAAATTCAACTAATTTTTTGGATGAAAATTCAATGATTTTTATCTAGAAAAAAGAGAAAAACAAAAGTCAAAAATTTAATCGAGAGAGAGAGAGAGAGAGAGAGAGATCAAATGCCACCTGTGACTCAGACTTGTCGTCCTTCATAATTTTCATCCATGGTGAAACCATACGCGTCACCATCAAACGGTGCCGGAGAATATTACAGCCACTGGACAAATCAAAAGTCTCAAAAGGGCCATGGATTGACAAAATTGTCATTGAATCAAATAAAAATCAATTAGTCTAAGGTATATGATCTCATTTTACCCTTTTTTTTTCTTATATTATATCTCTATTATTTCTTAATTTAAAATAATACCTAATACAACTCACTTGAAAATTGTATGAATTTCCCACAACAATCACATGATTTTTATTTCTTTTAAAATTAATTTTTTTTATTTATTACACTTCTAAATATAAAAATTAATTAAATTAAATTCTTATGCATTATTAATCTCCAAACATTCTGATATCAAAATGAATTTAAAATAATAATTTTATCTGACTGACTCAAAAATAGTAATAAATAATAATCACATTTTATACATTCAAAATATATTAATTTTTATAAAATGCTTAAAATAATAATCTTGACAAAATTATTATAATTTTCTAACTTTTTTTTTTCAAATCACTATAGTCAACAAAAAAAAAACTATTCAAAATATAGGATTTGAATAGTTTTATAATTTTAATTTCAAATAAATTGAAAATTTCCATTTATATATGACTAAGTCCAGTTGAGATATTTCAAAAAAAAAAAAGGACTTTATTTTTTTTTTTTTTCTAATTTCAACTCGCTATTCAAACTATTTGAACTGACTTTTTCTTAATATTCTCCACATCCCATTAATGCAGTTATCATAAATTTAGAATGAATTTAACAGTTGTTACATACGAAATTATATTTAAATTTATATACTTTTATTATTTATATATATATATTTCAATATAAATATTTAATTAAATAATTTATTTATTTATTTTTATTATTTAAGATTTTTCAATAGTAATTAGAGAAACAATTAAATTATCTAAATCATAATAAAATATTTCTTAATTTATCTAAATTACCTTTTATTTTACATAATTAAGAAATAAATGGGTAGGTATTAAGATGAGTTTTATGAATTTATATAAATAATTATTGTGTTTATTAGTAATAATAATAAAATTAAAAAAATAATTAATACTCTTTAATTTTTTAAAATAACAAATAATTATGAATAAAATAATTTTAAAAGATGACAGATAAAAGTGAATAGATAGAGTATTTAGTTTGTTATGTTCTAATTTATTTTAAAACCACTTTATCTATTTTTTAATTTTATATATTTAAATGATATAATTAATATAATTAAAGTATAAAATTTTATTTCCATTTTTAACATTTATTATATTCAGATTGTTTTATTAAAAAAAATAAATTGCTTATATTAATAAATTATTCTTAAAATTAATAAATTTTAATTCATATTAATAAATTAATTATTATTTTAAATTTACAATTTTTATTTACTGTCATATATTATTAAATTAACTTTATATGTAAATTAATCTAAAAAGTAAAAAAATTTAATGCTTTATAAAAAAACTTGCACGATATATTTTATATATTGACTTTTGTGTCAATCAATTATATTTTATATATTGTCAATTTAAAATATATATATATATATAAATATTATTTTTTATTTACTTTACTTTCATTTATATGTCTTTACTAATAAATAAGATATTAATTATTAATTCATTTAATGATAATTATTAAAATAAAAATTATTTACTTTGAATTAGCTGGTTATAGTGATTTCATTTTATGGCTAATTTTGATTAGAATATTAAACATATATTTTAATTATAATTAATTTAAAATTTATTTCTTAATTAGTTTGATTAAATTATTGCCTTACGCATATGGATGGAAATTTTTTTATATAAAATAAGCTCGTCTCATCTCATGTTGAATATAAAGTAAATTTGTCAAAATTTTTGTTTCTTTAATTATAATTCTATTTTTCTTTAAATCATGCATCATATATCATTCATTAGTTATGTTAAATTAAATATCAAGAAGTTTATTTTTTTTAATTATTTATAATTTGTTTAATTATATTATAATTAATTAAAGGCTTATCAACTAAAAAAAATCAAATTTTATTATATTTTAATAATTTTATCCAATCATTTTAATTTTGATAAAATCATTTAAATTTTGAAAAATTGTTTAAATTTTATTCAATTTTTGTAATCAAATTTTAATTTTTATTTCTCGATTTATTTATAATTACTAATATTATTACATTTATTAATTCTTTAATAATTTTATTTTAATAATTATTGAGCATGAAATTTAGTGTAGTCAATAGATATTAATTAAAATATATATATATTAATTATATTGCAAGTAATGATTAATAAAAAAAAATTTCCTTGTATATCAAATATTTATTTTATTAAATTTAATTTAAAAGGAAAAAAGAACCAACTTGATTTGATGGACTAAATCAGTGATTCTAGTTGGATCCATTTCATATTTTGGGGGGAAGGGCTTGGGAAAGTAAATTACAATTAAACATCAATAATTTCTAATAAAATTTTATCATGCTAAATAATTCTATAACAATAAATATAAATATACTAAAATAATTATTAATTAATCAATTTCCTATAATTAAAAAATAAATTAAATAACTTAAATTATATCAAAATGTTTTTAAATTTGATTAATTTTTTTTATTTCGTTTAATTAAAGGAGAAATGTAATAAAATGTGTTTTAAAAAATTATAAAAATAATTATTATATTTAATAAATATAAAGTTAAATTAGAAAAAATAAATAAATCGTATTATTAATATTTTTAAAATGAAATATTTTTTTAGATAAAATAATTTTTAAAGACTGACCTTAGAAGGAGAAAATAATAATTATTGGAGCATTAAATTAATAAGCCATTTCATACATAGCTAAATCCAACTACCTCGTTTTACCGGTCCCAAATGAATCCCAACTAACAAAATGATACCAAACTAACTATTGCTCAACTGAGAAACAAACTCTTACACCACGGAATGGAGGGTGAGAGTTTAGCGGTAGCCCTTGAAAAACGAAAATGATAAGTAATATTTTCAAGTTTGGTCACCAGTCGGTTGGGGAGGGCAGAGATCTGAATCGGATTACAGGGAGCTACTTCTTCACAGTTTTAATTTCACGATTTTAATTTTAATTTTAATTTTAATTTTAATTTGATACGAATTGAGACGAACTTTTATATACATATATATTTCAAGATACAATATAAACCAAGTTGAACTAAACCGTTGATTTTCACACCTCGTTTCCAAACTTCAGTTACTCTAATGAAAGAAGAAAGACATCGTCAGACGTTCAGCATGTTCCATCAGGGATAAAGCTTGAAGCAAGGAAAAAGAATTATATATGCTAGTTAATTAATGTTCAAATATGCTCAAAATTTACATTCAGAGTTCAAATTTGAACAAAACCAGCTGTTATTAACACTTGCTATTAAGTAGGAGAGGGAAGACAACAGTCCCCTTAGCTTTACTTGCCATGCAGCATTTCCAAGCAAAACACAAGTACAAGGAAAGGAAAAGAAGGCATCAAACACTCCACTCTTACAACTATGCAGACTACCATATCTTATTCCTCTTTTCCTATAACCCCATGTATCATTTACTCAATCATCTCTTCGTCATCGTCGACGATTTCTTCGATCTTCATCTTCTTCACTGCCTGTGCTGCATCATTCCTTGGGACACTGGGTATCTGAATTAACACTTCACCCTTCTGTCCTGTGGCTGCATTAACGAGTCCACCGTTCTTCTCCACTGTATAAACCAAGTCATTCCCCTTTGGCCCTGCATCTATGTAGACGGTTGAATTTTCATCAATTTCCTCTCTTATGAGCATTCTTGATAGCTCTGTAACCACCTTCTTTTCAAGCCATCTTCTAATTGGCCGAGCACCATAAACCTGCAACAGGAGGAGATGCTGTTACTATCTTCTCCAAGCAAATAACGTGGAAAGCATACAACTTCAGATAATGCCAATATTTACTTACAGGATCATAACTCTCGGCTAATATGTAATCCAATGCAGTATCAGTCACTGCCAACGCGATACCCCTCTCAGCAAGACGAACAGCTACATCCTTCATTTGTAACCTAGCAACTTTCCTCAATTGGTCATGAGAAAGTGGATCAAACATCACAATCTCATCAAGCCGATTTAGTAACTCAGGCCTAAATTGCTTCCTCACCTGTCACAACAACAATCAGACATAATCAATCAGTATATTGGCAAGTCAAGACTCAGCAAGAAAAAACAATTAAGAACGACATTACTAAATATATAAGAGACTAGGCAATTTAGCTTACCTCTTGCATAACACGATCTCGAGCAACTTGCATTGAACATTTGCCCATTAATCCTGACAGCAGGTGCTCTGCTCCAATGTTGGAAGTCATTATAATAACTGCATTCCTAAAGTCCACAGTACGGCCTTGGCCATCAGTCAGCCGTCCATCATCCAGAACTTGTAGGAGAGTATTAAACACAGAAAGGTGTGCTTTCTCCACTTCATCAAACAGGACAACAGTGTAAGGCCTTCGTCTCACAGCCTCTGTAAGCTGCCCACCTTCCTCATGTCCCACATACCTGGAAAATCAACACGGGTGAGCTGCTATTCTGATAACCTAATAAAACAAACAATGACAATGGAATTGAAGCACATAACACTCACCCTGGAGGAGCACCAATTAGTCGAGCAACAGAGTGTTGCTCCATATACTCGGACATGTCAATTCTCACCATCTGATTCTCATCATCAAAAAGCTGCTCAGCCAGGGCCTTTGCAAGCTCAGTTTTACCAACACCAGTTGGACCCAAGAAAAGGAATGAACCAGTTGGTTGCTGTGGCCTTCCTAAGCCAGCCCTTGACCTAAGCACAGCCTCTGCAACAGCATTAACTGCTTGGTCTTGGCCCACCACTCTCTGATGCAACCTCTCTGCAAGCCCAATTAGCCTTTCTTTCTCATTTTGGCCAAGCCTTGTAACAGGAATGCCAGTCCATCGGCTCACAACTTCAGCAATATGTTCTGGTTTAACTGTTTCTGTCAACATCAAGTTCTCATCTGTGCTTCCTTCAAGCCTAGCAATGGCAGCATCAACTTCCTCCAATGCTCCATAACGCAAATCCGCGACTCTAGCTAAATCATATCTTCTTTCTGCCTCTTGTATTGCGAACTGTATCTCCTCTTTCTTCTGCTTGAGACGCCTGATTTCATCAATCCTCTCCTTTTCTCTTTTGTATTTCATCATCAGAGGCTGAAGCTTGTCTCTCAAATCATCAAGTTCTTTCACCACCTGAAATATGTCATACAAAAAATTGGATTTGCAGAAGAAGAAAAGAGAGTAAGCAGTGACCAGGAATGGAAAAAGACAACAACCAAAAAAAAAAAAAAACACAATTATTTTCCAAGATTTGTTAGAGATGAGCCACTTACCTCAGCAAGCCGAGCTTTGCTGGCTTTGTCCTTCTCCTTCTCAAGCGCATGGAGTTCCACTTCTAGCTGGATTTTCTTCCTCTCCAGATTATCAATTTCTTCTGGCTGACTATCAAGTTGGACTCTTACATTTGCACAGGCTTCATCAACTAAATCAATTGCCTTATCAGGCAGATGACGACCTGAAAAATGAGAAAAAAACATTCATATTACCATCTAGCTGTTTGCTAGGATAATTCAAAGTAGTTTTATCAAGAAAGGAAAAAAGAAAAATGACCACCATCACATCATCACTCTAAGAATAAAACATCGTTGCAGTTAATAAATACCAGTAATATATCGACTTGACAACTGTGCTGCAACTACAAGAGCTCGATCTAGAATTCGAACACCATGATGACCCTCATACTTCTCTTTCAAACCTCGAAGAATGTTAATTGTGTCCGTAACACTAGGTTCTGCAACATAAACTTGCTGGAACCTTCTCTCAAATGCAGCATCTTTCTCTACATACTTTCTGTACTCTTCTAGTGTTGTTGCACCAATGCACCTAAGCTGACCTCTAGCAAGCATGGGCTTGAAAAGATTAGCAGCATCCATTGACCCCTCTGTTCGACCAGCTCCAAGAACAAGATGTATCTCATCGATAAATAGTATCACTTTCCCTTCAGCCTCTTCCACTTCCTTCAAGACGGCCTTCAACCGCTCCTCAAATTCTCCTCTATATTTTGCCCCAGCAACTAAGGCACCCATATCCAGTGCAATAAGCCTCACATCAGTAAGGTTATTTGGCACGTCTCCTCTCACAATCCTTTGAGCCAAGCCTTCTACCACAGCAGTTTTACCAACTCCAGGCTCACCAATAAGAACTGGGTTGTTTTTGGTTCTCCGTGATAAAATCCTTATAACTCTCCTGATCTCTTCATCTCTTCCAATGACAGGGTCAAGCTTTCCAGCTTGTTCCACAAGATCTCTCCCATAAGTCTTCAAGGCTTGAAATGTACTATCTCCAGAGGCGCTCTCTACCTTTTTCCCTTCCTTGCCTCGAAGTTTCTGAACCTCAGATTTTACTTTTGCAGCAGCTATTCCCGCTTCTTTCAACAAGTCCCCTATTTGGGAATCCTCAAGAAGACCTAAGATGATCTGATCAACAGCTAAATGGGTGTCACCTTGTGTTTTTTGTAATGCTTGGGCACGCCTTATCACTTTAATAAGACTAGTACTCGGTGGAACTTCATCAGGAGGTGGAGATTGAGATGGGAGCTTTTTCATGGCGTTATTGAACACTCTTTGTGCTGCCTGGGAAGCAGATTCACCCCCAGCATTGGAGATTGCCAGGCTAAAGATTCCACTAGATTCTGAAATCAGAGCAACAGCAAGATGAAGAGGGGTTATCTGGGCATGACCAGCACTGATTGCCAGCTCATGAGCCGAAGCAAGAGCCTCATTCGTCTTGTGGGTAAATTTTCCCGGATCCATTCCTTGGAGTTTCCACTACCTAATAAAATCTGTTACAGAAATCATTAGTAAGATACCACATTCTCAAAAACATTTCTTTTGTTTGCGCACTTAGATGAGGAAGGTAAAAGAGAAACAAAAGAAAGGAAATAAGGCGAAATTAGTCCACTAAACACTTTTCGATGGAAACACAAATTTCTAACTTAGGATTTTTTTTGTTTTAACTTCCATATACATGTAGAAATCGTTTCCTAAGAGGTATAGTTGAACAAAATTTCAAATCCCTTCCATTTCTTAATCATCCTAAAAATCAAAGGGAAATTCAAATTCCTTGTCATTTCTTTTTATATCCCTCGCACAATTTCTTTGGTTTTCTTTTCCTGATGGTGCCAAAACAATGCATAACAATCGCAAATATTGTGAAATGCAATAGTAAAATAAACAAGATTCAAAAATCAACAATCTATGGCAGAAAATAATAATTGCTCTAGCTACTACTGTTTCAGTATAAACTCATCTCCCGAACAGTGTCTAAAAGAAAAACAGAGAACATACAAGTTCGTATGAGAACAACGCACATAGCAGATGAACACAGAACCAAGAAAACGCAACCAATAAAAATGAAAAAAATAAAAATCCACAAACACAAGACAAGACACATCAATGAAGTATGCAAGAACACACAAGAAACATCAATGAACTATGCAAGAATAAACCCACAAGCAGATTCCTCTGAAATTGGAAGGAAAACCCACAAACGAGAAAGATTAAGCGACCAAAACGCATATTAGAATCCAAGAAACTCATAAAACAGAAAGATTGAGCTCTACTAACCTCAGCAACTAGAAACGAAACGAAACTGACAGCTGGAAGAAATACTTCGATTACAGACCGAGAGCGTTAGTAATATAGATAATATACAGAAGTGCCTGAAATAAAGATCTGATTTCGTCTCTTGGATTTGATTGCAGAGTGAAGGAAGAAAAAGGAGGAAGCGGGCTCTATATACGAGAGAAATGAAGACATCTGGAAGGAACTAGACACGGGCGCTAGATGCTACTAGATCCTTGTGGTTTGGTGCAAGCGGAACCTCCTCGATTTGCTCCGAATGGCCAATTAGCCACTGAATTATTGGCTTTTTCCCTTTTTTTAGTTTTTTTTTCCAATTTTTCTTTATTCCCATTGGTTTAGACAATGTGGTGCGGTGTGCCAGTACTATTGTTACAGCAATTTCAATTGATTTTGGGCAGTAATATACGTCACCTTTCGCACATGTCTCAACTCGCAAATGTAGCAAATTTTATTTTCTAAAAAAAATTGTACTGTAATCTTATATTTTGTTTTATAAATATATATTTTTCTACTTTTTAATAATATTATTATTTATATTATCACATTTTATAAAATTTACTTTTAATTAATGTGGCCTTTTCAGTAAAAAAAAAAAGTGATATTTTCAATTAAAAAGTGATTTTTGCAAAATAACAATAAGACATGTGTCAAAATTTAAATATGATTTATATTTCAATTTTATAATTTTATGTTTTATTATAATTTTTTGCAGGACGAAATTTGTAGAAAAGAAGTATTTTTATATGATATAAAGTTGTACCTCATTTTTATTATTATATTAGTGATTTAATAACTAAATGTAAAATATTTTTTATCCTAAAAAGTTGAATTTTCTTCATAAAAAAAAATTAACTTTACCGTTTGCGAATCGAAATTTAAATTAAATTAAATAATAAGGGGAAGTTTTCTACTTTACTCTTAAGTAGAGTAAGCTTGACTTTGGTCGCAATTTCCAATTGTTATATTAATGAAGCTTCCGTGGACTAGATTTAGCTTTATTAAGTGAAAACAAACTATCGATAACAATTCAAATAAAAGAAATCATAAATTTCTGCAAAATTTTTTTTAATAAAAAGCAATAACCATAAAATGATCATAATATTGACTCTGATTAATGTTTAAAATTACTTGATCACCGACCAGCGCGTACGCCGTACTTTGGTGCTGACGAGTAGGCAAAAGGCAAAACATCCACACACGAATGAATAATTTACAATATCCAAATTTAAATTTGATTGTCAGCTTGATTCTGCTTCTCACACGTGCACTTTTGAGGGCAGCACCTTCCCTTCACGAAACAAAGCAACTTTTAATTGCCTGTCTTTTCTTGTTAATTGCAATTATCCTCCGAGACCCTTTTTTTTTTAATTTAAAAATTTTAGTGTTGTCGCAATTAAACATCTCCATGGACTAATATTGAAAAAGTCAATACAAATATATATAAATTTCAAAACATTATAAACAATAATCATGGACGAAAATATAAAATTTTACTAAAATCAACTCAAGGAAGCATTCATTCCTCATCACTGTCATAAACAACTGCCATTCTTCGGTGGGTTGAAATCTTTCTTGGAGGGGATTCCTCATCTGATTCAATCCCTGCTCGTTTGTGACTGCCTCCAACCTCCTTGGACTTTTGCTTTGGCTCCTTTATAATAACAAAAAACATAAAATTGAAACTTAATGTGCTTGACACCTTAACAACAAAAACTAGCAAAATAATATGGACTCAAATCATAATAATACATTAAAAATAGCATCTTCCCTCACATCTGCCATTATAACAAAATACGAAAATGGGCTTCCAACTAAAATAATAAGCTTTTACTCTTTTTTTTTTTTTTTTTTCCTACTAAGGTTATAAGATCATTCTAGTAACTATGTCAGACACAGAATGGACCAGGCAACTATGGACATCAACTCCCAGGAAATCACCTTCTACATGTTGGGTTGATCTCATATTCACCAGGCAGCATTCAACGAGAAAAGAAACATTGCAATTTTATCTAATAAAAAGCATTACAAAATTTTCCTAGTAATTATGAAGTAAATTTATTCACCCCCAAGTAGAAGCAATACAACAGGCCAAGATAATTAAAATCGTAATTGCTGGCACGTAACACAACAGGATCCGAGAAATTCCGGAACTTGTTTTCAAGGTTTCAAGGACCCAAAAAACTCAGTTATTGCAGTTGGGAGGCCAAAAAGATGCTTTTTGGAAAATCATCACTCTAAATGCCGTTGAGAAAAAAGTATTTAGTTGTTTTGGAGTTCTTAAAGGCTAAAATATGTCTAATTCAACTTTAAACCAATTTTTAATGTCTTCTAACTAACATACGTAAGGAGGTGCTTTCAGGTCCAAAAATGTGAGGAATTGAAGTGAGAAAAGGTTTAAATTATGAAATAGTAATACTATCAAGGTATCAATTAATCAGATGTCCTTGTGCATCCAATCACAATGGTAGAACTTTCAACACTGTGAAGATGTCACTTTTCTAGAGCATTACATGCAAAAATACTGAAACAAATATAGTACAGTTATAACAAATTATGCATACCTCAGCCTCCTCTTCCTCTTCTGATGCTCCATCCACTTCTGCCTCTTCTTCATAGCGTTCTTCCTCCTCTTCTTCCTCTTCTTCATAATCCTGCTCTGGCTCCTCAGCCCTTTTCCAGGTGGGAGACCTCTCGAATTCCACCCCATCACTTTCATATTCAGACTCTTCTCTCTCACTGTCAGAGAAATTTACAGGGCGCTTTGATGATTTAACAGTGGGCAAAGATGACTTGCGTAGAATATCTTTGTGTCCCTGTTATTATTAGAGCAAAAATTAAAATGAGTAGATTTTCACCCAACTAAAAGGTAATTACACATTGACTTCAGGTTACAAGACCTTCTTAGCATTCATAATCCGTCTCTCTGCTTGAGCTTCCACTTCCAGATCTTCTTCAAAGCGGCGGCGAGAACGACGAGAGTCAAAATAATCCGGTTCATCATCCTGATTGAAAAAGGTCAAGAGATTAGATAGGATCAATTAAGTTTCTATGCAGAAGGAAAACTAATGTTGTTCCAAAAATATCAAAGAAAATATATCTTATTCTCAAAAGCATTCTAAGGTAAGTACAACAGACACATGAACATACACACACAGGAAGAAAATAAACTAAAATGGCCTCAAGGAGGTGTGAAGTGCCAGCAGCTATATTGTTCGAGCATAATATGAGAAACATAAATCAGACACACTTAAGGATAAAAACAAAACAAATGAGCAAAAAATGAGGAAGCACTATAAGCAATCTATTGGCAACTGCAAACCTCATCAAGAGCACCCTCCAAGAACCCAGGCGAGAGCTGACGCCTCCGCTCTACAGTTTGTGTATACTTTCGGCTAACCTTTTCTCTCTTCCGATTAAGAAGTACATTGGCTCTAATTGTTTGACTTTCAGCCTGCAAAACCAAAAGGACAGCATAAATTGAAAATCCGTGAACACAGCTGAGAAAATACATGTCAGTAAAGCTTTAAGCAATCTATTACCCTTTCTTTTTCCTCTTTTTCTCTCTCAGGATCAATGTCGGTGATGCAGTTCTTAACTTTATAAACCTTTCTATGCCGTGAGTCAACAAGAGCCGTCAACAGCCTGTGAGAATTTGATGTCAAAGATGATGGCATAAACCGCATCTTCCTCCGTATTCTTCCTTGTGATTGAAGAAGTGACTGAAAGCAGAAGCAAAGATTTGACATTGTTTACCAATGAAAAAAGATTTAAAATGGTCTCTCAATGAGAAGACTTGGGGAGCTGATCTAATAAATGCACTTCAAAGGGAAGGAAACTAGATTCCCCTTGTTGGTGTGGCCAAGCATAAAGGAGCTTGAAGTAAGGTCAAAAGGAAGAGAAAGAAGAGAATGGAACCAATAGCACTGAAACATGTCAAGGAAAGAAAAAGAAAAGGACTATTGTTTTCTGCATATGCATATATACTGTCAAAAAGAAGTCTGCTTCTATATTTTAATAGAAAAAGAAAGAGATTCATCTACTTTCCCAATAAGGCAAAAGCTACCTTTAAGTACTTCATAGGACATGAAGTTTCAAAAATGTGGTGCCCAAATCCAGGAGTTTCTAGCTCAAGATCGGTTCATAAAAACAGACCCAAATTCAACAGCACTTATTCTGAGTTTGGTACATAAATACAAGAGCGTGTTACATAGGACCTTCACAGCATCTCAAAGTCCAGTTTCACAATTAACACATAAGGGATTCTATATAATTAACTAAATAACTGTTGCCCAGCATCCAGCTCAAGAAAACCCTAGTTTCCAAGATTCATTGCAACTCTGGACTATAAAGGTTCCATAAGCAATTGGAGAAAAGAATACAGTGACAATGCAAATAAACTTACAAATTCCTTTCTCAGAAAATAATTTCAAATCCCCAGATTATTTCTCAATCACATTGCACACAGAATTTCCACACAATATAGTCCCAAGATCAAGGTTTTTCACTTGCAGCCATTCCCCAATCCTTTTCAATCATCACATACATATAAAAATTACGCTTGCAAAGAAAAATCCAACAGCAAATTGATGGGTCAATGGACCATCAAATTATGTCAAAGGAGTAAGAAATCAACCTAACTTATCTATGAGAAAATTTAGAAGTTTTGACAACTCATTTAGACTGAAGGAAATCAATGACATCAAAAGGTAGATGTTAAGGAAGAACAAAGTTATGCATCTTGATAGGCTGTTAAACATCTTAATGAGCCTGGCACAAAACAAAATCTTAGCAGCCACCACAATATAAATTGAGAGGGCAAGAAGAGAAAAGAAAAAGAAGACTAAAAAAGTTGAATACATCATATGCTTGAATCACATATGTAACATGTCAGACATGGGATGTCACCTTGTTATGTCTAAGAAAAAGATGTGTTTGGTCATGCTGATCATCTTGCACAGATATATCAAGAACTTCATTCCCAATTAATAACTGTAAACTGCCATCTGACCATCTCACAAACCGAGCATTGCTTTCAACCTACATATCAAAAGAAAAGGATAAAAACTTTCAAGTTGACATCAGATTAAATTAAGTATAATAAATTAAAAGCATGTTCTCACACATGTCATGCCAATTAAACTTAATTAAAATTTAAATTTGTTGGTCAGAGAATGTTTAAAAAATACAATAACAGCTACAGAAGAAACTCAGCCTGAACAGTGGAAACTCAGCTTGGTTCATTTAGACTCTAAACACCGATTTGAGGACTCTTATGTGATTTGGCTATGACAAGTAGAGAACTGAACAGTTAACAGTAATAAATGACTCTTTTGACTTATGAATAACAAAGTTCCTGAAAAAAGATAACCAATATTTTTTTTGCCATTCTTGGTGAAGGGTTAAGGAATGGAAGATTATATACCATGAAATCATTGTCTAAATTCCTTTTTTTTTTTTCTTTTAATTCACAAAACATTATTTCAAAATATATAATTCAAAGAATCTACTCACAGATTTACTGCCATCAGGATTTCTAACAGTCCGCCACCGGACAATATTATTTTCCAAGCGTATACGTGTTTTGGCTCCAGATTCATCTGTCACAAATGTTTTCTCTTCCACATATGTCTTAGGATCAAATGGATTTGGGTCAATGCCCATTATATTGGAAACCTTGATCATATTCATCTGCAAACAAGTATTACATTTCACCTCAAGTGAAAAGATGTATAGGCATGAAAACAGCTTAAGCATCACATGAACTAAAAGCACTTAGAAGTAAGAACAACAACTGCCATCAAGTATATTGATACATTAATACATATAAATATACATGTACATATACATTTAAATTTGTATAGTCATTGGTGACAAATAATAAATTGCCACAGATACAAGAATTAAACACTCTATTTGCTAATGATGCAAGTAAAATTGAATTAAATAGCATCAGTGCAACCATTCCACTTTGTAACAGAAAGATAAATAGTCAAATACAAATCCCCATCAGATCTATTGAAATCAGAAAAACCTTCTTTCAACTTATTTTTAGTATAACAGAGCATAGTACTGCAAATTATTGTAGCTTCAATCGATCAGTCAACAAAAACAACAGCTTCAGATAAAAATTTAGCAGATAGCAGAAAGATTTATATACCTTGGTCGGATCAGCTGGAGGCTGCCGAAATGGAATCTCTATCTCTAATGGGGGGCCAACTGGTTTCTCTTTAGATTTAACCTCAATGTCCTCTTCCGATTCATATCGAGCATCTTCGTCCATCAGCATATCCTCTGGTCTTAAATTCTTTTCATAGCTACCTTCCTCTTCCATTGGAGACCTCTAAGGAATGAAAATGATATGCATCATTCTAAGAGACACAAACAAGGTTGACAGACCAGAAGATTCAGAACCATTAGATAAACTGCTTTTGGTATTCAATACTCACATGTGAATCGTGCTCAATTTCATTCCTAACCACATATCCTGCCTCTTCCTCATCATCAGAATCACCAAACACATCACGAATCTCAGCAGCTGACTGTGAAATGGGATTGTGATCCTTCTCCCCATCAGGTGATTTACTGCTATGACGTCAATTTTACCATAACAATCAATGAGGTAAACTTCAAAAGTAGACAGGCATGAAACATATACTAACTTCTAGAATTATTTTTGCAAAAAGACGCACCAGTGCAAATTATTTAGCAATACCACAGACAAAGAAAAGGAAATAACCTTGGGCTTCTGGCCTGGTCAACCTCCTCATCCTCGTGGTCAGCATAATGTTGTTCCTCAGATCTCTCTGATCCACTTTCAATTATATCACGTCTCCTGCTTGTTGCCAATCTGTGACCATAGTCTTCTTTCTCTTCGCTATCCGCATCTTTAGCTTCACTCACTTCCCTCTCATCAACAACATCTACTTCTTCAGAACTTGGTTCTCTTTCACCCTCACTTTCTCCTGGATCAGGTTCTACCTCATGCATTTCATCTTCACTCTCCACTTCTATATTACCGTGCCCTTCCACTTCATCTTCACCTTCACCTTCATCTTCACCCTCATTCCTCAGACCTCCTTCAGCTTCATCCTGGGAAAAACCATCATGAAAATAAAGTTGTAAGCAGAAGCACTTTGTTGCAATTGAACACCTTATACCCCTCCCCTCCCCTCCCTCCCTATTGTTCTTCTTCTTCCTCTTTAAAATAAAATATTTACTTTAAAAATCATTTGTTTTTGACCCTAATACAAGAATCAGCATTCTCAAGCTGTAAATTCCATTAATGCAAAACCAAATAAAATGAATCGCACATTGCAAAATGATGCTTTGTTCTTATTAAACCAACTCTAAAAAATTAAGTTTATTTTTCAATTCCACTATCACATAAACAACCCTAGTGAACACAAAATCCCGCAAACCCATTTAAAAAAACACAATAGGCACCTAATAGCTCCACATTCTAATCCTCCAGCGCAATTAGGCATAAACGAAGCAAAAAATTAGATGATAAACCGACATGCATGCAAAAAATTAGATAATAAACCGACATGCATGCTTCAAATCCTGTGGAGACGAAGGAAACCCCAACTTCTAATCAACAACAGGATTCAAACCTAGCAACAAAAATGCACATGTACGTGAAAATCGAGTATGCACGTACAGGTATTCGAGCGTATAGGGATAAGGATGATTACAGAGGCGTAATTAGGGTGGGGATTCGATTCATGCTCAGAATCGATCTCTTCTTCTTCCTCAGACTGATCGCCGAACAGATTCTGCATCATCTGGTGTCTCTTCTCCTCCCCCATCTCCCCCTCCCGCTCTCTCTGCCTCTCTTCGTCTGATTAGCGGTGGTTTGGAAGAGACTGTTCAGAGGGCCAGTCTCCGTCGAAGCTCTCCGGTCGGAGGGGGCTTCTACTCGGGTTTCGTGTATGAATCAGGATCCACTGCAACAGCCGCTCCTTTGTATTAAGCTCTTAGCTTTTACGCTTTAAGCCCCATTTATATGCCACGTTGTTCTGCCGACGGTGGATTGGGGAGCCCATCCACTATTTCTGTCTATATTTACCTATATTTTTTTAAAAATTGTTCTTCAAAATTATTTATAATTTTAAGAATATTAAAAAATATTAATTAATTTTTACCTGTTTCTACTTAAATATAATAATAATTTCCATAATTTAACAAATTCATAACATCTCTTGGAGGATCATGCATAAGATGTTTACCGGCATCAATTTCTACGGTCAAATTAGCGAGCGTAAAAATTATTTATTACTTATAAATTAAATTTACATATTTAATAGATTAATAATTAAAAATATACAAAAAAACAATCTATAGAATATTCTTAATATATTTAGACAATTATTATTATTATTATAATATTATAACAAAATACTAATAATGTTAATAATATCTTATTATTTTAATGTAATGTTTATAGGAAAAAAAAAAGCAAAAAAATTGCCAAAATAGATAAACAATTTATTGTTATTATAACTTTTTTGTAGCCATATGAAAGTTTGATATCTCACTAGCATAATGTTGGTGTATGAATTAAAATTCATGTTGTCATAAAATAAAATCATCTTAAAATTGATTTATGAAAGATAATAATAATTAGTGAAATTTTAATAATCAAATAGTTAATTAATTTAAAAACTATTAAAATGACAAATACAACTCAACTCAATTAAGTTTTTATTTCAAAAATTTGGGATTGGCTATATGGATTTGCTTTCTCCACACTCTAAACGATTGTGGGTTAAATCCTCATAAATGCGTAATACTTCTAGGTTATGTTATACTACTCTCCTCCAAGTCAATTTAGGTATACCCATTTTTTTCTTTCTATCATATAACCTAAATGTGCTTTACTTGTCTAACTGGAGCTTCTGTGTGTCTACGCTGAAAGAACAGAAACGTGAAAAACACAAATTTATACTATTGAATTCAAAAATTTTCACCTAAGGTCAGATGCATCATGCTACGCTGAAAGAATAGAAGCATAAAAAATACAAATTTATACTATTGAATTCAAAAATTTTCACCTAAGGTCACATGCATCATGCAATATTTATTTTTATCTATTTGATTTCAATGATAAACAATATATTAAAACTCTTTTAATATATTTTTGGATCTGTATTTGCCATTTAAGATCTTAAAATTAATCAAAATAATTTTAGAACCCTAGATTAAATCAATAACGATTACACTAACCTCTTGATGCACTGCAGTGTATCTGCGCCTTTGAGATTTGTCTTCAGGACACCAGAAACAGGACACTAGAAACAATTTCTAGTGTTCTTAATTCAAGAGATTAATGGTTAATCTCTTTGAATTGATGAGAGTTGAAGAATAATATATGGAGAGCCTCAAAATGGCATGACAAAGAAGAGGAGTGACTGCTGGTTGTTTTTCTTTTTCATAACAACACTTATATAGCTAGGTTAACACATTAAACCCTTGCTACATGTCACCCTTTGATTAGCTCTAGGTTTAAGTAACCCAATTACATTGTGCCAAGTGTCAAACATATATTTAATATTGATTTTAATCATCTTACATGATTAATAAATATTTGGCAAGCTTATGTGTAATCTCATGTGTCACCATCTTATGGTGCCACGTGTCACACTGTGAAATGACTAAAATGTCCATGTGTCTTAATTTTGAGTTCTTAACCCAAAATAATTATTTTTCTTCTTCTAATTTATATCAAATATAAATTAATTAATTAATCTCTATTAATTAATTTCTCATTAATTAAATTCATATTTAAACACTTTAAATATAAATTTAACTTATACAATATATCCAATAATCTAGATTTGGTTTCAAGTCATGCTAGGGACTTTGCAATTTAATTGCAAACCAAACCTATTTAATTAATTAATTAAACTCTTTAATTAATTAATTAAATCATATTTAAATAGGTGATAACTTGTGTATGTGTGTGACTTACTAGGCTCATCACTAATTGGCAATGAAACATGATATCAACTCTTAATATCATCAGAACTCTTTCTTACCATAAATGATTTCTCTAAATCATTTTATGAACCTCATAGACCATGTTAACACCTAGCATAACATGCCATGGCCACCCAATTAGTAATAAGGTTTACCTTAAATGAACCTATAATCATATGTTACCATGCACTAGAATCTCTCTGTTACAAAATCTCAACTCAAGCTGGAGTCATGGTTTATGTCAAACTCCATTTGCTATGAATATTATGTTCTCTTTTAATTCCAGTTATCGATTAAAAAGATTTTCTCATCAGAAACTCTTTTCTGAATAAATTTATCTGTCCTGGCCAGAAACTTGAAACATCAAGAACAATTAAATGAACATATGATTTTATCTCTATTTACTTAGAGGAACAGATTCCATCTTGATCAACACTTACCTCCATATATAACTAGTAAGAGCCAACAGATGCCCATATACCCATACACAGTACAAGTATGAAAGCAGTATCAAACTCAAACTACCTATACAAGATAACTGTGCTATCTCAGGTCTAAATATTATATGCACTGATATGATTTATGACAAAACATTGACAAAAGTAAACTCCATGTGCTTGTCATAAGTGTCACTGGTGCGGCCTACTTATCATTTATAAATGCCTATCATATTTGTTATATGGCATGAGACTCACCATTCCATCTTATTTATATCTCATATAAATAACTTGGGAACAAATATGAATACAATCTTTATAGATAAGTCATGTCCTTATTATGAAGTATCATCGATTGTGAACTTATTTATGATACTTTGTGCTAGAAATATTGTCACTCATATTCTTAACAACTTAAAAATAATATTTCTAACAAAATATCAATAGACATTTTCTATTACACATAAATATATTATGTAAACGGAAAAGTGAAAATGCCTTTTATTAATAAAAATATGTACAAGATACATACTAAATGATATGCTCTAAGGCATACTACTAATATACGCTTCACATGACCAAACCATCTCAATCTCCCTTCTCTCAACTTATCTTCAATTTGTATAACTCCTACATTTTCTCTAATACTTTAATTACGAACTTTATCTAGTCTAGTATAGCCACTTATCTACCTTAACATTTTCATCTCTGCAACTCTTATTTTAGACGCATACGACTTTTTCAGTGCCCAGCACTTACTACCATATAATATAGCCGGTCGTATGGCTGTACAGTAAAATTTTCCTTTCAGCTTATTGGGAATTTTGCGATCACATGAAATTTCCGTGGCACGTCTCCACTTCAACCATCCGACTTTAATCATATGACTAACATCCTCCTCACGTCCTCCATCTACTTGAATGTCAGAACCTATATATTTAAAGTGATTACTTTGGGACAATATCACTCCATTCAAATTAACTTATTCCCTATCACTAGTTTGGCCTTCACTAAACTTACAATGTATGTATTCTGTCTTCGTTATACTTAAAAAATAATTTTAAAATAACAAAAAAATAATTTGAATTCATATGTGAACACTTAAGTTATTTTATGATTTTTCTTGATTATTGATTGCTAACTTATTTTTGTGATTTTCTTGAGTATTTAAAGGATTTGTTATTTATTATTAATCATGAATAATTGAAGGAGAAAAAAGTTTGGGTGAAAGATTAGGTGAAACTATCATTACCGTTTCATGGAGCTATGATTTTTCGAATCGATTTCTTTTACCCATTTTTAGAATAGTCAATAAAAAAAAAAATTAAAATTAAGACTCCATATGTTTCATTGTAAAAAATATTTCTCATATTTTTTGGTGTTTAGAAGTATTCAGAAAATTTAATTAAAGGAAAATATTTTTCTAATTAAAGAAAAATTAAGACATTTATAAAAAAAATGACTTTTATTTTTTAAAAGATGAAGTAATTTTTTACTTCATATGCTTTTAAAATTTTATTAAAATATAAATATTTTAATACATACATGAAAAAAATAAATATCATTAATTTAATATTACAATAAAATAACGAAAAATATTTTTCATAAAAAATATTTTTTATATATAAATTATTTTTTATAAAATAAATAGAATATAAATTAAATATTTAATTAATTTATAGGCTAATTGAATAAATCGACAATCCGGTTCGATATTAAAAATAATGCACTTCCCCGCCACCATACTACAATTATATCATTCATCTATCGTGCTTTGTTTCTTGTTTGTCTTTTTTATTTATTTTGAATTTTTTTATATAATTTAAATGTGTTAAGTTTAGGAAATAAATAAAATAAATAAAAAATTTAAAACATGAAACACGTAATCGTTGGAGAATAAATGAAATTTGGCGGAATATCTTATCCAAGAAAATGTTCATTCTTCAGAATAAATATTTCAGATTTTATTTTCAGAAAGTAATACCACTATAGTTATTATTTATGAATAAATATTTAAAATAAATATTTAAAATTTCATTTCTTAAATGATTATTAATTATTTTATTTAAATTTTTGTATAAAAAATATAATAATATAATATATTTATGAATAAATGCAATTAAAAAAGGGCCATATATAATTTAAAACATATGTATATATATGACAACAAATATAATAAGAAGGATGCTTAAAGATTTTCTAAAAGAAAAACTTAAAAGATTTTATGTTAAATATTATGCAAGGCTCTTTCTCTTTATTTTGAAATTTTGATTAATTTTGAAATTTTAATTATTTAATAAAAAAAGTTTAAACACTTAAGATTTGTAAGACTCGTAAAATTAATCATATTATTAAAATATAATAAATTAACGATTCTACTTAAAACAGGTAAGAAATGGCTTTGTACGTTTAATACGAATTTTTTAAATGGTCGTCGTGTTTAATGATTGATTTATAACAAATTATATATGAAAAATTTTTAAACTTCAAGGTGAAATATATAACTTTTAAAAATAAAATAAATAATATTTAATTTTAAAAATTAAAATAATTTAATTTCTATATATATATTTTAATTACATACCTCATGATGATGATGTTTTAATTTTATAAGCATTTTTTAAATCTATAATTAATATATATACACACGTTTATGTAATAATAATAATAATAATAATAATAATAATAGAGCAAAACATATAATTCCTTTTGTCTAAATCATATGGTAATGAGTGTGGACAGCGAATTCCATCATAATATCAAATTTATCCATCACCTTGCCTAAATTAGCAAATTCCAATATCGTTAGTTGGGATTCGCAAGCTATTTTTGCAACGTGGCAGATTTCAATTGCAGGACCACCTAATTCCTCAACCACTTCACTTTCTTAAATATATATATATATATATATATATATATATATATATATATATATATATATATATAGTTATTTAAATCATACTTTTTAATAAAAAAATTTAATTTAATAATTTTTAACATTTTATTTAATTTAATATAAAAATTTTAATTTCAATTTAATTTAATTTAAAAATCAAAAAATTAAACTTATTAATTTTAGATTTTAATAAAAATAAGGTAGTCTCAAAATTAAAAAATTAAATTTATTAATTTTTTATTTAAATAAAAAATAAAAAAAATAATTTTTTTGAATTAAATAGAACTTAAATCGAAACTTTTAATTTAGATAAAAAGTTAAAAATTGATTAAATTAAAAATTTTTAATAAATATAATATTTTATCTTTTTTATTCTATAAATTTTATAATGTGTCAACATATTTTTATAAAATTATTGTTTTCTTGCACCAAAAGGAACAGGAGATAAGAAGGCTGAAAAAACAGTTGGCCCAAGTTGAGGCAGACTTACATAAGCCCACAGAAGCTCCGATCTCTTACAGCCCATTCAGCCCTTTCTCTGCTCAAACAACTCCTAATCCTTTTCTTCCTACTCCTGAACCTGCTTACTCCCCTTTTGGACCCTTTAACTATTCATATGAACCACCTCCAACATATCACCCATCTCCTTTGTTCAAACCCACTCCGGCACCTGCCAGATATGAGCAAAAGAGTCCATCTTCCTCAGAAGAATCCCATCCTCCAAAAAGGAAGATTGATAAAGGAAAGGACAAAATGTATCCTGATCCTCCTCCTCAGCATATGGTGTCCATACCCTCTGAGCCAGAACCAGAAGAAGATTCTTCTAATGACTCGTCTGATGACAGTGAGGACGGACAAATGGATATCACGACACTGCTCATGGCTGATCCTCAGCCAACAACCTCCCAAACAGGTCCTTCACCAACCACAGATTCTACCAGTGGCACTACAGGCCCTACAGGGCCTCCTCAAGATCCCCATGTTGAGATCCCTGATGATGAGCCAATTCTAGACTTTGGGCTACCAGGCGCTCCACAACAGGCCAGGCCCAGTTCAGGACCATGGTTCACCTTAGATGATGTTCCCCCATCAAGGTGGAGAGATCGCCTTGCAGAATTTAAAGCTTGGCTTGATGTTCAAATGCTCCGGGAAGGTGCTGACTCCCACACTATACTCAGAGAATTCATCTCTCGAACTGTTGGCACATTGCAAGACTGGTTTTCCTCCATTGGAGAATATCAGAAAGCCCAATTTTGCCACCTGACTCCCTTACAAGCAATCAACGCTCTCTTTGCTGAGTTTCTTGGAGATGCATCCTTATACAGCAAGCAGTTAAGACAAGAGTTCTTTGATATGCGCTGCTGTTCTTTGAAAAGATCAGACATTGAGAAACACTACCAGCGCATGACTCAACGTTATTATCTGCTTAATGGTTACAATGATGTCAACCTCCGGCATACCTATATTGCCTCCCTACCAGAAGCATTGCAGCCAAAACTCCACAGAAGTATTGCTGCTACCAGGAGAGCAATGAATGCTATCACTATAGGGGAAATTCATCAAATGACTCTGGCCTGTCTTGACAAAATGTGTGAACAACAGAAGTTGTTCAAAGATATCATTGACAACAGCAAAGCTTTGAAGAATGTATGCCAGAAGTCTCACCTTGCCATCAAATGCAAGGAAAAGAACTGTGAATGCAAACCAAAGAAGAAAGCACATTACAAGAAGCATCCCTCTGGATTCAAACCTCCTTTCAAGCAAAAGAAAGGAAGAAGGTCAGTAAGATACTTCCGAAAGAAAAAGACGGGTACAAAGAAGTCTGACAAATGCTATATCTGTGGCAAACGAGGCCACTATGCCAAGAATTGCCCTAAGAACCCTAATAAGGCAGTTAAGCTGTTACAACACATACAACAGGCTTCTCACATCTCCCTGGAGCATGATGATGTCGAATCCTTGTTCTCTGAACAGGATGAGCCCGATGAAGATACAGTCTTTGCCCTCGGAATGGACACTGGAACAGAAGAAGATTACTCATTCACTTCAGAAGAATCCAGTTCAGATACTGAAGCCCATTACCCGTCTTACCTGGCCCAACATATCCAATCTTCCCAATCCACTTATGGCCCAGACACTATTCCAATTCCTTTAGTCCCGATTCATATTCTTCCCAGTAAGTATGAACGGCCCATTAGTGTTATTGGCTTCCTAGATACCGGGGCTCACAAGAGTATGATGAACCCAGCCATCTTACCCTCAGAATACTGGGTCCCTCATGAAGAATACTTTAAGGCTGCAGATGGAAATGTTTTCAAAACTAGCCTTATCACTAAGCACCCAATTGGAATCCAGTTCTTCCCCACTTGTATCCTTTGGACTAAGGTCATCGGGTCAGATCTTCCTGACAAGGATTTGCTGATAGGCTTTGACTTGTATCAACAGGCGAAGCATTTGAAGATCCTCCCCACATGATTGAAATATAAGAGAAATTTTCAGCCATTTACTTCTGTCCCAAGGTTATATTCTCTGGCTGATGCCTCAGCTGAATTCCAAGAGCACAAGGAGCTCCTTTTAAGGTCCTGTGCTGACTCCCATGCACATTTTTACCATCACCATCCCCTATGGAAAAACCCGGAATTCTTTGTCAGTCTTCCATTCAAACTCAATGAAGACATCAATCCGACAAAGGCCTCACACCCGGGAATGAATCCTACAGACTTGGCTTTAGCCCAAGAAGAGTGCAGACAGCTTCTCCAACAAGGCCTCATAGAACCCACTTCCTCCCAATGGGCCTGCCAGGCTTTTTATGTTGAAAAAAGATCGGAACGACTAAGAGGAAAGAAAAGGCTTGTCATAGATTACAAACCTCTGAATCATTTCCTACAAGATGACAAGTTCCCATTACCAAAGCCTGAAGCCTTGTTCACTCAACTACACGAAGCCCATATTTTCTCCAAGTTTGACCTTAAAGCCGGCTTTTGGCAATTGGGTATTAATCCCTCTGATAGGCCCAAGGCTGCTTTCTGCATTCCTACGGCCCAATATCAATGGACAGTCCTTCCATTCGGCCTTAAGACGGCCCCATCAGTTTTCCAAAAGGCCATGACAAGGATATTCGAGCCCATACTGCATAGTGCTCTTATTTATATAGACGATATCCTTCTCTTCTCCAAAGATGTTACAACCCATAGGGCACTCCTCTCCACATTCCAACAATTGGTGGATTCCTATGGAATTATGCTATCAGAAAAGAAGAGCTCACTGGCCCAAACTGATATCGACTTCCTTGGAATGAGATTCAAGGATGGAAAATACCAACCGGGACCTCACATTGCAGAAGAATTACTGAAGTTTCCTGATAAGGACTTGACAGTAAAACAAATACAACAGTTCCTTGGTATTATCAATTACATCAGGAAGTTTATTCCGCATGTGGCGCCACACTTGCCGGTATCAAAGATGCTTAAAAGGATTCCCACCATGGAGGAAGAAACAGACATGTGCGATCAAAAAATTAAAAGAAGTGGCTTTAAACGCCACCACTAAAAATTCGACATTGGACACCGCATCCTTCAGACTGATGCTAGTGACACCCACTGGGGTGCAGTCCTCATCGAAGAAATTCAAGGAGAAAAGCATATATGCGGACATGCTAGTGGAGAGTTCCCAGAACCTCAGAAACATTATCATTCAGTCTATAAAGAGATATTAGCTGTCAAAAATGGGATAAAGAGATTCGAATTTCATCTGATTGGCCACCACTTCACTGTGGTTATGGACAGCTCATCCTTCCCAAAGGTTCTAGACTTAAAAAACAAGTCTCTTCCTGAACCACAATTACTGAGGCTTAAGGACTGGTTCGCCAAGTATAAATTCTCAGTTCAGCATATCAAAGGAAAACACAACTTGGTTCCTGACCTCCTATCCAGGCCCAAAAACCTCCACCTGATTCAGTCTTTCTCCACACTTCCTTTAATCCTTATGGCATCATCCTCTTCCTCTCCACATACTCCTTCTCCAATGCACAATTTCCTGGTTCCTACTCCAGACAGTTTTCCTCCTGGATGCTCACCCAACCAGCCTATCACAAAGATGGCTAAGTTCGCAAGAGATCATCTGTTTCACTACCTGAGTGCAAGAAACACCCTAAGGGGATTACTCCCCTCCTCGACTGTCTTTATCCCTGACAACCCTTTCCTCACCTGTTTCAGTATCCAACCTGGCAGAGAACTCATCCTAGAAGAACTATGGCTCCTCTGGTGCATGGTTACACTCTATTCCACAGGACTGGAATTCCCGCTCATGGCCCTGTATCAGTATGTTATGAACAATACTAACAGGACTCTCCTGTCCAGGTTTCTAGAATGGTTCAAGCCCATTTCAGCATGGCGCTACAGCCTGAAACGCATCATAGACACCCATGGAATAGAAGATGGGCCCATTCTTTGCTCATTTCAACATCAGAACCTTGTTCATTTTTCACAGGCCTTTCTCTAGAAGGCCCGATGGACTCCTCTGGACCCAGAATACTGAATATGAGTGGAGGACTTACGAAGGGTCAATTATTGACAAAGATGCCATGGGACCCTTGAGAAAGCAACTAGCTGAGTACCTCTGTGAAATCAACAGCTATTATTGCCTGGTGCCTCCCCATGTGAATTGTACATCACTTGGTCCCATCCGGTCTCTCACTGATGAGCCCATTGACTGGACCCATCCCATGTGGCAAGATTCCCAGGATCCAATGGACACAGAGTCACGAGATGCCATTCAGAGTGCTGACCCACCATCTCCTGTACACCGACAGTGGCCAAAGGACTTTTTTGGAATCGACTCTGATGATTCCGACTTTGACACCCTCAATCTGTCCACTACCCCATGATAAAAGTTAAAGTTTGTCAGTTAATAATGTAATGATGTGTATCTGTCTTTATTTATGTTGTGTCGGTAGTCAGTTTCTAACCGGTTGCCTGTAATGTTAAGAGCCTCCTCGCCTATATAAGGAGTTGCTCTCTTCAGTTGTGTTCAGACTCAGTTTTCTTTCAATAATATTCTCTGAAGTTCTCTTCTATGGCTTTCTAAACTCTTCTCCTTCTCTCTGAAAATCTTTGAATGTGTATCATACTCTTATAACCAGAGATACGTATGCTCTACACTTGCCTCTTTAAGAGGATCCTGTGTATCAGAAATATCTTTGTTTTGACATTAAGGTGCGACGGTCCCATTATCACTTGTATAATGAACAAAAGGGCACAGCCAGAGAGTACCTATGGATAGGGAAGAGGCATAGCATGAGTTCATTCTATGAGTGGTAAGGGCTCCCGGCTTATCTTGGTATCAGAGCCTGGTTATGTTTGTATTATACATACTTCACTGGTGAGTAGGGGAGAACTTTTCCAACTCTGGTATTTTCTCTTAATCTTTGTATCTCTGTTTTCTGCCATCTTCTCTTACCTTGGTATATCGGCTGGAAACCAGTAACTGCTTAATTCCTTCCTAGAAGGTAGAGCGATCTCTGGCCACAACGCCACGTACCAAATATGGCTTGCCAAACACCTAACCCTGTTTCTGAAACTCATATCCAAACCCCTTCTCCCTCTGAGATTGTTAACCTCACCTCTTCTCTTTCTTTCTCTTCACCACTTCGAAGAACACTATCCTCCAGAATTGATAATCTCGTAGAAATATCCACTTTACCTGAAGATGCTCAGGTTGGAGAATCTCTCCTTCCTCTTCTCAGTCCATACAACATCTACAGACGATCTGGATCTTTAACCAGATCTATCAGATCTCTCATTTCATCTAGAAGATCTTTGTCAAAAGAATATGTTCAGGCCTCCAGGATGGATCAATGCTCTCTCCAGAGTTCATCTGCTGAACAATATGTGACTTTAGAAATCCCTCCTCAACTCATTCCTAGATGGAGACAAGAAGGGTTTTCTCATCTCCACTTTGGAGCTGTTCGACTTATCCTCAGTCTACATGGGAGACGAGGGCTTCCAGTTACAGCCAGAGTGTCTCTCCTTGATACACGGTTCTTGCAGTATGAACATGCGGTTATAGGAACCTGCCTCACCACCTTACATGCTGGAAGTGTGGTGCTGACATTCTTCCCAAACTATAATCTCTCGCTAAGAGATCCACATCTTAGCACTGCCCTTAAAGTTCAGGTTCAACTTACTGGCGCCACTCAGGTGACATCTTCGATGATGGCCACCTTACACCATCAAATTATCTACAGATTACAGGATCACGCTGTAGATCTCTCACAGCCATCTGTTTCCAATGATGCTCTGCTTGTATTGGCTGATACTGAGACCACCCCAACAATTGTCCAGATACCTAGGCAACTGCCTAGAAATGAGCTTGAACAGCTCATTCCAAAGGATTGGTTAACCAATTACGAAAGGCTTCATTCGACCTCTCAGCCTATCCAGATCACAGAGTCTTCTTTCAGAAGAAACCCTGATGGCAAGGTGAGACTTCTGGCATACATTCTTCAAAGCTTTGCTGTTGTCAATGATATCTTTGAACAACTTCTGTTGTTCACACATTCTGTTGTTCATACTGATACAGGGCCAGGAGCGGGAATTCTAGTCCTGTGGAATAGAGTGTAACCATGCACCAGAGGAGCCATAGTTCTTCTAGAATGGTTCAAGCCCATTTCAGCATGGCGCTACAGCCTGAAACGCATCATAGAAACCCATGGAATAGAAGACAGGCCCATTGCTGCTCAGCCCAACATCAGAACCTTGTTCATTTTTCACAGGCCTTTCTCTAGAAGGCCCGATGGACTCCTCTGGACCCAGAATACTGAATATGAGTGGAGGACTTACGAAGGGTCAATTATTGACAAAGATGCCATGGGACCCTTAAGAAAGCAACTAGCTGAGTACCTCTGTGAAATCAACAACTATTATTGCCCGGTGCCTCCCCATGTGAATTGTACATCACTTGGTCCCATCCGGTCTCTCACTGATGAGCCCATTGACTGGACCCATCCCATGTGGCAAGATTCCCAGGATCCAATGGACACAGAGTCACGAGATGCCATTCAGAATGCTGACCCACCATTTCCTGTACACCGACAGTGGCCAAAGGACTTTTTTGGAATCGACTCTGATGATTCCGACTTTGACACCCTCAATCTGTCCACTACCCCATGATAAAAGTTAAAGTTTGTCAGTCAATAATGTAATGATGTGTATCTGTCTTTATTTATGTTGTGTCGGTAGCCAGTTTCTAACCGGTTGCCTGTAATGTTAAGAGCCTCCTCGCCTATATAAGGAGTTGCTCTCTTCAGTTGTGTTCAGACTCAGTTTTCTTTCAATAATATTCTCTGAAGTTCTCTTCTATGGCTTTCTAAACTCTTCTCCTTCTCTCTGAAAATCTTTGAATATGATATAAGTATATAATATTTTTATATATAATAATAAATATTATTTTAAACTAATAATATTATATCTTTATCTTAAAATTAAATAATTCAATTAAATATTATTAATTTAAAAATAATGTCTTATTATATTAATTTGCACAAATATTATATTTTTATATATTAAAAACTATAATTTTATTTTTGATAATTTAATATGTTCGTATACAGTGATTATTTCATAAAATAAAATAATGAAATATGTAAAATTTAAGAGATTATTATTTTTGTCATATTGATATAATTTAGGTATAGTAATATTTTATAAAAAAATTAAATAATATATTATATAAATTTTAAAAAATATAATAATAACTATGCATTTGATCCTAAATTAATTGGAACTACATGAATTATTTTTTATTATTTAATTTTATTTGAAATTAATTTTATAATAATATTAAATAATTATAAATATTTTAATATTATTTTTTTCTATATTATTTTAGAGTTTTCATTTTCACTTCCCACGGTAATAAGTTTATTTTTTAAATATTTGTATAAAGTGATACATATTATTATAGATTTAAATAGTATAAAATTGGATTGAAAATGAGTTTTGTCACGACCCAACCTATGGGCCGGACCGGCACTAGGACCTGGGTCAGCCTAAAGCCCCCGAGGCCCGTAGTAAGCCTAACTATTCACTAACCCAACTCTAAGGCCCATTTGGGCCCAATATCAAGAAATCAACCGGACAGAGTCCGACCATAAAATGGACCTACCAACGGGGAGTTTTTGACTCAACCGACCTGTAAACACAGTAAATACTCAATTGGGGAGCTCAGCTCACCCTCCACATACTCATATCATCATAAAAACATATGGGACCTCAGCTCCCTCATCCAGTCCATCAAACATACATATCATTATATGTTTACAGGTCCAACATGATAATAATATTACAGACCAAAATCAAATAAATACTTCTAACACATGCGAAAATTCTAGGAGTTAATAAAATTACACAAACATTGATAAACCACCTGCGAGGGAAGAAAGCAGGTTAACCTCAAAAATATCCTCCTGTGGCCTGGAAAAATATTGAACAGGAGTGAGCGTTCGACTCAAAGAGTAAAATATCAATTTTAACCATAATCTCTATAACTATCTAGAACTAGTGCACCTTGTAGAGTGAAATGCAACATTAACAACATTTTCACATTATAACATCAAAAAGGTAATTTGGAGTACTCACACACCCAATAATATCAATCATAGTATATGGGAGCTGATCCCCTATATAGCTCTCTTAATTCCAACTGTGCCAGCGAAGAACTCAGCTCGGACTTCCACTTAATAACCAAATCGGGGTCCAAGCGAAGAACTCAAGCCATGTCTACCCCGAAGGACCGGGTCCCAGTGAAGATCTCAAGCCGTGTCTACCCGTCCTATCCATAGTCCACACCACATCATACGCACGCCAACGCACACACACTGCTCCAAATTACCACAACAACATACATGGCACTTTCACAATTATGAATGCAACATAAATCATGCCTAAAGTTTATCTACATAGATATATGCATATAAGTGATGCATGGGCATGCTTGAACATATAATAATAGTGAAATTACAATTAAAATTAATATTTTTCTCACAGACTTGACAAGCAGTCCTTTGTGGCGGTGGCGGAGGAAGAAGACTGTCCCGGCTCACCTGAAAATTACATTACAATTTTTAATATAAATGACTCAATACAATCAAGAAAAGACCAAATACGTCATAAGTCGTGCCAAAAATCCGGCAGAGTCTCCCTATACCTAGAACCTACCCAACCTGCAAAATGGCTCAAAACACACTTCTATATTCACAATCCATATATCCACAACTCAATCACATCACACAGCCCCTCCTGGGCCCATCAAATCAGTCATCCATCACAATATGTAAAATTTCAATTTAGTCCTTATAATTGATCATTTTTGCAAAAACTATCCAAACAAGCTCTAAAAATTCTAAAACTTTGCCCCACGGTCCTTAGCAATATTACTAGGCTATTGCAAAAAGAATCATAATTTTCTGAGCTACCACGAATATTTTATGAATTTTTAATCCTATTTAAGCACTAGAAAATTACGAAAAAGCAAGGTTCGGGTTTACCTTTGCCGATTCTGACTTCGGGAACGCGCTCGAGACGTCTGACAATGGGGGGTATCCAAAACCTCGGTCCAATTCGGAGACTTTTCCGCTAACGGGTCTGTCTGGCCGGAAATTCACAGACCCGATCAACTGTCGAATTTCCGCGAATTGAGGATACCTACACGAAGCCCACAACACGGGGGTTGGTACATAAATTTTTCAGAATTTTCTAACCTCATTTAATGCTCGGAAAAATACTACGAAGTTCCGTGGGACCCACCTGTGAGGGTGGGGCGTGAGGCGAAATATCATCCATTAGAATTATATAAAATACACCAGGTAATGCCCAGGAAAGATGGTGGAGTCACAATGGTCTCACTTAAATACCACCTCCTTAGACAGCATTTCCTAGACATGCACTTCATACAATCCTAATAGAATCAAACCACTGGTAAGTACCGTCTTCCCATAACACTACCACGGTACTAAGGATTTATGCCACGAAGGCATAGATAGACAGGAGTCGCCACCCGGGTAATAACCGGGACATATTCAGTGTTTCTTCCGAGGGTCATGGATGGCAACTTACTCCTTGCAGAGTTTCCACAACCATCATTACCATAGCCCAATGTCTAGGTTCGGGATAGTGGGTACGTAAGGGGAAGGTGTTAGGCACCCCTTACGCCTGGTCTAACCTCGTTAATTCGAGTGCCAGTCCTCTACTAATGTTTCTAGAAGTCTTGTTTATTATTCCTTTATTAAACTTTTATCCTAAAAAATGCAATTCTAATCCTACACACGCAAGTAATTCACAAAAAGGGTTGTTGTTTACACACAATTTTCATGCACAAGTAATTCCTATCTATGGGGTTGCTAATTATTTAAATGATATTTACCAGGTGACTAAAATTAATTTATTATTGGGAATTTAATTTACAAACAAATTCAATTTCAAATAACCCTATGTTTCTATTTAACCTAATTAATTAATTTTCACCAAGTTACCTAAGGATAATTGAACTAAGTAAATTATGTACATTTGTAATTTATTCTAATATCACATAAGTCCCAAACAATCACAACCTAATAAAGATTTCTAACATGCAAATTTATTTTACAATTACCAAGTATTAAATTAAATTTATTTTACATGCCCATATTAGTTTAATTTACAAACAAGATTAATTTTAATTTATAAAGTATTTATTTAAATTAATTACATGCAAAAGTCAGTTAAATTAAAAAACAAAGTTAATTTTAATTTACCAAATGAAAGTTCTATTATTACTACAATTTCATGCCAATGGTTATTCGAGAAGTTTAGAGCTACTTACTTGTTGATAAATGCAGTTGCCATTGGGGCAAGCTACCCTTAAAAATGGGTCTTCTCTTCTAGTATGGTAATGATATCCCTGGCTTACTCCCATTTAGCTCCATATAAGCTCCACGCAAATGCCCTCTTTGATACTTACCTTAGGGTTACTTACCAATTTTGTTTGTAATAAAACAAAAAAATAAAGAAACTAAAGAAAATAATAAAAGTACAAGAGACAGAAACTAAACATGTGCAGAGTTGTGTATCCCCTCAAATTAAATATGATTACATGATCTATATGAACATATAAAATAAATTGAAGACAAAGAGCATAAAATTAAAAAATCATGTGGCATAGATCTTGAAAAGAAAACAATAAAAACTGACCTTCCAGAAATCTTGTATAGAAATCTTCTTGAAGAAAAGAAAAAAAATAAGAAAGAACTCAAAGAATCTTAAATATCTCTAAATTTCTTATAGCTCTGAATTTTCTCTTCTTCTTTCCTCCCATCATCCCCTTCTTCTCTTCTCTAGTAGGGTATTTATAGGGTTTTGGGAGAGAGGTGTGATAGGGTTTGGAGTCTTAGGATGATAAAGTTTAGATGACTTGAACAACTACAATTGCAGAATTCGAATAAGACTGGGATATGGGTGAGGTGTTTCAACCAATAGGAAGACAGAAAAAAATGGAAGGCACCAATAGGGAATGAGGAAGAGGTGTGGTAGGATTTGGAGTCTTAGGGTGATAAAGTTTAGATGACTTAAACAACTGCGATTGCAGAATTCGAATAAGACTAGGATATGGGTGAGGTGTTTCAACCAATAGGAAGACAGAAAAAAATGGAAGGCACCAATAGGGAATGAGGAAGAGGTGTGGTAGGATTTGGAGTCTTAGGGTGATAAAGTTTAGATGACTTAAACAACTGCGATTGCAGAATTCGAATAAGACTAGGATATGGGTGAGGTGTTTCAACCAATAGGAACACAGGAAAAAATGGAAGGCACCAATAGGGAGTGAGGAAGAGAGTGGGGCCAAGGAGGAGAGAGATATTTTGTTATTTTAATTTTTAGAAAATAATTAAATGGGTCCCATTTAAAATTCCTAACTAGGCTTTCTTAGGCCCACGGAGCCCAATTAAACTTAATTAGATCCATTTAAAAAACTACCCATATTAAATTTAAACAAAATAAAATTTTATTTAAATTTAATTAAATTAATTTTCCCAAAACTTTATTATTATTTTTATTTTTTCAAGATCATGCCATGAAATTAATAATTCAGCTCAATGCCTCCAATTACATCTTACAGTCATATAATTTTTCATCATCGGGTTTCCCACGGCCTCAATGCACATACTCATCACAAAATAAGAGTCTACAGTTTGCCCCCCACTTTGGCGAAAGTTGAAATCAATGCGAAAGCATTGCTCAAGTTTCGTCAAAGTGAAACTCGAATTTCTAATAACTATGAAACATTGGCTATGAGGATCAAGTATATCTTGCTCGGTTGACATACTCTATATTATGAGACTAGCTACGGTCTCATAACAGTAATAACTGTGTCATGTGAAAAATGAGTGTATCTTGCTCTGTCGATACACTCTGCGTCATGAGACTAGCTACGGTCTCATAACAGTGATAACTGTGTCATGTGAAAATTGAGTGCATCTTGCTCTGTAGATACACTCTATGTAATGAGACTAGCCATGGTCTCATGACAATGGCAACTGTGTGATTTGAAATGTTGTGGATTCGTATTTAGGACCGCAGTCCTAAACTACCTACGTATCCCCCTCATTATCCTGAGGAAGAATCAGACCCACTCGTAGTTCGACACTTGAAACTGTGGTGATGCATGTTCTTCTACGCCTTACACACCTATAGGTGACATGTTGATGTGTGTTCTTCTACGCCTTACACAACTACGCCATATGCCCTAAACAACGTCTAAGGACTTACCAAAAAAATATCTGTCATGAAATGTTGTGGGTTCGTATTTAGGATCGCGGTCCTAAACTACCTACGTATCCCCCTCGCTATCCTGAGGAAGAATCAGACCCCCTCGTAGTTCGACACTTGAAACTGTGGTGATGCATGTTATTCTATGCCTTACACACCTACAGGTGACATGTTGATGCATGTTCTTCTATGCCTTACACAACTATGTCGTGCGCCCTAAACAACGTCTAAGGACTTACCAAAATATCTAATTCATGATTTGAAAAAATTTGGGATGACTAGGTTTCAAAACTTTCTCTGTGATTTTTGTTCTTCCTGTATGCTACTTCCTATCATGGGCATGCAAATTTTACTAGAGATTCTATAAAAAAACATAGTTCTCTGAGGGATCTCTTTTGCAAAAACTTTCTTTTAGCCTCAAAATTTTTGAGGAAAACCGTTCACCAAAAAAGACTTCCTTAAAGTCACAATACAATTTCTCTCTCATTTTTCTTTTTCTTTTCTCCCCCCATGGTTTCTGCCTTGACTCATTTCTCTTCCATGAACTCCATTCTCTGTGCCCTAACTTTTGCCTGAAATGTCCTTTTGGATTTTCATCTCAGCGGGCTTGCTCTAACTTTTGCCTAAGTGGCCCTTTTGGGTTTTCCACCTAGAGAGCTTTTTTTTTTTGAAATTAGACAATTACCAGGGCATTCATATCAAGAACCTATCTTGTCATGCTCAGAAGACATAGATTAAATCAAAATAATGCAGTTCAATTACTTAATCATTTGATGTATTCCTCAAGACACAAACATTCACGATCATAATTAAATAAAACCCATTCCTAGTCAATGCAATAAAAACTTTTTTATTTATTCAGGTATACCATTACTCCCTCTTACATTTAGTTTTGCCAAATTTCTAACCTTCCAAAGTTAGAAATAAGCTTTATAACCTGCCAAATGGCCTTTTCAGGTTTTCCATCCAGATCTTCTCTCATCTCTCCTTTTGCCTAGACTGCCTTTTGCAGGTTTTCAATCTAGCATTTTTTTTCTTTTATTTTCTTTTTTTTTCTTTGACCCTTATTTTTGCTTAGACCGTCTTTTGTAAGTTTTCAGCCTAGCGGGCCTATCTCACACAAAGTACCATTTGAGCTTGTCTAAGTTGACTGGTTCTTGAAATTCATTCCCATCCAGGTCTGATATTCTTACAGTAGCAAGATCTTTTTGACTATGTGTGGACCATCCTAGCTTGGGTTAAGCTTTCCTCTTAAATCAAAAGGGATGGGCCGAGCTTATTTCAAAACCATGTCTCCCTCTTTGATCTTTCTTGGCTTCACCTTCTTATTAAAGGCTCTAACTATCTTCCTCTGATAAGCCTGCATATGATACAAGGCTCACATCCTCTTTTCATCAATCAAAGCTAATTCTTCATATCTCTTCTAAGCCCACTCATTTTTTTAGGATCTTAGCTTCTAGCATCACTCTTAAGGATCTGAGCTCTCGCTTAATGGATAGCATTGCTTTAGTCCCATACACTAAAGAGAATGGAGTTGCCCCCGTGGATGTCCTTGCAGTACTACGATAACCTTAAAGAACATAAGGGAGTTTTTCAGGCCTATCCTTATATGTTTTGAACATTTTTTCCCAAGTAGAACCTTTCCATTCATATGGGGACCACACATTCCTGCATGTACTTCTTTCATTATTTGCTCAGCCTATTTTTCTATCACACATAAGAGTTTGTAGAATTGCCCCCCAGCTAAAGTAAGTTGAGCAGCTAATTTATGAATTATTGCTTTATCTCTTTTGTAGGCTTATTGCGAGTATTCTCTCACTTCCAGAGACCTCCTTATGTGTTCATATCATTTTCCTTCTCCCTCTAAGTCCACAGGTGCCACTATTAATTCTTCATAGCATGAAATTTTACTCCTCATTAGGATAACTAGCCAAGTCAACTTTTGATCATTCTTTTCCTATGGGGACATTAGCTTGGCTTGGGAATCAGCCATCTAATTTTAAGCTCGAGGCATGTGCTTCTTGGTACTTTATTAACAAGGCTATAAATTTATCTCTTTCTTCTTGGGTTAAATCTTCAGCTAACTTAATGTCTTTAGGATTATTTGGTGTACCCAAATTAATAGAGATCGATTTTGATGCATTAATAGAAACTAATTCTAAATGATTATGAATGCCATGCATATGCCCATTAGAATAAACATCAAACAAGTAAGCAGAAGGACTGGTCATGTTGTTGATCTTCGCCTTAAAATCAGCATCAAGTACATCAAAAATGAAAACATCTGTATCACTACTATGAGCATTACAAAAGACAAACTCAAACTTAGGAGTGTAACTTTAGGTGCTTAGCTTTCCATGCTGTCCTTAGATCAATGGTCTTGATTTTCTGCTTTAGCACTTTCACATGTAGTAACCCCTAATCATATGTCTAGATAATTGCCCCTCTCTTTCAAGAACTTAGGAGGTTTTGACTCTTTTTCCTCTTTAGTTGGCTCATAGCCCAAACCATACCTTGTGATCTACCCCTTCATTTCAAGAAAAGTCACCAGACCATCTATACTTTCTTCTAGGCCTGTGCTAAGAAAAAACTTCATCCCTTTCTTCATAGTAGCCACCTTTAGATCCATATAGTTTTTATAGATCCCAACAACTTGAAAATCAAACACTAGTGGAACTGAACCATCTAGTTGTAATGCAACTACTTCGTCATCAAAATTGATCAAAACGTCTAAAGGACCCTCATCATAGCTAGAATTATCACAAATGTCAACAACCATTATAAACTGAGGTTCATTGGGCTTTTGGATGGGTTGGATAGGTTCACTGAGCTTTTGGATGGATTGGATAAGTTTATTGGGCTTTTGGATGGGTTGGATAAAGTCAATAATTCTGTTAGGGTTATTTGGGGTGATGGAGATCATGTAGAGACCTGGTGTAGGTGGAAATTTTGGCTAGGCATGGGGCTTTTGGGTTGATTTTCTGGGTCAATTATCCTTTTGGCATCAATTAGGTCTTAGATATCATGCTTAAGTTGAAAGCATCAGTCGGTGTCATGATTGTGGGCTTGGTAGAACCGGCAACATTGGTTGATATCATAGTTAGGTGGGCGTGGATTTGGTAGTGGTCTGGGTGCTAAGAGCTGTAGGAGGTCTTGAACTTTGAGACGCTCCAAAACTTAGGATAAGGGTTGGCTGATTTGGAAAAAATCTCCTTGGGCTGTGAGACACAATTTGAACCTCAATAACTTTAATGCCACTTAATTGGCCTACCTCGGGGCCTCTTTCTAAAGTTGACCACAATTGTCTCTTCTAGCTCAAACATCTTGGCGTTCAATATTTCATCAAGCACGGCCATAGTTTTTTCCATCTTAAGTAGTGCAGGAGAAATCCTTACTAATTTCTTCCATTCCCTAACCTAAGTGACCTAATTGGAAGTCTCTTTGGTGTGTTTTGAGGCTATGTTTGCTAAAAAAAAATAGGATTTAAGGGTTAACCTAAACATACTATGTACATGAATGCAATGCATGAATGAACTATTTTTTTCTTTTTTTTTCTCTTTTTTTTTTTTGCCTTTACTTTTACAAAACCAAAACTGAACCATACCAATAGAACCAAAACTAAACCAAAACCAGACCATATAAACTGAACTAAAATTGGACCAAAGACAAAATTAAAACCAAAGACAAAAAAAAAATCTCAAGAACTGAATCTTCGCCTCCTTATACCTTCAACTCTCACGTGCAGGGTAAGAAAAAATTCTATCCTAGGCTACGGTACACTGGACACACCAACAGGGGATGGTCCAGGACGATCCTTCCCTCACAAACAAAGGATTTATATCCTTAAAGTTTAATCATAAGTAAGCATCCTCTTGCTTAACATGGGTTTTGAAATGGACTTGGGCCTATACACACAATGGGCCTATGCATAGGCCTAGGTTCATCTCAACTACCACTAGAACTTATGGTTTGAACAGTAAAGTTATAAATCTAGCAAAACAAAAATCTACGGGGTACCTAGGGTTAAAATCTATGGCTCATGGGCTTCATCGAGTAGGAAAAGGGTCACCCATGCGAGAGCTTGTCCATTAACCACAACGGCCGGAGCTGTGGCTCTTTTATATACTCGAAGGTACGGGCATGGGGTGCTAGCATTCACCAATTCGTCATAGCTCGAGTAGAACCATGGTCTCCTTGGCTAGTACTAACGAGGCTAAAAGGGTAAGGGTGATCCATGTGATAGTGTAGTGCAATGCAAAAAGTTTAACAAAGGAATAATATTAGACTAATAGAAACATGTTGGAGTAACTATCCATTTAGTCCCCAGTGGAGTCGCCAAACTGTGAGGGTGGGGCGTGAGGCGAAATATCATCCATTAGAATTATATAAAATGCACCAGGTAATGCCCAGGAAAGATGGTGGAGTCACAATGGTCTCACTTAAATACCACCTCCTTAGACAGCATTTCCTAGACATGCACTTCATACAATCCTAATAGAATCAAACCACTGGTAAGTACTAGTCTTCCCATAACACTACCACGGTACTAAGGATTTATGCCACGAAGGCATAGATAGACAGTCGCCACGGGTAATAACCGGGACATATTCGATGTTTCTTCCGAGGGTCATGGATGGCAACTTACTCCTTGCGAGTTTCCACAACCGTCATTACCATAGCCCAATGTCTAGGTTCGGGATAGTGGGTGCGTAAGGGGAAGGTGTTAGGCACCCCTTTACGCCTGGTCTAACCTCGTTAATTCGAGTGCCAGTCCTCTACTAATGTTTCTAGAAGTCTCGTTTATTATTCCTTTATTAAACTTTTATCCTAAAAAATGCAATTCTAATCCTACACACGCAAGTAATTCACAAAAAGGGTTGTTGTTTACACACAATTTTCATGCACAAGTAATTCCTATCTATGGGGTTGCTAATTATTTAAATGATATTTATCAGGTGACTAAAATTAATTTATTATTGGGAATTTAATTTACAAACAAATTCAATTTCAAATAACCCTATGTTTCTATTTAACCTAATTAATTAATTTTCACCAAGTTACCCTAAGGATAATTGAACTAAGTCAATTATGTACATGTGTAATTTATTCTAATATCACATAAGTCCCAAACAATCACAACCTAATAAAGATTTCTAACATGCAAATTTATTTTACAATTACCAAGTATTAAATTAAATTTATTTTACATGCCCATATTAGTTTAATTTACAAACAAGATTAATTTTAATTTATAAAGTATTTATTTAAATTAATTACATGCAAAAGTCAGTTAAATTAAAAAACAAAGTTAATTTTAATTTACCAAATGAAAGTTCTATTATTACTACAATTTCATGCCAATGGTTATTCGAGAAGTTTAGAGCTACTTACTTGTTGATAAATGCAGTTGCCATTGGGGCAAGCTACCCTTAAAAATGGGTCTTCTCTTCTAGTATGGTAATGATATCCCTGGCTTACTCCCATTTAGCTCCATATAAGCTCCACGCAAATGCCCTCTTTGATACTTACCTTAGGGTTACTTACCAATTTTGTTTGTAATAAAACAAAAAAATAAAGAAACTAAAGAAAATAATAAAAGTACAAGAGACAGAAACTAAACATGTGCAGAGTTGTGTATCCCCTCAAATTAAATATGATTACATGATCTATATGAACATATAAAATAAATTGAAGACAAAGAGCATAAAATTAAAAAATCATGTGGCATAGATCTTGAAAAGAAAACAATAAAAACTGACCTTCCAGAAATCTTGTATAGAAATCTTCTTGAAGAAAAGAAAAAAAATAAGAAAGAACTCAAAGAATCTTAAATATCTCTAAATTTCTTATAGCTCTGAATTTTCTCTTCTTCTTTCCTCCCATCATCTCCTTCTTCTCTTCTCTAGTAGGGTATTTATAGGGTTTTGGGAGAGAGGTGTGATAGGGTTTGGAGTCTTAGGATGATAAAGTTTAGATGACTTGAACAACTACAATTGCAGAATTCGAATAAGACTGGGATATGGGTGAGGTGTTTCAACCAATAGGAAGACAGAAAAAAATGGAAGGCACCAATAGGGAATGAGGAAGAGGTGTGGTAGGATTTGGAGTCTTAGGGTGATAAAGTTTAGATGACTTAAACAACTGCGATTGCAGAATTCGAATAAGACTGGGATATGGGTGAGGTGTTTCAACCAATAGGAAGACAGGAAAAAATGGAAGGCACCAATAGGGAATGAGGAAGAGGTGTGGTAGGATTTGGAGTCTTAGGGTGATAAAGTTTAGATGACTTAAACAATCACGATTGCGAGTCGAATAAGACTGGGATATGGGTGAGGTGTTTCAACCAATAGGAACACAGGAAAAAATGGAAGGCACCAATAGGGAGTGAGGAAGAGAGTGGGGCCAAGGAGGAGAGAGATATTTTGTTATTTTAATTTTTAGAAAATAATTAAATGGGTCCCATTTAAAATTCCTAACTAGGCTTTCTTAGGCCCACGGAGCCCAATTAAACTTAATTAGATCCATTTAAAAAACTACCCATATTAAATTTAAACAAAATAAAATTTTATTTAAATTTAATTAAATTAATTTTCCAAAACTTTATTATTATTTTTATTTTTTCAAGATCATGCCACGAAATTAATAATTCAGCTCAATGCCTCCAATTACATCTTACAGTCATATAATTTTTCATCATCGGGTTTCCCACGGCCTCAATGCACATACTCATCACAAAATAAGAGTCTACACCACCGAAAAACGGTGTCGGAAAAATTCGAAATTTATGTCGCCGCGAAGCTCTCGACGAGTGGAGCGCTCTGGTACTCTCGGTTTTCTCGTGGGATTCACGGTTTGCGAGAAATCTAGCCCGAAAATCAAAATGGGCTAAAACTTCCCGGGTAAAAATTGGACAAACCGCTCGATGGATTTCGGTGTTCTTGGTGTCTATGGAAAGCTCTCGACGAGTAGATGATTTTAGAGACAAGACCCGGTCCAATTGGTGGCCGGATCGGCCGGATTTTGGCCGGGAAGTCGAAACGTCATGCGCGCGAGGGAGGGGAGTTCGCGCGTTTTTGCCGTTTAGGCGCGTGGCCGACAGTGGGGCAGTGGGCGCACGTGAGCCGGGAGGCAGGGAGGTGGTGGCCGTGGTCGGGAGGAGAGAGAAAACGGGAGAAAGAGAGAAGGGGGAGGAGACGCGCGCGGGAGGAAGAAAAAGGGGAGGGAGCCGGTCCGATTCGACCGGTCCGATCCGGTCTAGTTCGATTCGGCCGGTTCGATTCGAAATATAAAATTTTGAATTTTTACTCTGCCTTGGGATCGAAAACGAGGTCCAAAAATTCTGAAAAAATTCCAGAAAACTCAGAAAAATTCGTAGACTCCAAATATATTTTTAGTTTTGCCACGTGGTCTTTAAATTAATTTTTAAAAATCATCAAAGTTTATATTTTCGGAAAATTGAACCCGACCTGTAAACACAGTAAATACTCAATTTGGGAGCTCAGCTCACCCTCCACATACTCATATCATCATAAAAATATATGGGAGCTCAGCTCCCTCATCCAGTCCATCAAACATACATATCATTATATGTTTACAGGTCCAACATGATAATAATATTACAGACCAAAATCAAATAAATACTTCTAAAACATGCGAAAATTCTAGGAGTTAATAAAATTACACAAACATTGATAAACCACCTGCGAGGGAAGAAAGCAGGTTAACCTCAAAAATATCCTCCTGTGGCCTGGAAAAATATTGAACAGGAGTGAGCGTTCGACTCAAAGAGTAAAATATCAATTTTAACCATAATCTATATAACTATCTAGAACTAGTGCCCCCTGTAGAGTGAAATGCAACATCAACAACATTTTTACATCATAACATCAAAAAGGTAATTTGGAGCACTCACACACCCAATAATATCAATCATAGTATATGGGAGCTGATCCCCTATATAGCTCTCTTAATTCCAACTGTGCCAGCGAAGAACTCAGCTCGGACTTCCACTTAATAACCAAATCGGGGTCCCAGCGAAGAACTCAAGCCGTGTCTACCCCGAAGGACCGGGTCCCAGGGAAGATCTCAAGCCGTGTCTACCCGTCCTATCCATAGTCCACACTACATCATACGCACGCCAACGCATGCACACTGCTCCAAATTACCACAATAACATACATGGCACTTTCACAATTATGAATGCAACATAAATCATGCCTAAAGTTTATCTACATAGATATATGCATATAAGTGATGCATGGGCATGCTTGAACATATAATAATAGTGAAATTACAATTAAAATTAATATTTTACTCACAGACTTGACAACGGTCACTGTGGCGGCTGGGCGGAGGAAGAAGGCTGTCCCGGCTCACCTGACAATTACATTACAATTTTTAATATAAATGACTCGATACAATCAAGAAAAGACCAAATACGTCCTAAGTCGTGCCGAAAATCCGGCAGAGTCTCCCCTATACCTAGAACCTACCCAACCTGCAAAATGGCTCAAAACACACTTTTATATTCACAATCCATATATCCACAACTCAATCACATCACACAGCCCCTCCTGAGCCCATCAAATCAGTCATCCATCACAATATGTAAAATTTCAATTTAGTCCTTATAATTGATCATTTTTGCAAAAACTACCCAAACAAGCTCTAAAAATTCTAAAACTTTGCCCCGCGGTCCTTAGCAATATTACTAGGCCATTGCAAAAAGAATCATAATTTTCTGAGCTACCACGAATATTTTATGAATTTTTAATCCTATTTAAGCACTAGAAAATTATGAAAAAGCAAGGTTCGGGTTTACCTTTGCCGATTCCGACTTCGGGAACGCGCTCGGGACGTCTGACAATGGGGGGTAGCCAAAACCTCGGTCCAATTCGGAGACTTTTCAGTAGCAGTGCATCTGGCCAGGAAATTCACAAACCCGGTCAACTGTCGAATTTCCGCGAATTGAGGATACCTACACGAAGCCCACAACACGGGGGTTAGTACATAAATATTTCAGAATTTTCTAAGCTCATTTAATACTCGGAAAAACACTGCGAAGTTTCGTAGGACCCACCGAAAAACGGTGTCGGAAAAATTCGAAATTTATGTCGCCGCGAAGCTCTCGACTAGTGGAGCGCTCTGGTACTCTCGGTTTTCTCGTGGGATTCACGGTTTGCGAGAAATCTAGCCCGAAAGTCAAAATGGGCTAAAACTTCCCGGATAAAAATTGGACAAACCGTTCAATGGATTTCGGTGTTCTTGGTGTATATGGAAAGCTCTTGACGAGTAGATGATTTTAGACACAAGACCCGGTCCAATTGGTGACCGGATCGACAGGATTTTGACCGGGAAGTCGAAACGTCGCGCGCTCAAGGGAGGGAAGTCGAAACAGTGGCCTGGCGTGGGAGGCAGGGGGAGGTGGGTGGCCGTGGTGGGAGGAGAGAGAAAACGGGAGAAAGAGAGAAGGGGGAGGAGACGGGCGCGGGAGGAAGAAAAAGGGGAGGGAGCCGGTCCGATTCGACCGGTCGGATCCGGTCCGGATCGATTCGGCCGGTTCGATTCGAAATATAAAATTTTGAATTTTTACTCTGTCTCGGGATCGAAAACGAGGTCCAAAAATTCCGAAAAAATTCCAAAAAACTCAGAAAAATTCGTAGACTCCAAATATATTTTTAGTTTTGCCACGTGGTCTTTAAATTAATTTTTAAAAATCATCAAAGTTTATATTTTCGAAAAATCGAACCCGATTTTTAAAATCCGAAAAATCTCAAAAAAAATTCTTAAAATTTAAATAAAATTAAAATATAAAAATGCTCATAAAATAATAAAATTTAAAATTTTGGGGTGTTACAAGTTTAGGTTTAATAAATCGAGTTTTATAAATTAAATGCTCTTATCAAATTTGTTTATATAAATAATTAATTAAATATAAAATATAATTTCTCAAAATAATATTGATAAATTTTTTATATAATATATTTTAGTGAATAGAATTTAAATATTTTATAAAATAATAAAATTTTAAAATATTAATATTAATAAACAAATATTTTTACTCGAGCTTATTAATTAAAAAATATAAATTTAAATGAGTTTAAATATTTTTCAAGTAATAATAATTAAGTCAGAGATGAATTTATGTAATTTATGATGAATTTTAATTAGATTTGTGATAAATTTAAGTATTACAAATATTAATTAGATTTTAGTTTGGATAAGATGATTTTCAAGCATCTTATCTATCGCCATCCTATTTACATTATATTATTTTTTAAATTAAAATCAGTTCCAAACTCGTCTCAATATAATTAAGTTAGATTGAGATACCATCACTATGTCTAGCACACATTAAGAATAAATTGAAAGATAATTAATTAACATAATTTGATTATTTTCAATATAAAGTATTGAATGCTTTGGTGTAAAATATGATAAGTCTATAGTAAAATAATATACACATTTTTAAAATGTGTAGTTATTCATAATCTTATTTATTATTATAATATTAAACATCTATATTAATATTTATATGTCCACAACATTAATATTATAAATATGTTATATGTTAAATGTCCAATATTTAATCTCATCTATTTCATCAATTATATTTTGATCATATAAATTATATTATCATTTATCACTTCATTATTATAAATGAAATAAAATATAAATTTGATAAAATTTAAACTTGAAAAACTTTAAAATATAATAATTTATTTTATTTACAATCAAATAATTATATGTTTCACAAAAAATAAAATAATTAATCGAAATTATTTTTTTTTAAATTCACCCTGAAAAATACTTTTTTCTTCACTAACCAAAAGAAAATAAAAATAAGGTTCAATTTGGCTACTTATTGGGGAGGTTCAATTTAATTAATTTTTAACTTTTGGTGTAATTTAATACATAAATTTTGATCTATACTCAAATTAGTCCAATTAATAAAAATATTATTTTTTAATATTAAAATATAATATAAAAATAATTTATTTAATATTTTAATTATACAAATTATACAATATAAAAATAATATTTCAATATCAATTTTAAAATATTTAATTATTTTTATTTTAATATCATTTTTAAAATATTTAATTATTTAAACAAAATAATTAAATATTTTAAAAATGATATTAAAATATTATTTTTATATTTTATAATTAATTAATTTATATATCAAATAATTTATTTAAATAAATTATTTAATATTTAATTATTTTTAATATTAAAATATTATTTTCTATTTTATAATTAATAAAATAAAAATATTATTTTTATTATTTAATATTATTAATTGCGATAGTAATAATTTTTAATTTTTTATATTTTTAATTTAATTAATAATATTGAATAATAAAAATAATATTTTTATTTTTATTAATTAATTATATAATATAAAATAATATTTTAATATTTAAAAATAATTAAATAATTATATTTTTTATTAATTAGATTAATTTAAATATAAATTAAAATTTATAAATTAAATTAAATTAAAAATAAATAAAATTAAATCTTCCCAATAAATATGGGTGCAATTTGAATCTTATTTCAAAGGAAATACGTTTTTCTTCACTTTCTTCGGGTCCAAACCTATACCTAGCTTACCTTCCCACATCTGAGCCTAGGATCCGAACCTCAGTTTTGTTCCTCTGTTCGTTGAAAATTTCGCACACAATTTTCGATCGCTTTATCTCTCTCTCTCTGGCTCTGAGCTCAGAGAAGGCTCTTTTTCTATATATCTTTCTACGTCTCTCGATTCAAACCCTTAATTATTGAACAAATTCAGAGTCTTAGAAGATCGGTTTCAAGTTCAGACGGAGGCCGTCGGGCGAAACTGTGAGTTGCTTTCTCTTTCTTGAAACCCTAACTTTTTCTCTCTAAAGGCTAATTTGCCTTGACGACCTAATCTGTACCAGGGTTTTGGAGCTTTAGGGGTGGGCAGCTGCATTGCATCTTGTCTTGTGTTTTCAGGATTGTATTTATGATAAAAAAATGTTTTATATTGGATTTGAATTTTGGTCATTTGCTCTCGATCTTATATGAATTTGGCGTCAAATGAGAGATTTTGGGCTACTTTTTAGGTCTAGGCTCTGTTTGCTTGCTGAGAAAATGTGGGGAATGGAAAGGAAGTGGAGATTTTGGGCGCTGGGTTTGCTGCCTATTTTTTTTTGTTAAAAAATCTTTTAATTTGCTTATAAATTTAGATGGTTAGTTTGCAAAGTTGCTCTGGCTGCCTTTAGAAATGTTCCTAGCTATTGAGTATTTAGTGTTCAAATTTCGTCTTAAGTTGTTGTTATTATTTTTCTTCCATATTTTCTCAGTAACCCAAAACGAGCAAAAAAGGGTTTTGATGAGATTTCATCTAGTTCATATATCGTTATTAGTAGTATTTTTATTATTACGTTTATGGATCTTTCTATATTTGTAGTGCTTAGAGTTAAGCTAACAATGGAGGCATTTGTTGCTTTAATGTCTCTTTCTGCTAGTGAGAAGGGTTTTCATTTCCACTTGGCTTGAGCTTTGTCAGCGCTATGCCCTGAATTCCCTATTGTAGATTTTTCACTTGCTTGATTGACTTCATGCTATTATCCTATCTTTAATTTTAGCTGGTTTGTACCAAGAGTATCTTTTTGTCACTACATGTCTACATGGCTTGTGAAAACGGCAAATTTGCATTAGGCCCCAAAATTATTCATTACTGAGCATGTTACAGGCGTCAGATTTTGCAGTGATTAGTTAATACTTAATAACTGAAGAAAAAAATTGTGTTGAATATAAAATGAGAATCCACAGAAGAGCAAGCGTTGATATTCTTAAGCATGCCAAGCGGACTTTGACTGTTATCTGAAAAAAATGTGGTATCCTAAATATAAACGTTGCTGTTCAAGTATTTTTATGGAGTGTTGGGCGATGATCCAGCATATATAGTGTGTTTCAATGTGGAAGTATAGGTACTTAGTATTTTAGTACACGTGCCACTGATTATTTTCCATCTTTAGTTTGGCCAAAAAGTTTTAGTTGGTATTGAGGTTTCAAATACTGTGAGAGTATGTTAGTACTGATTCCAGTATCGCCTGTAGTCCATGAAATTTTGAACCATGGTAGATTGATTGATTGTATAATCTTATATTTTCAACACTGTTGATTAGATTTCTTATTATCAATTGAAGTTGATGAGGTTCATGTCAATATCTTACTAGTTCTTTTGGTGTTTTAAAGTTTTCCACCAACCTTCTTCTTCTGTGTTTTCCTGCTCTTCTTTTGGTAGAAATTTATGGATGTCAAACACAAAGAAATAAGAAAAGGGTGTAGTATGAGTTTATCTATTCTTGTTTTTTTGGATAAATTACTCTGAATTGTGAACTTTTTCGGTGTAAACATTCACGGTAGGTTAGAGGGTTTGCTATGATTGATATATTCTTACAATTCAAAACTAAGATGTTTGGTTTCTCCTACACATCTATGTAACTAATTTATTAGTATTGATATTCTCTTTCTTGGGGCAAGTGGAGGGGTGTAACTCTGCAGTAGAGTGTTACCTTGATATCCCATTCCAACTTTGGATTGTACTTGTACATTTTGAATGTTGGTGTGAGAGAATGCTATTTTGTTTTTCTTTATTTCATATTTATTTCTCTTAAGATCCTATTCTATGTAGAATTCTAGATATGGAGTCTTGGCAGAAATCTATGGACTTTAAGAGCAAGAAGAAATCTTTTGATATTTCATGTTGTTTTTCAAGATGTTATAACTTGAAAGAGGCATATGAAGTTCTCTTATAGGCTATAGCATGAAATTATTGCAGAGGCTTGACCACTTTTCTCGAGTTAGGAGCAAGTTGTTCATACATACTCTATTCTAGATATGAGGTTGACACATTATTGGGATTTAAAGAATTTTCTGTAACTAACTAAATTTGGGAAAAAAGGAAATATTTAAAGCATGAATAACTATTCAATTGTTTAGTTGACTTGCAAACCCTAAGTCCATGTCCCACTCAGTTGAGGCGATTCCCTATGTAGGAGAGAAAAGCAAGGAAGTGGGTAATTCAGGGTACAAACTGTGGTTTACCGGAAAGGAGAGAAACAAGAACGGAGTGGGCATAATCATAGACAGGACATTGAAAGACGCTGTTATAGCTGTGAAAAGAGTAAGAGATAGAATTATACTAGTAAAGCTAGTACTAGAAGGGGTACAAACTGTGGTTTACCGGAAAGGAGAGAAACAAGAACGGAGTGGGCATAATCATAGACAGGACATTGAAAGACGCTGTTATAGCTGTGAAAAGAGTAAGAGATAGAATTATACTAGTAAAGCTAGTACTAGAAGGAGAAACAATAAATGTAGTTAGTGCTTATGCCCCACAAATAGGACTAGATAGTGAGAGTAAATAAATGTTTTGGGAAGATATGGATGATTTAATGCAAAGTATACTGAATGAAGAGAATGTTTTCATTGGTGGAGATTTGAATGGACATGTAGGAAGTGATAGGCAAGGTTATGAGAATGATCATGAAGGTTTTAGTTTTGGCAGTCGAAATGAGAAGGGAAAAAGCATCTTGGATTTTGCTATGGCATACGACCTAATACTAGCAAATACTTGCTTTATAAAAAGAGAGTCACATTTAGTGACTTTCAAAAGTGGGCAACATAGAAGCCAAATCGATTTCCTCTTCACTAGGAAGACAAATAGAGCTCTATGCAAGGATTGCAAGGTCACTTCAGGAAAGTCTTTAACAAGTCAACATCGGTTAGTGGTCTTGGATGTCAAGTTTAGGAACAATTCAAGTAAGGTCAGAAGAAATAGTGTAGCTCGAACAAAGTGGTGGGAGTTCTAAGGAGTACAGCAAGTGAAGTTCAAAAATGAGCTTTTCGAGTTCGAAGCATGGAAGCTGGATATGGAGGCCAATGATATGTGGATACAGATGGCATCAAAGATTAGAGAAGTAACTAGAAAAGTACTTGGAGAGTCTAAAGGACATGGACTAGTCTCAAAAGAGATATGGTGGTGGAATGAGGAAGTATAAAAGGCAGTGAAGAGAAAAATGGAATGGTATAAGAAATTACCTAAATGCGATAATAATGAGGCATATGAACAGTACAAGATAGCAAATAAAGAGGCAAAAAAGGCAGTTAGTCAAGCAAGAGCACAGGCTTTTGAAAAGTTATATGAGAAATTTGGAACTAAAGAAGAGGAGAAAGATATTTATAGATTAGCAAGGAGGAGAGAAAGGAAATGTCAAGATCTCAGTCAAGTTAGGTGCATTAAGGATAAAGAGGGAGAAATGTTGGTGAAAGATGAGGACATTAAAGAAAGATGGAGAAATTATTTTAATGATCTCTTTAATAATAGTCAAAATGGTAATCGCGTGAATATAGATTATAGAATAATAGAAAAGAATGTGAATTATACTAGAAGGATTAGATTTTTAGAAGTAAAGGAAGCACTTAAGAGAATGAAAGTGGGTAAAGCCTGTGGACCCGATGGAATACTAATTGAAGCGTGAAAGTGTTTGAGATATATGGGAGTGGCATGGTTAACTAAATTATTTAATAAGATTCTAAACTCAAAGAAAATGCATGATGAATGAAGGAGTATTTTGGTACTTATTTTTAAAAATAAGGGAGACATACAGAATTGCTCAAACTATAGGGGAATTAAACTCATGAGCCATACTATGAAGTTGTGGGAGAGAGTTGTGGAGCATCGACTATGTCATGATACTTCTATCTCTCTCAATCAATTTGGCTTCATGCCTGGTCGTTCAACCATGGAAGCAATCTTTCTCATTAGAAGCTTGATGGAGAAATATAGATATGTGAAGAAAGATCTACACATGGTTTTTATTGATTTGGAGAAGGCTTATGATAGTGTTCCAAGAGATGTCTTATGGAGTGTGTTAGAACAAAAGAGGGTATCTATTAGGTACATACAAGTGTTGAAAGATATATATGAATGAACAACTACTATTATGCGCACAGTGGGAGGGGATACAAGAGGTTTTCCGATCTCAATTGGATTACACCAAGGATCAGCTATAAGCCCTTACCTTTTTACATTAGTTTTAGATGAATTGACGAAACATATACAATAGAGTATTCCTTGGTGCATGATGTTTGCGGATGATATTGTTCTGATAGATGAGACGTGAGAATGAGTCAATAGAAAGCTAGAGCTTTGGAGAAGTACTCTAGAGTCAAAGGGCTTTAAGTTAAGTAGAACGAAAACAGAATACATGCATTGCAAGTTCAGTGAAGGCCAAACTGGTGATAGGGAAGGAGTTAGTTTGGATGGAGTAGTATTGTCTCAAAGTAATCACTTTAAATATCTCGGCTCAGTCCTTCAAGTAGATGGGGGATGTGAGGAAGATGTTAGTCATAGGATTAAAGCCGGATGGTTGAAGTGGAGACGTGCCACGGGAGTTTTATGTGATCGCAAGATTCTCAATAAGTTGAAAGGAAAATTTGACCGTATAGCCATATGACCGGCTATGTTATATGGTAGTGAGTGTTGGGCACTGAAGGAGTCGTATGCGTCTAAGATAAGAGTTGTAGAGATAAGAATGTTAAGGTGGATGAATGGCCATACTAGACTAGATAAAATCCGTAATGAGAGTATTAGAGAAAAGGTAGGAGTGGTGCCAATTGAGGATAAGTTGAGAGAAGGGAGATTGAGGTGGTTTGGTCATGTGAAGCGTAAACATACGGAGGCTCCAGTTAGACAAGTAGAGTACATTAGGTTAGAGGATAGAAAGAAAAAAAGGGATAGACCTAAATTGACTTGGAGGAGAGTAGTACAACATGACCTAGAAGCATTACACATTTCTGAGGATTTAATCCAAAATCGTTTAGAGTGGAGAAAGTGAATCCATATAGCTGGCCCCAAATTTTTGGGATAAAGGCTTAGTTAAGTTGAGTTGAGTTGAGTTGAGTTTTATTAGTTTTAATATTTTGGAAAATCTGTAAGAGGTTGCCATCCTAGAGAAGTTGAAATGATGGTTAGGTTGGGGATCACTTGGCAATTTGTTTGGTTGGAGGGAAGGAAATTGAAAACAAAGAAATAATGAAGGAAGGGATTGAGAAAGGAAGGATAGCTGCCATTCCTTTGTCTTCTTTGGTGACTAATAGTAGAGGACGATATTTTTTCATTATCTACATTGACAAAAGCCATTAAAATACACTAAAATTCATAAGTTGTATTGGAAACATAGTAAAATAATCCATTTAAGAACTTCCCATACTGTCAATCTGCCTGAATTGGTTGGAAAGTATTTTTGGGTAGGTAGTAGGGTGGAAGGTCCTCTTCCCCCCCTCTCCTTGATTGCTTTGTGCTCTAACCAAGTGGTGGAAAATGGCCTTTTTCTTTTATTCTTTTCCTTCCTCCCCTCTTTCCTTTGAACTTTGCCTATTAGAGAGGAGTGCAGGACATGTCATTGCTTCATTCTTTTATTATTTAGCATATGCGATGCATGAACTGTGACAAACCTACAAAGATGACCATTAAGGTGAATCTAAATGCCTGTGGTCTGGCCAGAGGGAGGGAGGACATTTAAGTGCTATATTTCACATACCTACTGGGAATGGAATTTAGTAGGTCATTGGGGCTTGTGATTGAATTATGATTTCATCTATTAAATTTGTCAAATTTAAGTTTAAGCGTTGACCTATTGGAAAGTATTCTCTTTAGGGATTTGGTTAGGGGTGTGCAATCGGTTGGTTCGGTTTCAAACTGACCTGAACTAGCTGAAAAACTGAAATGTGAATTATGTACCAAAGTATAAAGAAAATTGAATCAAATAAAAAAAAAAAAATTGGGTTCAGTTGGACTCATTGGTTTGAGAACAGGTCACCAATAATTGCCAGTAGCTTTTACAGAATCAAATCAAAATGGTTTTCCAGTTATCATTTATTAACATCAAATGTAAAATCATTATATACAGGAAACACAAAGTAACAAGTGCAAAGTTGCATTTTGCAACAAGCTGGCCAAAAGAACCATTAATAATTTCAGCAATTTCAATAGAGCAACAACAAGGTATAGACCAATTTCAGGAAACCAAGGTGAAGAAGAAGAAATCAGATTTGCAATTTCAGTAGACCACAAACTGGTTCTGCAATTTCAAATAGAACAAAAAAGGTGAAGAATAACAAATCTTGATCTCACTGAATCTGTGGCATTGCCAAAATCCATGGGAAGAAGAACTTGTTTTTCTTGAAAATCTGGGCTGTCCTCCATGCTCCGTTCCTTTGGTATTTTGGCATGGATGGAGTGAGGGAGATTTCTGGTCAGGTGAGGGATTTCGATGGGTTCAGTTTCTCTAGAGATTATGCATGTTGTTGGAGTGAGTCGAGTGACTGGTGTGGTGTGTGGTAAGTGGCAATGGCTGAGGTCAGGTGAGGGATTTAGTGTGAAGGAAAGGAAAAGATGAGGGAAAGAAGAAGTCAGCTGAAGTGAGAAGGGAGGGCTGGGGGAGGCCTCTGGGTCTGGTCTGGGGGAGGCCTCTGGGTCTGGTTTGTGTGAAAGAAAATTGAGGGTGAGGTGAGGGAGAGAGGCTCCAGAATGCAGAGGTGATGGGGAAGGTTGTGAGCTTTAGGGATTTTATAGGGAGGGCAAAAGGGCGTAATAACATATATGGGATGATTCAGTTGGTTTGATTTTTTTTTTTTTTAATCAAATTAACCAAACCAAACCAAACTGCAAACTGTTTTTAAATGATAACCGAAACTGAACTGAAAAGCTGAACTGGATCAGTTCAGTTTTTTGGTTTTAACCGGAATCTGCTCAGCCCTAGATCTTGTTTTGTGTGGAAAGTAATGAGGATTACTAACTTATGCTGGCTTTGTCCTTTTAAAGTTGGTTGACCAATTAACTGAGAGATCCTTTTGGTTGTGATGAAGGAAATATTTGAAGTTGCACTTTCAGAAAGTGTGAGTGAAAACTTTGTACTAGAGATCACATTGGGATGTAGGTGTATCTGTAGTCGATTCTGAATTTTAGTGCTTTACCATTTGATTAGTTTGCCATGATTAGTGGCTAAATGTAGGTGGGACGTGGCACAATGATTTTTAATTTAAATACTGAATGGTGTTTTAGAAACTACTGAGGATCTGATTGTGTTGAATTTTTTTTTCTTGATAGGCCAGTTTGATGCATTGAAATTTATCTTCCATTCTTGCTTCCATTCTCAAGCTTAGTTGGTGGTGTTGTATAACCTTCTGATGCAGGTTATCTAGGTTCTTAGAATTGGAGTGTATCCAAATGATACTGTACAATGTTTAGTGGATGGATGCTAGGTTAATATTTGGTATGACATTTTGCTTTTGCAGTATGGAGCCGTTTCTTGTTGTTTCTTTTACAAAATGTACAAGTTTTATCCACTTGTCATACGAAGGCTTGCAATGTTCTTTTTTCACCAAATAAGACGATATTCTTGTGCTTATTCACATTGGAGCTGCCTGTAATTAAGCCATTTAAATGAAGGACATATTCATCTTATGTGTTTTCTGGGAAAATTTAACTTGCCCTTTTTTGTCTGCTACTTGCAAATAGTGTGGTATTCATGTTTGCATGTAAGAACTCATTACCATTACTTTGTGTTTATGCCCTCAGTTTTGTTGTTTGCAGAATTAGATTTTGAATGACTTGAGCATGGTGAGTGGAGTGACACTTAAATGAGAATAGAGGAGGTTTGAACTTGCTTGTGCCTGAAAATATTTCACTCAAGTATATTCTCATGATCTCATCAATCATATGTCAAGTTGTAAGGACTGGAAATTTTTGGTTTTCATTGTAGGTATTGATTTTCCTGTCACAAATTTTTTAGCTACTGAAAATTTGTGTGGTGGATTATCTATGCCTGGCAACGAAGTTGGAGATAGGATCCATAATTTCTTTGGCCAGGAGAACTTGTCTCAGGGCCAGCATCACTCAGAGGTTGTTGACGGGGCCTGGCCTGCACTAGGTAACAATCTGTGGGCTGGTAGTCAGAGACAGATTGGCACACCTTTTATTTCTAACTTAAAGAATCACTCTGTACAGCAATCAGGTAACACTTCTCCACATTGAATTAGTTCGTTTTGCTGATCAATATTGTTTTCTATGCGGGATATTATTAAAAAGTTTTTTTTTTCTTTTTTTTCGTTTCCATCTTCTCTGTTATTAAACATCTTTTTTTTTTCTTTTTGATTTTAGCTGATTCTGAGGGAGGACATGGGGGACAGTCATCAAGTATGCAGCATGGTGTGAATTTTTCTCAATCAATTCTGAGGCCTGAGTTTGCTAGAAGACAATCTCAAAACCAGCAACCAACATTGAATGGGTATATGCATGGGAATCAAGCTTTCCAGACAAGGCAGAATGATGCAAACTTTTTGGGAATGGATACAGAACCTGATCGACATAATTTAATGTCAAGAGGCTTTTCAATTCTTGATGCACCTTTAGGAAATGCTCCTGAACTTCAGAAGAAAAATTCAGCAAGGGTGGATTTTAATGAATCTCCTGTTAATTATGATTTTTTGGGAGGTAAACAGCAAATGAGTAGTCATCATCCTGGCATGTTGCAATCTTTGCCAAGGCAGCAGTCGGGGATTAGAGATATGCAGCTAATACAACAAGATGTCATGCTCAAGCAAATGCAAGAAATTCAAAGGCAGCAACAGTATCAGAAACAACAATTGCAACAACAAGAAGTGAGGCAACTGAATTCTGTAAATCAGGTTTCCTCTTTTGCGAAACAGACAGCTGGCAGTCATCCATCGACTTTGCTCAATGGCATTCCTATACATGATGCATCTAATTATTCCTGGCAGCCTGAGCTTATGCCAGGTAATGCAAATTGGCTACAGCGTGGTATGTCTCCAGTGATGCAAGGATCATCTGGCGGGCTAATGTTTTCCCCTGAGCATGGTCAGGCACAGCGCTTGACAGGAATCATTCCTCAGCAGGTTGATCAATCTCTTTATGGTGTTCCTATCTCTGGAACAAGAGTTGCTCCCAGCCAATACTCTCCTGTCCAAATGGATGCGTCTACAATACAGCAGATATCAGGCAGCAGTAATTCCTTTTCAGGTAATCAATATGCTGGGTTTCCAGACCAAGCTAGCATGCTGGATGGTACTTTGGCTTCTAGGCAGGCGTTAGGGACTGCTGATAGCCAAGGCTTAGATGGTGGATTTAATTTGGAAAACATGCGGCAAGTAGATCCCCATCAAAGCAATGGGCCTGGGCAGGATTTTCATAGGAGGCAAGATCCAGGTGGCCCATCCGAAACATCACTGGAGAAAACAGCAATGCAGGTTACTACTTCACAGAATGTGGCTGCCCTAGACCCGACTGAGGAAAAGATTTTGTTTGGTACAGATGATAATTTATGGGAAGCTTTTGGCAGAGGTACCAATGTAGGATCAGGAGGTTTTAATATGTTGGATGGCACAGATTTTCTCAGTGCATTTCCTTCTGTTCAAAGTGGGAGTTGGAGTGCTCTTATGCAGTCTGCTGTAGCAGAAACATCAAGTGCTGATACTGGGGTGCAAGAGGAGTGGAGAGGTCTGACTTTCCGTCATAGTGAACCTTCAGGTGAGAATCAACAGACCCCAACTGTGAATGATAGTGGCAAACGGCAATCCACTGGAGTTGATAACAGATTGCAGGGTTCTATGAATGATAGACCCTACAGTATGTACGATGGCACGAACTCAAGTATCAACTGTAATAATATGCCAGGGGTTAAGCAATCTGGAGTGAATACATCACATGAACAGAGTGAGAGGTTGCATGGTGGTTCTTCTAAAAGATATGTTCAGCCGTTTTCTGGAGAGGAAAACAAATGGTTGGATTGCAATCCTTTACAAAAGCCAGTTTCTGAAGGCAGTCATAATTATGGAAAGGGTGCTGAGGCCTCAGATGTAGAATCAAATGCAAAAAGCATTTCAGATTCTTGGACAAATCAACAGAGCATATCCTCTTATAGTAATGGTAGCCAACCAGGCATTAGACCAAATGGTTGGAAGTTTATTGATTCTATGCCGCTAGGCACAGGTAATGTTTTGAAGAACCAGGGTAATGAGAACACATTGCAAACTTCTCAGATGACTGAGCTCAAGAGTCCCATGTTTGAGGTAATGGGCTATGGTGCTGGTACATGGAAGACTGATAGTGTTTCTAATTCAATTGTTGAATTGGAGCGTTCAAAATCCGCCACTGGAAGCCCACAAGTTAATAGAGAAGATTCTAACCTGAATAATGTTGCTGCATTGCCTGATTCAAGCACTGTAAGGGCTAACGAGGAAAACAGCCAGCAGCTTCCCAATGGTAATAATATTGATATCTGGAAAAATATTGGTTCTTCAGTCAACACTAAAGGACGTGAGTTTCCAGGAAAATACCAGCCTCATATGGATAAGAGTCATCAAACTTTAACAGGAAACAATAGTTTGGGCAATGGTGCAATTGAAACTCATGATTACCCTGATACAAAAGAAAGCAAAACTGATAGCTTTATCACTGTATCCCACCATACTTCTACTAGTGGTGCCAGAGAAAAAACTTGGCTAGATGCAAATGATTCACCTACTTTGTGTGGAGGAAAACTAAAGTCATCTATTCATATTGGCCGAAAGCCCTCAGGAGTCCGTAAATTTCAGTATCATCCTATGGGGGATCTGGATGCTGATGTTGAACCTTCTTATGGAACAAAACATCTCAAACATTCACAGTCCATGCCAATGCAGATTTCTCAACGGTTTAAAGGTCATGATCATGGGGGTATTGGGCAATCAAAATTTCCTACTCAGATAGCTAGAAATTCTACGGAAATTGACAAGGTAATTGTTGATTTTGCTCCATGATGTGTTGCCATTTCATTTTTCCTATTTCCAAATTTTTGAATCAGGCTAAGCCCCTCTTCTGGTGTTAAATAACAACCAGCAGCAAGTCTTCAAAAGATTTGTTGACATTTCTCTTTTAATACTTATTTGCAGCTTCATTTTCCGGGTCAAGGAGAAACAAAAGGTTTAGATGGGATAAATGTGAAAAACATAGTTGCAGGTTCAGCACCTAGTACATCTGCTTCCTTTGACAGAGCTGTGTACACAACAAGCAAGGCAACACCCTCAAGGTAATTGATTTATTTTGAAACAGTTATTTAAGTTGATAGGAATGATTTCATCCAGCATTTCTATTGCTTCCTATTAACTTACTGTGTGTCAGTATGGTTTGCTTTCCATGGTGATAGAATTTCTTTTTCCTTCATACTTGGCTTTTTTAGTTGTCCCTTTCATAAGTCATGCTTTCTATGTTCAAATTCATTGCAGTCAAAATATGCTTGAGCTTCTTCATAAGGTGGACCAATCAAGGGAGTGTGGAAATGCAACACACTTCGCCTCTTCTAACTGCAATCAGTCTTCTGAGATGCATGATGTAAAAAATTCTGATGGATCTGTTCAACTCCAACAAAATCAGACTTCCGCTTCTCAAGTTTTTGGTTTTCAACTTGTTCCCCCATCTCAACCCTTGCCTAGTCAAGAGCATGCCCTATCTTCTCAGAGCCCCTCACAGAAAAATAACTCCATCAGTTCAACTTGTGTCACTTCTGAAGTAGGGGAGAAGGGTCATAAATGGTTGGCTTCCACAACCTCTGTTCAGGGCTTTCCTCTTTCTTGTGAAATATCTCAAGAAGAATTGAGGAATAATATTTGTGGTATCTCAGGACAAAGTGGCAAGACTGCCCAGGGAAATTTTTCTGCTGCTCTTTCCCCTGGATTTCCTTATTCAAGAAGTCATAGTCAAAATCAGCACATGTACGATATGGGCGCACGAGCAACAAACAGTCAGTCTGTCAATGCATATTTTGATGGGTTTACATCTCAGTCAAAACAGGTGACTGAATCTTTTGAGAGAGCTCGAAGTGGTCAGTCAGCACTAGCTTCATTGCCAGACGACTCTAGAATTACTTCACATAATGATGTTACTTCCTCTGGTGAGATGCATCAGTTCAGTAATAACAACCAAAATGGCGCAAAAGATTCTGCCCAGCAATTTCCTGTTTTGGAAGCTGTGCCAGCTCTTCAGGGTTCTAATGTATCTGGCAAATCACAGGAGTATGCGTCTGCAAGAACGTCGGCTCCTGTATGGACCAACATTTCAACACAGCAACGTTCATTTGGTGTGCAGGCTTTTAAGGCTTCATCCAATATGTTTAAGCCCAACATTCAATCTAATAATGATGCAGAAGCAACTTCCTCTGTACCACAGAAGCTAGAAGGTCATGCTGTGCAAATGGTAAGGAATGGTCCTTCTGAATCTGGTGCATGTTCCATGAATTCACTTGGTTTTGGCGGGAAAGAACAAGCAGTGAAAGGATACCCATGCCAGCAAGTTTCACCGGATAATGACCATGCTCAGAAGACAACTTCTGTCTCAGAAGGGAAAGAATCTGCTGCAAATGGTCTTATTGGCACTTCTCTTGCGAACCCTGCTAGTACCCAAAGAGAGATTGAACCATTTGGCCGATCTTTAAGGCCCAATAATTTTTTTCATGAGAATTACTCCTTAATGCATCAAGTGCAGGGCACGAAAAATGCAGATGTGGATCCAGACAATAGGAGTATGAAGAGATTTAAAGGTCCTGATGGTGCTGTGGATGCTCAGCAAGTAGGCCCCCTGGATGGACAGCAGTTATATGGTCACAATAATATGGTCAGAGATACATCAACAAATTGTGCTTCAAGTTCTGCTGGAGATGCTAAGATGCTAAGCATTTTGGGAAGAAGGACAGATGTTCGGGATGCAAATGCCCTTTTTCAGGATACGCTTGGATTTGGTCAAAATGATTCTCAAAATTTTGCTAATAGCAGTGCAGTTTCAGTGAGAACTGAACATTCTCAGATCAGTCCCCAGATGGCCCCCTCCTGGTTTGATCAGTATGGTGCCTTTAAAAATGGGCAGATATTACCATTACATGATGCACGGAGAAATGTCACCGTAAAGACTATGGAACTTCCTTTCACTGTTGGAAGGCCTTCCAATAGTTTGCATGCTCATGGTCCAGTGGAGCAAGAAAATGTGATTGCTGCTGATGCTAGTCGGCATAGTCTTCTCCAAAAGGGTTCAACCCCCTCACCACTCTCTTCCCCTCAGTTAATGCATCTTGATACTGTTGATGTGAGCTTGGCTGCTGTGAGACCAAAGAAGCGTAAAAGTGCTACGTCAGAACTTTTACCATGGAATAAACAAGTGGTGCATGGCCTTCAAAGGCTTCAGAACATCAGGTAGTTTACATAAATTTCATGTTGATGGGTACCTTTTCTTGTCTGTGTTGATGAAACTGATGCGTCATTCATTTTTTTAAATTATTTTAATCATCTAATGCATTAAAAAATGCATTTCCTATATATTCTTGTATATTGTGTGATACCTTTTCCCCAACTATTTTAACACATGCTAAGTTTATTGTTTGCAGTTCGGCAGAACTGGAATGGGCTCATGCAGCAAACAGATTGCCTGAGAAGGTGTGCTCATAACAAAAACAGGCTTTCCTAATTCTGTTATGCTGTTATTGTTTTTCTTCTTAGGTCTCTGACATTATCAGTGTTTTTGCTTCATTTAATGACAGGTGGAAGATGAAACTGAAATGGTAGAGGACAGACCACCAGGATTTAGATCAAAGAGAAGGCTTATATTGACAACACAGCTTATGCAGCTGCTTTTTCACCCTTCGTTGGCATCAGTTCTGTCTGCAGATGCTATGTCACATTATGAGAGTGTTGTACACTTGCTTGCTCGATCAACCCTGGGAGATGCCTGCAGCACACTCTCTTGTGGTGGAAGTGAAACTCCTGTGCCTTCCAGCAGTGGAAATTCGTAAGTGCTGCACATTGAAATTTCTCTAGCATGCTTTTACCAGTTGCAACGTTTACAGTTTTACTGGAAATATGATCCCATCAATGCTAATAAGAAGTATTTTTTTTTTGTCCTCAGCCTGCCTGAGAAGCTAAAAACATCTGAGAGAATCAGCAATCAATACTTCTCAAGAGTTGTGGAAGACCTGATCAGTAGAGCAAGGAAGCTAGAAAATGATATCTTGAGGTAAAACTGTTGTGTATTCTGTTCTAATATTGAGTTTCATGTCTGAATAATTGAGAAATTTTTTTACAGAAACTGGGGGCGTATGCCTTCGCTGCTTCAAATCTTGTTTGGTTTATGAATGGATAGAACTGAGTTATATATTTGCAAAACGGAGGTAGATGATTGGGATTTGGTTAGACTGAGAAAATAGGTCCACAAGGTGTACACCTTAAAAGAAAAGTCTGTGATAACAAATTGAATTTGCTTCCACTTGTTAAATCTTGATCTAGTTTGATGCTATTTCAAATTGGTAGGGATTCTTGTATTTCCAATCGATCTGGCTTGCATATTATCAGGTTTTTGCATGACCATGAAGCAGTGTCATTTTTCATCCTTCTTTCCTCTCTCTTCCTTGCTGTTGCTGCTAACACTTCTTTTCTTTGTGTGTCATTCTCAACATAATGTTTATGAAAACAATGTATATTTGGTCTCAGTATCAATGTCATGCTCATTGTTCTTGTGCTGCCTACTGATGATTCAGATTGGACAAGAGAACATCTGTTCTAGACCTGAGAGTGGAATGCCAAGAGCTAGAGAAGTATTCTGTTATCAATCGTTTTGCCAAGTTCCATGGACGGGGCCAAGCTGATGGGGCTGAGACCTCATCATCCTCTGATGCAACTCAGAAATCCCGTCTCCAAAGATATGTTACTGCACTTCCAATGCCTAGGAATCTCCCTGACGGGGTACAATGTTTTCCACTTTGATCATTAATTAATTGATTTTTATCTCTCTTGGGCAATTATCTCCACATCCATCATACTTCTCTGATTCATTTGCTACCAACTCGTATACTAGCACTTTCTTACTGTAGAACCACACAGATGGGAATGTAGGAGGCTTGGATGCTATATTGTCTCCTTAAGAGCAATGGAGGCTGTTAGATGTTTTCAACTTAGGCCGTTGATATCATATTCATTCTTGAGAGATTAATCTGGTCTTGTATACTTAATTGAATGATCAGAGGAAATTGGGGTTCCCCACAATGTTTTTTCAGTAAATGGGGGACAACAGATGGCAGTCTGTCTTAGCAATGATATTCACACATAGCTAAAAATTTATCAAGTGTGTTTCTTTGCTAGCAAGGCTTCCGATAATGGATTTCTATGTGTGATATAAGTGTTTTACCTTGTTTCCTCTTCTTTTCTGGAAAAAGAAAAAAAAAAACCAAAAAAAAAAGGAAAAGAAGAGGGAGTAGGGGGGGTGAGGGTGGATTGGGAGAGGGGCAGCGAATTTCCAGGCCCTTTAGTCTTGAATTGCCGGCTTTAGTGCAATAATGTTGTTATTTCACATTTGGCCCCTATATTATTTTGTACAAATTGGCTGAGCTTTCACAAGTATTCTTGGGATTTCTTTATCCTAGAAATTGAGAAAAATGTAAAGATGCTGAAGTTGCCAAAATACTGAGCAGTTCAAGAAGTTTCTATATTTGGTTTTCCAACAGCATACTCTGTTGCTCTTTATCTCTTATTTTCTTCCTCCTCATCATTCTCTTCTTTGTTGGATCTAACTTTATTTTGGTCAGCTTACTTTGACTTATTCCCATTTAACTATGGATTCAACCATGAGCATTGAGCTCAAACTTAGACTTACAGCAGTCTTAGTATTTTTCCTTTTTGTGCATCTGGAAGCTGAAAAGGTGCCTGAATGCTATATGGTCACAGAGAAATTAAATTGTTCATGATATTTCTCGGACTTCCTGGGATGGGAAAATGACCCAAAATTTCTTACACCCTCCCAAGTAATTAATAGGTTCATATGAAAATTTACTTTTTTGTTGTGTTCCTGTGTTTTCTTTATGCTCTTAACCTTCATAAAAATTTATTTTGAGAAATTTATCTGAACCCCCTTTTCCTTTATGTTTTTGTTTTGGTTTCCTCTATGTCAATTAGTATGGCATGCTGCGATTGCTAATTGATACAAAACATGGTCCAAATTTGACTCAACTCTTATGTTCTTTGAATGTGTTTTAGTCAAGTTTCTACCACTTTTTTTTGGCTGTTAGTATGTCTGCTGCCGCTGTTTATTTATTTATTTATTATTTTTTAATTTGGTTCATTTGGCTATGATTGAGGAGTGTGTCTACTTTGGTTACCTATATTGTCAAATAATTATCACATTTTAAGCAATGTGAATATAAAATAATGGTTGGAATTGAAGCGACAAAAAAACAAATCCATGCGCATCTTAGCTTAGTTTATTTCTCAAGTCAGATTTCCCCAGGAAAATTTGAAATTTCAAAGTGCATGGGTGTGAGCCTTGTATGCACATGATTGATTGAATGTTTCATCTTGATTTGCCATGTTTTAAGCTTACATGGTGGCGGTAAATGTAGTTGCTAAAAAGTTTTTCTCTATTAGTGATGGCCATTTGGAAAGTCCTATTTAGTTGCCTTTCTTAGAAAAAGCAATATTTTTTTGTGTTGAAATATTTTTAGCCTTTTAATCCGTACCTTAAAAAACTAAATAAATTTTAATTTGGCCCCTCTGAAAGTGACAGTTGACCGATCATGTATGGTCACGATATGTTAATTGAATTGTTGGGAAGAAGACAGCATTTACCCAATGCTTGTGTAACATTATTAAAGCAGGGTAAAAATTTTGGTACCACTAAAGTGACAGTCACTCGTGATGGTAACGATCTTAACATATCATGGTTTACTTGGTACCAAAAAGTTCCTCTTTTTTAAGTTGCTAGGATTGTTTCTTGATATTGCATTCAAAAGATCAGGAATTTGGTTCTTTCCGATGTATCAGTGGAATAAAAATGATTAGTAATTTCACCTAAATTCAACAGCCCTCATCAATTGATTTTTGTTTTTCCTATATAGATTTAAAAGAGGACCCTTCAATAAAAAGACATTTCAATCTCAATTTTCAAGTGAAAAGAGCTACAAGAAAATTTGTTATGTATTTTTCATCCTTTTGCAGGCAATACGTAACCAAGTAAAGGCTTACCTTTCATAAGCAATGCAACAGAGATTTTTACTTAATCGAGCTCTATAATTATTCAACTAATCATTAAATTTTAATTTTTGATTTAATAATTAGGTTTTTTTTATTCCTAGATTTTGGTCAAATTTCAATGAGATTTTTAACTCAAGAATCATGTTAAAATTTTCAAATTAAATTTTAAAAATAGAAATAGAATATAGAGCTTTCTTACATAGCTCATTCATGGGTGATCTTACCAAAATGAATAAAAATCAATAATTTTATTGATTTATTGATTTAAATAACCATACTAATATTCAATTCAAAAATCATAACCCCAATACAGGAAAGATCGACAATTCATTCACTGGTCATTTTATGACCTTATGTTCAATGGGCGGTTAGAAAGAATGAGATAAACCTGTTGGAAGAGTTCACATGGAAAGGGCTCATCTTATCAGTCATCATCCAATGTACAATTCACTCCCATAATGAACTGACAACATTGCTATTAACATTAGTACTCATCTAGGAAATGAGATGCGGAGAGAATGTTAACAGGAAAAAAAGACACTATAATGAAAGATACTCGGTTCTTGTTTGGTTAAATCTTACAAGAAATAGGAAATAGAGGAGGAAAAGAAGGATCATGTAAAATGGTAAACATTGTTATTTCCATTTCATGTATTTTCCCCTATATTTTTGGGACTTATTTTTAAAGAGAATACACAGCTTCTTAGAATTAAATTTCCATTTCTGTCACATCTCAATCTCCTCTCATTTAAGAGTCCTGAACAAACATGCTTATTGTTACGCAATCTCAACAGTACCCCTTGATGCCTTGTTTGTGATTAACATACAAGCAGGTTGCTACTAGTAGTAAGGAAGATGGTACCTACTTGGTTAAATAGTTTCCTTCCGCTCTTGGGATCCAGCACCTTACCTAATTTAAGCTTGCCTTGACAAAAGACTATCGAGATGTTGGCCCAGATGGTCATAAGGTGAAGGATTAGCATTGATAGCCTCATCTCACTATGGTGCATGATTAGGGAAAGAGCTCACGATAAGTTGACATGCATTTCCTCCCCTATAATTGCAAATATTTCATCCACCCTGAAATCAATATTTGAGGCAGTCGTATTAATGACATTTGCATAATTCAAGAATAAAGATAAAAATTTAGCTGGCTTTTTTTTCCCTCCATAATTGAAGTAACAGCTATAATGGATATCGTGATTCATGTGCAACATTGAATAGGTTCTCAAATTCCAACCTACCTATGGATATCTATATTCACCTCTGCCAGCCATGTTGTTAGGTAAACCTGCAATGCAATGAACTTCAGCAATTCACATGACCATTGTAAATGAAAGCATGTCAGCATAAGAAAATAATGTTTATTATATCTGGAAAAAAAAATAATGAAGAAAAGCAAGTACAAGGGCTATGTAAATCCTGGTACAGCACTAGCCCAAGTATTAGGCATGATTTCTTTTACCAACTTATGCATAAGGACACGGTGCTTACATGATATAAAATGAAATGATCTTTGGCATGGTTGGGCAATGTGGAATAATATTTATATATAGTAATGATTATTGAAATCAATACCTGCAAAATATCCTCATTTGGTTGACTCTTGAATTGCATGTTACGCATATCATACTTCCCTTCCACCAATCTTGGAGGCACTGGTTTACAGGTTTCCTTCGAATACAAGTTGCAAATGCTCAGATCATCAAATTCTCCTGGATAAAGCTCATTTGACCAATACAACTCATTGACTTGTGGAACCTCACAGCTAATTGTAAGCAACTCCACTACAAGTAGTCTCTGAGATGAATAGCAGCAAGATGAATAATTGGTAAAGTGTCTAAAACAAAGAAGGATGCTCGAAACCAGCAGCAAATACAAGTGATCACCTCATCATAGTAAAAGATTGCAATTTACCTTCAAATTGAGCTCAGATATAAACATTTGAACAAGCTCCTCTGCTAACTGCTCTGAAATCATTCAAATATTAGAATCATCAATGGTAAATCTCATCAACAAGACAATAAAAGATTTGGCCATTTAAACCTTAAAATTCAAACTTCTGCTAGAAGATGATCAAACAAAAACCAACTTGATAAATAAGATAGGGATGAGATAATGGTAATGTGATGCCATGAACTGGAATTTTGATGTCTCAAAACTTTAAAATGGTACATACATTATACAACATTTGCAGATAAGTACATACCAAATGAAGAAATTGGCCAAAATGCAAAGACTGGAATCCCAGCACCATCACCAGTGTCATTATTATCCTCAGAACTACTAGAAAATTGCAGAATAGGACTACTGCCTGTCCCTTTGACATAGCATCTCATGGATCTACTAGTGTTGACCATGTGAGTTACAACAGTCACCTGCAAAGAAATTATTACAATGAACACAATAAACAAAGCCCAAGCAAGTTACTTGAGAAAAGCCCTTGTCTATAACTTCATATGGTTGATCAATGCCTACGTATTTAAGGATATTTGCATTAATAGAGTTACAGACAAGGTGCATATTCCTTTTGCATAAAGTGTCATTATTAGAACTTATACACCTAACTTACGCTATCCTTAATTTAATGTAATTCCAAACCAAAATTCTGGGAATTTACATAAAATAAGGAGAAAGTAATGGGATTCCATTCGTAATCTCGATGATGCAATAAAATTTCAACACAGTTTCTTACCCATAAATTGTTTGCTCAACCACATTCAACTATTCAACTTTCCATGTGTGTATGCATTCATTAGGAATTACAAACAGAAAAGAAGTGTGTGCTTTATCTTCGTACCATATCCTTGTAGGATGACAAAAGTTTGCTCCTATGAAGCTCCTAAAAAAAAAGAATAAGAGTAAGCAGCACATAAAATGATTTCCAGCTCACAGGTGGGATAGAAAATAACCTGTTGTTTAAACAATTTGGAACAAGCTTTCTTCCGAATATCTGGCATATCATTTAGGGACCCCAGCTCCATTGAAGGCATGTATCTGAATTAAAATTAATCAAGCATTTTCTCAGTAAACAACCACAGAACAAAATGAACACTAAATGAAAGAAAGAAAGAATGAAAATAAATTTGCGATACTTTTGAGAGAGATAAGCGTTGACAAGGGAAGTAGCGTGAGATCTCCCAGAAGAGGAAGAAGACACCCATTGGGGCCTGTAAGAGGCTAACTTTGACCACTGGTTTCTCAAATTTCGCTGAGCCGCCGGTCTCCATAGCCGCGAAACTGACGGTGGCAGTGGCGAGGAGCCGTAGTAAGAGGAAGTAGCAGAGGAAGAGGTTTGCTCTGGGGTTTCCATTGCTGGAGTTTAGGTCTCGAAGAGTTCTTTACTGCACCTCCCCAACACTGTCCTTGAAGCTTGAAAAAATAAATTAAAAAAAAAACATGGGGCCCACCATGGTAATCCACGTCATCAGATTATCTGACGTGGTTATATATTCCCAGCGACGACTAACTTAACCAGTTAAGCCTCAATCTCTCCTCTTTTCGGTTGCGAATTGCGATACAAACACAGAAAGAGAGAGGGATCGGGCATGTCGTCACACAACAATTCTTCATCGTCGGCGAACGATCCACGCCAGCCATCGGCGGCGAAGCCTTACGCGCCGCCTATGGTTTTGCCTCAAGATCTTCCTGTCGATTACGCTGGTTTCATCGCCGTTATTTTCGGAGTTGCTGGCGTCATGTTCAGGGTTCGCACCCTTTCCTTTGACTTTACTAGCAATCGTGATATACTGATATTTCTCTTATTTATTAATTGTTTTGTGCTTATGCGAATTCTTTTTATTTTGTGATAGCTGATATGAATTGAAGTTTAGTTAATGTGCTACAATTAGTATGATATAAGTATATTTATCGATGACGCTCTTGGGATCTCAGAATTTTTGTCATAGATCTTGGATTTTTTTTTTCTCTATCTCGTTCTTTCAAATTTTTCATAACAAATATGAAAAATTTCTTGCTTAAGTTTAGACTATTAGTGGGTTCAAGTTGTTTTGTTGGATTTGATTAGTGTTGCTGGTGCGCTCTATCTTTTTCCTCAACTTTTTTCTAATATGTAATCTTGTATGTTTTTTTACTTGCTATTTTTTGGCAGTACAAGCTTTGCTCATGGCTTGCAATCATATTTTGTGCCCAATCACTTACCAACATGAGAAATATTGAGAATGATCTGAAACAGGTTTCCATGGCCTCCATGTAAGTTTGGTTCGTTTCTCCATCAGTTTTGGTTTTATGCTTGTATTCATTGCATGTGTTATGCTTATGGTATAATTGTTTGTTTATGTGTTATTCTCATAACCTTCGTTCTCTGAGGTTGTAACATATGATTTCATAGCATTGGGATGTTTAAGGTTGTAACATGTGTAGAGGTCCTCAAATATGTTAGAAGCCTCAAATAGATGCAAAGAAGTGAAAACAACTTGAAGGCAAGTGATTCTATGAGTGGTTATTTCTACTGTATTTGGTTGACCATCATTAAAATGGTTAAGGTTTGAGTGGGTGACGTGACATATGAAGTGAGTGGAGTGGATGCAGTGTATTGTTGAGTACCTGATAGGTAGTGTTGCTCTATGGTATCAATATGATCTTTGGGACTGCTAACAGATACATAATACGTAATACTTTATGAGTTTATGTTGTCTATAAACAATGATTGTTTATTCCTGGAATGATGAAGTGCAGCACACTGATTAAAGGTCTTCCATTCCTGTCTGCTCTTCCTGAAGAGAGTGAAATGCTTGTAGAGACTGTAGAGGCTTATACTTGGTCAGAAAATGTTTCTAATACAGTTACTGTAGGTTCATGCGTTGTGAAGATTGTATCACCCATCCCTTTGTTCACTTGATACGAGGGAGTATAATATGCCTGTTAGCATATCTCAATCTAGTGCTATGAGTTTGCTGACAGATTCATTGAGAATAGTCGAGAAACTGCACTTTTCTAGAAAGAGCTATGTATGGCACTTACATACACACAAAGTTTTACTGTTAGGAACAAAAGAGATTCCAAGTGTCCGTGTAGATTTTGCACTCATGGAGACACTTTTTGAGGAAAGTCAGGGTCAGAGCTGGTGAATGTCAATGCAAAATTGCAAATGTTTTGGTCTCAACTACCACTTTTCAGATGAAAATAGTCCGGCTGTCCTCTTAGTTCTCCTGTACATGGAAGACTAGCCTATATTTGAGTGATATTAAGAACCATTCCATGTTATTCTGAGTAAAATGAAGGCCACTAAGTGTTGATGACATAGGTTTCCTCAATCATCATAAGATTTTGGCAGAGAATGAAATTCTTATTCTGGAATTTTTTTTTACCAGATAATTGCTTTGCTTGAACATTTGCTTTATTTTAATCCATGCTTGTGAGATGGTCTATAAAGGGCAGAATGTAACACAAGAAATCAAAATGTCGATTTATTAACTTTATTATTAGAATAAAGATTGTCAAAGAGTAACATATAAGTAGACTTTGGGCTACAATTGGGCATTTATGACAGTTGACCATAATTGTAAATTTCATCATAGTTCATTAATAAGTTGTCTGCCATATCAAGCTAGTTAGGTCCCTGCACTACATATGCAGCAACGTAAGAAATATGAAGCTTGGCTGTAATTGTAAATTTCATCGTAGTTCATTAATAAGTTAAGTCCGCTATATCAAGCGAGTTAGGTCCCTGTACCACAGATGCAGCAATGTAAGACGATGAATTGTTGACTGACTTGGATTTGTGTTCATTATTATTTTGGTTATTAATTTTAAATTTTATGTCCTGGCACCAGGTTTGCAATCATGGGTTTGGTGACAAACTACTTGGGGCCTACACGACCCAGTGCACAAACACAAAAGTGAGATTCCTTCACTGAGAGATTAGAAGAGAAATAGTGACAATTTAGGTCCTTTTCATTTAATGATAATTATTGATTCTGAAGGCTAAGTTTATTGACTGGTGAGTGCTGATGTTACGAATATGGAGGGAACTGTGTACCTATAATGTTGAAATTCGTGTCTCGACTCAAGCTTTGCAATTTCTCTAGTTTGAAATGCTTTAACAATATTTTCTCAAATCACCTCTGTTACGATTTTCTTAGAACAAAGGCTGCGGCTATTAGCTTTTAACACTATTTCATCTGAGTTGAATTGATTTGAGGGCTCTCTGTTTTGAACCCATTACTTAATAAATGGGCAGCTCGTTAGGATTTTTTCTTCTTTACTATTTTTAATAAAGAAATATCTCAGAAGTCCTGGTCAGATTTACATTTGGTTTGATTGGAAGCCTCCAAGGAAAGGAAAATGGTACGAGTTTTTATGCAGGAATAATTATTCCAAAGGATACAAGTCCCTCAATTTCATGGAATTGAAATTCTAAGTGGCTGAAGAAAACCTAGTTTCGTAGCTATTCCATGCCTTGAAAGTAGGACATTTTCATGGCAACTCTTGTCAAATTTTCTCAACAAAAATCAAATTTCTCTTCTGCTTTTGTTCCATGGGACTGTTACATGGAATAATTCCTCAACGGGCCATTTCTACTACACCTTTTAATCGTTTATGGTTTTGATTGTTTAGCGATATCCTCTTAGGCCTATTATATTTCAGTTTGCCTTTTGGAATACTCTCTCTTAGGGTTCTGAAGAAATTGTATAACTATTCTATCGAACTTTACCGATAATGATCTCCCTTCTTATTATGTTATCACCTTTTAAAAACCATGCTCCCATGCAAGCCCAAATGAGTGCTAAACCAGAACCCTCTTGACCAAGAACTATAAACATCAATTAACCTACAATTTAGAGTAGTTTAGTGGAATGTGTTAGATCAGACATTAATGGAATGTGTGCAGAATTCCAGGAAGGGTTCATAGCAAGAGTAGCAGATCATGGAAAGATAATGGAGTGGGCTTCACAAGGGAAAGTATCGTCTTTCTCTAGTATTGCATGCTTCTTGAGCCATTGTGGATGGAATCCCACAATGGAGGGTCTTAGCAGCGGAATCCCCTTTCTTTGTTGGCCTTACTTTGCAGGTCAATTACATAATATCTGAATCCGTATCAAAATGGGATCATAGCAAGGCATGGATTAGAAACAAAATAAAAAGACTGCTTTTGGACGATGTTATAAAGCAAATGCTTTTAATCGGAAGGAAATGGCTAGAAAGAGTTTAGCTGCAGGTGGATCTTTCAAGAATTTTCAAGTCTTTATTGAACAAATCAAGAATTAGGAAGTCCCTGGTAAGTGTATCTAAGTTTGATATAACAGTGAACATTACTGATGTATTCCATTTCAGTCATAGACTTCTGAATTATATCCAAATTTTCTCAATTATATATGAGCAGGCAACTAAAGAACTTCTAGCTTCATCTCCTTCCTTGCAATAAGAAAGAGAGAGAGGGAGAGAGGGAGAGAGAGAGAGAATGAGCATAAGATATCCATCGATTCTAATGTATTTTTTTTATATATAATTAATTCTGTCTTCATCTCCACTGACAAGTACCAGATTTGTTTATTGTAATATAGCAATCAACTCAACATGGCTAAGAACATTTAAATAATAAATTTTAGTTTTGGGTATTGCTATGTATTGATTTTGTCCTAAAAGGACAAAAATGATAATGCAGAGAGGAAAAACAAGAGTTTGTAAGAAAGAAGATGACCATAAGATTCTGCAGGCAATATGTTTAGCCGCTTAAGAACAAAATGTAAGTATTTAGCATTGGCAAAATGTCAGTATCTTTAGGCCAGCCATTTCTATTGGGTTGCTAGATCAGAATGAATGAAATGTTTGCAGAATTGTCAGAAGGATTCAAGAACACAAGATATCCATTATAATTTATTTTCTGACAATTCTATCTTCATCTCCTCTGACAAATACAAGATTTATTGAATTTAGTATAGCAATCGACCTAACATAGCTAAAAATATCAAATTATAAAAATTAATATGATAGTTACATTATTATCATATTGAAATGTCTTTATAAAACAAAGAATCAAATAATTTGAAAATAAATATCTTGATTTAGGGTATCAATCTTCCCTTGTTTTGCCACTAGGCCAAAGCCTTGTCGGCATCTAGAAGTAAGCAGTTCATTGAGCGAGCCATCATCCTTTTAATTCATAGAGGGAAACAAACAAAAGCCTAATAAAACGAGAAGAGCCTGACAATTACATTCTACAATATGTGCGAGGACGAAGTCTGGAGGCAAGGCCTAAGTACAAACAAGTGCATGGGCAATGACTTCAGCATCAACATATGTTTAGGCAATCTAGATTAATATGATAGTTACATTATTCGATCATATTCAACCCTGTCCAGTAGCTATAGAATTTATCAGTACATCCTGCACTGCAGACCTGAGAAAATAACCCCTCCTACAGTGACTGAATTTATTGCCTTACATGATCTCCCTGAAGAAAAAAAATATATACATAGGCTTCAAGTAAAAGATTAGCTTTCAATTTTCACTTTCAGGGACAAAAAATAATTTGGATTATTTTGGGCAAGGAGGACAAGGAAAAACACAACAGAGTCAAGCAAAAGCTACAGGAAGAATAGACCAAGTGTATTGTTAAGCAGTGCTTTTCCATTTAAATTAACCTGATTATTTTCTGACGACTCTATTTTATCTCCATTGAGAAATACAAGTTTTCTCTAATACAACATGAGAATCAACCCCATGTGGCTAAAGCTACGCAATTATTTATGTAAGATGTAGGTGTACATACTAGTTTTGTGATAAAATGACAAAAGCAATAATACAGTATCAAACAAACAAATGCCGAATAAAAGGAGAAAGAGGATGCCAATTGAGTTCCCCATCTAGATTTAAGTACAGAGGCAATGACTTTACCAACAACAAAAGTACAGACGGTTAATAACATACTAATAGTAATTAGTCGTAGTCAATGATATCATTGACGCCTATTGTTTAAGCACTTGAAAATAAAATAATCGAACTGGAGAAAATGATATATATACACATTCTGTGATCAAATCATGCAAGCCTCTGTTCATTTCTCTATCATGGGCAGGAAACCACATGTGGTTGTTGTACCATACCCAGCACAAGGCCATGTTGCTCCTCTAATGAAGTTGGCATACAACTTAGCCGACCATGGGGTTAAGGTCACATTCGTTAATACAGAATCCACTCATGTGAAAGTCATGTCTGCGATGCCTGAGAAATTTAAAGAGGAAAGCCCAATAAGCCTAGTTTCAGTTCCTGTAGAATTAGACGGAACAGATGCAAAAGAATTCGTAGAGAGTGCACCCAGTTTTATGCCAGGTCATCTGCAAAATTTGATTGAAAACATAAACGAGTTAAACAATGATGACCAAGTAACTCATATCATTGCTGATATAACAGCTGGGTGGGCACTGGAAGCAGCCAAGAAAATGGACATCAAGCCAGCTGCATTTGTACCTTTTGGAGTAGCAAACTTGGCTTTGGTTCTGCATAATCAAATGCTTATTGAGGCTGGAATCATTGATGTTGATGGTAAGAACATGAAGTATACCTTTAACACTTATAATTTGTCTATAAAATTATGCTAAACTTTAACCTTGTTCGTTGGATGAGCTATAATCCTCCTCATCCCAGTCTTAGCAGTTAGGAAGATTCAAACCTAAGATTCTAAACCATTTATGTTAGGCTTTAATTTTACTTGTTAATTATTCTGCTTTGTCATCTGACAATTATGCAACTGAAAGCATGCTCTATGCAAACAAACCAAGCTGAAATGTCATACCACCGAAATGAAAAAGGCAATTCAATAGTTTTGGTTAGTATTTAAACATTGATACGTAGTAAAGAATTTGATTTGTGACTGAAATATGGTAGTGATCTTGAAAGAAGCACTTGAAATTCTCTGCAGGAATTCAAATGAAAGATGAGCGTATCTGCCTGTCAAAGAAGATTCCTGCCTGGAACAAAAATGAACTCCTTTGGAGCTTCCCAGGCAATCCAGATACGGAGAAATTCATGTTTCAACACTTTGTTCGTAAAATTGCAGAAAATGTCAAAATTTGTAATTGGCTTCTCGCCAACTCTTTTTATGAACTTGAGCCATCAGCCTGTAATTTGATTCCCAACATCTTACCCATCGGTCCATTGTTTGCAAGTGATCATTTGGGAACTTATGCTGGAAACTTTTGGGCTGAGGACTCAACTAGCTTAAGCTGGCTTGATCAACAACCTCCACGCTCAGTCATCTATGCTGCATTTGGAAGTACATTTGTCTGCGACCAGCAACAATTTAATGAACTGGCGCTTGGTCTTGAGATGGTAGGCCAGCCATTTCTGTGGGTCGTTAGATCAGATTTTACAAACGGAATGGTTGTGGAATTCCCCGATGGATTCACAAAGAGAGTCGAAAAATATGGGAAGATAGTCAAATGGGCTCCTCAAGAGAAGGCGTTGGCTCACCCTTCTACCGCATGTTTCTTTTCTCACTGCGGATGGAATTCAACCATGGAGGGTCTAAGCAAGGGGATGCCTTTTCTATGTTGGCCTTACTTTACAGATCAATTCCATAACAGGAGTTACATATGCGAAACTTGGAAAGTTGGCCTACGATTGATCCCTGATGACAATGGGATTGTAACTAGGCATGAAATCAAGACAAAGTTAGAGAAACTGCTTTCTGATAAGGATATAGAAGCCAATTCACTGAAGTTGAAGGAAATGGCTAGAAAAAGCACTAGTGAAGGTGGATCTTCTTTCAGTAATTTCATAAGCTTTGTTGAACGGATAAAGCAATAGGATGTTTTTGGTGTTTGTGTTTTTCTAGGAAATAAACTTGATAGCATCTGATTGAAGTATAGTTGAAATTGTGATATACTATAAGAATAAAATTCAAGGTTCTGAATTTAGAATTTCAGTTTTCTTTAGGAAGCTAGCTTTTTGCAATAACAATTTACAGCCTTCATTTTGTCTCTTTTTTTCTTTGGTGCATTCAATACAGAGAATAAATGTACAATCTGTGTCCTCCACTGTGGTTAAATAAGCTAAAGGTACTCAGGTTAAGGACTTCAAGGAACAGCTTTTTCAATGATCATTGCAAAAGAGAATGCATCCCATTTCATCATTTTCTCCATCCATATAACTATGAATTAATATTTCTTAAAACTCCCAAACCAAATGCATAATCATCAACCAAAAATCCCCCTAATTGCAAAAAGAAAAAGGAAGATTGAGAATTCTGGTTTCTTTACAGAAAAGCACCTGAATGTAGTCAAAACCCATGAAGAGATGCTCCGGATACAACACTCCAGCAGAGTTCACCAAGATATGAACATGTGACCAAAACACCCTTTTCTAGCTGCCTCATTAAAGGAAGGCTCGACATGGGTGCAAGATCAGATATTCAGATACACTAGCTCGCAGTACAGCGATAGCAGATGCAAGGGGATAGCCAGCAGTTACGGCTAGCTACTAGGCACTGGAGTGGAAGAGATGGGTTTGGTAGCTCGGCACTTGTTGGTTGGAAGAAGACGACGACGACATGGGCGATAAGTTCACCAAAACCTCACAGGCCTTGGTCCTCTACTCCTCTTGTCTGCACCTAGCGCTCTCTGCATCGACTGCACCTCACGGCCTCACCCTCGCAACGCTCTCTTTCAATTCACGGCCTCGACGGCCTGTGGAATGTTTACCTCATGCCAGATGCCATAAGCCGAATGCAATCTGGCCTCTTGTTGCTGCTCTCCTCTACCGTCAAATTTTGATTCTTAAGTAAACCTCTTGTCGAATGTTATTGGGGATATCGTGCGCTTGCGTTTAGATTTTTTATTAATTTACAGTTAAGTCCTTTAGCTATTACAAAAACCCACTTGTTACCCATCTTAAGGGTGATTCATCTGTCAATTTTTTCACTAACAACCCAAAAAATCAACTTTTTCACTATTACTCCCAAAAAAATCAATCTGCCTTACATAAATGCCAGAGTACAATTAACCACTGGGGTTTCCTAAAAATCATACCTTTTATGGTTAACAAAAAAGAGAGAAAAAATAAATAGAAAGTACTTTCATGAACAAATAAAATAATAAAAAAAATAGTAATTAATTAGAAATAAAAAAAAATGAAATTTAAATTTTATATTAAAAAAAAGTAATACATACAAATAAATAAAGAAGGAAAAAATAATAATAACAAGAATTTTTCTTATGTACATCTGGTTCATCGTGAACCTAGAAAATTTTATCTTGTATGATGAGATTCACCTATTACACGGTAGACGAAGTCTAAACATAAATTTTTCAATGAAAAACTAAATTCATCATACATATAGTTTCTCTCCGCTTAATTTGCTCAGCTGATCTATTATTCCTAGCATCATAAAAAATTAAATTAAAAAAAAAATGAATGAAACTAGAAATTAACTACTGTACTCCATTCCTCTTTTCAGTCTTACTAGTACCCATTCCTCTTCCTGCAGCCAATATTTTAAGATAAAAATGTTAGCAAATGCAACAACTAATTCTTACTATCAAATTAATAATATTTTTTCTCCATACATTCCAAAAAGAATTCAAAATTAAAAATTGTCATAATTCATATATATATCCTTAAAAATTGTCATTATTCACATGCTCTTAAGCTTAAGGTTCTATACAAGGAGGTGAATGATCAGCTTATGGCATGGTGTGTTGGGAAAGAAGCATGTTACTGGTCTTGCTGTAATCACCTGGAAACTGTGAGCAGTTTGACATTGAGAGGGTAATCGGTACTCATCCATCTTCCAATGTGTTTTCCTAGCGTTAGGAAAGATTCCTGAGAAATAAGTAAACTGAAACTTGGAGGCAAAAACATTTCCATCTAAGTTGCATATGGATTTTTCTTGCCCAGTTGATTTCCAAAACCCTATCTTATCTCCAACGATTCTATTTGGATTATTTTCTACAAGAAAGTCTTCATCTTCATGAAGAAAGAAATACCACTCCCTTTCTCCACAGGAGTAATTCACTGTATAATAATAAAAAAAAAAGAAAAAAATATTATGGTTAGAAATGAAAATAAATGCCTAAATATAAAAAAAAATTAACCAAAAAAAAATTAAATTCACCCCAATGCATGCCAAGTAGTTGTTTTTCATTAATTTTGAATAATTAAGTAAATAATTAAGCATATTTAGTGCTCTACAAAAGAAAACAATTAAGTTGACTACATGGGGTTAGATCTTTGGCTATAATTTATGCTGCTATTCCAAATTTCCATTTTTCTTTTTCCTTCATAGTTTCTCTTGCCATTCTCATCTCATTTCTTGTTCCTAATACACTTTGATTATTGTCAGCCTTCATTTTTTTAGTTCTTTCTTTATTCATCAATCAATCTAGAAAATAAAACAAGTAAAGAAAAATAAAAGAAATTATGAATCCCTCAAAAACCTTTATCTTCTCCATAAAATCTCCCACCCAAACATGTTTATATATCTTAATTACATTAAAAAAAAAAACTTTACCTTACCTTAAAAACGGTGCTTCCAAATGAAATGTTAGAAAGAATGCATATATAAATTAAGATCAAGAAATTAGGATGATATATAAACATGGAGAGTGGTAAAAAAAAATACCAATACTGTTAGGAGCCTTGCTATAGAACTCCCTGGAATCAATGTCCTGAGCAACATGGGCAGGAAGAGGCCTGTAAAACACCTTGTTACTCAAATAGTGAGTGACCAGTTCTTCATCAGTGGGCAAAAATCTGTACCCTATTGGGAATTCTGTGAGAATTTCACTTTGGCAATCCGTATATGATGATTGAAAATCCAACATGTGTGCTTGCTCCTGCAGGTTCTTAATGATCAATCTGAATGTGTGGCACAGGAGCTGATCATCTCATGTCATTATATACGGAAAAAAAATTGCATTATCGTAACGCATTTTGAAAGTGAAGTGGAATCCTAGTATAACTTGGATACGCAAGACATAATGGATAACTGAATGTGCACGATTATTTTAGACCAGTTCCATATCGTACTTTGGCTTTTTTAAGGATTTGAACAACCGTGATTCTGTCTTGTTGTACAAGACAAAGTCTTGAAGCTACCCGAGGGACTTTGGTGGCTGTACTTCACTTTCTTGTTAAATGGGACTCTTGGATAGTTGCCTAAGAGTGAGAAAAGGGTCAATTTTTACGATAAATTATAAAATAAAATGGTCATTCCATGCAACATGTAAATCACTCTTAATCTTATAGAATGTCTGCCAAATGGGAACGTTTAATTATGGCCAATTAATAATATTAATCACATTTTTAAGGGTTAATTATTTCATTAATAATATAAGCATTTCACAATCTGATGGGAAGTGAGGAAGCCTAGAGAAATTAGTATTCCCTTCTTATAACTAGCTCCACTTTGATAACGCTTAATTGATAACTACTTGTTTTGACCATGTGTTTTTTTTTTTCTATTTACATAGTATAATTTATTATGTATTTTTATAATCATATTATCAAATTTTGTTATGATAAAATTTTTAATTATTTGTAATTTTATTTTAAGTCTTAATAGATAAATAAAATGTTAATAATTTTTTTATTTGTTGAGTTAATTGATATAATCATAAATAAATATAATAATAAATAAAGTAGGAAAAAAATGGTTATGGCACGTATTTTTTGAAATATTATCATTAAAATTCTTAGACTTTATATATAAGAAATGTTTGTAAAATTTTTAAAATTTTATGAATAATTTTTTGTTGAGTAATTATTTATATATATAATTTTTTAAAAGGTAATTTACCATTTTTTAATCTGAAATAATATTTAATTAAAACATAATTCATTTTTAAGATATATAATTTGATAATTATAAACTTAAAAATTTAAAAAAATGTAGAAAAAAATTTAGATAATAATTATTTTTTAAATAAGATAAAATTTTAGCAGTTAAATTTATAAATATTTATTTTTATTAAGCCATTATTAAAATTCTTAGACATTAAATATAAGAAATATTTTTAAAAATAATTTCTAAAATTTTATGAATAATTTTTTATTGAATATATATATATATATAATTTTTGAAAAAAATAATTGATATTGTTCTCCTCTCCTGAGTATTTGGATCTTGGATCTGAAATGTAGCAAAGAAAACTAGGTGGATTAGTTGCTTAAATTTCTATTAAGATCAAAAGTTTGTGATTAGTTGGAACTTGGAGTTGACATTGTTAAGAGTCTTATGAATATTAGGACTTATAGCGGTGATTTGAAGACTATTTTAGTGGCTATAATATCAATAATATATGATTCTTTAATTTAATAAAAAATTTAATTAAAAGTTCATTTTCATTATTTTTATAGATATATAATAATATGAAAATAATACCGGATGGGATAGTTGAATATGATTGATTAAGAGATTTATGTATATACCTAATGACTTTTATATAAGTTTTGGTGTATATTCGATAAATTTCAATAATTATTCTAATTTTTTAATTTTAAAATGTAATATAAAATCTTATAAATTTTTAAATGTTGTATAATAAAATTTTTTGAACTTTTAATTACTGCTTTTTAATAGGTCCAGAGTGAAGTTTAATCAGCATTTCTCTCTCCTCTCTTACGCATGATGTAAAATTATTCTTTCTACACATGAAAATTATTTTCTCTACAGAGAGGAGAAATATTTAATTTACATATGACTTCAGAGAGAAAAGAGAAATATTGATTAATGCCATACTGCAACTGTTTAGATCAGCATTTCATTAGAAAATCGATGATTGGAGGTTAGAGGGAGTAAACTGTGCAAAATTTAAAAATTGATTAACATTTTATGTTATATTTTTAAATTGAATGACTATAGTGGTACAACAATATAAATTCAATGACAATTATTAAAATTTATTTATATATATTTCTATTAGAATTAAAAGTCTATGACTAGGTACACTTGGAGTCCATACTATTAAGAGTCTTATGAGCATTAGGATTTATAACTGCGATGATTTGACCACTATTTTAATATCTATAGTATCAACAATATACGATTCTTAAATCTAACCAAAAATTTAACTAAAAGTTGATTATTTTTATATATATATAACATAAAATAATAAACTTAAGAATTTTGAAAATTTTAAAAATATAAAAAAAATTAGATAATAATTATTTTCCTTATGAGTTAAAGATAATAGTTGAAATTTAAAAATATTTAAATAAAAAATTAATATTTAATATGATAATTTATTTTTTTTATAAAAATATATAAATAAAGATAAAAAAATTAGGATATAAATCAATAAAATTAAATTTTTGGTAAATCACAATTTATATTTTAATTAGATAATTAAAATTTTTTAATTAAAAAAATACAAACCTAATTCTAAAATAAGTATATGTAAAAAATTGTAAATAACTAGAAAAATAAATGATTATTCTTAATTATTAAAATAAAATTTATAATTAATTAAAATATAATAAATTTGATTAAATTTAAACTTTAACACAATTAATACCTTTTTATTTAAAAAAAAAATTGTAATTTCATTTTGTGGTTTAATTAATCATTATATATAATTAGTTGAGGATATAATTAATTTTAAATTTTCAGAGAGTTGTAAAAAATTTAAATACTAAATAGCTTATATTTTATAATGATTAAATGTTAAACATATGGTTTTTAGGATTAATCTTGTCAATTTAATTATAAAATAATAAATACAAATTGTAATTATAAATAAATAGAGTTATAAGCATGAATTTTCCTCCAATCAACAATAAAATATGGTAATATCTTCTGCAAAAAGGTTCTAATAAATAGCGGCAGTGAAGGGAGGACATAAACGTAATTTTGAGGCAAAGGCAGGTAAATTGGACTTTATTCAAAACCCTAGGGTCCCTAAATCCTTCACCCGAAAGCATTAGCACACTCTCTTCTCTATTGGAGTTCCGCGGCGCAACGGCTAGCTAGACCACCGGAAGCAGGGCTAAAGGGACACAAAACAAAATGGAGGCAGCAAGAACGGTGAAGGATGTCTCTCCTCACGAGTTCGTTAAGGCCTACGCTGCCCACCTCAAGCGCTCCGGAAAGGTAAGACGCAAATGCGCCTGCTTGCTTGCTTGCATTTTGATCAATGAATCTATAAAGTTGTTTTGTTTCGCCTTTAATATAACTGTTTTATAGATTTGTAAGCTTGATTTGTTTCCTTTCTTCTTTTGTTTGCGGTTTTTTTAGTTTGGTTCTTTTGGGTTGATTGGTTTTTAGCTTAATCTAGCTGTCTGAGTTTGGGTTTTTTTTTTTTTTTTTTTTTTTTTCTCAATAGCTCAAGCTGTTTGGAATGTTCTGTTCGATCTTTGGTTTATCGTTTGAGAATCTCGTCACTTAAGATGGATTTTTGCTTATTTTGCAGTATTTCTTTTATCAGCATCTCTGTTAGCCTTCTGTGTAGTGTAATTGCCTATGCTTTATGGCGGTGTATTTTCCATGTCTATTGGATTGGTTTAAAATAACATTAATTCTTTTTGCCGTATCCCAGGAAGTTTATATAGAAATTCTGCGAGCATTTGGCTAGCATTGCAATTAAGAGTTGCCTGGCTGCTTTTATTTTGAGATTGTTTTTGTATTTTCTTAATTCTGGTGTATGTTGAATCGTTTTATGATTTTCTTAAGGTAGTTGAAATATGTTGTCAAGCTCAATTTGTGATGTTTTGGCGCAATGCTGGATTTGGTGTGGTTGCGTGCATGACTTTCTTTGATGTTCCACTACTTAACTTTTGTCATATCTTGATGTGTTGGAAAAATTATAAGCTTGAACTGGAGTTCTTAAAAAGGTAATGGTTCTAAAATTTTCTTTTTTTCCTTTTTTTTTTGACTTAGGTTGAGCTTCCTCCATGGACTGATATTGTGAAGACTGGCACTTTGAAGGAGCTTGCACCCTATGATCCTGATTGGTACTACATAAGGGCTGGTACATATCTCTCGCTCCCTCGAGACATACATTGTCTGTTTGTGTGGGTACTCGTGTAGTATGATTGTGTTATCTTTTCTTTTTATCTAATCTAAGTTGCTATACAGCTTCCATGGCGAGGAAAATATACTTGAGGGGTGGTCTTGGTGTTGGTGCGTTCAGGAGGATCTACGGAGGGAGCAAGAGGAATGGTAGTCGCCCACCTCATTTTGGCAAGAGTAGTGGATCTATTGCCCGACACATTCTTCAGCAATTACAGAACATGAACATCATTGACCTTGATCCTAAGGGGTTAGTCTACTTTTATATAATTCCAGATTCATGATTTGTAATTGGAAGCAGGCTTATCATTGACTTTGAATTTAAGTTGTTTAGCCTTGGGACTTTGAAGTATCTTCGTGTGTGGGGTTATGCTATTCATAACTCTCCTAAAACATGTAGAAATATGACCTTCCTAGGGGGTTAAAAGATTGAAGAATGCGCGCCCCCCTCCCTCCCTCTCTTCCCTCCCCTCCCTCTCTTTTTTTTTTTCTCTCTCCCTTACTCCTCTCCTCTCTCCTCTCTTTGTTCATCAATCTGATGCACTACCAAATGTTGTGCTCACAACTCTTTTTTTTTTTTTTAACCAGCGGTAGAAGAATTACATCTAGTGGCCAGAGGGATCTTGACCAAGTTGCTGGACGGATTGCAGTTGCTCACTGAGTGATTTACTCCAACTTTGATGAGGATGATGGAATATTGGAGTCTAGTTCTTTAATTGGAAGTAGATGTAGAGAGTACTGTTAATTAATTACCTTCTTGGTTTGCCTGGTACTTTTTACGTTAAACATGAGTTTTTCATGTCCTATTGTGGAAGTTTTTGACTTTTGCCTTCAATTTTATATCCGGATTCTTTTCTTGAAGTAGCTATCTAGTTTGAGCACACCAACCATTTGTCCATTTTTATAGCACTCCTAAAATAACCTATCTTTAAACTATTGTTTGATCATTCTACCAATGTGATTTACTACGTCAGTATCCTGAGATAGTCATTGGTGATCATGCATCTGAAGAATCATCAACCCATCATATTGATACGACACATTGCATTTGATCCGCACAATATCAGTGTAGTTAGTGCGCTGGATCTTTATGGCATCGGTTAGGTGTTTGTTTGACTTGACTAATATAGAAAAGAAGTGTTCTTGAATTGCGTTATGCATAGAAAAGAAGTGTTCTTGGATTAATTGCAATTCGCACTGAATGTGAGAATGCAATTCAACCTTGCGCAGCCCAAACAACCCATCATGTTTGGTTTCACTTTAATCGCTCCTTGCGCAATCTCCTTTGATTCACACAATAGGTGAACCTCCACAGTGCGTATACACCTCCACGGCGCCTTCCTCGACTTCATCCCCAACCACCAAAATAATCACTAGAAGCAACAGCGTTAGCTTCGTCTTCTTCTGGATTTGCTTTGGATTTTGAATTTGTTAATTTCTGTTGTGGATTTTTTTAATCTTCTATTATTATTATTATTATTATTATTATTATTATTATTATTATTATTATTATTATTTAGTATTTTTTGATTTATTTATTATTTGGTGGCTTGATTTTTGAGTAACAACACGAAGGTTGCTGCTTTAGGCGAGAATGAATCGAGTTTAGCATGTAAATCATTTTAAATTAATGTGCTATGTTTGAATCAACTTGGGTTTTTGTTGTTGATTTTGTACTGGATTGTTGTGATTATTTTTAGGTTTTTGTTGTTGAATCAACTTGAGAGAGAGAGAGAGAGAGAGAGAGAGAGAGAGAGAGAGAGGCGTGTGTATGGAGATGAAAGTCAAAATTAACACTTTAATTTTATTATTAACCATTAAAATGGAAAATTACTTTTGAGGAAATTTAGCTCTTCAACTTTATTATTAACGATTAAAATGGAAAATTACTTTTAAGAATGATTAAATCAGTTTATAAATTTTAAAAATAGAATGATCAAGTATTTTATTATATTATTTTTATTTAATTTTTAAAATTTTATTATAAATTTCATTTAATACTCTTTATAATATTTTTAAGTAACAAATATACTTTATAAGCTATTTTTATAAACATTTAAAATTTTAAATATTTATAAATTTAAATTAACTTATAAGCACTGATTGATTTTTCATTAGTTAAATTAAATACTCTTTTTGTTTATGATAAATTCAAAATATAAATAAATTTTATTTATTATACATGTAAATTTTATTATATATTTTTACTAAGTTCTAAATGCATAATGAATTGAGACTAAATAAAAATTTGTCATAATAAGATTTCATTTTTTCTGTGAAAAATATTTTTTAATAAAACATTTCCTTGCATTTTTTTAATATTTAAGGTACTTAAAAAATATGTTAATAAAAAATATTTTTCTAGTTAAACAAAAAATTAAGTTATCATTTTTAGACTTTGATAATTCCATAAAAATGTAAAAAATAGTTATAAATGTATAACATAAATATATAATAACAGTTTAACATTACAAATAAATAATAAAAATATTTCATGAAATTTTTTTTTTTATGAAATAAATAAAACCTAAAATTTAGAGAGTTTTTAAGATATAGATTGAAATTCAGAAATAATTAATTATAATGGCTAAACATGAGTAAAATAAATCCAAATAAAGCCGTAGCAGTTAGATTCAGAATCACAAAATGAGATGGAAGCCCATGACAAGGAGACGAAACAAGTTTCAACTTTCCTTAACTGCCAGGTTGAAGCTGGGGTTTGGTTTCGCTGTTTACAAGGCAGAAGCTGGCTCTTATTGCAAGTCTCTGCTGCAACTCCCATCAAACAACCCACAATAATTAGGGGAGAGTAATTTTTGATTTAAATTGAAAAATCGAACTGAATTGATTCAATTCGATTTAATTAGTTAAGTTTTAAAATTTAATCAGTTTAGTTCGATTTATAATTTTGATAATTTCAGTTAATCGATTTGGTTCGGTTATTTTCATAAAAAAATAAAAAAATCGAACCGAACCGAAATTATTAATATATATAGGAAATCAAAGAAAATCGAATCGAATCGAATCGAAATCAAAGAAAACCGAACCGAACCGAACCTTAAGATTTTTAAGTTTTGATTTCTATTTTTTTTGTTTATATGTTTTTATTATTTAGATTTAATGTTAAAAATATGAAATTTTATAAATTTCAATTTGATTGATTTAAAATCAAATCGAACTAATATTTATCGATTTGATTCGATTTTCTCTTATTAATTAGTTCGATTTGATTTTTAAAATTTTTAATTTTTAATTTTATCGATTCGATTCGATTCAAAACCGAACCGACCATTTGCACATCTGCTCAGTGTTTAAATTCTGATTACAATCGCTTTTAAATTGATCCTTAAATTCAGACAAAGAACGACTTCAATGCCAAAAAAAGTGTTATAATAATCAATTCTCACGAAATTAGTGCTTTTCAATCAATTAAAAGCTTTTTTTCATTTTTCTAAATTTCCGTTTGCTTTGAAAACGTTTTGTCCTTCCGTGACAAATATTGGGAAATTGTTCCTTTTAGAAGAGTTTGCAGAAAATGATAAATTTATAATTAGTCTGAAAAATATTATCATATAGTCTAATATTATTTACTTATTGATTAATTTATAATTATTATATTAATTAAAATTATATATATATTGATTGATTATAAAAAAAAATTAAATGTTATTTTTATAAATTTTAATTTTTAAATAAATAATTATTAATAAAATAAAAATTTAATTTAATTTCTTTAAATTAAAAATTATAATGTAATAATTATTTATACTAAACATTTTGATGTAACTAAGAAATTTAATCAATAACATGTCGACAGCTCAATACGCCACCGTAACAGTCTAGTGGAACTCAGCATTGCCACTATAGCATCCGCTCGTGCCACGTGGCAGGCCGTGCTCGAGATTCAGAATCTAGGCCCCTTCGTTTTCTCTCTGGACGCGTCTTTCCCAAAATAGAGAATATCTGGATTTCGCTTTTGCTTTTGAAAGTAGTAATTTTTATTTTATTTTTAATTTCTAGAGGAAAAAAAAAGTAACTCATAAGCCCATATTTTTTTCCCCTCGATTTCGAATACCAATGAAATACTACGTCTTGGATGTGGTTTTGGGATAGGTGTTCTTGCTTAGATGCTCAAATTTTCTAAATTCGAAACAGATTCTTCCTCTCTCCATCCCTGGATTTCACTTTCTCTTTCCAGATCGACCTCAGGTTTTTCACCTTCCTTCGATCGTCTTCTTCTCTGGCTCGTCGTGTACTGTTACTGTAAGCTCTTGCTTTTTTTTTGTTTATTTATTTAGATTGGCAGGAAATAAAAGCCGTTTTAATTATAATTCTCCTTTTTGGAAATGAAATTTTTGTGTTATAGTTAAGATAATGGAGTTTTTGTAATTCTTATGTGTGGTTTTTGTCCCGTGTATTGGTGCAAGAGATCGGATTTTTTTCCCCCCTTTTGACTTTGTTATTTTTCTAATGGTCGGCTAAGGAGTTTGAAATGATAATGGAGTTCATCTGCGTTGCTTGACTAAGCAATTTGAGTATTACTTATGAAGAATATTTGCCATAGTTGGAGAAGAAAGAAGAAGTGTATCAATTTTTTGGTAATGGGTAACGTTGGTTATTTGCATTTTGTGTCTGAACTTAATTCTCTGCCTTTTCTTTTTTAACAGGTATCATCTGTGTTATCTCTGGCTTTTTATTGCCTTGGAGATTTGGATCTATATTTCAGAGAACTAGGGTCTATATTTTAGAGAACTAGGGTCGACTACTATTATTGAGTGGCTTACTTGAATTCACGGGTTTATTTCAATCAGTGTGATGTGAATATGGGTTCTGGTAGTGAGTTTTAAGTGAAATGGGTTTTAAGGTTCAAGCATTTTTATCATACTTATGTATGCTTCAGTGACGGAGGTAGCTTGGAGGATGAATAGGAATTTAGTTTTTGTGTGATTTGCTGATATCTTTTAATCATGGCAGAGCTTATGGAATGAGAAAGAATACAATTTGAAGAATGGATGATGATAGAGAAATTGGGATGTTGCTTTCTGGTTGGAACAATCCAACTGAATCTCGCATTTTTATTTTATCTTGCTTAATTGCTGCTTTAGTTGGTATTTTGACAATAGCTTACACTGCTTTCCAATGGAGAAGAAACATCAATCTAAATTGGATGAAAGCCGTAGCCAGGTCAAAGAAAAACCCAAAGGCAAGGCATAAGGTTCCTGTAACTCCTCATAAGTGGGTTCTCGAACCTATATCGCGTGGAAAGAATTTAAATTGCTGTGTCTGCTTAAGGTCCATGTCTCCTTCTCAAACTCTTGGGCCTATGGTGGCCTCAGACAGTTTTATTCACCACTGTAGCATTTGTGGTGCAGCGGCACACCTAAGTTGCTCTTCAAGTGCACACAAGGATTGCAAGTGTGTATCTATGGTTGGATTTGAGAATGTAATGCACCAATGGGCTGTTCGATGGACAGAGATGACAGATCAACCTTGCGAAACTTCCTTTTGTAGTTTTTGTGAAGAGCCATGTAGCGGGTCTTTTCTTAGTGGATCCCCTATATGGTGTTGCTTGTGGTGTCAACGACTTGTACATGTCGATTGTCACAGTAGCATGTCTAATGAAACTGGAGATATTTGTGACTTGGGTCCATTTAGAAGGCTGATTTTATCACCGCTTCATGTTAAAGAATTGAATTCATCAGGTGGATTTTTGAGCTCTATCACACATGGAGCAAACGAGATTGCTTCTTCAGTGCGTGCAAGTATTAGGAGTCAGAGAAAGAAGTACAAGCATGGTAATGAGTCCTCTGTTGACAAAGGTAATAGTGCTAGCACTTGTTGTGACCCATCTTCAAAAAGCACAGCTGATGCCCATCTTACAGTAAATGGTTCTCAAGGTGGGGAGGAAAGCTGTAATGGTAGCTTGAATGGGGGAAGTCCTTGCCATGGTGGTAGCGTAGATAGGATGAACTCAAAACCTAATTTTAAAAGAAGTGGATCACGTAATCAGAAAGATGAATCTCAGATAGTACGAATGAAACAGAGATATGAAATAATTGATTTGCGTCCTGATGCAAGACCACTGTTAGTCTTCATCAACAAGAAGAGTGGGGCTCAGCGTGGAGATTCCCTCAGGCAGCGTTTGAACTTTCTTTTGAATCCTGTTCAGGTTTGAACTGCTCCAAAGAGAAGTTTTCCTAAGATTCTAACCATTTTGCAGTGTGTTTAATTCATTAACTCAGCTGTCTTTTCTCTACATAGAGTTATAGATATTTGATCAACAATTCTTAAATAAAAGCACATAACTTAAGGATCAAACTATGGCTGTTGTCCATCTATCAACATGGACCATGTGGACCTTTTTTATTTTATTTTCTCTCTCTTTTCTCGTATGTTACATAGTATTAAATGTGGGTTGTTTATACTGGTATTTCTTACAGGTATTTGAACTGAGCTCAAAACAGGGGCCAGAAGTAGGCCTTTATCTTTTCAGGAAGGTGCCTCACTTCCGAGTTCTCATATGTGGTGGAGATGGTACTGTTGGCTGGGTTTTGAATGCCATAGACAAACAAAATTTTATTTCTCCTCCACCTGTAGCTATTCTTCCTGCTGGAACTGGAAATGACTTGGCTAGAGTACTATCCTGGGGAGGTGGTCTGGGCTCAGTTGAGAAACAAGGAGGCCTTTGCACATTGTTACACCATATAGAGCATGCTGCAGTAACTATTCTTGATCGGTGGAAGGTAGCCATTGTAAATCAAGGAAAGCAACTTCAGTCTTCCAAATTTATGAACAACTATCTTGGTAGGTAAATGCTTATATTATGCAATTATGTGGCTGAATTATTTGATGGATACTGCATGCTATCTGGATGCATGTTTGATCTCTAAATGGATGTGTGCCTGCCATAAGCTTTTGGAGTGGTAAAATAGATCACAAGTACAGGTGGGACTAAACCTTATTGGATCTCAAGATCTCAACTCAAAATCTGGCTTGGATCATCAAATTTGTATGTGTGAAGTATCATATCATAGGGTTATTTCCTGAAACATGTTTGATTAGTTCCAGAAATATCTTCAGTCATGTTGATCTGCTTGTGGGTATTTCATTGTTCATTTTTTGAAGCCAGTCAAATAAGACACATTTTTGGAACTTGTGTGTATGTGTGTAGGTGTGCAGTGGTGGTGGTGGGTGGGGTTGGAGGGGTTGGGGGGTGGGATGCATATTCGTTTTCGTTTCTTCTGCCATAAATGTTTTTGTGCAGTACAATTACTCATTGTGGCAAGTACTGTTTACAGGAGTTGGGTGTGATGCAAAGGTTGCACTGGATATCCACAATCTGCGGGAAGAAAATCCAGAGAAGTTTTATAACCAGGTAACTGTAAATTTTGGTTAGGATGAAATGCAAACTGGTCTGCAAAATATTTAACAGGACATCACTGCCACCGAGGATGAGTTTGACTTCCTGTGTAAGACAATAGATTGCCCACCAAATTAGATGGTGTTGTTACCAGAGATGACCTTTTATCTTTGCAGCAGGAAAATATAAGAAATAATTAAATAGTTCTGGCTTCTGGGAACTTTTTGTATAGAAATATGTTTATTGGATATGCCAACTGCCAAGGGAAGATGATGCGTTATTTTAGTTTGGTATTACTTGATTGAAATATGGAGTACTGAAATTGTTTATTAAATAAAAACTTAAAATTTACTTTGTGGTGGGAAAAACTTTGCAGATCATATAGCAGAGTGAAATGGGATTTTCTGTGTTTTATGCATGTATAGGTGGATTATGAATTTATTGATTGTTATGGGCATGCCAATATCCTGTGGTGCCAGTTACCATGGATTTATTTTCATTCTTAATTTTATGTTTCATTTTGGTGGACTGTGAATACGCATGCTTAAATCGTAACCTGGAAGGGCTTTTGCCAAGTTCGAGTATATGTTTGTTCCTTGTCTTTCATTTATAAATGAGAACCATACTTTTTTTTCACTTGGCTGAAATTGCTTTAGTATAATTGCAGTTTATGAACAAAGTTCTCTACGCAAGAGAAGGGGCCAGGAGTATAATGGACAGGACATTTGCTGACTTTCCATGGCAAGTTAGAGTGGAAGTAGATGGTGTCGAAATAGAGGTCCCTGAGGTTAGTGCCACACTTATCTCAACTGTTTCTGCAGTAAAATAGTTTGAACTTTTACTGATAACTTGTGCACATTGATCTATGGTGATGTTTGTTTGACATTGTTGTCACACATATTGTTGAGAAGATCATCCTCTTGAATATTTTGGTTAAACTAATTAACATTTGCTTTTCAAGTTCATATTGTCATGTTTGTTCATAAAATTTTCTGAACATATTCCAAAGAAATTTCTATGCACTTTCTGCAAAAAGATCTAAATGGTACTTCTCTGAAAAAGTAGTTTACATCACAGTTCCTAATGCGGTCAGTGTCCATCTGAGTTCTGGAATCAAACAAAATTCTAATTTGGGCGAAATAGGCTTTAATTCACATGCAAACTTTACTAGTATTTTCCTATCAATCCTGAATGGAATATTTTTTTGTTTTGGGATGATATGATATAAGGATCGAATATGCTTCATATATTTTCATATGCTGCATATTCTGTTATCTATTATTTTTATTCTAATGTCAAATTCTAATTTGTGAAAACTAAAGCAGTTAGGCACTGAAGAGACAGATATGGGTTCTCATCTTCTTCTCTCTTCCTCTGAATTAGGGACTGCATTTATATGTGGTATTTTCACCATTTCAACTTTGTCCATGTCCAATAGATCTATTAATGAATTATGAAGGATTGAAAGTAATTGTGAAAAGCTGGGTCTTATGGATATTTATGCAAAAGCTTTGGGGTGTTCCACAATAAAAAATTTACTCACTAGTCACCTATGTCTTTTAGAAATTATTGATTTTGTTCTATACAATTCAGGATGCTGAGGGGGTACTTGTTGCAAACATTGGAAGCTATATGGGTGGTGTAGACCTATGGCAAAATGAGGATGAACACTATGATAACTTTGATCCACAATCCATGCATGATAAGATACTAGAGGTTGTGAGCATATCTGGAACATGGCACCTTGGAAAGCTTCAGGTAAAATAAGTGAAAAAACTTATATGTGCACATGGATTTTTTGCTAACTGAACTGTAGTTTCTTTTCCAAAATAATGAAATATGCAGGTTTTTCTTGCAACTCAAATGACACTTCTTCATGTGAAATTTATTTGTGAATTTCCATTAATGCCTAGAAAGTGGCACATGAGCATAAAGTTTTACGTCCATGTAAGATTGCATTTAGACCACTTTGTTTCATTTTAATGCTTGGAAGAAGAACCCAGCTCTGAGTTAAATACTCAAAAATGAAATTTTGTTAGTGTCCTCTTTGCACTCATTACCATTTTAGTCTTCCAAATAGCCTGTTGTTTTCATCAGAGCAGAGAACATGGCTTTGGCTCAAACTGACTTATAATTGTTTACAACAGAAATATGTTTAGTTTCATCTCCTGATTTTGAGCTTTTGTTTTGTGTGGGTAGGTGGGGCTTTCTCGTGCTCGAAGGCTTGCACAGGGACAGTCAATAAAGATACAACTTCTTGCTGCATTGCCTGTGCAGATTGATGGAGAACCTTGGTTTCAGCAGCCTTGTACTTTGGCTGTATCTCATCATGGACAGGTTCTCTCTCTCTCTCTCTCTCTCATTGTTATAAATAATGGCAAGTTGGATTTACTAGATTCTGCCATTATCTTGTTTTAGACATGCTCTCCCATTCTCAAATGTAAAGAAGTACTGCACTACCTGTTATAAGCAATATCAATATGTTACCTTCCCCATTTCCTTAATTTTTTCATTATTTACAATATTTTGTATGCTCAATGATTGAGTTCAGGGACCTTTAATCACTTGAAATCTGCCCAATCTGTAGTGAATGCATTATCTCATAACAAGGTCATATATAGAAATTGGTGATCAGCATGAGCTATTTTAGCCAAAGTAATGGAGACACACAATTGTACAAAAAGTTTGCCAGTTTCAGAAAAGGGTTTGGTTTCAGCCATTGATGAGACAGCAATGTGTTATTTGGTTTAAAATATTATTTTGTGTTAAAGGATCTAGGAACAATTTTTTATGATATCAAATATAAAATGTTTTCTCTTGATTTGCTTTAGCTTCACTAGTTGTACATCAATGCTTCAGCATCCACCATGCATGAGGCAGTTTCATTTTTAGTAATCCCAGGATGCCCATGCAATCACTTTTAAGCTGTTGTTATTTTAATAAGAGTCTTAACTTAAATTGACTACCTGTTTGAGCATCTCTTTTCTTGGTCCTCTAGAGAATCTGGAGGAAAATTTAAACTGAAAGATGAAGTTTACAGATCTTAAGGGGCTGGGAGTGGTCATTATACATTTTATTTGCTTACCTTAGTGGTGCAAATGCCTCGTATGGATGTTTATATTATATCTTCTTGACAGTTTTCTAACCATTAATATCATGCTCCTTTTATAGTACATATGCATCATGTGAGATCAAGTTGCATTACGGGCGTTATTGTGGTTAAACTTTTGCATTAAGGGCGATATTGTGGTTAAACTTTTAAATTTATGTGAAGATGCATTTTGGCCTCTTGATGCTTTCTCACAGTGCTTTCCCTTTTTGGCATCCTAGACCCTCCCATCCTTTGTTCTCTCTCTTTCTCTCTCATACACATAATTTCCGAGGCAAATTGTATGCTCACTAATATTTGTAATTTTTGTTGTTTGTGAATGACTGGATGTCTTGACCAATTCCTTTTGCTTGGCAGGCTTTCATGTTAATGAGGGCTGCTGAGGAACCTCTTGGTCATGCAGCTGCCATAATTACTGATGTACTTGAGAATGCTGAAACTAATCATGTGATTAATGCTTCACAGAAGCGAGCACTTCTTCAAGAAATGGCACTTAGGCTGTCTTAGAGGTCATCTCTGGTCACCCTGTTAGATATTGTGGTTTTGGTAACTACTGCCTCAGGAAAAATATTTTGCATTTTACGTTGCTAATTGCATCTCTTCATACAAATGCCACGTGTTATTGGTGTTTAACTTGGTACTTTAGCCAACGCATGTTTGTAAATTCAATTTACAGGTTATAGCATTCCCCATGTTGAAAATTAGCAGAAAAGGGGAAATTTTGTTATAGAAACATGACAGGAAAAAGTGAATTAGTATCCCTTGTTTTTGTACCTTCCTTTCAGTTGGTAATGTTGTGTAATAAACTCAGAGTTCTAGTTTCCGTGGCTAGGAAACAAATTGAAGAAATTTTTCTTACTGATGATAAAAGATATTATCAAGAAGCAAGCATTTTTTACTGGATAATTCATTCCATAACACAAGGTTCAACATCATATGTACAATAACAGCTTCTGCAAAGCATGATTTGATCATCAGCTGCAGTGTTTCATGAACAATTTGATTAATTCTCATTTCTCTGCTTATTCCATAGCACTCCTTGTTTAACCTTTTTCCACAGCCTGCTAATAAATCCCCAGCGTGATGCACCAGTGCCTGCTCTGCTTGCCCTATTGTCGAGGGACCTTTGAGTGATCCGGGAACCCATTATTTTCTTTGGTGTTTGAGCATGTTCTTTGCAGATGCTATCTAAATAATGGTTGTAAAAGGGGGATTTCAAGTAGGAAATCAGAGTGGGCGATGAACCATTCAAGTTTTGCATGGCCTTGTTGAGTTGTTTGGTTATAGCTCTGAGCTCGAATGAGTCGTAGAGAGTGCTGCCATTGCACCGGGGACTCGGACTGAAAATGGGTTTAAGGACACGGGTGGGATTGGTCTTTGGCATCTCCTCCTCTCCTGGGAAGTCCAACGATGGAGGCAAGTTTTTTTGCTTTAAAGCCTCTCCCATCTTTGATAGTTGGTGTTTGGTAATGGTGCTTAGGCTTTAATGGGCCCATATGGGTTTATTTATCAAAGTTTTTCCTTGTAGTATACACTGCAAATGGCATCAAATCCTCCATGCTTAACAAGAAAATTGCTTTGTTTTCTACGTCTTTAGGATGTTCTTATATAGAATTAGTTGTGCAATTAGTTAGAACCAAGAAAAGCACCCAAAAACCTAAGTTCCATACCAATTATGATTAATTTAGACAGGAATCAATGGAGATTAATTTAAAAAGAAATCAATATACGGGTAGAAAATAGTGTGTAAAATGAGATATGTTTGATAACCATGACCATGAGCATACTCAAATCTCAACATCAGAAAGGCAAAACTTTTGATGCTACCTGATCTCTCAGGATATTCCAAGAAGTGCAATATACATCTAAATCAAGAGGTTAGGTTTGGACCTAATGTCTCCACAGAGAGAGAATGGTGAGCAAAAGGGTCAAACCAGAAGATGACTAGGATGGAACAACAGAAAATTAAAGTTTGTTTCTCTGGAAAATTTCTGGAGTAGATGTAAAGGATATTGTCGTTATTAAGAGTGAAATTTGATCAGAAGTTGCTCCGTCGATAGTGTTAAAATTTGAACCCACTACTTGCTTGATTGTTCTTGTCAGCGTTTCCACTTGGAAAATTTTCAGGACTTGTAGACGTATACCCGTACATAGCTTCCTCAGGAATTGACACCAGAACTTGCAATCCCATTTGGGACACTGATTACTGATTTTTCAGGTCAAGATGAGCATGCTCATTGTCTCATTCGCCCGTGGGTTCCGATGGTAGAGGATCCTCTAGGCCAATTTTTTTGACTGGCTTTGTTCAATAAGTATAGGAAATATGTTGTTTAAAAAAAAAAAAACAACTAACGAAATGTCAAAATCTAAACATATTTAAAATAATAATTTATTCTGCTATTATTATTATTATTATTATCAATCTAATAGTTCAATCTTTATCTCTTTCTTGCAGAACTTAATGCCAAGTCCAGCACTAATACATCAAGATTTTTTTATACCATAAATCAACATTTTATTGAACGCCCATAAAATAAAAATAAAAAACTCATCATTAAAAAAAAAAATTCTCCTTCAACCTACAAGGAGTTAATTCCAATGGTAAGAAAAAGACAAATAAGTATTTTTCAATACTCAATCCCATTAAATTCAATTGAAATATGTTTAAATATTATATAATTGAATTTAAAAAATAATATTTATATTGAATTCATATTTTATGCATAGAATGTTCGTTGCTTGAAATCACGTGTATATATATATTATATTTTAAATAAATAAAAATTAAATATTTCATAAAGTAATAAAATTTTAAAATATAAATATTTTAATAAAAATATTTTATTCAAATTATTAATTAAAATATATAGAGTTAAATGGATTTGTGTATTATTCAAATAAGAATAATTGGGTTTGTGAATGATTCATATAGTTAAAATAATTTTTGTGTGCACATTATCCATTGCCACCTCAACACATTCAGTCTGTGGTCACAAATTTGAATTTAGTCACTGGTCTTTTAAGCCCTTCTTAGATGGAAGCGCAAAAAAGATAAATAAGATAAATAAAAGTAACGAGAAATAAATGACTTATATAAAAAGAGGTGAATGCAAAGGTAAATCTTATTTTCTTTTATTTCTCAAATTTTAATTTTTTTTACGTCCAAGTTAGATTGTAAAGAGGGATAAATAAGAAGTGAGAGTTATGATTATTTTATTTCTTATACCTCTTAAATTTATCATTCTTTTATCTCTTTTCAACACATAAACAATATATATTAACTCCTTTCACTTTTAATTTTTTTTTTATTATAACCCTCTCTGTCCTTTTTTCTTCCTACTCTTTTTTATCTTTTCATTAATTACTTTCTTTCACCTTCCAAATAGATGAGATGGTATATGCTCAATTCCTATATTTACAAAAATGCTCAAAGCTTCAATCTCCACTTAACTATGATAGAATCCTTTAAGATGTGTATGGATATAATAATGTAAGTTGTAACATTTAATGACGAGTGTGTGATTAGCATATATGAATATACATTTTTTATTAAAAAAAAATTTCTCTTAGTAAGAAAACTGATTAATTAAAGCATATCTCATACGAACGGTAACCATTATAACTCAAGCACAACATGAGGGTTGAGGAAAAGTGCCCTCCAAAATTAGCCTCTCATTGTAAATCTCTTTTTTCTCGCTCTGCTTTCCATGAACAAATATATATATATATATAAATAAATCTTCGTGTGGTGAGTCTCACGGCTGTGCCCATCCATCAACTTTCTGGTGCTGATTTCTGTTCAGTGTATGAGGTATTAACCTTTCATTTCTAGTTCCTTTTCTCTGATAAAAAAGAAAACAAAAAGAAAAAAATTCCTAGTTCCTTTTGAGTAAAGCTCTCTTTTTAACCGTCACTCTTTTTTTTTTTAACAATACTTCCTCTGGCTTTGATCTCACTCTTAATGCACCTTTCTCAACCTACCAAGCTTTTTCTTTCTGGTCTCTTAAGCTTCCCCTGTAGTAAACCATTATGGGATTTAGTTCATTCCCTCTTTAGCACAAGAAAGGTACTAACTTTAGATTTTGTGTCTTCAAGGAAAAAAAATTTGTTTCAACTATTAATCTTCTGCCCTATGTGAATTATCTTATTGCGTAGAAGATGTGAAGAACAAACCCAAATAATTGGGTATACGTTAATACAATATTCAAAATATTTATGTTAATATATGCCTCTTAGAGTTACTACCCCCTCTTTTTCTTTTTAATATAGGTGGACAACCTCTTGTTTGCGTATTATAGTACATGGGTTTTGTCCAAAATTTGATTTCTATGGGCCTATGTATTCTGAAGGAAAATTATGTATATCTAGTAAAAGAAAATGTAGTTTTTAATCTAATACTTTTGGCTGCCAAGGGATTTGTCAGTTAATGAACAACCTTGTTCCAATGCAAAACTGAACTTTTCTTAAAATTGATAGTGTTCAAAATCTTGAGTTTAGTTGGGTTTTCTTTTCAGTTATTCTTGCACTCAAATAGTTGAATTATTATCATTATTATTATTTTAAAAATGTCATGACCCAATCTATGGGCCGGACCGGCACTAAGACCTGGGCCAGCCTAAAGCCCCCGAGGCCCGTAGTAAGCATAACTGTTCATTAATCCAACTCTAAGGCCCATTTGGGCCCAATTTCAAGAAATCAACCGGACAAAGTCCGGCTATGAAGTGGACCTTTCAACGGGGAGTTTTTGACTCACCCGACCTGTAAACAAAATATATCATCAATTGGGGAGCTCAGCTCACCCTCTACATACTCAAATCAACATAAAGATAAATGGGAGCTCAGCTCCCTCATCCAGTACATCAAACATGCATATAATAATTTTACAGGTCCACATAACAATTTATATTACAGACCCGAATCATTTAAATATTTCTAACACATGCGAAAATTCTAGGAGTAAATAAAATTACACAAATATTGATAAACAACCTGCGAAGGAGAAAAGCAGGTTAACCACAATAAAATCCTCGAAAAATATTGAACAAGAGTGAGCGTTCGACTCAGAGAGTAAAATATCAATTTTAACCATAATCTCTATAACTATCTAAAACTAATGCACCCTTTAGAGTGAAATGCAACAACAGCAATAAATTCACATCATAATAGCAAAAAGGTAATTTGGAGCACTCACGCACCCAGTAATATCAATTATAATATATATGGGAGCTGATCCCCTATACAGCTCTCTTAATTCCATGAAGAATTCACTCGGACTTCCACTTAATAACCAAATGCGAAGAACTCAAGCCGTGTCTACCGAAGATCTCAAGCCGTGTCTACCGTCCTATCCATAGTCCACACCACATCACACGCACGCCAACGCTCCAATTACCACAACAACATACATGGCACTTTCACAGTTATGAATGCAACATAAATCGTGCCTAAAGTTTATCTACATAGATATATGCATATAAGTGATGCATGCGCATGCTTGAACATATAATAATAGTGAAATTAAAATTAAAATTAATATTTTACTCACAGACTTGACAACGGTCACTGTGGTGGATGGGCGGAGGAAGAAGGCTGTCCCGACTCACCTGACAATCACATTATAATTATTTAACACAATTGACTTAATACAATTCATGAAAAGACTAAATACGTCCTAAGTCGTGCCGAAAATCCAGCAGAGTCTCCCCTATACCTAGGACCTACCCAACCTGCAAAATGGCTCAAAACACACTTCTATATTCACAATCCATATATCCACAGCTCAATCACATCACACAGCCCCTCCTGGGCCCATCAAATCAGTCATCCATCACAATATGTAAAATTTCAATTTAGTCCTTATAATTGATCATTATTGCAAAAACTGCCCAAATAAGCTCTAAAAATTCTAAAACTTTGCCCCGTGATCCTTAGCAATATTACTAGGCTATTCAAAATCCATTACTGGTAGAGGAACCAAGTCTACTGGGAGGATCTTTCCATCCACTACTACTGGGCTACCCGGAAAAACCATGTCTACTTCTATGTTGTCGCTAAGCGGGGTAGCTACAGACAAAGGGTATTCTAAAGTGGTAGGGTTTCTACTCAACCTCATGGCAAACACAGGGGAGACAAATGAGTGCGTAGCACCCGGATCTATCAAAACACGAGCCTCATAGGAACAGACTAGAAGAATACGCATTTGAAGCCGAGCATCTGATGGGTCACGGTGAAAACCGAGCTTGACCCCTGAGTGGCGTAACCGACTTCTACCTGATCTACCTCCAAACCCACGCCCCCTTGTCAAGCACCGGATACATTTGACGAGGAACATTTGCTGGTTCAACACGGGCATTCCCTAGCAAAGTGACTGGTTGGCCACACAGCATACTCGTGAACCCATCATACAAGGTCTGAATGTCCGCATAAGGTGCCAAGGAGGATCTTGAACGTGACGGATTCGGTATGAACCCTCAGTATTTGTGTCTAAAACCACACCTCTTATACATGCTTCTTCATATGTAATTAGATAGGCCACCACTATCCGTAGTAGCCATGTGGGGAACACCTGAAGAACCCTCTGCTCTGTTTTTCTTTGCCCTTCCACTGTCATCCACAGCATAGCTAATCTCTATCTGTCTGGCTCGATCAACTACCACGTCAAAAGACTGATCGAACATCATGGCCAGGTTTGCATACCTCTTGTCAAGCCCCTTTAGGAATCTCTTTACCTTCATAGTTAGGGGCATACCTACAGCATATTCATCGCCATTCTTAAGGCCTCAAAGGCCCACTACTTTTGATCTCTGAAGCTTTCTGGCACAAACCGATTGATGAACAATTCCACAAACTGAGTCCACGACAAATCCTCCATCCGAGGTAACACGTAGTCATTCATCCATTGTCTAGGCATAGGCCCCATGACATGCTGCATACACTCTATAAGTCTTCTATCAGAATCCAAAAATCGATATGCATCGTCTGACACATCATAAGTACTAGGCACCAACTTCTTGAAATTGATGATCTGTTTGTAAGGTTCCCCTCTTGGTGCGGTGGACTGCTGCTGCTGTGGAGGGTGGATCATATACTGCGCCATCATATCGATGGTTCTCTGCAACCAAGCTAGAGTAGCTGCCATGGGGTCCATGGGACCCTGTGCCATGAAAGATCGCTCTTCTACTTCTCTAGGCCTCCTACCGGCTCCTGGCGCCTCATCGCTTCTACGCATTTTCCTGAAATTCAGCATCATTAGCCCACAAAATTCAAAACAGCATGTTACACAGCCCTATAGACTTATATTTATACACAATATATGAAGCAGAAACTAGAAGCAAAGATGATAATGCAAGACGAATGTGGACCCTATTTTTCCGCATGTGACTCCTAGTAGACTCTTCCCAACACTTAGACAATTTTTCCCTATGAATCTGGAGCCTAAACTCTGATACTACATTTGTCACGACCCAACCTATGGTCAGACTAGGACTGGGCCCTAAAGCCCCGAGGCCCGTAGTAAGCCTAACTGTTCATTAACCCAACTCTAAGGCCCATTTGGGCCCAATTTCAAGAAATCAACCGGACAGAGTCCGGCCATAAAGTGGACCTTTCAACGGGGAGTTTTTGACTCACCCGACCTGTAAACAAAATATATCATCAATTGGGGAGCTCAGCTCACCCTCCACATACTCAAATCAACATAAAGATAAATGGGAGCTCAGCTCCCTCATCCAGTCCATCAAACATGCATATAATAATTTTACAGGTCCACATAACAATTTATGTTACAAACTCGAATCATTTAAATATTTCTAACACATGCGGAAATTCTAGGAGTAAATAAAATTACACAAATATTGGTAAATAACCTGCGAAGGAGAAAAGTAGGTTAACCACAATAAAATCCTCAAAAATATTGAACAGAGTGAGCGAGAGTAAAATATCAATTTTAACCATAATCTCTATAACTATCTAAAACTAATGCACCCTGTAGAGTGAAATGCAACAACAACAATAAATTCACATCATAACAGCAAAAAGGTAATTTGGAGCACTCATGCACCTAGTAATATCAATCATAATATATATGGAAGCTGATCCACTCTCTTAATTCCAGTGAAGAACTCGGACTTCCACTTAATAACCAAATCGGGGTCGAAGAACTCAAGCCGTGTCTACAAGGATCGGGTCCCGAAGATCTCAAGCCGTGTCTACCGTCCTATCCATAGTCCACACCACATCACACGCACGCCAACGCACGCTCCAAATTACCACAACAACATACATGGCACTTTCACAGTTATGAATGCAACATAAATCGTGCCTAAAGTTTATCTACATAGATATATGCATATAAGTGATGCATGAGCATGCTTGAACATATAATAATAGTGAAATTACAATTAATATTTTACTCACAGACTTGACAACGGTCACTGTGGCAGCTGGGCGGAGGAAGAAGGCTGTCCCAGCTCACCTGACAATCATATTACAATTATTTAACACAATTGACTCAATACAATTCATGAAAAGACTAAATACGTCCTAAGTTGTGCCGAAAATCTCCCCTATACCTAGGACCTACCTAACCTGCAAAATGGCTCAAAACACACTTCTATATTCACAATCCATATATCCACAGCTCAATCACATCACACAGCCCCTCATGGGCCCATCAAATCAGTCATCCATCACAATATGTAAAATTTCAATTTAGTCCTTATAATTGATCATTTTTGCAAAAACTGCCCAAATAAACTCTAAAAATTCTAAAACTTTGCCCCGCGGTCCTTAGCAATATTACTAGGCTATTGCAAAAAGAATCATAATTTTCTGAGCTACCACGAATATTTTATGAATTTTTAATCCTATTTAAGCACTAGAAAATTATGAAAAGCAAGGTTCAGATTTACCTTTGCCGATTCCGACTTCGGGGACGCGCTCGGGACGTCTGACAATGGAGGGGTAGCCAAAACCTCGGTCCAATTCGGAGACTTTTTCTAATTTAGTGAATTGAGGATACCTACACGAAGCCCACAACACGGGGGTTAGTACATAAATTTTTCAGAATTTTCTAAGCTCATTTAATGCTTGGAAAAACACTGCGAAGTTCCGTGGGACCCACCAAAAAACGGTGTCGGAAAAATTCAAAATTTATGTCGCCGCGAAACTCTCGACAAGTGGAGCGCTTTGGTACTCTCGGTTTTCTCGTGGGGTTTACGGTTTGTGAGAAATCTAGCCCAAAAGTCAAAATGGGCTAAAACTTCCCGGGCAAAAATTAGACAAACCGCTTTATGGATTTCGGTGTTCTTGGTGTCTATGGAAAGCTCTCGACGAGTAGATGAGTTTAGACACAAGACCCGGTCCTATTGGTGGCCAGATCGGCCGGATTTCGATCGGGAAGACGAAGCGGCGCGCTTGAGCGTTGCGTCGCTTCGAGAGCCGTTTTCGGATGGGCACCGGCTAGCTAGGCGGCGGCGCGGCAAGGGGAAGAGGGAGGAGAGAGAAAATGGGAGAGGAAGAGAGGAGGGTCGGGACGCGCGCGGGGAGAAGAAGAAAGAAAAAGAAAAGGTCGGTTCGATTCGATCGGTCCGGTTCGATTCGGCTAGTTCGATTCAGGATACAAAATTTTTGAATTTTTTTACTCTGCCTCAGGACCGAAATTGAGGTCCAAAAATTCCGAAAAAAAATTCTAAAAAACTCAGAAAAATTCGTAGACTCCAAATATACTTTTAGTTTTGTCACGTGGTCTTTAAATTAATTTTTAAAAATCATCAAAGTTTATATTTTCGAAAAATCGAACCTGATTTTTAAAATCCGAAAAATCTCAAATAATTTTTCTTAAAATTTAAATAATTAAAATATCAATAACACTCTTAAAATAATAAAATTTAAAATTTTTGGGTGTTACAAAAAATAAGATACGATTCCCATGTTTGTTACTGAAAGGTGCATTTTGGAAACGTGTTGAACGTCCCAATAGAGCAATCTGACTTTGCTTAGGCATATGAAAGGGACGTGGCCATTGGGAGGAGGTAGTGGATCTTAGATGGGGGTTTTAAGAAGATGGTGATCTCTTAACTTTCCTATAAGACTAGCTTTGGTGTCTCTTAAATTGCATAGACTAGTGGGGTTGTGTCTCATAATTTAAGCCAACCATTTCTCCTTACCATTCCATCCTTCCAAGTTTTGTGAAGAAGATTTGGAGAGAAATACACCAGGTAATTTTGTTCCCCAACCTTTCAACACCAAATGTCGTGAATTTTTGTTTATTTTTATGTTTTCCATATTTTTAAGGTCTTGCTTTAATGCTTCTTGTAGTTTTAAAGTATTAAGTTCTTCTTCCTTGAAATCCTTAGTTCCATACTTGAGTTCCTGTTATATTGGGTATTTGTGGTTTTCAAGCAAGTTACAAAATTTTGATCCTTTTTTCCCCAGATTTAGGAATTATTTATATGTCCTGATTTGCTTGTGAGCATTTTCATTTATGGTTATAATCTTTCTGTGTTGAATTTGGCTGTCCTTTCAGATAATTCTGATTTGCATTATAGCTATTTCCGGGATATGCATTGCCACTGAACTTCACACAGGCACAGCTATTTGTTGAAATTATTATCTGCATGATTAGTCTTTTGAGTCTCATTTAGATGACAAAATAAATTTCTTTCTTTCCGGTTTTAGATAGCTAGAAAACATGGTGAAGATCTGTTGCATTGGTGCTGGTTATGTTGGGGGTCCCACCATGGCAGTTATTGCATGGAAGTGCCCTTCAGTTGAAGTAGTCGTTGTTGACATCTCAGTTTCTAGGATTGCAGCCTGGAACAGTGATCAGCTTCCCATTTATGAGCCTGGCCTCGATGAGGTGGTGAAGCAGTGCAGAGGGAAGAACCTTTTCTTCAGCGCAGACATTGAAAAACATGTCTCAGAAGCAGACATAATCTTTGTTTCTGTTAATACCCCGACAAAAACTCAGGGCCTTGGAGCAGGCAAAGCTGCTGACCTGACTTATTGGGAGAGCGCAGCCCGAATGATTGCTGATGTATCAAAATCCAGCAAGATTGTTGTTGAGAAATCTACTGTTCCTGTGAAAACTGCTGAGGCAATTGAAAAAATCCTGACCCATAATAGCAGAGGCATCAAATATCAGATTCTGTCGAATCCGGAATTTCTTGCAGAGGGGACTGCAATTCAGGACCTTTTTAACCCTGAAAGGGTTCTAATTGGAGGGAGGGAAACTCCAGATGGCCAGAAGGCCATTCAGGCTCTTAAAGATGTATATGCTCAATGGGTTCCTGAAGATAGAATCATTTCAACCAATCTCTGGTCAGCAGAGCTCTCAAAGCTGGCCGCAAATGCCTTTCTGGCACAGAGGATTTCTTCTGTGAATGCAATGTCAGCTCTCTGTGAAGCAACTGGAGCAGATGTTTCACAGGTTTCCCATGCTGTTGGCATGGACACCAGAATTGGTCCTAAGTTCCTCAATGCAAGTGTTGGTTTTGGAGGATCTTGCTTTCAGAAGGACATCCTAAATTTGGTGTACATTTGCGAGTGCAATGGCCTACCTCAAGTTGCTAACTACTGGAAACAAGTCATTAAGATTAATGACTATCAGAAGAACAGATTTGTCAACAGGTTAGTCTCCTCAATGTTCAATACAGTTTCAGGTAAAAAGATTGCCATCCTTGGTTTTGCATTCAAGAAAGATACTGGTGACACAAGGGAAACACCAGCAATTGATGTATGCAAAGGCTTGCTGGGTGATAAGGCATGCTTGAGCATATACGATCCACAAGTGACTGAGGATCAGATCCAGAGGGATCTGTCAATGAACAAATTTAATTGGGATCATCCGATTCACCTTCAACCAATAAGCCCTAGTTCCGTGAAGCAAGTGAGTGTGGTGTGGGATGCTTATGAGGCCACAAAGGATGCTCATGGGGTCTGCATTCTTACCGAGTGGGACGAATTCAAGACCCTTGATTACCAGAGGATTTTTGACAACATGCAGAAGCCTGCATTTGTGTTTGATGGAAGAAATATTGTGAATGTTGACAAGTTGAGGGAGATTGGTTTCATTGTTTACTCCATGGGGAAACCATTGGATCCATGGCTAAAAGACATGCCTGCTGTGGCATGAGTTTCTTCTCATGGGATTTGAAGCTAGAAATGAGCAATCTGGAAGCTGCAGTTTGATTTTTCTATTCTGTGCTTGTTTCTTTTATTTTACTGGTAATCATCACTTGAATATCATAATCATTGCATAATGTCATTGTCTTAGTAGAAAATCTATAATTTTATTTACTATTATGATTAATGAGGCTGAGTCTCAACTTTAAAGAAACTCTGGTTTGGGTTTGGGCATTGTTCATTGACATTATTAGCTTGATTTATCCTTCATTTTACTTGCAGGTTCATGACTATGGTCCTGCATAGTGGATTTCAAGAAGGATCCACTGAGTGTTGATCCATCAGTATAGAGAAGTTTCTCTCTCTTTTGGTCTAACTCAATCATCCATTTTGAAGCCCTATTTAACAAAAATAAAAATAGTCATCCAAACTTTTTTCTAGAGTTGGTAAAGTTCCCAAATCCAATCCTATCCAATTTGTCCAAACTCGATTTGTGCGGGGTGAGACCAGAAAAATTTTCTCCCCGCCCTACCTGAATCCTCATAGCCTGCCTACATAGTAATATATTATTTTTTTATTAAAAAATAATTTATTTTTATATATTTAAATATTATAATTTTCTTATATTGTTAAAATAATTCTAATTATATTTATTTTTTAATAAATAATTTATATTATATATTAATAAATTAAAATAAAAAAATAAAAAGATAAAATCTTCGAGGAAAAACTTACTTCGCCTTACTTTTTGATAAAGAAGTCCCCGCCTAGCCCCAAACTCTTATGGGACGGGGATGGGGACTTGGAGAGGAAGGGGGAGTAATCTCGCACCTAGGGGTGGTCACGGTTCAGGAACCGCCGGTTACGGTTCCTGAACCGCCGGCTCAGGTTCAATGAAATCATGAACCTGAACCAAACCGTCATGGGACGGTTCGGAAGACGGTTTTTGAACGAGCCGGTTTAAAACGGTTTAGAGAACGGTTCGAAAAATGATAATTCAAGACGGTTTGAAAGCGGTTTAGGGGCGGTTTAAGAACAACTTAAAGGAAAAAATTATAGAAAAATTTTATTAATTTAGAATTTAAGTTATATTTGTAAAAATATTTTAATTTTTCTTAGAAATTTTTCAATCAAAATAAAATAAGAAAAATAAGAATAAAAATAACTTATTTTTAAGAAAAATTTAATAAGCAAATACTTGAACTTATTAAAAAACTAGAGATAAAACTAATTTAAAAAAAAATAGAAAAATGTGCATAAACTTAATTTTACCTATGTATCCCTTTAGGATTTAGAGGAATCAAAATTTTCAGTTATAAGTTGAGAGAAGGGAAATTGAGGTGATTTGGTAATATGAAGCATAGACATAGGAAAGCTCCAATTAGACAAGTAGAGCATATTATGTTGAGGATAGAATGAAAATAATAGGTAGACCTAAATCGACTTAGAGGAGAATAGTACAACATGACCTAGAAGCATTACACATTTCCGAGGATTTAACCCAAAATCGTTTAGAGTGGAGAAATAATCCATATAGCCGAGCCCAATAAATTTTTGGAATAAAAGCTTAGTTGAATTGAGTATTATTTGCCCTTTTTTAAAAAATTATATGATAATTAATAATTAAAAAAATATAAAAGAAAAAAAAAATAAAAATAGAGGGTATTGAAAATTTTATTGAAGATATAAAATAATAACAGAGTAATTGAGATAGTATTAAAAATTTCAGTGAGTATAAAAATAATAAAGTAGGGGAATTGTGAAAGTACTGAGAATTAAAAGGAGTGTAGAAAATAATTATTTGGAAAATTTGAGAGAAATTGAAAGAGTATTAAGAATTAAAGAGAGTGTAGAGAATTAATGAATTAATGATACATATATATATATATATATATAAATGAATTAGGAGTAGAATGAATTATTTATTGAATTTTTTGTATTTAAATCATCGGTTTAGTCCGATTTGAAATCGTCGGTTCAATCCGGTTCGGAACCGCCGGTTCACGGTTTCTAAAAATTATGAACCTGAACCAAACCGTAGAATGACGGTTTCGGTCCGGTTTGAAGCCGATTCCGATTTTGACCGGTTTCGGTCCGGTTTTGACCAAACCGGTTCCGGTTCGATTCCGGTTCAAAACCGAACCGTGGCCACCCCTACTCGCACCCAACCCGTCCTGATCTTATTCTTATTTTTTTCCAAGCTTTATGGGAGAAAAAATAAAAAATAATTCTCTCAGATTTTATCCATCCACATTTAGTCTTATATTTATTTTAATGAGCATAATTATTTTTTATATGAATCATGAATATATTTGTGAGTTTATTTCTCTAATAATAATAATAATAATAATTTGTTAAAAACAATCTTTAACTCAATTTTAAACATATTCTCTAAATTTCCTTTTATTCTTACTTTAACATATGGTATTCAAGTTAAATATTCTTTCTTTTTTAAATTAACAAAAAAGGAAGAAAAAGAAAAAAAGGGAGAATAGTCAAACAAGGCAAAGTCTCACATTCAGATGCACGGAGCCCGCAAAATCCAACAAAACCCAACGACTCGAGGGGTCCTTCCAATAACTAAATGACGAATCTGGCACCTTGACCCACACCTAAAACCTCCTCTCTTTGCTTACTGGGGGCAACAAAACCAAAACTCCAGCTTTTGATTCTTGTTTCTCTATACTTCTATTGCTTTTTGTGGTGTAAAATTCTTATCACGAGAGTTCGAACGAAGATGGGTTGCTGTCCCAGCCAAAACGCCGATTCCAAAGCCAGCAGGACCGCCCGTTGGCGATCCACGGGCATTGTTGCCCTGCGTGATGCTAAATTGAAGGCATTTCCATCACTCTCTCTTTCTCTCGATTTTCCCTTTTCAATATTTTCCTTAAATTTCATTAGTAGGTTTTCGATAAGCTTCGTAAACATCATGGGTTTTGCTTGATCGTGTTTGATTGTTTATTACTTTGCAGATGATGGCGTTTTTATGCCCTTTTCCTTTTTTCTGAATTTTGATATTATTATTATATTATTTCTTCCTGTTTGTTTGTATGCTTGTGTCCCTGTCCATAATTTTGCTAGGTAAAAGCATGTGTGGGTATTTGCAAGGAAATGCGTTTGTTCTTGTAGGTGATTCCGGGCTATAATTTAATTGACTTATAAGGAATTTAAATATGAAGTTGTGTTTGGCTCGTTTCTCTTCTTGTTTAGAATTTTTACTTGGATATTTAAGAATGTTAATCTTGGAGTAGATAGATATGTTAGAAATGGTAACGCATTGTTATTTTATATGCACACATTTACAGTAGTTTCCATTTAAGGACATGGTTGTATAAGCAAGACGCATCACATGTGATCAATCCTTTTTTTTTTTTTAAGTAATTTAATAATAGGACAATTTGGTAAGTTGTACTGTGACAAAAAATTTAATGCTGATAGTTTAGATACCATTCATTGATACCAGATGAAGAAGTTCAGATGTTCAAGTGCCTTCCCAATCCCGTGATCTGGCTTGCATATGTATTTTTTTGTGTTTTTTTTTTTACTTGTCTATTTATCGTTAACAGACTTTTCCGGATGAGGTTCTTGATTTAGACAAAAGTGTGCGCACCCTCGATTTAACTCACAACAAATTAGGTAATGCATTATTTCCTTTCTTTAGTAGTAGCAAATGAATTAAAGAAGGGTAAATTACTATTTAGTTCTTGTATTTTAACGAAACTAATTATTTAGTCTTTGTATTTTGAAAAATACGCTATTTAGTCTCTGTATTATCCTTTCATTAAACTGTTTATTTCATCAATTTTTTCATTAATCAATACAGGTCAAACTACTATTTAATCTCTCTATTTTAGTAAAAATAATTAGTTGTCCCTATATTTTGAAAAAATACATTAGTTAGTCCCTATAATTTAACTTTATTAACTATTTAATCCCATAATTTTTTTTAATATCTATACTACTCTAATAATTTCTCTCCCTTATTTTTCTCTTATCCTCTCTTATTTTTCTCTCTCCATGTTTCTTCTCTTCTACATTTACACATTTCTCCTCCTCATTCTCTCTTTGTTTTCATCCGCTGATAAAAATGGTACAAGCTATCTACACAGAAAAAATTAATCAGCTTTTTTAAATTTCTAAATAATTAAGAAAAATTATTTCCCATTAGAGAAAATACAAAATAATGTCTAAAGAATTGAAAATTATAAAAAAATGTAACTTTAATAGCATAAACAACGGAAAATTTGATGGAGTGCCTAAATAGTTTAATTGAAACAAAATATAGGGACTAAATAGTGTATTTTTCAAAATACAATGATCAAGTAGTTAGTTTCGTTAAAATACATGGACTAAATAATAATTTTCCTATTAAAGAATCAAAGGAACTTTTCTGGACTTTGTGTTGTAGTGGTGATACTACTGCAGTAAAATTTTCCCTTTAAGACCTAAATATTATTGACACATGCTTTCTTCAGGAGTTGATGGTTTATTTTTTATGTAACTGCAGTTGGCATTCCTATGGAGATTAGCCAATTAGTCAACATGCAGCGCCTGGTAAGAGTTACAAGTTGCAGCCTTTTATTTATTCATTTTTTCTACACTTCTTTTTTACAAAACTCATGGTGAAGGCTGTAAATGTGCTGAAATTATTTGTTGTATATTCACTTTGATCCATCCGGGGTACATTATCATTAATCTATTCACGAATTCCATCAACCATTGCATTCATTTGGTATAAACGGATCAGTTATTACTTAGGAGTTTGGAAATATCATCCATATTCATAATGGCATGATTATGTGCCAATACTCATCGGCATACTAGGTGATCTTATTGTATGTTGAAGTTGAATGTTGGTTTTGTTAACTGAAGCAAGTTGGGAAAAACTTGATTAACATCGACGTAGCTTGTCCTTTCCAGGTTTTGGCTGATAATCTTATTGAGCGACTACCAATTAACTTGGGGAAGCTGCAGTCTTTAAAAGTTATGATACTCGATGGGAATCAAATTACTTACTTGCCTGATGAAAGTAATATTCTCCTCTAAATAAGTAAGATAATTTTATTTATTTATTTTTTAAATTTATTTCCCTTAACTTCTTGTTTGCAGATTTTCCTTCATGGATTTATCTGTGAATTTCATAACGCCCTCGTTTGGATAAGGCTGTTTGACTAAGCACTAACAAATGTTTGTTATCTATGTCTAGTGGGCCAGCTGGTGAGGCTTGAGCGTTTGTCAATCTCAGGAAATATGTTAACTTTCTTGCCCGAGACAATTGGGAGCTTGCGCAATGTAAGTAACTCCAATTCAAGGAATGTGTTAATGGAGAAAGACTAGAATTTTGAAAAAAACAAACAAATTGGTATATACTATGAAATAGCAAAAAGTAGTGAAAAGGTATCTCAGCTGAAACAGATAAGGAATTAAGGATAAGGATATAGGGTGATCGAAGTAGTCCGCAAAATGTTGTTGAGTGAAAACCCACCTATTAGTAATCTGCATCTTGGGTTGTTATAAATTGACTGAAAGTGTTTTCCAAGCATGGTAACGTTTTACCATTTGGAGTTTTTTATACTATCTATGATGCATTTTGCATATCTCATTAACTTCCTTGATCTAATGTGGATTGTTTGGTGATGTAGCTATCACTATTAAATGTTTCAAATAACAAGTTAAAGGCTCTTCCAGAATCAATTGGGAGTTGCTTCTCTCTGGAAGAATTACAAGCAAATGGTATGTTCACTTATACTTCTTTCAATTCTAATTATTTTTACACTTGATTTCCTCCAGTTTGGCATTAGGTTACCTTTTCCTATGCACAAGTTTTCTACTTTTGGATGTTGGAAGACTTTTGACGTTTTATTGATATTTTTGCATGAGGATAAGTTGAGAGAAGAGAGATTGAGGTGGTTTAGTCATGTGAAGCGTGGACATACGGAGGTTCCAATTAGACAAGTAGAGCACATTAGGTTGGAGGATAGAAAGAAAAAAAGGGATAGACTTAAATTGACTTGGAGGATAGTAGTACAACATAATCTAGAAGCATTACACATTTCTGAGGATTTAACCCCAAAATCGTTTAGAGTGGAGAAAGCGAATCCATATAACCAACCCCAAATTTTTGGGATAAAGGCTTAGTTGAGTTGAGTTGAGTTGTATATGAATCTTAATTTCCTTTAGCTTTTACATTATCTATTCTTCTTTTGTGGCCATGTATTTTACTTTTTACCTTTCCCATTTGAAGATTACTGTCAGGTGTCAGATCCTAATCAGTCACATATATACATGAGGGGTTTAATACTAGAGAAAGAAGATCAATGCATGGAAAGGCTTGTCTGATCGAGTGATCAATATTGACAATCCTTCAATGCTTTGTTGATAAAGTGATATTAGCTGGAAGAGTTACCATATTCTAATTCTGCTCCATGATGCAAATGGATTTTTTTTTCCTTACTATTTTTTAATAAGTTCTATGTTTTTGGTCCTTGTTATGAATAATACTGTCATTACTGCTTAAAGGTTTGTGTTCGTGAACAACTTTGCAGATAATTTAATTGAAGACCTTCCTGGATCAATATGCAATCTCGTTCACTTGAAGTCGCTTTCCTTGAACAACAATAATGTGAGCCAGGTATTGTTGAGTTTATTGTCTTCCTTCTATGTAAAGATATAATGGAATGTGCAAGTAATTTGATTTCTAGTAAACTATGTTGGATGTTGTTTTACACAAAAGGATATTTTATATTTTATTTTGAGTATGTTTATTTTTTTGGGATTGGGTAATGAGAAATAATGCCAAATCTCTCTATTTCCAAATTTGAAATGTAAGAAAGCTCTTGTCCTAGGGCTTCTGGAAATGACTCAACAGTTACCTACTTGGCTTACATTGGCCTATAATGATTATCACATAAGAAATAATTGTTAAATGAGTTTAGGTTGGTTGAATGCAAGGATTTGAATGTTAAATATTACTAGCTGATGTGAATATTGGTTTAAGACTCTTAAGTATAGGTTCTAATCAGTTCAAGGTATTTTATTGGTCAATAATTGAAATTTATGGTAATCTAGGTTTGATTATTTATTAGTAACTTACTAACAGGGCAATTTCACTTTGCTGGTCATTAAGAATCCAGCTCTATTGATTTTCTAGGTTCTTCAATGGCATAATAGCAATCTAAAGGAATATGTGAAGAGCATCAGTTTCCATTGATGGATGATGTATCAAACTTAAAAACTTGATTAATTGTCAGGGCCATACTGTAAAACCTTCAAATTATAAATCTTTTCGTTGTTGTTTTCCTTGGAAAAGCATGTATAGTAGGTTTTATTAGTTGGACTGGATTTCATAGATATTTTGTGCTCCTTGGTTCATAGATTCCTTCAAATCTGTTGAAAGACTGCAAAGCTCTCCAGAATATTTCCCTTCATGACAATCCTATTTCTATGGATCAATTTCAGCAGGTAAGTTACAGTTCTTTGCTGCATTCTTTATATATATACATATTTTTAAATTTTCAGAAAAAAAAAGTTCTTTATCTTTTGCTTCAATTGAAATGCTCCATAAATTGCTTTTAGATGGAAGGATTTCAAGAATTTGAAGCAAGAAGAAAGAGGAAATTTGACAAACAAATTGATTCAAATGTGATGATCAGTTCCAAAGGGCTTGACGAGGGCGTTGATCTATGATGATACCATGCCAGAGTAAGTTTCACATGGTTACTGACTCTTGAAACACCTCTGATATACAGTTAATTGTTCTGGAAAATTGCATTTTGATGGTTTATGAACATAGAAAAGTCTGTTGAGCATGCTATTTTTAGAATATAAATCTTCCTGGGGTCTGTGGTTCTTTTATTCCCGGTTGATCCTTTAGCAGTGTTGTTGAGATACTGTTGTTTACAATGCACTTGATTGTTGCTTGATGTGGGATGAAGAGGATGACGATATCTAATATATGCATTGGCTGATTTACCGAAAGACATTACTTGATGATATATAGGGTTGTAAATGAACCAATCCATTCACGAGCTACTCCAATCTTGACTCGTTTAAAGCTTGTCTGATCTCGGTTTGTTAAATTAATGAGTTAAATTTGAGCTCATCAATACTCGGCTCATTTAGTTCACACGATGGCTCTTAAATAACTTTGTCAACGATTCAAATTTAAATTATATATTTTTATTTAATATGTATAAAATTATTCTTTCTTAAACTTACTAATTAAAAATATATAAAAAAATTAATATATTTTAATTTTGTAATGTTTACTGTAAACAAAATTTCAAGCAAATATTACTAAGTGTAGAAAAGACTTTGGATCGATTGAACTTGTTCAGGCTTGTGAGCTTTATATGAGATATATTGCTCGGCTCAAGCTTGACTTATTTGTTAAACGAGCTTCAAATTAAGGCTTGGGAACAGCTTAACTATTATACCAGCCAAGCTTGAGTAAGGATTAAGTTGACAAATACGAGCATACCCCTCTATTATGTTATCTAATATGTGCAGTCGGAATTTCATTTATGTTATGTTTTGATGCTATGTTTACCTTTTTGTACAGTAAAAGATTTCTTGTGGATATTTTTCTGTAATTTCTTTTATGTAGTGAAGATATAAATTAGGACTTCTCTGGAACAGAATGCATGACAGAGTTGGACTGGTTGAGGCTATGTTTAATGCAAGGAATGGGAATTGGATCTCAACAGCTGTAGATTCCTAATAGCTCTTCTTCAGATCAGTATTCATTTTGAATTCTTGGCAGATTTGAAATAAAATATAATCTCAACTGGTTTTCTTATTGTGAATGTCAATGATAGAAGTTTCTCTGCTAGATACTGGACTGTCATGTGCAGGTTTATATACGGTGGTGGTTCCCTTTTTAAGATTTTATATAATATATATTGCTAATTGTAAGCTTAAGTGGTGGAGCTGCTTCCTGAAATCTCTCTTCCATCTTTAATTATCCAATGGGAAATTTATAATTTGGTCTCTAGATTTTCCTCTATATTATATTTTAATTTTTAAATTTTAAAAAATTAATTATTTAATTTTTAAATTTTATACTATATTATATTTTAGTATCTTGATTTTGCATTATATTACATTTTAATTCTTAAATTTTAAAAAATTAATTAGTTAATTATTAGATTTTACATTATTATACTTTAATTTTTGTAATTTTAATGTATAAAATAATTTATTTATTTTGTCAATAGATAAAATTATTATAAATATTAAAATTATAAAAATTAAATTATTTTATATATTAAAATGATAAGAATTAAATAAATAATTTTTCAAAATTTAAAGATTAAAATATAATACACATAAAATTTTAAAATTAAATAATTAATTTTTTTATTAAATTGTAAATTCCCCTTATCATATTCATAACACATGATGTATCGTATCTTCACTGAATTAAAAAATAGGTAAATTAGAATATAACAATTACGTGCAGTACTTAAAAAAAAGAAAAAAAACATTTTCAATGTCTGGCCGGATTATCTTTGACAATGGCGGTTTTTCTATCTTATTGTAAGATGTACAAAATAAATATTTATGTAATATAGAATTGACTTTGTAACATTTTTCCGCAATCAAAAATAATTTTAATATTATTAATTATAAATCATTAATATAAAAATTTTATTATTAATAAAATAAAATTAAAATTAAAATGATTATATTTTCAAATAATAAAATTAATTTATAATTTTTATCAAATTTCATAAGTCATCTTACAATCTACTTTGGAAAATATTCATAGGTAAATATTAGATATTAATAGGGATTAAAAGGTAATTTAGGGTTGGTTTTCCAGCCAGTCAAAAACCACGTGCCGTTCACCATCAAACTCAGCGACTCAATCCAATCCGTATATAGGCACTTTATAATCCGATTCTCAGTAACCAAATTGTCAGGGGCATTTCTCGTAATTACACCCAAATAACGTGCCTCTTTGTTTGCCATCATTTTTAGGGATTTTTCCGTTCTTGAACTGCCTATTTCAGAAAAAAGGTAACCCTAACTTTTGCCCCATTTCGTCATTCACGATCCTTTTTCATCTTCTTCCTTATATGTTTCTATTCTTAATCGTCAAATAAGGATCAGATTTGACGTTTATTCCTTTTGCTGTACTGATCGATCCCAATTTCAACTTTATCCGTTTTTTCTCCCCATTTTTAGGTTTAGGATACACAAACTCCCGATCTGTGGTTTTGATCTCAAGATCCGTGAAAACGCTTGTAAATTAAGCCATTTTGGGTTGCGGGTTTCGTTTATCTCGTCAAAATTATTCTGATTTTGTAAAATTTATTTTGGAAGCTGTTTTTGGGTTTTGATTAATAAGGTCTGTTTTGATCTATATATCTGCTTGATCCCGACTTGAATTTTTTTGCTTTTCTTTTTTTTTCATTTTGTTGGTTGGCGAGGTGTAATTTTTTTTTTTTTTTGTATATTTCTTCACGAATTTGAAGCTCTAGGGTTAGGGTTTCCTGAAAATTAGACCTTTTTCTATTAAAAAAAATTATATATTGGGTAAAGTGAAAGATCTCATTTTTTTTTCCTTGGTTGCCTGTAAATTTGAACTATACTTTTCCTTTTACATTTTAGCGATCTGCTCTATCATTGAAGGAGAATTATTTTCCTGAGGTATAAACCTTTTTTTTTTAATTTTGGATTTAAGATATGCTTATTAAATATCAAAAAACTGGGGATGTCAGGGAAAAGAAAAAATGTTATTCGTTCTATTTGGCAAAATTTTGGAAATGGTTATTTGGGCGCTGTTCTTTTGTTGACAGGCTGCCCCTTTAATGGTCAAGTTTTTTATTTTCACCAAATTGCCCTTAACAGAAGGGGTGTCCTTAAGGTGGGCCGCTCAAATCACTGACCACTTCCCTGCATAGTAATAATAATTGTTGGAGAAAATTAAATAACAAATAACACGTTAAAGTTTATGAATTCGGTGGTGTGATCTTGAAGATGCATCATATATGCATTTTGAAGACTAAAATGCAATAATACAGACTCTTTAGGTATACACTTGGAATGGGGCTTTGACTCAGGGAGTCTATACCCATTAATCGTCTTTGAAGTGGTAGATTTTGGGAATTGTTTGCCCTGGGGTTTGGATTCATATATATTAATTATGGAAGTGTTAACATTGTTTTGTTTCATGTGCAAATGATTGATTGATTGAATTTTTTCCCTCTTGAGCAAGGATGGTTAATAGTTTTCATGGTTTTATCAGTTTTTTTTTTTTTGGGTACATTTTATGTTTTTATTAGTGATATGCTTGAGAGTCACTTTTCCTTTCATGCTTGATGTGATTGTAAATGGATGTTACATATTGGAAGTTAGCTTCTGCAGCATGCTCTATAGTCTACACTGATTCCCATAGACACTATTCCTTAAGTATTGCAATGTGATTGGGATAGGGTATGGAAACTGTTAGATTAAGTTGAGCATTCAATGGCATGCTCATGGAAGACAATCCTGCAAGTTCCTAGTTGAATTTATGCAAATATTACTTTATATGCTTAACATTATGGTAAATTCTGGCTCATACCATCTTATGTCGTTCAAAAGCCAGGAAGAGTTGAATTTTTAGTAAATTGAATGTATCATAACCGATAATATTGCTGCGAGAGATGAGATGGCATTTTCAGGATAGTTATGAGCAAGCTGATGAATTGTTGACAGTTTCTTCAATGTGTCAGTTAGTTGAACAATAGTAATAAATTATATTGCTGTGTCATTAGATATGTGTTTCTTTTTCCTTTGTTGTTCTTTGTGCGCACCATGAATCTCTGGTTGTTGCTTTCTTCTTGGTGCTATTTATGGTTATGGCTTTGTCCTTCTTGTTCTATGCATTCATCAAGTTATTTGACCTTTTCTAATGCAGTTAAGCATGGTACAAAAGCGATCTTTTAATGAGGAATCATACAGCATTGCTTGCAAGCACCCAAGAAAAGTGGAATACAATAATCGGCTAGTTTCATTTTCAGATTTTGTTCCTCTGGAGGTAGCTTTGACGACACCTCAAGTTCCAGGTGAGAGGAGGTTATTTAGTCTAATAATCTGTTAGGGCTATGTATCGACTCTTTCACATACCATGGTGGGTGCCACCTTTTCTGAATCATCAGAATCTGATCTCTGATTTGTTTCCAACATTTTGCAATTAGACTGACATTCTTAGTTATTACAACCATGGGCTATAATTTTGTGATATCAGTTGAAATATTGACCAATATATCACATATCAAGATGATCAATAAGGTATTTTTTTCCCATATATCTTTCACATCACTCATTATTTTCATTTATTGGAACTTTTTACTATATGTACCAGCATTTTCAATTTGCCAAGATTTGAAAAACATGGAAGAAATATTAGTTGTTAAGGCTTGAACCTGAGCCTTCACATGCAAAATTTGCATACTGTTAACCCAACGTTGTGTTTAATGGTAGGGGTGATTATAACATGAATAACATCTAGCAACATGAATGTTAAAAGTGACAATTGTAGCTTAGAATTGAAAATATAAAGTGTCAAATAGAAAATAAATTTAAAATAACTAAAAACTGAGTCATTTAATATAATTTTTTTTAACTATAAAGTATTAAACATTAAAATTTGTTTTGAATTTAATTCTTATACATATTTACATTTTTATGTTATATTTTAACAATTTCAGATGTTCAATTTTTTATATACTATATGGTTGTTACTTTCCCATTTTCTTTGCAATATTTTGAAACTAAAAGAAATGAATAGATTGGTCAATTAATATTTCTTAATTTCTTTAGAGATTTATACATTTTTTTAAAATTCAATATATATATGATGTGGGGCTTGGATAATAAGGCAGAACTTTTTTTTAACTAATTTTAATTTTCAACAGTCCTAATTAAATTAGGACGTATTGTGAATGCTTCTAGCAGTTGTAGGGATTATATTAGAATTAATTAGGAAGTCGCCTACTCTATTTAGGACATATTAATGTTTTCCTATTTTAGTTTATATCTTCTTATTGTATTTTAGTTTATCTAAAATTCTTATTCAGTAGTTTTACATTCTTATTAGGTTTAGGAGATTAATATCTATAAATACCCTTATTTACATTGGGACACAAATTATTACTAATAGAAATTCAACAGAGGTTTCTCTCCTTATTTTCACTCTTGTGCATAGAGTGTTTTCATCTGAGCTTCACGCTGCGTCAATATATATATCCATTGATGTAACAAATATCCATAATTTTTGAGAACTTGATATTTGCATTGCATCGAAATTTGAACCTCGATCACAACAGATTGTGGTGTTGGATTGATTCAAGGGTGTTGAACTTTGTTCTTTGAAAGGATGTGATCTGTTGACCATTTGCTCAGTCCCTTTGTTAGTTTCCTTCTCTGACATCCCTCCTTTGGGCTGTATGATTGATGTGTGACAGTGCTCCTTAGAAGCTTCAGTTTTTAGTTCTTTTTTGTATTTCTGATTCTTGGCTGAGACAACTTGGACGGAATATTTTCCTTATTTATTTTGTAACAACCCTGATAGGTTAATTTATTATTATTTGGTGAAGGTGAGTGTGGACTCACTGAAAATGCTACTGAAGGCCATGAGAGGCTTGCAAGTGATATAATTGCTAGATTCCCAGTTAGTACAGAGAAGGATGTAGAGACCATTGTTCGTGGAAGAAGCATCTCTTCCTTTGCTACCATCAGTGCTTGCCAAGAGTCTTCCTTTCTTGACATGCCAGTGTATATATCTTGTCCCAAAGAATATTTTAGTCCTGAGCATCCAATAAAGACAGCAGCTCACCATGAGGATATATATTCTTTGCTTTTGCATTATCCTCCACGAAAAGCAGTTCCAATTGGATTGAATCATCAAGCTGATATTCCAGAATGGAGTCATTATAGTGAGACTAAACCAAATTCTTCTGGAGCACCTGTAGCAACTCTGGATTCTAACCTTGTTGTTAGGGAGGAAAATGTGAATAGACTGATGGGGACTTGTGTCATTCCAATGCCTGATTTGGAACTTACTGATGGGTTTGGAAATGTTAGGATTGACTGCAATTGCCTGGATGAGGGTTCTATCAGATGTGTCAGACAGCACATTGTTGAATCAAGAGAGGAACTTAAGAGACTCCTTGGGGGGGAGAGATTTGAGGAGATGGGGTTCTATGACATGGGAGAGGAAGTGGCTGATAAGTGGAGTGAGGAGGAAGAACAATTATACAATGAGGTTGTATTTTCAAATCCTAAGTCATTGGGCAAAAACTTTTGGGACCATCTTTCTGCTGTCTTCCCTTCTCGATCCAAAAAGGATATTGTCTGCTACTACTTTAATGTCTTTATGCTTCGAAGGCGAGCTGAACAGAACAGATATGACTCAGTGAACATTGACAGTGATGATGATGAGTGGCTGGGGGGTGATGATTATAATAACAATGAATTTGGAATGACAGAGGAAGATGAAGACTCAGTTATTGAGTCTCCTGTACGTCAAGATGTTTGTACTCATAACCAGAACTTGAAAGATGATTTACATGATGCTGTTGATGAAAATTCTTATTTTGCTTGGGATAGAGACAACACCAACTTTTTAGAAACATGCCCTAGGATATCTCTTGATAATTGTGATTCCAACTCTCATCTCCTGGATGAACTTCCCTCTGATAAAAAGGTTGATCAAGAAGTCCAAGATGACTCATGCATATCTTCCGATACAGGCGTTTATTCACAAGGGGCCGAGGTGAAGGTTGAAAGTGATGAGCATTGGACATGTAGTTTTAATGAATTAAGCTGTGGAAGTGGCGGGGATCATGTTTTAGAACCTTTTGATGTCAAAGTTTGGGATTCTGGTTATATGATATGCCCAAAAAGTAAAGTTGACTTTTTGCCTACTTGCAGTATGATCGACGAGGTTTTTGGAGATGGTTCATGAAACTATAAGGCAAAAGATGACTAGAGTCTGAGCTACTGCAAGTGCTTACCTTTAAACTACAGGTGATTGGAAAGCACTTATTCTCCAAGGCTTTGGTTTGAAGCCACTGACCAACAAGTTTTTATTGTAGAAGCAACAGGAGAGTCAAATTTTCTAACGAAGAAATGTGTGTGTCTACATGCGTGTGTACGAGAGATTTAGTTTTGTACATTAATATGGTGTAACGTGGGTAGCCCACCTTTCACTGTAAGATAGTATATTGGAATATTAGTTTCAATCGATTAGGTTTAAATGTATTCTTTGGTCGGTACTGAGAATCTGCAATTTCCAGTTGCTCATTACAGATGTTAAAGTTCAGGGATCCCTCCCTTGTTAAGGGATAAACAGCATGTAGGTGTGTTGTCCCTTTTTTCTTTTTTTTTTTTTTGGGGTGGGGGTGGTGGTGGTGGGTGGGTGTGTGTGGGAGAGAGGTGGGGTTTCTATCTTGTAATTTTAAATATATTTTCCTTTCAATGGAGAAATAGTATTTGCATAAATTTTCTCTTCTTGTTTTAGCATGCACATTTGTGGAGTAATGAAGATACACCAGCATGAGGTTGCACTCATGCTTGGCTGGCTAATTAGAAGCTGCACTCTAGCCTACTTACATCATAGCTACCTTAAAAGTAAGATCTATAATAATTCAGGCCGAAATGAGCCAGTATTTCATAGATGACTGCTGAAGTGATTTTTCTGACGAGAACAGGTAATTGTAGGTGGTTTTTTCTGTATTTAGTGAGGACAAAATTCCATGAATCGGAAATGAACAACTGAAGATGATTCTACTGTTTTCAAGATGGCCTTGTTATGTACTTCTCATTTATTTGCTTTCCAATGTTACTTGAACATGTTGAGCCTGTAAAATTTATTAAAAATTTAAATTTTCATATATCAGATTCAGAAATTTTGCTGCATTTTTCAACAGGCTTTCCCTTGTTGACCAGTTTCATGGTGTTCATCTCTCTAATTCTTCATTTATTTTTACAAATCCTGGATCAGTCCCAACTATGATTTCCACTCTTTCTGACTTTCGTAGTGACCAATGATTTAAAGCAATATAGGAAGTCAAAAAGATTGATATCCACTGAAGTAGGATTATATTTACACACTTCTGATCTGCAAGAAACAGTGGTGTGGAATATATCCTCTGCAGACATGAAAACTCTTGCTTGATATCATTTCCATTTGGAATTCAGACACACTTATTCCAGCCACTGCATTCTTGTGCTTGCTTACGAGAAAGAGATGCTTTTACTATTTTTAATTAAATGCACTTCTTTGCAAGTTGTGGACCTATTAGCATCTAGCCAGTGCATTACCCAAAAAGCCTATGCTCATTTTTTCTTGGTAGAAAGCTTTCTGATCTTTTTAACCAAGACTAAATCTAGCCCAATATGTTTGACACTGCTTTGCTAAGGAGTGAGTCATTTCAATCTTCATCAAAGTTGGGCTGTACCAAATTGTCAAAATACTCTTACCATATTAACTACCACTTTTATTGGCACATTTTCTCCACCCAATGCATTTAATTTCCTAGCAAGTTTGGGGCAATTTGTTCATAAATCAACTACAAAGGATCATTCATAATGGTGGAATCTGCTAGGAAGGAAGGAGATATTAAATTGACTTTAACAAATTATTGGTCTATTTTTCTTTTGCTAATTTTGCTCTCTTAATGTGCTCATTCTCAAAAGGAGTGGTGGCTGGCACCTTTATGCTAATGCAAGGTATTTGTGTTATATTTTCTTAGTCTAGAACCATCTTCATGGACAAACTTCTAGTTGAACATTTGTAATTTAAAAAAAAAAAAACACTGTATTGCTTAAAAAATAAATTTTAGTGACCTACCAATTCAAAAGCATACAAGATATTGTTAAATCCTGGAAGTCAATTTCACTGTGTAAGGAGTCTTCTATGAGCCCAAAGTCCACAGTTGCATTGAGCACAAGAAAATGTGGTTCATGCTTGTGGGATTTCAACAGAAAATGGGGCATGAAATACACTTACTTAGTGGCCAAGAAATTAATGTCAATTAGCAAGTCAACATGACTTGGATTTCTACTAGTTTTGTTTACATATTTGTAAAGATAATGGAGTTTATAATGTAGGATTAGACAAATATATATGGGTTTAGTAGAAAATTGACCTCCCCATTAATGGGTAGAAAATTTGATTTTTATGAGGAGTCTCAAGTGGAGTGGAAAGCAACTGTACATGTCTGTCTTTGATGAACCAATCTTTGATTCTAACAAACACCCACATGGCTTTGGATAAGGAATATGCAACTATGCAACTCATGGCTAGCTAGCCTAAAAGCAACAAATAAACAAGTTAAGAGTGATAGTGCTGGTGTGCTAACTCCAAACTACCTCTACCATCCAAAAAAGACTAGGTAAGAAATGGGTCCCATTGTAACATATTAATTTCTCAAAATAAATGTAATTATACTTTTTCTTTTTCTTTTTTGATTTTCATATCCACTCTTTTTGAGTATTCCCTAAGCATTGCTGTTGCAAACTTGCTCATCAACACATGCAACATTATTACTTGTATGAAGAAACACATGCGCCTTTATGATTAAAGCATATATATATTTCAAAAAGAAAGTGCTGGATATGTGCCTGCTTCACAATTGTATAAATAATTTTTGCATATAAAATAAAATCCATGCATTAAGGGCAAGAATTCAAGATACCTCATGCCTATTCTGTATAACTGTTATCCACTTTTTATTTTTTGTTATTTCTATTTATCCTTTTAATTTTTAAGGAAAAATAATAAAGAATTCATATCCACATTTAGTGGGTATATTTAGATTGATTTTTCACCTCAAGGGTAAAGCATTTCCTATTCAGTAAAATATAGAAGATTTGAAATTGTTATCTGTGGAATGAAGCAAAAGAAATTCTCGAAGCAGTACATTTGTAAAGGTAGCTATAGCTTGGACATAGAAGTCAACATATAAGAATCCCTAGGGTGGTGGCAAAGGAAGGAATAATGAGGAAAAGTTTTGGAAGATTAGGGCAAATAAGCAATGGTCCTGACTCTGTGGTCAATTTCTAGGGAAACTAAGTAATTGTCCTACCTATGGTGCATGGTTCCAAATAAGGTTTAGGTCTAGTCATGGATGCAGGGTGATGAATGGAGAAGAGCTTGACAAAGCATAAAGCCAAAGTATAGGGCATATTCTTGTCCAAGTTTTGTTGATATAAATGTTACAAGGCATGGCAGAAGACAAGGGCTGGCCTAATCTTTCCTTGTAAGGTGTCTAGTTGTCCAATTTTGAGCATCACTTTTGGAGGGCCAGCACACTTCACTCTCAAGTGAAGTTTCTATGGGCATTAAGCATTTAGCCAGTAGCAGTATATATATATATAATATTCCAATAAAGAAGCTACTTGCTAAGCTTATACTACTGCCTCTCTCTCTATTCTATGCCTGCATAAACTATAGTACATATGGATGCTTGTACGTGCAAACAACTTTTAGGTACAACTTACCACACTATAGTTGTTGGACATCTCTTCTCAACCCAACCTTTTCCCTATAAAGATTAAAAAAAAAAAAAAAAATCAAGCAATGTTGCCAACTTGCCAAAAAATATTAATACCTTTGTTTATTTTTATCTATTACATTTACATTTTATGTGATAATTAAAGAAATAATTAAAAAAAATTTTTTACAAAAAAAATTAGTAATGGATTAAATTACCCTTTATCTCACTTAAAAAATTATATAAATATTTATTATATTTAATAGAGATAAAAGATAAAATTTTAAAAAAATAATTAATACTCTTTAATTTTTAAAATGTGATAAATAATTTTAGATAAAAAAAACCTAAATGCAATAGATAAAAATGAACGAAAGTAGTTCTAGCCTTAACATACTCAATTCTATTTGTCAAGTCAAATCAGAGGAGTGCCTAATTAGTAGTACAAATTCTATTTTCACTTAGCTTTTTGATATTAGTTACAAATAATAGTATAATATTTAATTTCCTTCTGAATAAATTCTTAGTGGGTACTGATAATATTGGTCAACTAGCATCTGTAAGTTGCAATTAACTTGTCATTTTTTTCATTAATAAAACTCCTCATATACCAGCATATTAAACTACATTGTTCAGTGACCTGCCTTCAATGATCTTTCAGAAAATTATCTCTGAAACCAAGTTAATTAGAGTCTTAATTAATTGGTATATAATATATAATTGAAGTTGTTAATCAATAATTGGGTTGGCTCTCACATTGTGCTACACATACCACATATATAATGTGCATGCACATGTTGATTGGTTACAGACTATTTTATCTACAAAAGCAGCCCAAAATATGCTCTAATTATCACTTTTCTTTGCAAAGGATTTCATTTTCTCTCTGATGCATCAAATAACAAAAAATAAAAAAACAAAAATTAACAATGCAGTAGAGTGCCGGCAAGAAGGGCACAAAAGAAGGGATTTCTTGCAAAGAAAAAATAACCAGTTGGTGCCCTAATAAGACAGTTAAACTACGGTTAGTGCGAGGAAATTAAGTAGCCGGCTTTCTCCCTCTCTTTCACTCTGGTTGGAATTCGAACTTGAGTCCTTATAGTCCTGTAAATGACCACTTATTTAAGAGGTTGTTCTTAATTCTTCCTCTGATTTCTTTTCTTTAAGGAAAAAAAAAAAAAGAATTTATAAGAAACATCTCTATGATCTAAGCCTGGCCATGATTTATATTTAAGTTTTGGGTGAATTTAGCTGGGCTATCTATGAGGGTAGGTGATAACTTGGAGGAGAGTGGAGAGAGTAGCTTGAGTGAGTAGTTTTTGTTTTGATGATGCATCGCATAGGATCTTACAACTTGGGAGCCTGCTATAATTCAAGATTTGGGCTGCAGGTGCAAGTGCAACTTTATCTGGCATATATGTTTCCATCTCAGTGTTTCACTTAAGGCTAGCCATTTGTTTAATTTATGTCTCTTAATATCAATATAGCATCTTCAAGAGGAAGGAATCACTATAATTAAAATTAATCAACTTCTTAATTAATTTGGCTACTTAGCTAAAGTGGTCCTGCTATATCTTAGCATGGGTTGAAATTTTTATATTGATTATAATATAATATATGAACCCTGGATATACCTTTGTTTGGAAAGAAGGCCATTTGGGTCATATTTCAGTAGGCAATCCCTTTTACTGCAATATAGGCAATTTCTATGCAGCCATATGAGAGATCAGGGGAGACTTCGCTAAGGGTCGGCTCAGGACCTTTGCTTGTCCAACACAGTGCATTCTCAACTTGAGTACACGTGCTTTCTTTCCTCTTTCCTTTACCTCTTTTTATCTTTACTTCCATGCATGGAATTCTTCTCCTAAATATAGTGAACTTGTAGTTGTGGGGGGAGAGAGAGAAAGAAACAAAGAAATAGTCACTTGCTTTCTGTCTCTCTCTCTTGGTATTTCTTCTTTGGCTTTGTTCATTGCCATCATTTGCAACAAAGGCAACAGACCCACAAGCTCTCCCAATTTGATCTTCTTTTTTTTTTTTTCTCTTGAAAATTTCAACTGCACAAGAAGTTAAATAAGCTAGTAGATATTCACTTCTAGGCCTCTGTTTTTGTTCATCTCCCTCTTTTCTCTACATCTAGGTCTTTTTCTTGCTCCAAAGTTCTCTGATATCTGAGATAGATTCTTGTCGAATCACCTCAGGAATATGAACTGACTTAATTTACTCTCAAGATTTGAACTTTCATCTTGTTTTTCTGATTTGGGTCTCCAACTAATTGTCTTCTTACTGGGGGATCCTCTCTTTCATTACCATTTTGGCCTCCAGTTTTAGTGTAATTGAAGCATTGTTTCAAGTTCTTTGATCAGATTTGAAGTTTCCATTTACTTGTACGATTTGTTTCTCTTCTTTCTTCAATTTCGGTGATTCAAATTCATGGAAGAAGACCAACAATTCAAACATGTGTGCAAGTTCTGCTGCAAGAGCTTCTCTTGTGGTAGATCCTTGGGTGGTCACATGAGGTCTCACATGATTAATGATATTACAGCTCAAGCTGATGGTACTAAGCTCACCAAGAAAAAGCTCCCATCTCTCCCCAGCAATAATGGAGCTAATAACAATACAACTAGCAGCGAAACTACCGGTTATGGTCTCAGAGAAAATCCAAAGAAGACTTGGAGACTTGCAAATCATTCAAGTGAAGATACTTCACTCCTTGACAAATCCTGCAAAGAGTGTGGCAAAGTATTCCAATCTTGGAAAGCTTTGTTTGGTCACATGAAATATCACTCGCTAGAGAAAGAAAAAGTGCCCAACAATAACAGCCTGGAGGAGCAGCAAGATTCTTGGACCAGTGCTAATAACCAAAAGCTGGTCATGGACAGCCAATCTGACAATGAAACTGCTGCTCCTAGTCGAAGAAAGAGATCAAAAAGGAGAATAAGGTACATGGGTGCTGCAAATTCTTCTTCTCTGTCTTTTGCTAATAATGCTTCCTCCTCTGTTTCTGAAATTGATCAAGAACAAGAAGAGGTTGCTATGTGCTTGATGATGCTTTCTAGGGATGTTGGTCTGTGGGATGGCTTGAATTCTGTTGCTGAGTCCTCCGATAACAATTCTGTGTTTCTTGAAACTAATTTGGGTAGTTCAAAAACTGAAAATAAGCCTTCTATTTGTGTTGGTACTGAGACTGTGAAAGTGAAAAAACTTGGTGAGAAGTTGGAGATTGACGAATTTGAGGATTATGATGATTTCAAAGTTGAAAACAGAAAATCAGAATTCTCTGCTTCAAGGATTTCAAGAAAAAGGTTTACCAAGAATGATAAAGCCAAGAAGTCTGAGCTAGATGATGAATGTGAAGCTGAAAATTCTGGAGTTAAATTGGGCAAGAATTTGACCAAGGAAACTGGTTTGGATCAAGCTAAAATGGTTCCTAGCAAGTGCAGTTCTAGCAAGAGAAAGTTCAGCGACTCTTTTGATCCTGAATTGATGTCAGATTACTTGAAAAAGCTGACAACCGATGCCTCAGATTCTGAAGTTTGCAAGACCTCTGATAGAAGCAGCAGATTTGAGTGTACTACCTGTAGCAAGGTGTTCCACTCTTACCAAGCTTTAGGAGGCCATAGAGCTAGCCACAAAAAGACTAAAGGTTGCTTTGCTTCAAGAATTGACAGCAGTGAAAACAGCATTGAAACTGAACTACCTCCTGTCCCAACAGGAGATAGTAAGCTCATCAAATCCATCAAAAATGAGATTTCTGCTGATCACTTGGCCCTAGATTGTGACAACAAAGCTGAGACAAGTTATAGAGCAAAGAACAGTAAAGGACATGAGTGCCCTGTTTGTCTCAAGGTGTTCCCATCAGGCCAAGCATTGGGTGGTCACAAGAGGTCTCACTTAGTGGGAGGTACTAAGGCTAAAAACAACCAAACCATTGCAACTCAAGAACCAATTCCATCCGTTAGAGACTTCCCTGATCTTAATCTTCCTGCTCCTGTTGAAGAAGAGAACAATGGGCTTGTGGGGTTTAATCCATGGTGGATTGGAAGCAACCACAAGCATGAACCCCTTGTAGGTTTGATCTCTAATTGAGTTCTCTAATCTAGGCTATGCATGGTTAATTTTCAATAAAAAGGGATTCAAGAGTGTACAGATTCATTTATTCTTTTAAAGATTCAGAAAGAAATTAGCCAAGGTGTTGCTCTTAGTAGCCTTTTACTTGCGCCTACTTCACATTCCAATCCCACAAAATCAAATGTTAAACCCTCTTTTTCTTCACTTCATTTCCTATATGTTTTCCCTTCTTTTCATAGTTGTAAACAAGTTCAGGCACATTAAATCTCATGTGCCTAGAAACTACAATACTGTAATTGAATGTCAATTTTACTTAAATCACATTTGAAGTGTACTTGCCGAATCAAAAGCCGTTTGTTTCTGGGGTAATTATTTTTTCTTAGCATCAAAGAGAAATGAGTGAGGTATTGAAAATTTGGATGGGTGTGTGAAGTCATGAGAAGATAAAAGGCAATTTTATAATGCACACAAGGATAGCATGTGAGCTCAAAGGTGGTTGTTTAGTCACCTACCATAAAACAAGACAACCCATCTTACTTCTCCTCTTTCTCTCATACACAATATGCTGTTGCTATAAAAGTTAAATATAATCCCCAAATTTAATCTACCAGTGGTGTTATTATGTGCTTATTTAATGGCTAAGCTAAGTAGAAAGAAAGCTCTCTCTATAATGGGACCACTTTGTACTAGTTGTTAGTGTGGTTTTGATTAGGTCAGCAACATAAAAAGATTAAAGATTAGCAAAAAGCTTGATCACACCATATCTCTTAATCAGAATCCTAATCCAACCAAATCAAGAATAGTTGGAGAAAAACTCATCCCTAATACTAATCAATAATAGGGTTTTGGTCAAGGTTTTTAAGTTGATGGGATGGCTTAAGATTAGGCAAAGATGCGCAAATTCTTATGCAATCTCTCTCCAGTTGAGCACAAAAAGGTCTTTAATTAAGGTGGGTCAAAAAAAGTGATCACATCTTCGCACAAATTCTCATGGGCGGCATGCAGTTATGTGCCTAATTTGGCCAAAAAACTCAAAATCTCTGGTCTAATTTGCTTGCTTAGACCATAGAATCTTGGTGAACTTACTGTTTAACCTGCTCTAGAAGCTGGCAGTTGCCTGTTGGTGCTTCTTGGTCTAAACTAGCACAGGGAACTACCTGCAGGTAGCAGCCGTTTTAGATTCACATAATTTGGAAAAATTGGGGTTTGGGGATTTTATTTGATCAAGAAGATGGATGCTTTACGTCTGGTCTTGTGAGGGAATTTCAGCAATGAATTGGAATTGGACACTTGCACATGCAAACCCTAGTTCATCAAATTTTAGGTTTGTTTTTTTTTTTTTTTTCCTTTGAGCTTTTTCAGATCTAACCAAAGCAAATGGCTGTAGCCGTGGCCATATCATTTGAGTCAACTTTAATATAAAGTCAACTAGGCCATTGAAAATGTAGGTTAACATTTCTTTAAAGCCCAATGGGCTGCCTTGCATTGGAAAATTTTCAGCATGCCTGCCTTTGGAATTGAAACTTCAAAATTAAAGTTCAGAAATAATTATATTTAATTACATTAATAAAATTATAAAAAAAAATTCTTTTTATTTTTTAGGCTGGTAATAAGATATAAGGTTTTTTTTTTCAAGAAATTCTTTTGAAAATAAGAATTAAATTTAGAATAAATAAGTATATTGGTATATATCCCTCTTAGAATGTCCAAGAAGAGTGTTTGGAGATTTAGGGGCATTTTACATTGATACTTCAATTATTTTTGTAGCTGTTAACTATTTTTAGTGTTGGCCTTTGGGTGTTTACTGGAATCAGATTCATGTCCCCCTCTTCTAAGGCTCAAGTACCCTTTTTCAGAAGGCATATAATAAACAAATAATTAGAAATAATTAATAATCTAATTAATAATAACAATAATTATAATGCAAAACCTCTTGATTTTCATAGCTCAATTCTCTAATCTCTTTTTTTTTTCTCAAGAAAAATACCTACCCAAATTAAGGTTGAGGGAGTGAGCTAATTGTATAATTAAGAATTGGCATAACTGAGCATCAAGAGTTTGACTTTTCCTTGTAAATGACCACACTAAAACAAACCCTAAAGATATCTTAATTTGGTGAACAAGGGAAAGTCAATTCCCCCTTCAAGCATTTTATTTATTTATTTATTTATTTTAAATAGCATTACTTTAAGTTCACAATTGGCATATAACAATTAAGTAGTTGTATTAAAGTTAATTGCAAACCCAAATTGACCATTTAATATAAAATCGATTTATGAGAATAAATTTAGTAATTATTAAATTAAATGTTGGTATTAAGATTTATTTAAAATTAATAAAATGTTTATAGTAAATATATACATTTATTCATAAATATTTATTTAATAATTATTAAACTTGTCATGACCTAATCTATGGACCAGACCGGTACTAGGACCTGGGCCAGCCTAAAGCCCCCGAGGCCCGTAGTAAGCTTAACTATTCCTCAACCCAACTATAAGGCCCATTTGGACCCAATTTCAAGATTTCAACCGGACATAGTCTGGCCATAAAATGGACTATACAACGGGGAGTTTTTGACTCACCCGACCTGTAAACATAATATATATAATTATCTGGGGAGCTCAGCTCACCCTCCATATAATCCTGATGCCATAAAAATAAATGGGAGCTCGGCTCCTTCATCCAGTCCAACATACATGCATTTAATAAGTTTACAGGTCTAACATGGCCAATATATTACAGACTCAAAATAAAATAAGTGTTTCTAACACATGCGAAAATTCTAGGAGTTAACAGAATTGCACAAACATTAATAAACGACCTGCGAAAAAGAAAAGCAGGTTAACCACAACAATAATCCTCCTGTAGCCTGAAAAAATAATTGAACAGGAGTGAGCGTTCGACTCAGAGAGTAAAATATCAATTTTAACCATAATCTCTATAGCTATCTAAAGCTAATGCACCATGTGAAGTGGAATGCAACAACGTCAATATTTTCACATCATAAAAGCAAAAAGGCAATTTGGAGCACTCACACACCCAACACTGTCAAACAATACATATATGGGAGCTGATCCCCTATATAGCCTCTTAATCCAACCTCTGCCAACGAAGATCTAAAGCCGAATTTTCTCTTAATAAACCAAATACGGGATCCCAGCGAAGATCTCAAGCCGTGTCTACCCTGTAGGACCGGGTCCCAGCGAAGAACTCAAGCCGTGTCTACCCGTCCTGTCCATATCCAATACTATACGCCACGCACGCCACGCACACACACTGCTCCAAATTACCACAAGCAACATCCATGGCACTTTAACAGTTGTGAATGCAACATAAAATGTGCATAGAATTTAATTACATAGATACATATTTATAAGTGATACATGAGCATGCTTGAACATATAATAATATCGAAATTATAATTAAAATTAATATTTTACTCACAGACTCAACCGAAGTCACTGTGGCGGCTGGGCGTAGGAGGAAGGCTGTCCCGGCTTACCTAAAAATTTTATTACAATTATTTAGTACATTTGGCTCAATACAAACTAAGAAAAAGACTAAAGATGTCCTAAGTCGTGCCGAAAATCCGGCAGAGTCTCCCCTATACCTTGGACCTACCCAACCTGCAAAAGGGCTTAAAACGCACTTCTATATCCACAAACCATACACCCATACTCAATCACATCACACAGCCCCTCCTGGGCCCATCCAAACAGTCATCAATCACAATATGTAAAATTACAGTTTAGTCCTTATAATTGACTATTTTTGCAAAAACTACCCAAATGAGTTCTAAAAATTCTAAAACTTTGCCCCGCGATTCTTAGCATTATTACTAAGCTAATGCAAAAGGAATTATAATTTTCTGAGCTACCATGAATATTTTATGGATTTGTAATCCCATTCAAGCACTAGAAAATTAAGAAAAAACAAGGTTCGGGTTTACCTATGCCGATTCCGACCTAGGGAACGCGCTCGGGACGTCTGACAACGGTGGAGTAGCTAAAATCTCGACCCAATTCCGAGACTTTTTTGGTAGCCTCTCTGTCTGGCCGAAAATTCACAGACCCGGGCAACGGTCGAATTTTCTCGAATTGAAGGTACCTACACGAAGCCCACAACACGGGGGTTAGTATATAATTTTTACGAATTTTTCTAAGCTCATTTAATACTCGAAAAAACACAACGAAGTTTTGTGGGTCCCACCGAAAAATGATGTCAGAAAATTTTGAAATTTATATTGCCGCGAAGCTCTCTACGAGTAGAGCGCTCCTGTACTCTCGGTTTTCTCGTGAAATTCACAGTTTGCGAGAAATCTAGCCCAAAAGTCGAAATGGACTAAAACTTCCCAGACAAAAATTGGGCAAACCGCTTAATGGATTTTGGTGTTCTTGGTGTCTATGGAATGCTCTCAAGGCGTAGATGAAGTTTGACACAAGACCTGATCCGATTGGTAGCCGGATCGACCGGATTTTGACCGGGAAAGTGAGGCGTCGCGCGCCAGGGGAGGAGTTTGCGCGCATTTTTCGGCCTTTTGGAGTGCCGGCTGGCGGTGGGGAAAGGCTGGGGCGGTGCGCCGGCGAGGTGGGGAGGCTGGGGAGGCGGCGGCGCAGTCTGGGGAGGAGGGAGGAGAGAGAAAATGGGAGAGAGAGGAAGAGATACGGGAACGCGCGGGGGAGAGGAAAAAAGAAGAAGAAGGCCGGTCTGATTCGACCGGTCCGATCCGGTCTAGTTTGATTCGGTCAGTCCGATTCAGGATATAAAATTTTGAATTTTTACTCTGCCTTGGGACCGAAAACGAGGCCCAAAAATTCCGAAAAAAAATTCCTGAAAACTCAGAAAAATTCGTAGAGTCCAAATATATTTTTAGTTTTGCCACGTGGTCTTTAAATTAATTTTTAAAAATCATCAAAGTTTTATATTTTCAGAAAATCGAACCCGATTTGTAAAATCTGAAAAATTTCAAATAATTTCCTAAAATTTGAATAAAAAAAAATTAATATTTATCCACAAAATAATAAATTTAAAAATTTGGGGTGTTACATTCTTCCCTCCTTACAGAAAATTCGTCCTCGAATTTTTACATAAGGCAGAATAAAGTACAGAATTACACATTGAATATATAAGAGTACTTGCTACGCATGTCCCGCTCTGACTCCCAGGTGCACTCTTCCACTAACTGACTCCTCTACAAAACCTTAACCATAGGGATCTGTTTTGATCTTAGCTGCCTCACTTGGTATTCCACTATGGCTATAGGTTGCTCCTCAAACGTCAGGTTTTCTTTCAGCTCTACTACATCTGGCTGTAACACATGAGAAGGATCAGGTATGAATTTCCTGAGCATGGTGATGTGAAATACATAATGAACATGAGAAAAGTTAGGTGGTAGCTCCAATCGGTAGGTAACTGCTCCAACTCTATCAGTAACCTCAAAAGGTCTAATATACCGAGGTGCCAACTTGCCCTTCTTTCCAAATCTCATAACTCCCTTCATCGGAGAAACCTTCAGGAATACGTAATCGCCTACTGCAAACTCTACATCCCTCCGTCTGGGATCTGCATAACTCTGCGCCTCGAAAAGTCGTTTTCAATCGTTCCCTGATTAAAGGAACCATCTCTGAAGTGTACTGCACTAGGTCTACATCATGCACCTTCGCTTCTCCCATTTCCGTCCAACACAGAGGAGACCTACACTTTCTGCCATATAATGCCTCATAGGGTGCCATCCCTATGCTGGAATGATAACTGTTGTTGTAGGCAAACTCCACCAAGGGTAGCTAATCATCCCATTGGCCTCCAAAATCCAAAACACACATGCGAAGCATGTCTTCCAGTGTTTGGATTGTCCTTTCGGGCTACTCGTCTATCTGAGGGTGGAAAGCGGTACTAAAGTTTAACTGTGTGCCAAGTGCCTCCTGCAACTTCTTCCAAAACTGAGAAGTGAACTAGGGCCCTCTGTCAGATATTATGGAAGCCGGAACTCCATGCAATATGACTATTTCTCGAATATAGGGTCGGGCGTACTGTGCCACAGAACATGTAGTCTTCACAGGCAAGAAATGAGTTGATTTAGTCAGATGGTCTATAATTATCCATATCGAATCATATCCCCACGTGGTACGAGGCAACCTAGTCACTAAATCCATAGTAATCATTTCCCACTTCCATTCTGGGATAGGGAGCTCTTGCAGCTTCCCTGACGGCCTCTGATGTTCAAACTTCACCTTCTGACAAGTCAAGCACTTGGACACAAAGTCTGCTATGTCTCTCTTCATGCCATTCCACCAGTAGCTATCTTTTACATCATGGTACATTTTGGTGGAGCCTGGGTGGACATTGTACAGTGTATAGTGTGCCTCTCGCATGATTTCATTTCTGAGATTGTCCACGTCAGGCACACATATCCTGGAACCTTGCATAAGGGCGCCATCATTTGCAAATCCAAACTCACCACCTTCACCCTGCTGTACTCTTTCTATGATCTTCATCAATTGTTGGTCTCTGTGCTGGGAAACTCTGACTCTATCCCGCAAGTCTGGCCTCACTGAAAAATGGGCCAACAATACCCTCTCATCTGAAAGATTTAAGATCAGACCTTATCCATCAACTCATGTATTTCTTGAATCAATGGTCTCTTCTCCGCTGATATGTGCGCCAAGCTGCCAGAAGATTTTCTGCTCAAAGCATCTGCTACTACATTGGCCTTCCCAGGGTGGTACTGGATGGTACAATCATAGTCCTTCAGAAGCTCCATCCATCTCCTTTGTCTCAAATTTAAATTCTTCTGTTGGAAGATGTACTTCAAACTCTTGTGGTCGGTGTATATCTCGCATACTTCACCATACAGGTAGTGTCTCTAGATCTTTAGTGCAAAGACTACAGCCGCCATTTTCAAATCATGGGTGGGGTAGTTCTGCTTATGCCTCTTTAGCTGCCTTGAAGCATAAGCCACTACTTTTCCATTCTGCATTAAAACACACCCTAAGCTAACTCTAGAGGCATCACAGTACACGGCATATCCTTCACCACTCATCGATAGTGTCAACACAGGGCGGTGGTTAGACACTCCTTAAGCTTCTGGAAACTCTCCTCACAATCATCTGTCCAAATGAATGGAACATTCTTTCGAGTCAACTTAGTTAGGGGAGCTGCTATCCTGGAAAAATCCTGCACAAAACGCCTATAGTAGCCAGCTAGGCCCAGAAAACTTCGCACCTCAGTGACTGTTGTAGGCCTAAGCCAATCAGTTACAGCCTTAATTTTCTTGGGATCCACTTGAATGCCTTCACTAGAAACCACGTGTCCCAAGAATGAGATGCTTTCTAGCCAAAATTCACATTTTGAAAATTTGGCATATAGCTGGTGCTCCCTCAAAGTCTGCAACACCATCCTCAAATGCCACACGTGTTCTTCCTCGGTCCAAGAGTATACTAAAATGTCATCTATGAATACGATGACAAAACGGTCCAGGAATGGCCTGAACACCCTGTTCATCAAGTCCATGAAGGCTGCTGGTGCATTAGTGAGTCCAAAAGACATCACCAAGAACTCATAATGACCATATCTTATCCTGAATGCTGTTTTGGACACATCCTCATTCCTGATTCTCAACTGATGGTAGCCTGATCGTAGGTCTATTTTGGAAAAGAATCTAGCCCCTTGGAGCTGATCAAACAGATCATCGATCCGAGGAAGTGGATACTTGTTCTTCACAGTCACCTTGTTCAGCTGTCTATAATCAATACATAACCTCAAAGATCCATCTTTCTTTCTCATGAATAGAACAGGAGCGCCCCAAGGTGAAGTGCTCGGACGTATGAAACCCTTGTCCAGAAGCTCCTGTAGTTGCTCTTTTAGCTCTTTCAATTCTGCTGGTGCCATCCTGTATGGCGGCATTGATATGGGGTTTATACCCGGTACAACATAAATGCAGAACTCTATTTTCCTTCCTGGTGGAAACCCTGGAAGCTCCTCAGGGAAGACATCCATGAATTCTCTGACAACAGGAACATTTTCCATGTTAACACCTTCTACAGATGTATCTCTCACCAATGCCAAATACCCTTGACATTCATGCCTCAACATTTTTCTAGCACTAATTGCTGATACCAAATTATATGGAGCCACGCTCCTGTCACCATCAAAGCTAAACTCTTCCATACCAGGTATGTGGAAATACACTTTTTTATTTTTGCAATCTAAAGTGGCATAATGAGTTGCCAACTAATCCATTCCCAAAATTACATCGAAATCCATTACTGGTAGAGGAACCAAGTCTGCTGGGAGGATTCTTCCATCCAGTACTACTGGACTACCTGGAAAAACCATGTCTGCATCTATGTTGTCACTAAGCGGGGTAGCTACAGACAAAGGGCATTCTAAAGTTGTAGGGTTCTTACCCAATCTCATGGCAAACACTGGAGAGACAAATGAGTGCGTAGGACCCGGATCTATCAAAACACGAGCCTCATAGGAACATACTAGAAGAATACCTGCCACAATTGCATTGAAAGCCTGAGCATCCTGGTGGGTCAGGGTGAAAACCCAAGCTTGACCCCTACTCTGTGTTGCAGAATCCTGATATTGATTTCTACCTCCTGATCTGCCTCCAAATCCACGTCCTCCTTGTCCCCGGCCCTGTTGGCCACTGAACTGACTGCCTGCCATGTTGGAAGCACCAGGATACAGCTGACGAGGAACATTTGCAACAGAACCCTGTGATCCCATCTGTGGCTCGCTGAACACGGGGCATTCCCTAGCAAAGTGACCTTGTTGGCCACACCTGAAACATACTCCTGAAGCCATCATACAAGGTCCTGAATGTCCTCTTCCACACTGTGCGCAAGGTGCAAGGGAGGATCCTGAACTGCACCAGGCTGCTGTATCGTGACCACCGCTGATCCGTACCTGTGCAATCCTCGAGATTTGTGTCTAAAATCACTCTTCTTATTCCTACTTCTTCCTCTGTAATTATTTTGGCCTCCGCTATTCGTAATACCTATGTGGAGAACACCTGAAGAACCCTCTGCTCTATTTTTCTTTGCCCTTCCACTGTCATCTCCTGTATAGCTAATCTTAATCTGTCGAGCTCGATCAATTGCCATATCAAAAGACTGATCAGACATCATAGCCAGGTTTGCATACCTCATGTCCAGCCCCTTTAGGAACCTTTTTAGCTTCATACTTTCCGTAGCCACTGCTGTAGGGGCATACCTGCTCAGTTCCAGAAATTCTGTAGCATATTCATCTACAGACCTGCCATTCTGCCTTAAGGCCTCAAAGGCCTACTGCTTTTAATCTCTAAAACTTTCTGGCACAAACCTGTTGATTAACAGTTTCACAAATGGGGTCCATGACAAACCTTCCATCCGAGGTAATATGTAGTCATTTATCCATTATCTAGGCATAGGCCCCATGACATGCTGCACACACTCTATAAGTCTCCTATCAGTCAACTGCAACTCTATTCCTGCCTGTTTGCAGGAATCCAAAAATCGATAAGCATCATCTGACACATCATAAGTACCCGGCACCAACTTCTTGAAATTAATTATTTGTTTATAAGGTTCCCCTCTTGGTGAGGTGGACTGCTGCTGTTGGGGAGGGTGGACCATATACTGTGCCATCATATCGATGGTTCTCTGCAAACCAGCTAGAGTAGCTGCCATTGGGTCCATGGGACCCTGAGCCATAAGACTGATCCTGAACTAGTGGTGGCTGCTCCTCTACTTGAGTAGCTCTAGGCCTCCTACCCCGCCTCCTCGGGGCAGGCGCCTCATCCTGTGCTGACACCTCGTCAGGCACATCTGGTTCTGGTGTAGTGGCAGCTCTCCTACTTCTACGCATTTTCCTAAAATGTTACACAGCTCTATAGACTCATATTTACACACAATTATATAAAGTAGAAACTAGAAGCAAAGATAACAATGCAAGACGAATGTGGACCCTATTTTTCGCATGTGACTCCTAGTAGACTCTTCCCAACACTTTAAACAAATATTCCCTATGAATCTGGAGCCTAAGCTCTGATACCACATTGGTCACGACACAATCTATGGGCCGGACCGGCACTAGGACCTGGACAAGCCTAAAGCCCCCGAGGCCCGTAGTAAGCCTAACTATTCCTTAACACAACTCTAAGGCCCATTTGGGCCCAATTTCAAGAATTCAACCAGACAGAGTCCTGCCTTAAAATGGACTATACAACAGGGAGTTTTTGACTCGCCCGACCTATAAAAACAATATATATAATCATCTGGGGAGCTCAGCTCACCCTCCATATAATCCTGATGCCATAAAAATAAATGGGAGCTCGGCTCCCTCATCCAGTCCAACATACATGCATTTAATAAGTTTACAGGTCCAACATGGCCAATATCTTACAGACCCAAAATAAAATAAGTGTTTCTAACACATGCGGAAATTCTAGGAGTTAACAGAATTACACAAGCATTAATAAGCGACATGCGAAGAAGAAAAGCAGGTTAACCACGACAATAATCCTCCTGTAGCCTGGAAAAATAATTGAACAGGAGTGAGCGTTCGATTCAGAGAGTAAAATATCTATTTTAACCATAATCTCTATAGTTATCTAAAGCTAATGCACCCTGTGGAGTGAAATGCAACAATGTCAATATTTTCACATCATAACAGGAAAAAGGCAATTTGGAGCACTCACACACCCAACACTGTCAAACAATACATATATGGGAGCTGATTCCCTATACAGCCTCTTAATCCAACCTCTGCCAGCGAAGATCTCAAGCCGGACTTTCTCTTAATAAACCAAATACGGGGTCCCAGTGAAGATCTCAAGCCGTGTCTACCCCGTAGGATCGGGTCCCAGTGAAGAACTCAAGCCGTGTCTACCCGTCCTGTCCATATCCAATACCATACCACATGCACGCCACGCACACACACTGCTCCAAATTACCACAAGCAACATCCATGGCACTTTAACTGTAACACCCCGAAATTTTAAATTTTATGAGCATTATTGGTATTTTAATTTTATTTAAATTTTAAGAAATTATTTGAGATTTTTCGGATTTTAAAAATCGGGTTCGATTTTTCGAAAATATAAACTTTGATGATTTTTAAAAATTAATTTAAAGACCACGTGGCAAAACTAAAAATATATTTGGAGTCTACGTATTTTTCTGAGTTTTCTGGAATTTTTTCGGAATTTTTGGACCTCGTTTTCGGTCCCGAGGCAGAGTAAAAATTCAAAATTTTGTATTCTGAATGGAACCGGCCGAATCGAACCGGACCGGATCGGATCGGTCTTCTTCTCTTTTTCTTCCTCCCACGCGCGTTCCTTCCTCCTTCTCTCTTCCTCCCGTTTTCTCTCTCCTCCCCACCCGGCCCGGCCGACCACCGCCCTACCCCGGTAGGCCGCGCGCCACCCAACCCTCCCAACCGGTGGCGCCGCTAAACGGCGGGAAAAACGCGCGCGAAACGCCCTCCCCTGCGCGCGCGGCGTTTCGGCTTCTCCGGCCAAAATCCGGCCGATCCGGCCACCAATTGGACCGGGTCTTGTGTCTAAAATCATCTACTCGGCGAGAGCTTTCCATAGACACCAAGAACGCCGAAATCCATCTAGCGGTTTGTCCGATTTTTGCTCGGAAAGATTTTAGCCCATTTCGACTTTTGGGCTAGATTTCTCAAAAACCGTGAATCCCACGAGAAAACCGAGGGTACCAGCACGCTCCACTCGTCGAGAGCTTCGCGGCGACATAAATTTCGAATTTTTCCGACACCGTTTTTCGGTGGGTCCCACGGAACTTCGCAGTGTTTTTCCGAGCATTTAATGAGCTTAGAAAATTCTGAAAAATTTATGTACTAACCCCCGTGTTATGGGCTTCGTGTAGGTATCCTCGATTCGCAGAAATTCGACAGTTGACCGGGTCTGCGAAATCCTACCGACAGACGCTAGGAAAAGTTTCCGAATTGGACCGAGGTTTTGGCTAGCCCCCCATTGTCAGACATCCCGAGCGCGTTTCCGAAGTCGGAATTGGCAAAGGTAAACCCGAACCTTGCTTTTTCGTAATTTTCTAGTGCTTAAATAGGATTAAAAATCCATAAAATATTCGTGGTAGCTTAGAAAATTACGATTCTTTTTGCAATAGCTTAGTAATATTGCTAAGGACCGCGGGGCAAAGTTTTAGAATTTTTAGAGTTTGTTTGGGCAGTTTTTGCAAAAATGATCAATAATAAGGACTAAATTGAAATTTTACGTATTGTGATGGATGACTGATTTGATGGGCCCAGGAGGGGCTGTGTGATGTGATTGAGTTGTGGACATATGGATTGTGAATATAGAAGTGTGTTTTGAGCCTTTTTGCAGGTTGGGTAGGTCCTAGGTATAGGGGAGACTCTGCCGGATTTTCGGCACGACTTAGGACGTACTGGTCTTTTTCTTTGTTTGTATTGAGTCAAATTTATTAAATGATTGTAATAAAAATTGTCAGGTGAGCCGGGACAGCCTTCTTCCTCCGCCCAGCCGCCACAGTGATTGTCGTCAAGTCTGTGAGTAAAATATTAATTTTAATTATAATTTCAATATTATTATATGTTCAGCATGTCCATGCATCACTTATATGCATATATTTATGTAGTTAAACTCTAGGCACGATTTATGTTGCATTGATAACTGTTAAAGTGCCATGATGTTGTTGTGGTAATTTGGAGCAGTGTGCGTGCGTTGGTGTGCGTGTGATGTGGTGTGGACTATGGACAGGACGGGTAGTCACGGCTTGAGTTCTTCACTGGGAACCCGATCCTTCGAGGGGTAGTCACGGCTTGAGTTCTTCGCTGGGACCCTCGATTTGGTTTATTATGCGAAAGTTCGGCTTGAGTTCTTCGCTGGCACCAGGTTGGATTTAAGAGAGGCATGCAGGATCGGCTCCATATATTATGATTGATGCTACAGGGTGCGTGAGTGCTCCAAATTACCTTTTTGATGTTATGATGTGAAAATGTTGTTGATGTTGCATTTCACTCTACAGGGTGCATTAGTTTTAGATAGTTATAGAGATTATGGTTAAAATTGATATTTTACTCTCTGAGTCGAACGCTCACTCCTGTTCAAAAATTTTTACAGGCCACAGGAGGATATTTTTGAGGTTAACCTGCTTTCTCCCTCGCAGGTCGATTACTAATGTTTGTATAAACTGGTTAAATCTTAGAATTTCCGCATGTGTTAGAAATGTTTATTTGATTTGGGTCTGTAACCTAAATTATTATTTTGGACCTGTAAACTTAATATGCTATGCATGTTTAATGGATTGGATGAGGGAGCTGAGCTCCCATTTATTTTTATGCTGATGAGTATGTGGAGGGTGAGCTGAGCTCCCCAAATGAGTATTTATTGTGTTTACAGGTCGGGTGAGTCAAAAACTCCCCGTTGGAAAGTCCATTTTATGGCCGGACTCTGTCCGTTTGATTTCTTGATATTGGGCCCAAATGGGCCTTAGAGTTGGGTAAAGGTACAGTTAGGCTTACTACGGGCCTCGGGGGCTTTAGGCTGGCCCAGGTCCTAGTGCCGGTCCGGCCCATAGGTTGGGTCGTGACAGATGTGGTATCAGAGCTTAGGCTCCAGATTCTTAGGGAATGTTTGTCTAAAGTATTGGAAAGAGTCTACTAGGAGTCACATGCGGAAAATAGGGTTCACATTCGTCTTGCATTGTCATCTTTGCTTCTAGTGTCTGCTACATATATGTGTATAAATATGAGTCTATAGAGCTGTGTAATGTGCAGTTTTGAATTTTGTGGGCTAATGCTGCTGAATTTCAGAAAAATGCGTAGAAGCAGGAGAGCTGCCTTCGCACGAGAACGGATGTGCTGACGAGGTGTCGGCACAGATGAGGCGCCGCCCGAGGAGGCGGGGTAGGAGGCCTAGAGTCGCTCAAGTAGAGGAGACCACCCCAAGACTGAGATCGGTCCTTTATGGCACAGGGTCCCATGGACCCCATGGCAGCTACTCTAGCTGGGTTGCAGAGGACCATCGACATGGTGGCGCAGTATATGGTCCACCCTCCACAGCAGCAGCAGTCCACCGCACCAAGAGGGAAAACTTACAAACAGATCATCAACTTCAAGAAGTTGGTGCCTGGTACTTATGATGTGTCAGACGATGCATATCGGTTTTTGGATTCTATGACAGGCGAGCAGTCTGATTGACTGATAGGAGGCGATAGAGTGTATGCAAGATGTCATGGGGCCTGTGCCTAGACAATGGATGAATGACTACGTGTTACCCCGGATGGAGGGTTTGACATGGGCTCAGTTTGTGGAACTTTTTATCAATCGGTTTGTGCCAGAAAGCTTCAGAGATCAGAAGCAGTGGGCCTTTGAGGCCTTAAGACAGAATGGCAGGTCTGTAGATGAATATGCTACAGAATTTCTGGAGTTGAGCAGGTATGCCCCTACAGTAGTTGCTACAGAAACTATGAAGGTGAAGAGGTTCTTACAGGGGCTTGACAGGAGGTATGCAAACCTGGCCATGATGTCTGATCAGTCTTTTGATGTGGTGGTTGATCGAGCTAGACAGATTGAGATTAGCTATGCTGTGGATGACAGCGGAAGAGCAAAGAAAAAGCAGCGTAGGGTTCTTGTGTGTTCCCCACATGGGCACTACGGAAAGTGGTGGCCAAACTAATTACAGAGGAAAGAGTAGGAACAAGAAGAGTGGTTTTAGACACAAACCTCGAGGATCTGCACTGATCCGGATCAGCGATTGTCACAGCCTGGGTACAAAGAGTGCAGTTCAGATCCTCCTTGGCACCTTGTGCACAGTGTGGAAGAGGACATTCAGAACCTTGTTTGATGGGATCAGGAGTATGCTTCAGGTGTGGCCAACCGGGTCACTTTGCTAGAGAATGCCCCGTTTTCAGTGAGCCACAGATGGGGTCACAGGGTTCTGTTGCAAATGTTCCTCGCCAGTTGTATCCAGGTGCTTCCAACATGGCGATCGATTCGGTGGCCAACAGGCGAGGACAAGGGGCGTGGATTTGGAGCCGATCGAGGAGGTAGAAGTCGATGTCGGTTACGCCACTCGGGGTAGGGGTCAAGCTCGGGTTTTCACCACGACCCACCAGATGCTCAAGCTTCAAATGCGGTTGTGGCGGTATTCTTCCAGTGCATTCCTATGAGGCTCATGTTTTGATAGATCCGGGTGCTACGCACTCATTTGTCTCCCCTGTGTTTGCCATGAGGTTGGGTAGAAACCCTACAACTTTAGAATGCCCTTTGTCGGTAGCTACCCCACTTAGTGACAATATAGATGTAGACATGGTTTTTCCGGGTAGTCTAGTGGTAGTGGATGGAAAGATCCTCCCAGCAGACTTGGTTCCTCTACCAGTAATGGATTTTGATGTAATTTTGGGGATGGATTGGTTGGCAACTCATTATGCCACTTTAGACTGCAGGAACAAAAAGGTGCATTTCCACATACCTGGTGTGGAAGAGTTTAGCTTTGATGGTGACAGGAGCGTGGCTCCATATAATTTGGTGTCAGCAATTAGTGCTAGAAAAATGTTGAGGCGTGGATGCCAAGGGTATTTGGCATTGGTGAGAGATACATCTATAGAAGGTGTCAGCATGGAAAATGTTCCTGTTGTCAGAGAATTTATGGATGTCTTCCCAGAGGAGCTTCCAGGGTTGCCACCAGGAAGGGAAATAGAGTTTTGCATTGATGTTGTGCCGGGTATAAATCCCATATCCATGCCACCTTACAGGATGGCGCCAGCAGAATTGAAAGAGCTAAAGGAGCAACTACAGGAGCTTTTGGACAAGGGTTTCATACATCCGAGCACTTCACCCTGGGGCGCTCCTGTTCTATTCGTGAGAAAGAAGGATGAGTCATTGAGGTTGTGTATTGACTATAGACAGCTGAACAAGGTGACTGTGAAGAACAAGTATCCACTTCCTCGGATCGATGATTTGTTTGATCAGCTCCAAGGAGCTAGATTCTTTTCCAAGATAGACCTGCGATCAGGCTACCATCAGTTGAGAATCAGGGATGAGGACGTGTCCAAAACGGCATTCAGGACAAGATATGGTCATTATGAGTTCTTGATGATGTCTTTTGGACTCACTAATGCACCAGCAGCCTTCATGGACTTGATGAACAGGGTGTTCAAGCCATTTTTGGACCGTTTTGTCATCATATTCATAGATGACGTTTTGGTATACTCTCAGACCGAGGAAGAACACGTGTGGCACTTGAGGATGGTGTTGCAGACGTTAAGGGAGCACCAGCTATATGCCAAATTTTCAAAATGTGAATTTTGGCTAGAAAGCATCTCATTCTTGGGACACGTGGTTTCTAGTGAAGGTATTCAAGTGGATCCCAAGAAAATTGAAGTCAGAATCGATTGGCTTAGGCCTACAACAGTCACTGAGGTGCGAAGTTTTCTGGGTCTAGCTGGCTACTATAGGCGTTTTGTACAAGATTTCTCCAGGATAGCGGCTCCCCTAACTAAGTTGACCAGGAAGAATGTTCCATTCATTTGGACAGATGACTGTGAGGAGAGTTTCCAGAAGCTTAAGGAGTGTCTAACCACTGCCCCTGTGTTGACACTACCTATGAGCGGTGAAGGATACGCCGTGTACTGTGACGCCTCCAGAGTTGGCCTAGGGTGTGTCTTGATGCAGAATGGAAAGGTAGTGGCTTATGCTTCAAGGCAGCTGAAGAGGCATGAGCAGAACTACCCCACCCATGATTTGGAAATGGCGGCAGTAGTCTTTGCACTAAAAATCTGGAGACACTACCTGTATGGTGAAGTGTGCGAGATATACACCGACCATAAGAGTTTGAAGTACATCTTCCAACAGAGGGACTTGAACTTGAGACAGAGGAGATGGATGGAGCTTCTGAAAGACTATGATTGCACCATCCAGTACCACCCTGGGAAGGCCAATGTTGTAGCAGATGCTTTGAGCAGAAAATCTTCTGGTAGTATGGCGCACATTTCGGTAGAGAAGAGACCGTTGATTCAGGAAGTACAGGAGTTGATGGATCAAGGTTTAATCCTAGATCTTTCAGATGAGGGGGTATTGTTGGCTCATTTTTCAGTGAGGCCAGACTTGAGAGACAGAGTTAGAGTTTCCCAGCACAGAGACCAACAATTGATGAAGATCATAGAAAGAGTACAACAGGGTGAAGGTGGTGAGTTTGGATTTGCCAATGATGGCGCCCTAGTGCAAGGTTCTAGGATATGTGTGCCCGATGTAGACAACCTCAGGAATGAAATCATGCGAGAGGCACACTACACATCGCATGTTGTCCACCCAGGTTCCACCAAGATGTACCATGATGTGAAAGATAGCTATTGGTGGAATGGCATGAAGAGAGACATAGCAGACTTTGTGTCCAAGTGCTTGACTTGTCAGAAGGTGAAGTTTGAACATCAGAGACCGTCAGGGAAGCTGCAAGAGCTCCCTATCCCAGAATGGAAGTGGAAAATGATTACCATGGATTTTGTGACTGGGTTGCCTCGTACCACGCGAGGATATGATTCCATATGGGTAATTGTAGACCGCTTAACCAAATCAGCCCACTTCTTGCCTGTGAAGACTACATATTCTGTGGCACAGTACGCCCGGCTCTACATTCGAGAAATAATCAGATTGCATGGAGTTCCGGCTTCCATAATATCTGACAGAGGGCCCCAGTTCACTTCTCGGTTTTGGAGAAAGTTGCAGGAGGCACTTGGCACAGATTGAACTTGATGCGGCTTTCCACCCTCGCATGCAGACGGTCAGAGAAGGACAATCCAAACACTGGAAGACATGCTTCGCATGAGTGTTTTGGATTTTGGAGGTCAATGGGATGAGCAGCTAGCTTTGGTGGAGTTTGCCTACAACAACAGTTACCATTCCAGCATAGGGATGGCACCCTATGAGGCATTATATGGAAGAAAGTGTAGGTCTCCTCTGTGTTGGACAGAAATGGGGGAAGCGAAGGTGCATGATGTAGACCTAGTGCAAGACACTTGAGGTAGTTCCTTTAATCGAGGAACGATCAAAACTTTCGAGAGGCAAAAGAGTTATGCAGACCCTAGACGGAGGGATGTGGAGTTTGCAGTGGGCGACTATGTATTCCTGAATGAAGGGAGTCATGAGATTTGGAAAGAAAGGCAAGTTGGCACCTCGGTATATCGGACCTTTTGAGGTTACTGATAGAGTTGGAGCAGTTGCCTACCGGTTGGAGCTACCACCCAACCTCTCTCACGTTCATCCCGTGTTTCACATCTCCATGCTCAGGAAATACATTCCCGATCCTTCTCATGTACTGCAGCCGGATGTGATAGAGCTAAAAGAGAACTTGACATTTGAGGAGCAGCCTGTAGCCATAGTGGACTACCAAGTGAGACAGCAAAGATCCAAACAGATCCCTATGGTTAAGGTTTTGTGGAGGAGCCAGTCAGTGGAAGAGTGCACCTGGGAGTCAGAACGGGACATGCGTAGCAAGTACCCCTATCTGTTCAATGTGTAATCATGTGTTTTATTCTGCCTTGTGTAAAATTCGAGGACGAATTTTCTGTAAGGGGGGAAGAATGTAACACCCCGAAATTTTAAATTTTATGAGCATTATTGGTATTTTAATTTTATTTAAATTTTAAGAAATTATTTGAGATTTTTCGGATTTTAAAAATCGGGTTCGATTTTCCGAAAATATAAACTTTGATGATTTTTAAAAATTAATTTAAAGACCACGTGGCAAAACTAAAAATATATTTGGAGTCTACGTATTTTTCTGAGTTTTCTGGAATTTTTTCAGAATTTTTGGACCTCGTTCGGTCCCGAGGCAGAGTAAAAATTCAAAATTTTGTATTCTGAATCGAACCGGCCGAATCGAACCGGACCGGATCGGACCGGTCAAATCGGACCAGTCTTCTTCTCTTTTTCTTCCTCCCGCGCGCGTTCCTTCCTCCTTCTCTCTTCCTCCCGTTTTCTCTCTCCTCCCCACCCCGGCCGCCGCCGCCTAAACGGCCGGAAAAACGCGCGCGAAACGCCCTCCCCTGCGCACGCGGCGTTTCGGCTTCTCCGGCCGATCCGGCCACCAATTGGACCGAATCTTGTGTCTAAAATCATCTACTCGGTGAGAGCTTTCCATAGACACCAAGAACGCCGAAATCCATCGAGCGGTTTGTCCGATTTTTGCTCGGGAAGATTTTAGCCCATTTCAACTTTTGGGCTAGATTTCTCGAAAACCGTGAATCCCACGAGAAAACCGAGGGTACCAGCACGCTCCACTCGTCGAGAGCTTCGCGGCGACATAAATTTCGAATTTTTCCGACACCGTTTTTCGGTGGGTCCCACGGAACTTCGCAGTGTTTTTCCGAGCATTTAATGAGCTTAGAAAATTCTGAAAAATTTATGTACTAACCCCCGTGTTATGGGCTTCGTGTAGGTATCCTCGATTCGCGGAAATTCGACAGTTGACCGGGTCTGCGAAATCCCGGCCTGACAGACCTGTTACCGGAAAAGTCTCCAAATTGGACCGAGGTTTTGGCTAGCCCCCCATTGTCAGACGTCCCGAGCGCGTTCCCGAAGTCGGAATTGGCAAAGGTAAACCCGAACCTTGCTTTTTCGTAATTTTCTAGTGCTTAAATAGGATTAAAAATCCATAAAATATTCGTGGTAGCTTAGAAAATTACGATTCTTTTTGCAATAGCTTAGTAATATTGCTAAGGACCGCGGGGCAAAGTTTTAGAATTTTTAGAGTTTGTTTGGGCAGTTTTTGCAAAAATGATCAATAATAAGGACTAAATTGAAATTTTACGTATTGTGATGGATGACTGATTTGATGGGCGGGAGAGGGCTGTGTGATGTGATTGAGTTGTGGACATATGGATTGTGAATATAGAAGTGTGTTTTGAGCCTTTTGCAGGTTGGTTTGGTCCTAGGTATAGGGGAGACTGCTTAGGATTTTCGGCACGACTTAGGACGTACTGGTCTTTTTCTTTGTTTGTATTGAGTCAAATTTATTAAATGATTGTAATAAAAATTGTCAGGTGAGCCGGGACAGCCTTCTTCCTCCGCCCAGCCGCCACAGTGATTGTCGTCAAGTCTGTGAGTAAAATATTAATTTTAATTGTAATTTCGATATTATTATATGTTCAGCATGCCCATGCATCACTTATATGCATATATTTATGTAGTTAAACTCTAGGCACGATTTATGTTGCATTGATAACTGTTAAAGTGCCATGATGTTGTTGTGGTAATTTGGAGCAGTTGCGTGCGTTGGTGTGCGTGTGATGTGGTGTGGACTATGGACAGGACGGGTAGTCACGGCTTGAGTTCTTCGCTGGGAACCCGATCCTTCGAGGGGTAGTCACGGCTTGAGTTCTTCGCTGGGACCCTCGATTTGGTTTATTAAGCGAAAGTCCGGCTTGAGTTCTTGGCCGCACTGAGTTGGATTTAAGAGAGGCATGCAGGATCGGCTCCATATATTATGATTGATGCTACAGGGTGCGTGAGTGCTCCAAATTACCTTTTTGATGTTATGATGTGAAAATGTTGTTGATGTTGCATTTCACTCTACAGGGTGCATTAGTTTTAGATAGTTATAGAGATTATGGTTAAAATTGATATTTTACTCTCTGAGTCGAACGCTCACTCCTGTTCAAAAATTTTTACAGGCCACAGGAGGATATTTTTTGAGGTTAACCTGCTTTCTCCCTCGCAGGTCGATTACTAATGTTTGTATAAACTGGTTAAATCTTAGAATTTCCGCATGTGTTAGAAATGTTTATTTGATTTGGGTCTGTAACCTAAATTATTATTTTGGACCTGTAAACTTAATATGCTATGCATGTTTAATGGATTGGATGAGGGAGCTGAGCTCCCATTTATTTTTATGCTGATGAGTATGTGGAGAGTGAGCTGAGCTCCCCAAATGAGTATTTATTGTGTTTACAGGTCGGGTGAGTCGAAAACTCCCCGTTGGAAAGTCCATTTTATGTCCGGACTCTGTCCGTTTGATTTCTTGATATTGGGCCCAAATGGGCCTTAGAGTTGGGTAAAGGTACAGTTAGGCTTACTACGGGCCTCGGGGGCTTTAGGCTGGCCCAGGTCCTTGTGCCGGTCCGGCCCATAGGTTGGGTCGTGACATTAACAGTTGTGAATGCAACATAAAATGTGCCTAGAGTTTAACTACATAGATACATATTTATAAGTGATGCATGGGCATGCTTGAACATATAATAATATCGAAATTACAATTAAAATTAAAATTTTACTCACAGACTCAACCGAAGTCACTGTGGCGGCTGGGCGGAGGAGGAAGGCTGTCCCGGCTCACCTAACAATTTTATTACAATTATTTAGTACATTTGACTCAATACAAACTAAGAAAAAGACTAAAGATGTCCTAAGTCGTACCGAAAATCCGGCAGAGTTTCCCCTATACCTAGGACCTACCCAACCTGCAAAAGGGCTTAAAACGCACTTCTATATCCACAAACCATACACCCACAACTCAATCACATCACACAGCCCCTCCTAGGCCCATCCAAACAGTCATTAATCACAATATGTAAAATTACAGTTTAGTCCTTATAATTGACCATTTTTGCAAAAACTACCCAAATGAGTTCTAAAAATTCTAAAACTTTGCCCCGTGGTTCTTAGCATTATTACTAAGCTAATGCAAAAGGAATTATAATTTTCTGAGCTACCACGAATGTTTTATGGATTTTTAATCCCATTCAAGCACTAGAAAATTAAGAAAAAGCAAGGTTCGGGTTTACTTATGCCGATTCCGACCTCGGGAACGCGCTCGGGACGTCTAACAAAGGTGGGGCAGCCAAAATCTCGACCCAATTCCAAGACTTTTTCGATAGCTTGTCTGTCTGGCTGGAAATTTACAGACCCTAGCAGTCGTCGAATTTCTGCAAATTGAAGGTACCTACACGAAGCCCACAATACAGGGGTTAGTATATAATTTTTACGGAATTTTTTAAGCCCATTTAATGCTCGGAAAAATACAACGAAGTTTCATGGGATCCACCGAAAAATGGTATCGAAAAATTTTGAAATTTATATTGCCGCAAAGCTCTCGACGAGTGGAGCGCTCCGGTACTCTCGGTTTTCTCGTGGGGTTCACGGTTTGCGAGAAATTTAGCCCAAAAATCGAAATGGACTAAAACTTCCTGGACAAAAATTGGGCAAACCGCTCGATGGATTTTGGTGTTCTTGGTGTCCATATAAAGCTCTCAAGGCGTAGATGAAGTTTGACACAAGACCCGGTCCGATTGGTGGCTGGATCGGCCAAATTTTGGCCGGGAAGGTGAGGCATCGCGCGGGCACAGAGGAGGAGTTCGCCCGCGTTTTTTGGCCGTTTGGAGTGCTGGCCGGCGATGGGGAAGGGCTGGGGCAGAGCGCCGGCGAGGCTGGGGTGGCGGCGGCGCTGCCTAGAGAGGAGGGAGGAGAGAGAAAACGAGAGAGAGAGGAAGAGAGACGGGAACGCGCGGGGGAGAGGAAAAAAGAAGAAGAAGGTCGGTCTAATTCGACCAGTTTGATCCGGTCCGGTTTGATTCGGTTGGTCCGATTTATGATACAAAATTTTAAATTTTTACTTTGCCTTGGGACCGAAAACGAGGCCCAAAATTTTCGAAAAAATATTCTAGAAAATTCAGAAAAATTCGTAGAGTCCAAATATATTTTTAGTTTTGCCACGTGATCTTTAAATTATTTTTTAAAAATCATCAAAGTTTTATATTTTCGGAAAATCGAACCCAATTTCTAAAATCCAAAAAATTTCAAATAATTTTCTAAAATTTAAATAAAATAAGATATTAATATTTACCCACAAAATAATAAATTTAAAAATTTGGGATGTTACAAAACTCATCCGTAAAAGTGCATTAGTTGCTTGCTTCTAATTTTATTGGATTGTTTTATAAATCTAATCCACCGAATGGGCTTCAGCTTGCTTGTGTTTGTCGTTTGATTAAAGCAATTAATATTTTGCTTCTTGTTTAAGTGCGTTTGGTACACTAGCCATATGTTTATGTGTAGCAAACAGGATTAGCAAATGGTATATTCTCATATATATATATATATAATTCTTGAATGGGATGATTTTTTTGAAAGAAATTCTTGGATAAATTTAATCTATCATATTATAGTCTAAGCTTGAAATCCTTTCGTATTAATACAATTATGGATTAACATGTAATTTACTTTTAATTAACTTTGAATTGTGGACTACGTGAAGTGTTTCTATTGGTTTGAAAATCTGAGAGCTGAGCTTCTATCGACCTTCAGGCAAGCTGATAGTGAGCTCATTGTTGGAACGAGTGTTAGGCCTTTCAGAAGAAAGATCAACAGCTCTGCGACTGAGAAATGCTGGTTCTTTGGGAGATGGAAGCGTCTGTGTATCACTGCTCAACATGAGAACCACCAAAGACATTGTAGGTCGTTCAATTGGATCCTCTTGAACACACAACAGCCCCACATGGATGCATTTTACAGCTTCTTTAGGACGGCACGTATCCTTCACTGATGGATCTATCAGCTCTTCTGCTTTGCCTTCTTTCCACAGTTCCCATGCCTTGAAATAACATACCCATAAATTTTAGGCTAAGTTTTAAGTCATCTGTTACCTACTCACAAGGGTATGGTCTGGTTTATAGTTTTGGCTTACCCAGCTAAGAAGGGTGAAAGAAAGTCCACTGCGATGAAAGCTCGTGTTCCTCTTTCCACTCACAATCTCCAACAGGAACACACCAAAGCTAAATACATCTGATTTCTCTGAAAATTGCCCAGAAAATGCATATTCCGGAGACATGTAGCCACTGCAACATTAGGAAGCAAAATCATCAAATGCATGTAAATACTGTAAGGTTCAAACGAATAGAAAGAGTGTGACATTTACTAAGTGCCCATGACACGGTTGGTATTTGCTTCTGTTTGATTAATGCCAAAAATCCTGGCCATTCCAAAGTCTGAAATTTTGGGATTCATTGCTTCATCCAACAAAATATTGCTTGCCTTTAGGTCCCTGTGAATGACTTTCAATCTAGAGAACTTGTGGATGTACAGGAGTCCTTGAGCTACACCTTCTGCAATACTGAAGCGTTTTTCCCAAACCAGTTTTGCTTTTTTAAAAGGATCTAATCAATAACGCCATTGGCAAGAATTAGTGATCAAGTAGACGTGAAGACAAAAACATGTCTTTAAAGAGAGAAAAAGAAATTTACCAAAAAGAAATTTGTCCAAACTTCGATTAGGCATGTACTCGTATATCAACATCTTCTCCTCCCTTTCAACACAGCAACCCAAAAGCCTGACAAGATACTTATGTTGGAGATTGGCAATAAGTTTCAACTCATTCATAAATTCCTCTAGTCCTTGTCCAGATTTTCTTGAAAGCCTTTTTATGGCTATTTCTTGATCTCCAGGCAGATTTCCCTATAAAAGTGTGACCAAATGCACAAATCAATCACTTAAACAAAAGTAAAACAAGAATGCTTCGTGAAGAAATCCAATTTGTAATCTGGAAGTTATACCTTATAGACAGGGCCAAACCCACCCTCTCCCAGTTTATTTGCTTCAGAAAAGTTATTTGTGGCGGCTAACATACTTTTAAAGCTAAATGAAATCAGCTGTGCATTGTTTTGTCCTCCTCCAGCTGCAACATTGTTTTTTATCTCAGACGAACTTCCTGATACCTTGTCTGTTTAGGATAACTATCAGAAAAAACTCAAATCGAAATATGGAAATGAGCCGTGCTTATCAGTGTGTGTAAAGAAAGTACCTGTTTTTCTCATATTTGTCCTTCTCAGGATTACTGATAGAAGCAGGCCAAGGAGAATTAGCATAACCGATGAACCCACAGCCACCCCAGTAACCATTCCCTTATTACTGTTAGAACTTGAGAACTCAGAAGCTGCAAGCCTGACATAGAGAGTTTTTCCATCAATGTCATCTTTTGCAAGCTGGCGAAGATTCAAGAGTTCTCCAGACCAAAATGAACAGTGACTGCCATTATAAGCATAAGCAGTGCAAGAACAATCATTCAAGCAAGTGGATTCGCATTCCTGTGCATTCCCAACTGCCATTGCCCATGGCCTTGGATTTGCTGGTAATACTATGCTGCGAATTTCCAAAAATCGGTCACTCTTCTTATTAACAAGACTGGAATTCCCACAGTGCAAACTGGTTTTCCTTTGACATCCATCAGAATAAGCCCTGGAATTCCACTCATCTACCGACTTTGGACCAAAACCTTCCAAGCAATTACAAAGAGGCTCAGATTCCTTGTTGCAGATTCCAAATGCCCCGCAGTAGGCATACATTTCACATTGCATCCTCGGCACAGCCCAAAACACATTCCATTGCTTGGCGGGCTGTAACCATGTTCTCTGTTGAATCTGCCCTCCAACATCCATGATGAGTAGAGATTTGAGAGAATTATTGTACAGAGAATACTGGAAATAGCTTTCATTTTCATTGTCAATATAACTATAGTTAAAGATATAATTCAATCTCATTTCAGGAACTAAGCTAAAGATTTGTCCGTTCCAAGGACCACTAGTCCACAAAATATTAGACATATCCCGTAAGATAAAAAATTGACTGGTTGAATTGGGGTCCAGCTCAAGAGAAAAGCAACCTGGCGCAGGATCTTCATTGGTTTTCCATGAAGTAAGACGTGTACTTTTTTTGGTGATTTTGTTGAATCCAAGCTTAGCACCAGGACCAGGGAGCCATATATGAGTTGGATGATCAAAACTCTGCCATAGCAGTGGGTCTGATGAACTAGGCCCATCTCTCAAAACAAGATTTCCTTCATCGAGAAGTACTGCTTCCAAAGAGCTTGAATTTGTAGAGCTCAAATTTGTTGACCATATCATAATACCGGATTCATTAAAGAGAACTAAATTACCATTTGATATTCTGATATCTGAAGTGTAAATATCAAAAACTGGTTTATCTCTATTTGCTACCCAAACTATGGTCTGTTCAGGAATGTTAAACCAAATTCCTACGTAGTATTTTGAGGAGTTACCTGGAGTGAAGAAACCCAGTATAAATTCCCCTGTTTCAGACGAAATGGTTTGCTTGCCGGAGATAGACTGATTTCCACAGATTTTACCTGCAGCAAAAGAGATATGTGACTGGAAACAGAAGCACACGAAGAGAAAACAAAGCTTGAACCATGGATTGTTGTTAACACCCATGGCTACAGCCTACAGAATAATTTTCCAGGCGAGATAGTTCTAATTTTGACAATAAATAACCCAAATATAATGTAAAGTCGATGGCTGAGTCAACCAAAAAAAGAAAAAAGATAGGAGAAGGAGGAGATAGTTGCAAACTTTGATTTTTAATCACATACAGATATTTCGTTTGATTTGACTTGCTTCTACCTTTCTAAATTGGTCACAGTCACACCAATTCATTTGCATTTTCAAACTTCAGCTCTTTTATTACTGACCCGTAAATTTTTGCCTGCAAGACTTTAACCCAGGCATTAGAAAGTCACCCATTTGTTTCCAAGTCGAAGAAGACGCCATTTTCATGGAGTGGATGAAACGTATGAACTATCAAGAGCCCCAAAGTTGTTCATTTAGTGTTAGTACGATGATATCTTCACTAGATCTTTTGGGTATGTGTTGTAAAGACATTAGTTGTTAGTATTGAAAGAAAATGTTCGAATGCAATTTGCACAATCTGCAGGTTCTAAAGGCTCTTATTAGAAGATATGTTCTGTAAAGACCAAAGACTATGGGAAAAAGAACCATCTTGCTCATCCAATAGCAAAGCATCATCCATGTATAAGCTCTCCCTTTAAAATTAATAATAATAATAATAAATTACAAAATTAAGTAATTGAGATTTAATTAATTTTTTGCTGTAAGTTTGGTGGTGTTCGCCTGTTTCTTGCCCTGTCTTTTATCTTCATTTAATTTTCAAGATTTCATCCCTAACCCTAAGAAATTCACCAAATTTCTTATCATATAAGTTATTTGGTTTACACCTATTATATTTGAAAAATACAATTTTATATATAATTTCCCATTTATGAAATTGGTTTTAACAATAATTCATTTATATTTCTAATTTTACAAAATTCACCATAACTAGAGCAAAAAATTCTATCAAAATTCTTGGGCTGCTTTATTTTAATTTTCTTGATTAGGTCCATTGCCCACAAATTCTAAAGAGAAATGTTTGAATACCATTTTTGAAAAATGGTTATAAAAAGAAGTGTTTAAATAAAAATTTATTTATACTTATGTTTTAATATCATAACTTGAAAAAAAAAAGATTTAAATTTAATTGTAATATAAATTATTAATAAATTTTAAATTTTAAATAATATCATTTTATTTGTTAAAAACTTTTGAAAATAGTTATTAAATAACATTATTTTATAAAATATTTTAAATTCAAATTTAAATAAGATGTTTTCCATATTTATAAAGTTAATATAAATTTATTTTTTAATTAATTAAAAAAATATAACTTTATCAAATTTAAATTTCATAATTTATAGTTACAATCTTAAATAATTTAGCACTAAATCAAGACCGCATTGACGATAAAATGACTAATTAATCAAGCTTAAGTTGATTAATCCTTTTATTTTTAGAAAGACTTTTGATTTTATATTCTGATTAATCAATAACATTATTCATGGATAATTTGAATACTTTATTTTAGAAGATATTGACTTTAGAAGATATTCCAATAATAATAATTATAATAATTTGAATATTTTTTTTTATTTTCATTGAGATGAAGGTAGAAGATTTTAGTGAGTATTTAGGCACCCACATCGGTTATAAAGTGTGTATGTAGTTTATATGAATTAGTATGTCTTGATAAAATTATTATAATTTATTGAGGAGTGTATCATGTTTTTGAACTATATGTGTACCTAACTTTGAGAAAAAAAAATCTTAAATTCAGAAGAGGAAAGCTGATATGTGTGAATGTGGCTCACTAGTATAAGTCTCTTGAAGAGATTGAGCATTTGAGCTTTCACATTAACTATAGAGGGTGCTTGTGTGTAATTTATATGAATTAATATATCTTAATAAAATTAATATATCTTAATATATCTTAAGAGACATGTCTTATACATGAATTACGTTGGTATTTACTTTTGGGTAAAAAAAAAATATATTAAAAATAGAAGCTTCTTATGCAATATTAAAAGAAAAAATTAAAAAAAAAAAAAGTCAAGAAAACTACATCTCCTTGAATGGAACGTTTCTTAGTTTGGGTACAGGCTTTGGCTTTTTCTTACGAGTTTCCATTCTCAAGAATTGGCTCAGTCCTTGACGCGTTCGAAATTTCGAATGCTTCTCTTTCTCTCTGTACAACTATAAAAATCTCTCCCTCTCTCTCGCCCTCAAGAACTCTCTCTCTCTCTCTCTCTCAAAAAAAAAAAAAAACAAGAGATTCTTTGGATTGAATTTTGTCCTCAGTTTCTGCAACTCTTTTCTCCACAATATCAGGTATACCCAGATTCTCTCTTCGCTTTGTTGATGACCGTTGATTCTGTTTCTATTTCACTTGTTTTCTTATCCTCTTATCACTCAAATTAATCTGGGTTTTCTTTAAATTCTTGAACTTTAGTTTGACCTTCTTGTTATTATTGTAAAGTACTTCCAATTTTCTCTTCTTATTTCTGTTATTGATGATCTATGCATCTAGTTTGACATTTAGTACCTTTTGTGAATATGTGTTTATGACCTTTCCTTCTCTCTCTTTCTCTATCGTTTTGGAATTGATCCCTTTCACTAATGTTCACGGATTCATACCCGTTTATTCTGTTTGGTTGGTGAGAAAACTGAAGATAGAAGATTTTCAAAAGTATTCCCTGTTTTCTGGCTTTTTAATAAATAGAAATAGAAATAGAAATTAATCAGTTTTAGTGAAGTCCTAATGGTGAGATGACTCTTAATTGTGTGCTTGTCTCTTGTTAAATATGATCGATGATTGTTCTTTTGGTTCGCTTTTGTTCTTTTGATCCTTTTTATGTTGCTTTTTCAAATTTTGGCATAATATCCTAGTAGCCTTTTCTTTTCAACCAGTTAAAAAAAGGGGGGAAAAGAGAAATTACGCTGCGGATTTGTTAACTTTTCACTATTTTTTTGGTCATGTGACCCCTCGGAAAAATTTTCATACCCTTTTTGAAATCCATCCTGCTATTTCAACTGTTCCTGTTGATGATTTTGTTCTCTAATAGTTTTTGTTGTTCTATAAAAACTTATTTTTCCAATTTATCTTTTTATCCTCGTCTCTTTGATTTTTTCCAATTGTAGAGTTTTCTTGTAGTCCTCCACAAAATTTTGTCAAAACCAAGCTCCCACCCCTCTCCTGGAAGGGAACTTTCATGTATCTAAATTGAATGCTCTAGAAATTCTGATTATTCATGTTGATTCACAGTAATTTCAATGTTGACTCTGTATCACATGTTCATTCCTTCATCTTCTGCAGAAATTTTAACTGATTATTCATCAGCTGCCTGATCTGTCTGCATTTTATTTTTGGGGAGAATGTTTGGTTTGAAAAAATCTCCCTTGAAGCTCGGCAAGCGTAGCAAGGTTGACCCTGAATATCCTGATCCTCCTCGTCCTAACCCTTTTGATTCTGATGACGAGTTGGACAAAAAGCAAACCCTTAAACCTTCAAGGAAAACTTCTTCAGAACCCAATCTGACTACACCAGATTTTAGTACCAATCCTTTTGATGATGATGAGGAAAGAGAGACATCTTCTTCATCTTTGTATTCCTTCAGTTCAGCTGCTTCAGCAGCAAGAAATAAGTACAAGAATGATTTCCGTGACTCAGGAGGACTAGAGAACCAATCAGTACAAGAATTGGAGAACTATGCTGTATACAAGGCTGAGGAGACTACAAAGGAGGTCAATGGCTGCCTGAAGATTGCTGAGGAAATCAGAGAGGACGCTACCAAAACTTTGATCACTTTACATCAGCAGGGGGACCAAATAACCAAGACCCATAATGTTGCAGTTGAGACGGATCATGATCTTAGTCGGGTATGACTTTTGTTTACTTAGTCTAAAGTAACTCCAGAAGTTAAACATTTAAGAGAGGGAAAAAAAAAGAAAAAAAGAGAGTATTCTAAAGTGACGTCCTATATCTCCCATTTCACTTAGATTTTCTTACCTAATATTATGCACTTCAGTGGTGTTAGCTCAGCTCTTTGAAATGGCATTTAAAGTTCTCTTTTATATTTTTTGTTGAAATTTGTTAGAAGCTTGATTCTGTTTTTTGTCATCAGTTTCCTATCAGATGATTGTCTTGAATACTATAGATCTTGGTGTATTATTAATCAACTGATTTACAGATATGTTAACTCAGTTTGTTCTTTTGAAATTTTTTCTGCTCAGTTTCACTTATGGCTAGAACTTATAAGACATGCTACAATTGATTAATCTTTTCATTTAAGTTTGGTTTACATAAACGCTGCTGATTGCTAGCAAGTCTTATTATTTTTTATCAGACTTCCGTGCTTGAAGCTGATCCCATATCTTTCGATTTACTTCTTGATTGAAATATATTATTCTTAAATATTTATTTAGTTTATTCTTTACATGTTGATTATAAATGTTGTCAATTGAGGATGTTGAATAGCATCAGCCTAAAATTCTGTTATTCCTATTAGTGTAGTATTACACCATTCCTCTTTCGGCATAAGAATATTCCCTTCTTGTGGCTCAGCAATCATTTGTGACCTAAGGAACATATTCATGGTTATTTTGATTTTGATTTCAGGGAGAGAAGCTTCTAGGAAGTCTTGGAGGCATTTTCTCTAGAACTTGGAAGCCAAAGAAGAATCGTCCAATTACAGGCCCTGTTATCACAGGAGGTTATATTTCCCAACTGTTGATTAATATTCATTTTCAAAATTTAATATTATACAGGTTTATGACCATATACGCAGAAAAAAAGGTTGAACTCTGTGCATGCTGGCTGCTTGTCTCATTTTTCCTTTCTTTTTTATTTACAATTTATTACAAGGAAAAAATGGGGTGCTGAAGTTGAAACAATATGAAAATCTTGGAACTTTACTTTTTATCATTTGAATTATGTGTGATTTATTTTATTTTACAGGTGATTATCCCAAAACAAGGGGTAGCCACCTGGAGCAGAGGGAGAAGTTGGGATTGAATTCTGCAGCCAAGGAACGGTCAAACACTCGAACACCTTTGGCTGAACCTACCAATGCATTCCAGAAAGTTGAGGTTTGTGTTCATTTTTAATTTCTTAAGAAATAGGTGCTTCTGGCACATAAAAAGTGCCATTTTATGCCGCTATAGAGTCTAATCTTTTTCTTCTTAAGTTTACAATATATTTTTTTTTCTTCTTCCTTTTGGTTAAGAATTTTCACATATATGCTTTGCTGCTTTCATGGGAGATCTTTCTCCTTCTCTGTTTGTATCATGTATGATGAGAATTATATCATAGTTTCTGCTTCTATATCTGCTGAAGTCATTTTTCTGTATTTCGTTCGTATGTTTAATCAATGTATCAGATCTAAAACCTGCAATGATTAATTGAATTAATTTGTCAATGCGGTCTAATTATTTTTCTCAATTTGGGATTATGCTAAAACAGTTGGAAAAAGAAAAGCAAGATGATGCGCTTTCAGATTTGAGTAATCTGTTGGGAGAGCTGAAGGATATGGCTGTTGACATGGGGACTGAAATTGAGAGGTTAGTTTTGTTGGTTAGCATTTCAGCATTATATACTTGTTTCTTTCTGATGTTGCTATTTTATCTTTCCTTCTTTTGACTCTGAAAATGCAAGAACTTCAACTGTCTGTGTCATGAAAAATGACGTGAAAATTAGACACTTTTGTGGACAAATCATGTCACTTGAACTATCAATTTCTTATCTGATCTTTTCTTGAGTTAATCCATCAATGAGTAAATCATTTTACTATGACTGCAGGCAAACCAAAGCTCTGGATCATTTCCAGGATGATGTGGATGAACTAAATTTCCGTGTTAAAGGTGCAAATCAACGTGGTCGTCGTTTGCTGGGAAAATAGAGTGCAGGTTGTTGAGTTTGATTGAATACTGCTCCACTGATAATGGCTTCCCCTTCCCTTTCTCACTGTTGTTCGCTGCATGTATGGGTTTGGATTTAGATTTTCTTCTATGATGTAGGAATATTTTTTCTTTATTCCGCCTTACAATTCATACAAGATTGGAAATTTGGCAATTCATTTTCAATGAGATTCATTTGCTCCTAAAGATACCCCTTTTTTAAGGCAATTTGTTAATTTATTGTTTAGATATGAAAACGGCTACTTCAAAAATGTATTTCCTTTGGTATAATAAGGGCAAAGGATGCCTGGAAGATCTATGCATGCATAAAAACAGTGTCTTGTGGTGGTGGAGAGTTCCTCTTACATGTGAGATTAAAAAAAATTGATTGATCCTTATTAAATGGTACACTTTATAGAAAGTGGATAAGTTGCCGACTCACTCAACACTGTACATATGAGGGACACAAGGCGTCCTTTAAAAAATCTCTCTCTCTCTCTCAAATTTTGCATGGTATACGTGCAAAGGAGAAAACTGAGCTTGAGAGCCCATTTATTGCACAAAGGAAAAAGAACTGTTGGAGACCAAAATTAGTGTTCAAATAGCTTCTTTCAACTCCCCATCAGGCCGGCACTGCCGCTTCATATATATAAATATATACAGACAACTAGCTTTCTTCATGCATTTAGTTGAAGTTTCATCTTCTTCTACACTTCCCCCACTCTTCTCAAACATCAACAACATGAAGAGATTTATTCCTTCTAAAGCATTTTCAGGCCTGCAGATTGTAGCTGTCATTTTTCTCTTGCTTATCTCCATGTCAAATGTTCAACCATTCCATGCAGTGGCACAAGTCTCCCCTACAATGGCTACTTTGTATCACAAGCAAGATCACCGCCACAGCCATCCCCATCACAGCCTTTTTGGAAGGTATTATCATTGTTCTCCGGCAATGGAGAAGAATGGCCCAAACTTCAGTGCTGAGAAGCGACGTGTTCCCACTGGACCAAATCCTCTCCATAACTGAATAACATTGATGAGTTTCATTTGCATTACCATGTATTATGGTTGTTTTAAAAGGATAGTATCTTGTTTTTATTTCATGAGAAATTTTCATGGCTAGAAAGCATCAACAGCGGAAGAACTTTAACTACAGCAACTAGTTTTCAGCTCTTCCAGTTTGTTGTAGTTTTCAGTTCTTCCGTTTTAGATTAAAGGAAATTTCATTACAGTCCATTACATTCAAATATATTCTATAAAACAAAGGGTAAAATATATATTATTTTGTAATTTACACTAAACATCTCATAGGTGCAATTTTTTATGAGAATGATAAAAAAAAAATTATTTGATAATACGGAGGTTAAAACCTTTTTAAGAAATTAGAATAAGTTGGTAACATTCCGGTTGAGCTGGTTGTTAAAAATGGTAAATTTCAATATGGGAAGGGAAGCAGGAGTTTGGTATCAGAAATCAGAATACCATTAAAACAAAGTAAATAAATACCACAGAAACCATACCAACGACAAGACCTGAGAAGCATTAAATCGAAAGCTGCAGGAGACATCAAATAAATACCATCAGGCATCAGCTTTTATTTTGCCTTTACATTGCTGATGCCAAGTTGCTGCAAAACCCGCATTCCACAGTTTTGTGTCTATTCCTTTAACGTACATCAATTAACTCTCTCTCTCTCTCTCTCTCTCTCTCCGACCATTCAAATTCAAGGCAGTGAAGAGAACCTTCGTGGGCTATAGTAAGAAACACTGGTATTTCATTTTCAAAAAAAGAAACACTGGTATTTGGTAGCCTCCATTGCAGTCTTTGCCCCATGGCTGCACAACTTGGTGCAGTTAACAAGAAAAAGGATCATGACTAGAGTACCTCATTTTTTATTTCTAATGCCCCCATTTGATTTCAACCTCGTTGCCTAAGGTTGAGGCTAAAGAGTTAGTCAAGTGAGCAAGTCGTCCCTATACCCACCATCCAATGGCAGGAATTCCTCATTTAGCGAAAATTTGACCAACATGCTATGAAATCCAGGCATTCTGGAGTAATGTTGGTTCCCCCTTTCTCCTAATAACCACTAAGGTATGCTGACTGACACGACCTAACAATATATATGTACGCTAACAGGGATTACAAGCATATAAAGGCTCTGCCTCACATACAAGGAGATCAAAGTCCAATATCATAGTAAGGTACAAAAGAACAATATAATTCTCACAAGAGCAAGCATCTAAACCCAACAATTACGCTCATACAAGGACTGTATCTCCTTAATTGTTTTGCAATAAGAGCATATACGCCCCTTGGCACATCCTCTAAGGCACGGATTTGTATTCATCCTCACTGAACCAATTGCCCCATCTCATAAGTGCAGATTTTCCATGTCCCTTGAGACACATTAATATTTTGACAATGGACCTTACCTTTGTTCTTCTCCTTAAAATATATAGGACTACCAAAATAACGCAATGCCATTGCATTCCTAAATGAAATCATGATGAACAAATAGCCTGAGAGAAGAGCGTAGTTCTAATAGAGCTCTAAATCTACCGTAACAATCATTCATCCAACAAAAGCTACATCTCCAATAGGGAATGTCAACACCTTCAAGAATAGGCTAATAATCCAAACAAAGGGATCACTAGAAGATCCTTTCAAATACAAAGAAACAAAAAGGAAAGGTAAAACAGCAGTATAAGAAACAAATAGACCTGGAAAAAAACAAATCGCATAGAAAACAAGTGCTTAACAAAAGAAGGAAGGAAACATGAGACTAATGGGCTTGAAACCTGAGATTCTAGGCTCTCAGCAAACCATTTAACGGTCTAGTTTCTTCCATTTTTATAAGACAACTTGAATTATGTAGAAAATGCTGATTGATAGTAAGATATATTATACAACAACTCTATTTAAAGATCACTAGATATTTGTGAGTTGGTCCAAGAAAATGATCCTTGCATCTTCAAGAAATTACTAACAAAGCTGGATCTCTGATTCAGATAGCATGTTTATCTCAACAAATAGCAATTATAAACAACATTACTGTTGAAAGTTGAGAATAGTGAAAGAATACTGGAATATTATGCAGCAAAAAAGGTAAGAACGAGTTCAGTGGGAGAAACTGGCAATGCACGTAGAAGAAAAACGCCACAACAGAGATTCCAGCCCTAGAAAATAGGCCTTCTTAATTCAGAAGATCACATCAATCGATTCAAAAATAGTTCATGTCTATTCACAAGCATATGATCCACTTTGCTCACATATTCAACCAACGTTTCCTCAAACTATTGTGTCAAATCTGCATGACCACTATTGTTATCTAATAAGGGACACATTCGTTCCACCAGAAATTAACACCTTAAATCCATATGAACATTTCTTTCACATCTTAGGTTCTACAGCTCAGACATTCCTGAAAAGGTGAAGCTGTCAAAGTTTCTTCAATGAAAACTGCAGCAGATATGTCTACAACTCAACTCAATTCAACTAAGCCTTCATCCAAAAAAAATTTGAAGAATTTGAGTCTAGATATTTATTTAAAGCGATTACTTTGGGACAGTACCACTCACTCCAGTTTGAAGTCCCTACTAAATAATTAGGTGCAAAGTGGTCGTCAAGAGACAGTATCACCAATAGCAAAATTGACTCAATGGTAAACTCAATCAATGTATCCTCACCATTTGCAAAAGTCACCGATTTTTTCTACATCCAGCACATGCATAATGCTTCACTATCCAAACTACAGTATAACTAGAACCTACCTTATGTCATAAATTGATAAAGTTCATCAACTATTCCAAAACATAGCTAAAGGATACAGCTTTTCCTTCATAATTAATACTATCAAGCATCGAATTCACCATTCCACTTGGAAACTCACAAATGAAAACTGCAAAACGTTAAATTAAAAACCACATAAAAAAAAGTATTGTAATTAACTCAATTATCACTCAAATTCCCTGATTTTTGGATACAATATTCCCTTCAGCCACAGAATTGTAACTTAAAATAAGCAACTAAAATTGGGAATTAAATCCGTATGAATTGTTCCAAAGAAGAAAGATTTCAGTTCTCATATGCCATTCAAAGTTTCAAACTCTCACTTCGAAAAACAAAACTTTCTAGTACCAAGAAATACAATAGCAGCAATTACAAAGTAAAATTAAGTTCAAAAAAAAAAAAACCCATCATCATTGTGAACGAGAGGGTTCTTTTTCTTTCCATATTTTATCTAATTAGAAACAGAAGAAAAGGAATTGGTTTCCATGACGCTCTTGATTTTGGGGGCGTAGAGAGAGTAGACGGTGGCTTGTCTTTTAGCGACTTCGAGCTGAGCCTTACCGTCAGAGAAAGCAGCGGAGATGGTAGAGGGGTCCGATAGGTTCCGGTTTTCGCAGAAAGCGTCGATGATGCGGCGCTTCGTGTATTCTCTGATGTTGTAATCGCAGAATTGGCGGGCTGTGCGTAGAAGAGAGCGGTACAGAGACAGGATTTCGGCTCTCGAAATAGCTGACAACGACGCCATTTTATTCTGCTGTATTCTCTTCTCCGGAGAGAAAGAGGGAGGCTGCTCCTGCTCTGGCTTATCCAAGATTTCTCGCCGATTGCCTAAGATTCTTTACCATTTTAATATACATATTAGATACACGACAGGTCGTTGTTAAAATTGAATTGCATATACATATTAGATACACGACAGGTCGTTGTTAAAATTGAATTGCATCCATTTAGTGTCTTTTTTGTAAGGTAAATTGCTTTTTAAATAAAAATATTATTTTAAATATTATTAAAAAAAATAGTTTAAAAAAATTATTTTATTATTTTAAAATTTTATAATTAATTTTTATTAAATTTAATTTTAAATTATTTTTTAATTAAATATATTTTAAAAAATAATTTCATCTGTGGCAATTTCAATACCAATATTAAACAGATTTTTAATTATATAATTATTTATTTATTATAAAAGATAATTAATTTATAAAATAAAATTAATTTATTATAAAAATAAAATAATTTAATAAAAAATATTATATTTTTCATATAATTTTCATAAATTGATTTTTTTAAAAAAATTATTAATTATGAAAAATTTATAAACTTAACATAAAAGTAAAGTTTCTTTTAACGTAAAAAACAAAGAAAGATACATATAATTCAATAGTAAATTTTATTAAAAAAATATAAAAAAGTTGCTTATTCATTATAACAAATTATATTAAATTAAAATAATTAATTGTGTTAAATAACAAATTTTATTAAAAAATTACAAAAATAAATTACTCATTAATTATAGCAATTTACATTAAATTAAAATAATTAATTGTGTTACATATAGTTTTCATAATACTTAATTTTTTTATTAAATTAATAAATTTTTTGCAATTAATTATTTTACCAAAAAATGTGGCAGTTCAAAAAAATTACATAAGATGAATTAAAAAATTTATTAAATTATCTTATTCTCCGTAATAAAATAAATTTATTTTGTAATAAAATAAAATACACCTTAAATTATTATCAATAAAAAAAATTAAAATTATTTTTTATTATATTAAATTATGTTATTTTTTTTCCAACTAAAAATGTAAATTGTGCAATATTAATATCAAATAACAATTAATTGAGATAATTGCAAAAATTATAAAAAAAAAAAAAATCATTTCCTCAACCCAAAACCTGAGTAAAGAATGATATAAATTTTAAATAGATTATTATGAAAAGTTAATTGAATAATACAAATTTTAATTAGATTTAAATTCTATTTTTTTATTAATTTAATATTCTTTATGTGAAGTAATTAATTTAAAAAAAAAATAATACCATTTTATTTAAAATTTATAAAGTAATATATAAAATTTTCATGAACTTTAAATTTTATTTCTATAAAACAAAGTAATAATCTAACTTTTTTAAAATAAAATAACAATAGAAGCCACCAAATGAAAATTAAATGCTGGTAGAAAAAGGCAACCTACCCAGTACCCACACAATCAAATGTCCCCATGAGACACACACATAGAGAGAGAGAGAGAGAGAGAGAGAGAGGTGCATAATATTCAACTATCAAGTGATGCATTGCATCTTATTCTAACATCCTTGCCTCATAACATAATAGCATAAGCTATAACCTGTCATAATTACAATTACAACCAAATTACACTTTCTGCAACTTCATATACAACACAGAATAATTATAAAGCTAAGTGCAGCCAGTTATGCACAAGAGGGAGCATCAAAATTAGGGAACACTACGAATGAAATGGACAAAGGACTTATATATATAGGAGAATTCACATTATTGTGGACAGGGTCCAATCTTGGGATGTCTCCACTTTCAGTGAGTTTTAATGGGATTCCATTTAGAACCATGGTTTCACTTCGAAGGTACCCATCTTTCGGAGTTAGATGATACTCCTCCCTGGTTGCTCCGTTGGATGCTTCATTTCCGACCCACGAAACTGATCTCTTAAGGTCACGCGTCAAAGAGTTTTCTTTCTGAATTAATTTCTTTTCCACGTGCAATCTCATTGTCATACTATTTCGAACACTGATTATAAAATCAGTCTGATTGCTTAAATTGATTAGCAGTAAAGTTATACCTGCCTGTAACACAGATGACAGTAGAAAGTAGTCAAGGCATAAGTCAATTCAATGAACTAAAAAAAATTCAGCAGAGGGCTTCGCAAGCAACTTTTAAGAGGTAAACGGACATGTTATTTTGTCCACAAGGTGTCAAATTTTGAGGCATGAGTAAATGATTCAAGGTAACATCAAAATAAGAAGACCACAGGCATGTACAGGAACATACAAGTGATTGCATCGATTGCTCCATTTCATGAAAAAAGCAATCTTCTTTTCCTTGGGAAAGGGAAAATGATTGGTCTCAAATGATAAAGCGATGTTGCTTTGTGGTCTAAGCACTATGTTTGTACTTTATACACATTTTTAACATCCATTATTAGCATAAAATTAACTCAAAAATTGCAAAGAAGTGTGAAGAAATTGATTTCCAGATGAATTTCAGCAGTATACATGTAGTGAAAACCATCTGTGTATCATACAGCTCTTACAAGCTTTAAGAACTCAATGAAATTCCCAGACTAAATATTGTGTAAGCTGGGCGAGAGAAAGCAAGGCACAAGCATATTTTAGTTCAGCAATAAGAATCTTATTTTTCTTTTGTTACAGGAAAGTGTGTAATAAAGCATAAAATAGACATTCCATGTAAAGTAAAAGCAATGATACTTAGAAAGCAAGCTAAATGTGCATGCCATATATCCCTAATCAATTTTAATTTTGACCTCAGGAGACATGAGCAAGTGGGTTTCCTTAAAAGCTAGCTTACTCTAAAGGAATGAACCACAACATGCTGGCAAGTCACAGAAGAAGTTCAGAGATGTGTGGCAACATAGTGGCCAAGAGGAACTATATTTGTGTAGGAAATGCAACTAGTTTGGGATGCTGTTTGGTGTTATATTTAGGTCCCCAAACGCATATGCGACTTATGATTGTCATTCAGTAACCAAATCAAAATGCAGTGATGGGGACTCGCAAAGAACAAACAAGGCCTTCCCAAGCTAAGCCCCAAAAAACCAAACATCATGTAGAATTAATGCTATGTTTGGCAATCAAAATATGACGGGAAAAGAAAGGGAATTATAAGAAGGAAATGCATGGAAAAGAAAGGAAGTGAATTTGTATCTGCTTCCATCATTTAGATCCCTTCTCAAAATGAGAAGTTAAATTTCTTTTGGTTATATTTTCCCTATCTATTCCATAGTAATGTTCATAAACTTCTAAAATAAAGGCTATATTGGTAAATTCTTAATAATTTCTCCTTATTTCCTTTACTTTCTCTCTACTTTGGAAGGAAGCTGTAAGTGTCCAATTTTCCTACACTTCCCTTTCCATTTTAAGAGCCAAATGACAGAATTTAGCACAACTTCTCTTCCTATATTTTCTCTCCATTTTTCTCATGACAAACACACTGTAAAGCTTTATTCAGATATAGCATGAAGCCAACAACTTTGTTAGGTTCCAAGTACCAACACATATGTTCATCATAGAAGCAATAGCCATAAGAATTGGGATGATTTATATCACGTTTATCTCAAGGCTCAAATCATGCCCCATTGTAGACCATACTATACACAAAATTGTAACTCTTCAAAATAGCTGTCTAATTCCCCTACAATGCCCAACTATTCAGAGCAAATAATTTGGTTATGAAGTTAAAACAGAGTGTAGCCTTACTCGTCCTTTTGAGCAATGGGCATAAGCACGCAGATGTGGTGAAGCATCACTTCCAACAGCTAGAACACCTTTCCCCATAAGCCGATGCCACAAAAGGGCACTATTGAGAGAATCCAATATCCACAAAAAGCAAAAACTTTGGATTAGACAAGTCTGACAGGAAAACAAAAACATACAATTAAAATTTAAAAATTTATCAAAATACAGTGAATATCAGCATATGTGAATTTGGTGGATCAAAGTTTGATACAGGATAGATTAAAAGTTGGACTTTTCAAATATGTCATAGGAAGTCAACCTTTACTATTTGTTAATGTAAAATGTGGGAAGTGGTGATAGGCACCATTTTGATGGTGACAATTTTTTTTTTTTTTTAACTAAAAGAAAAGGAAGAAAAAAGCTAAGCAAAAGAACCAAATTCTCAAAGAAGTGCACCCTATTGTACATGAATAGATCGCTACTCTAAGTTGCAATCTTGGTGACGAATTGGGCACATAAGATCGCTATATTTAATGACAATCTATTACCAAGGTTGCCATTCTAAATGGTGATCTTACATGGCATAATCCTTTCTCACAAGTCGACATTTTGAATTTCGATCTATCCTAATTCCTCCTAGCATCCACCCCAAACCTAAACAAAAAATAACAATTAAAAAGGAAATGAAGAAGCTAGCATATAAGCTCCACACTTGAAAAAAAAAAAGGAAGAAGAAGAAGAAGAAAGAATGAAAGAAAGAAAGAAAGAAAAGCTGTGCTCTTGCCTGTAATAGTCAGGATTGGGAACAAATGTGGTTGTATTGAGAAGACCATAGTTTCCGCCAATTAATGTTTGCCTGCAATATACCTTTGTATGGTACTTGGCTGCCATTCCAAGCTGATCTAAGTACCTAAAAGCCATATACAAACAAAATTAAAACTAAACCATCATCACTCCACATAAACACTATAGCCTGATAGTTAAATCCTTTTTTCCTCTAATAGAAAGCATAAATGGAAAACTTAGACCAGAAAGAATACCAAAAGCTATTCACGAAAGTATTAGACACATGACGACCACCACTGTTATAGGCACCTCCAGATTCTCCAACCCAAGCAGAAGCCCAAGGACCATTCTGTTGAATGGTTTGCACAATACCACTGAATGTTTCTGATATCTTGCTCAAATGATGGGGATCTAATATCTTATTCACAAGGTTGGGATCAACACCTGCAATAGGCAAGGAATTATATATTTTACAAGGAAAATGGACTTATAGATAATAATGCATTTGCCTTGCAATCAAACCCAATCCATCAGAAGAAAATACTCCACTAGATTCGAAGCCATACGTGGAGATTTCTGATTTATAAATGACATAACCTGTATTAAGACCACGTCAGACACACCTCCTAAAGGTTAAAAAGTAGGCAATGTGATCTAGAAGACTTCCTAATCAAGAATTTCACTTATATTGGATGATATAAGACTTTTGGACGGTTTTTAGTTTCATAATAGATGATAAGTAGTAAGGTCAGAGAAATTCTAAAAACTTGTAATTAAGAGCAGTATTTCATAGTTGATATATGAAGAGAGAAATATTATACTTACCAACATTGGTTTACATGTCTTTCTAAGTGCTTATTGGCACTGATATACTAGATTATTTATTTCACAAGAAGAAAAGAACAATAGATTTCTGGAATTCAATGAAACATGACTCAAAATGCAGCATCTGACTATGCAACTGGGTTTAATCTAGTAAGTCTACAAATGGTTATTACAGATGTTTATTTCCAGAAATACCATTTCAAACTGTTAACAGGCAAACATATATATTATTGCAATTTTCAACAACAAACAGATCTCACCATGATAGTAGCTCACCTGCACCTAAGTTGTATATATGATGAGTCATAACATTGACTATGCCTGAACCTGAAACCTGAAGAAGTTTAGCATACCACTGCTGGTTATAAAATCCTCCAGGTGCTACAAGTGAAGGTTTGAAATTAGATTTCTTATACAAATCCTTGATAATTTCTTTAAGGTTGATCACATCTTTCCCATAGAGTTCTGCACTGACACTGGCACCAATGCCACTTCCACTCAATTCATTACCTGCCACGGCAAAGGCAATACAAGAGATGATGTGCAAGACAATGACTCTAAACAGAAAAGAGCTGTGTAAATTTTATACCAAATTCCCATGAATCTAACTTGTATCCCTTTGAGACGGAGTAGTTCATAAAATCATAAGCATTACTTGAATCCCAAGCTCCTCCCCAAACACCCTTCCTGATCTGGTGCCTACCATGGAGGGCATTTAAGCTAAATGTCACAATGGCCCTGCAAATACAAAGTTAATCCACATGTGAGCACCTGAACCCCTCCCCCAATATCTTCCAAAGGCCCACTTTTTGGCATGAGATATATGTTGATGAAACTTAAATATGTAAAACCTCAAGAGGACACTAGTTGTAAAGGCTTGGGAATTCCTTTGGGAGGTCTCAAACTGAAAAGGAAGAAGAAACTTAAATATATGAGATAACTAGTGTGAATGAGCAGGATAAATACATAAGTGTCTGAAAACGGTCTAGATGGTGGAAAATTTTAGTGCCTAACCAGAAAAAAAAACAAAGAAAAAAAGGACTGCAATGCTTAATTTAAAGAGAGAATTAAAGAATGAAAGATGCAACATTGTTACCAAATACAGCTTATATTCTTGGAGGAAGGCACGTCCAAAAGAAGGATATTTTGCTCAATAACATTAACAAAGCAATTTTACGCTTAGAAGACTCCAAGAAATCAAAACTCATGGAGAAGTTTCAAATCCAAAAAATATCAATTATTTAAATACCCATTAAGCTTAATAATATAGCAACGTCATATATTGTACAATTTTAAATACTTGTAGTTCACATATTTAGATAAAAATTGAACAGATAAAGCTGTTTCTTAATTAAGTTAACTACTTTGGCATATTAGCATCAACAGTTTGTATTAGTGCATACATAATTATCTGACCTGATGATTGCATTTTTTTTTAAATTGGGAACATAAAGAAAGAGGAAACAAATGGTTCACGTACTAAAATCTTACCCTGTTCTACTGAATAAATGATTCAGCTCATCCCAACGGTTCATGTGTAAACATCCCTTTGAAAATCCAAACAACCCATCTTTCATCTTTCTAAATGGATGGCAAGTAGAATTCAAATTTCCTACATCATACAACACTTGGTCTTGCAAAGAACCTCCAATTCTTATCCTCAAGTACCTGAAAGCTATAGAGCAACAAAGACTACTAAATTATGTTCTATCTAAATGTTAACCACAAATGATGCAGATTCATCGAGCTTAAATAGTTCTTAAACAATGATACAAACCTTGGATAGCTTTTGCTAGAAGAGGATGAGACAAGTCCTGAAAACACCATAACAACACTATCTGGTTATCAAAATTCCTTCAATTCTTTATGCAGTTAAAAGAATTGAAAAGAAGAACCAATAAAATTATTCAAAAGCTGATTCAATATCATTAGAATAGTAGTTTATGTTAATTTGAATTTATATAAGTAATTAGATTGCTTTACACATCAAAATAACTAATCAATTTAATGTTGCAATCCAACCACTTATATATTGCCCTTTTATTTCATATTTTTCCAATGTAGGATTCCCAACAGTTTCCAGAGACTTACCAAATTTATGACAGATGAATAGTGCCATGGACATTGGTTGTAGTCACACTTATCATGAGGCCACCAATCAAGGGTAGCGCATATGAAATTATCATCAGTTTCAGCGGTTGTGACAGTCCCATCAACCACAATTGTAGCATGTTTAACATCTTGCGCAAATATGATAGGGAGAGAAGCCAGAAAGAAAAGCAAGGACAGGCAGAATCCCATTGGCCAATTAATTATGCTAGACTCACCACCACGTCAGCCTATTCAGGTGAACTGCAACTGAAATTGATATGAGAGAAATTTTCCCATGCCGCATGACTTCACAACTAAAAAATTTTCAAATTTGATTGGAAGTTCAAAGTAACATAAACTCTAGATATTTACAGCATCCCAGAAAAAAAGGGGAAATATTCAAGGAGTGTAAGGAGCAAAACTAAATTATGAAATCAGTAAAACAATTGCAAACTGTTAATAGTTAGATTCAAACAAAGAGGGAAACTTTTAGAATACAGAAAACCATTGCTTATATTGTAAATTAAATAGCTGGTCATCCAGGAAGTCCTACTATCACTGAAGTTGAGCTATAAATTTCAGTTTTAGGCGAAGTCCAAAGTTCATCAATTTGAGAACAGAAGGACATCTAGAAAAGAAAAGACTAACAAAAACAGAAACAGGAGATATAAAGATAGGATTTATAAGCAAAATCTGTTAATTGCCATAACAGATAATTGCGTTTCTTCCTGTCGGTTACAGAAGCCAAGAACGAAATGAATACCATTAACTTCAATAATTGCAGTTTTACCCAAACTAAAATAAACAAACCTGAAGATCCAAACAAAAATCACTAATAAAAGGCCATAAAGCAGCATTCTTGAAAAGTAGTAATCATTTACAGAAAAAACATTAACTGACCAAATCAAAGCTACCTTCACATCATTCAACAAAAGCAAGAAGAACCCAGTTGGAAACTGAACTCAAAGACCAAACACCCACCTCAGCATTAAATGACCAAGACAGCAGTGAAGCTCAATCCTGAAGCGATAAGCTTTTGAAGATAAAGCCAACTAATAAAGTAACGTCTTTTATGTAAAAAAAGTCATTTTCTTCTGTCCTTCTTATCTCTGCGCTCTTGGCTTATCTTGAATTTTCTTCACATTCCTGCAGCCATCCACCAGAAGCCAATTACTTTGGCTGAAATGAAATGGGTAGGTGTTAGGAGTTAATCGAATTTGGTTAAAAAGTGCAGGAGTAAGCATGAACTTTATGAGTGGTTAGGCATGTGAAACAGTTTGTTATCTTTCCAAAATAAAATTATATATATATATATATATATATATATATATATATATATATATATATAAAGGAGGCGAGCCTTGGCTTTGACATGTGTTTGAAATTTTGTGAAGTGAGAATCCAAATTGAGGCGCGTGAGGTCTAAGCTTCTTACCTAAAAAAAAATAAAGGGTCTAAGCTTCCTAGCTTTAAGTGGAAGTGATCCCTTCACCAAATCCCTCAGTTTGTAACAATTTCACTGTTTAAGAAAAACCCATTCTTAATTAATTTTTAACCACCATTCTGAATTAATTTAATTAATTTTAAATTATATTATTGTCATAACATTATTTTTTTATTCGGGTAAAAAATTAAACAAAATTAATTTTAATTAAGAAATTAAAAGAGTGGAACTCAAATTTAAGATTATTCTATGAGAAATAGGTGAGCGGATTTTTATATGGTGAATTTTCATTTTATTTTTTATTTTAATTTATTAATATATAATATAAAATTATTTATTAAAAAATAAAATATTATTATAATGTTATTTTAACAATACATTTATAATTTTTTAAATTATAATATTTAAATATATAAAAATAAATTATTTTTAATAAAAAATAATTATATATTATTATGCAGGATAAATTATGAGATTCATGGCAAGAAAAATGCCTTCCCTTCCCTGTCTTGTGTAAATTGAGTCAAAACGAAATTGAAAAAATTAATTCGAAATAGAAGTGTGCATTATTCAGTTAACTGAATAATCGAATCAAATTGATGAAATTCAATTATTTTGGTAAAAGTAAATTCGGTTCGATTCGATTTTTGATTAATAATAATAAAAATTTTCAGTTTAGTTCTCGATTATCGGTTCGGTTATCTTTGATTTGATAACCAAATTAATAAAATTTTAATTAATTAATATATTAATTATAATTTTATTAATATTATATTATTTATAATTATTATTTTTATGATTTATAATAATATTTAACTTATAATTATTATCTCATTAATATTAAATCATATTTATTATTTTTTACAAATAAAAAAGAATAAAAACATATTTTTATTAATATTTTATTAAATAATTAATAATATATAATATATATTTTATTTTTTTTTAATTTAGTTATAACCGACTAATTATTTACCGTTTCGATTAATTTTAATTTTATCTTAATTTTAATTTAATTTAATTTAATATTTTTAAAATTAATTAATAATTTAATTAATTAAAAATTTAATCCGATTCAATTTGATTAACTGAATGCTTTACTTAGCAGGAAACAATTTGCCATTCATAATAATTTATGGTAAAAAACAATTATTATTTATTTTTTTCAATGTATCTGAACAAAACGACACAGTAATTATGCATGTTGAAGAGAATAAATACATTAATCATGCTTGCTGTCTAGACTTTTTCTATTTAACGTGCAAAAGTTTTTTTTTTATTTATTTAAATATGATAATTTATTATATTTTGTAATAGTAAATGTATTTTCTAAAACTCAAAAAATTAATTAGCTTAATTTGCAAGTGTTTTCTTTTAAGTTCGAATATTGGAACAACGCCAAAAGAAGATATTTTCTTGTCTCGTAAGTCCTAAACATGAATTTATCTTTGATTCGACTGAAGAAATGTGAACGTTGAATTGATAATAATATGTATTTTTAAATAATTTTAAGTGCTAAAAATATTATTTAAATATATTTATTAAATTTTTTTTTTTTGAAAGATAATTGTATTTCATAAGTAAGCAAACCTTACATGAGTTAAGCTTAAAATTACAGGCTATAAACAAAGTTTGAAACAATTAAAGAAAATCCAGCCTATACCCAATCCGAAACCCATAACTCAAAAAAGGCCCAACAATCCGAAACCACTATCACCCAACCCCATATTATAAACCTAACTATTGCATAAATAAACATGCAGAAGGCAGCCACGGATCAAGGTAAGCGCCGCCGTCAAGTATATTGAGCAAATTCGGAGACTTTTGAAGACCGAAAAATGCAGGAGGCCATGCAAGATACTAAGACCTCAAAGACAATCCTCAAAAACAGTGAGTCGAGCCTTGAGTCTAGGAGACCAAAAGAACGCACGAGTCATTGGGTGCCGGAGAACCACAAACAGAAAGGGCGACACAGAGCTCTTTAGCTTTAATGGCTGTTAAGAGTCCGCTGCTGCTCAGGTGGGAGAAAGACTCCCGAGTTATCGTCAATCAATATAAATTAAATCCTCCCTAATCCCAGCACCAAGAACTGTAGTACAAAAAAGAACCCAACACCGTATTATCATGAGAACGAGAATCGCCAAACCTACCCACAACACAAGGAAAGCTGGAATGGCAATGCTGGGAAGACGCACTAGTCAGCAGATCAAACATCAATCCCTCGTGTTGTAGCCCAGATCTACATCCAACAAACCAACAAAACAATATTTACAACCCACCCGATGTGGGGAAGGAAACTCACTACCGGGCAGAAGAAGGAGGAGGCCTCCTCTGCCTGAGTGGGGCAAAGGAGGCCGCTAACTCAGCAAAAATAATGAGTCAGAGAAAAGGAAAAATACTGAGAAAGGGAAGAGACGATATTTAAAATTTAATTATTTTTTAAACAAAATAATATTTAAAAATTTACTATAAAGGAAAAACAACTTACTCGTTTTTATAGCCGGCTGATTTGCAAGGTTTAATATATCAAATTTTTACTAAAATTAAAAATATTTTAATTGAAAACTCATTATTTCAAGGAGAATAATGTTTAATGCAAATATAATGCATATTTATACTAATATATGATTTTTTTAATTAAAATATAATAAAATTAAAAAGAAGCCATTTAAGTAATTCTTAAAGAATTAAATATAATTAATTTGAAATAATAACATAAAGGCTAGATGAGTATATATTAAGTATTTATGAATAAAATTTTCAGTTTGGTTTATTTTTCTTTTGGGAAGATAATTAAAAAAAAAATCTGTAATATCACTTATCATCATTGTCAAGAAGGGTAAAATTTTGCTTTTTAGTATAAAAAAAAATTGTTTATTACCTTGAAATTGGTATTTACTGTTTGGTAAAGCTGGGCTTTAAAAAAAAAAAAAAAAGAGAGTTGCACTTTTGCTATCTTCTTCCTTTGGAACAGTATAAAATCTCACATTTCTCTATTCCTTCTTTCCTCTTATTCCCACCAAAAAAAAAAAACCCTAACACAAACACTCTCTCTTTCTAATTTCACACTTAGATGGTTAGTGCTTCCACAGGAATTTATTTTCTTATTTCAACCTTTGAGCTGCCATTTCCCTTAATATTTCAAACCATTTCCCCCCCTAATTTGTTGAAATAAAAATCCAATCCTGTCTTCCGCTTTTTCCACACTCGTTGATCTTCCATTTTACTCATTATCCGTTTCAATTTTGATCGTCGTGATCGTGAACGATTAATCAAGTTTGCATTTTGTTGCACAATTTGAGAGAATTTTAGTACTTCTCGTTTTGTAAATTTAGCACTTTTTATGAGAAATCTAATTATACCCTTTTGTAGATTATTGGTTTCATTTTCTTCTTAGAAGCAACTTGTTTGTGTGTTGATGGAGAACATTGGAGAGGCAGTGGATGATCAGGGCTCAGGATGGTTTGAAGTGAAAAAGGTGGTGTTACTTTGTCATCGATTCTTTTGGCTCCCATCATTATATGTCTCATAATTTAGTTTTTAATAACTGGCTTATGTTTAAATATTAAGACTGTTAATAAAAAATAAATAAATAAAAAAAACTGAATCCTGGGTCCTATGTTTTATGTTAGTTTTGTCCTCAAGAAGGATGGAGTAGATTCTTATATATACTAATTTCTTTGACAAACACTGAAGTTAGATAAGGGTAATAAAATATGTGCTTTTTTTTGTTAACTGTATGATTATCTGTTTATTTAGGAAAAGAATATCAAATTTCAATTTTGAAAACTAGTTGTGATCACATTTCAATGAGTTGGTTTAAGGAGTTGTGAAGTACTGGTCAACAGTTGCTTAGTTCGCTCATCACTGACTGCGGCAAGCGGGCCCTAGAGATAGCTCCTCTGACAACTAAATGTTTAATGGAGTCTCTGTTTTCCTACTGGAGTGTGCTGCATGTATGTTTTTAGTGATCCTGCATCCAACAAGTACATGACCTCATTGTTTTGTTAAATGATAAGGGGTTTCTGCAACCTATTTTTTATTGTGAATTTTGCTGTCAGTCTGTGCCTTCTCTAATGAAGTCATTTTTGAAGTATTTGGTTTTTTGTGCAGTAACTTATCATCATGTTTATTTATGAACCATACATATCATGACTTTGTGGCTTTTCTAAGACGGAGTACCAAATAAAAAAAATAAAATAAAGCTGCGTGCTTGTCCATGGGCATAATTTTATTTATTTATTTTTTAATTTTTCCTCCAGAAGCATAGAAGTAGTGCAAAGGTTTCCATGAAGAGTTGGTCCGGGGGATTTTTAGGAAAAAATAGTTCTGGTTTTCAGCTTAATCAGCCCTCATTGGGTGAAAAAAGTGGGAATTTGTGTGGACAATATAGATCTCGGATTCCAAAGGCAGGAGCAAATCTATCCATACATGACTGTGATGATGTTGCTAATTCTGCTTTAGTGTCAAATGAAAACGAAAATGATGTCATCTGCACTGATAAAGCAGTGGTTAAACAAGACAGTGAAGATGGCAAGTCGCCACAGTTGTCTGGTACTAATTCCAGTGCTAAAAGTGGAAATATTCAGAAAATATTAGATACAGAGAAGCCTGATGTGTTTCCCAAAATCAAATGGGGTGATCTAGAGGATGATGTTTTGGTAATGCATCATGATAATAATTCTCGAGCTGCTTTCAAATTTGCTGATACTGGAGGTAATGATTTAGCGGCTGGGAAGCTTGAGAACAGTTGTCTTATGGTTTCTGAAGTTTGTTCTTGCACCAACCTCCAAGAAAACAAACTGATGACAACATCTGTAGATGTAGATATTTTTCCTAATCAAACTGTTGCCCCCAATAAGGAGGACATAATTGAAATGAGTGACATGATTGGTCCAAATGATGTTTCAAATAGCAAGGAAAAACATAGTGAACATTTTGAACCAATAGATACTTATTTAAGTTCTACTTGTCAATCGAGTGAGGCTGGGATAGTTTTGACACTTCAGGTGCCTGCTGTTGTTTCTGATGTAAATGATTCAGAAGTTTCTGAAGTATCAGTTAGAAGTAGGAATTTAGCAGTGGTTCCACGGGACAGTGGGTCGATTCTTACTGGAAAGTGTGATCCTGAAATTTCTGGTGATGCTGGCATTGTGGTGAAACTTCAGTTGCCTGTCGCATCTGCAGTAAATGAGTCAAAACCTTCTGAATTATCAGTTACAAATGGGAATTCTGACACGGTGCTGATTCCTCTGGATGGTGAATCTCTTCTACCTGAAAAAAGTGATCCTGAAATTTCCAGAGATTCTGGGATAGTGGTGAAACTTCAGTTGCCTGCTATATCTGAGGTAAATGAGACACTAATATCTGAAGTATCTGATATAAATGGGAATTCAAATCCAGCAATAGCTGCCCATAATATTGAGTCACTTGCAAGTGAAAAGCATGGACCTGAAGTTTCAGGAGAATCTAGAGTAACAGTTTCTGCTGAGGACTCTGAAAAAAAAAATGAACTGTTGAAGGCCCAGAGTATGAACCCCCTTGAAGAAGGTGACACAGGTGAAAGCAAAGAAAGGTTCAGGGACCGACTTTGGTGCTTTCTGTTTGAGAATCTCAACAGGGCTGTAGATGAACTTTATCTTCTTTGTGAGCTTGAATGTGATGTGGCGCAAATGAAAGAGGCCATTCTTGTTCTTGAGGAGGCTGCATCTGATTTTAAAGAACTGACTACTCGAGTGCAGGAGTTTGAGACTGTGAAAAAGTCCTCTTCTCAATCATTTGATGGGATTCCAGTTCCTTTGAAGTCTGACCATCGCAGGCCACATGCTCTCTCATGGGAGGTAAATGCTTTTTTACTTTTCTTATGAATGTGACAATTTTAATTTCAAATTCTTTACTTACAGGCGCTGTCAAATCTAATGCTAGAATTTGGCTGATAGTAAAAAGGGCAGGAGGGCAGGGGTTGTTTCATGCAATGAATAATAAATAAATTAAAGAAATTATCAAAACTGAAATGATTTCCAATTCTATTCTGTTTTGACTAAAGGAGAAGTTCCACTGGAGTTATATAATGCAGTTCTTATTATCAATATTGTCAATATTAGTTTTCTACTACGTCTGAGTCTCTGAGATGAAAATTCTTTGACAGTTATCAAATCTGAATTCTTGCTATAATTTGGAGCCTAGGAAAACATAGATAGAAGGAAAGTAGTTTCTACCGTAGATAAATTTTAATTAAAAAGTGAAAAATTAGTGTGAAAATAAAGAAAGTATAATAGTTAATCATAAAACAGATTTTAAGATAAAATGTTATTTTAATGTATTTTTTATTACTTCTGGAATTGATTTTCTTTGATTATTTGTTCTTCTTTTGAGTGTTTTCAGGTTTTGACAGTGTTCAGTTTCTAATTTAATAAAGATATATAATATGATTTATATGTGGTGTCTGCATCTGCCTGCAGATGTAAATCTTCATTGTGCATCAGTAATGGGCGGAATTCATCCTCATAATTCTTTTGGTTTCCTTTGTACTTGTGGCATCCATCTTGTTTCAATGCAGCTTGTTATTAAAAAAGCCTGCATTTACTGTGCATCATTTAATCACTTGGATTTGTGAATTTGTGCTCCCGTTTACTTCTATAGGCTTGACTTCTGTTTGTTGGTGCTGGTAACTATTCAGTTAGAGGGTGGTAACTAGTGGAATGATTTATGTATTCCTATTGGCAAGTAGTCACTAGTCAATTAGAGGATGGTAATCAAAATGTTCTCTTTTCTAACGTTGGAAGTGAAATGCTTAATGTTTTTATGCTAGGTATTCTAAAAGCATATTTATTTTCACTAGCTCTCATATGAAATTGGTTAGTGATTTCTTGCTCAGTACAGGTTCGGAGAATGACTACTTCACCTCACAGAGCAGAGGTATTATCTTCATCTTTGGAGGCTTTTAAGAAAATTCAACAAGAAAGAGCTAACACGCTTCCAGCCAATAATGGAAAAACCCTGGTACTTGAGTGTTCTAATCACCAAAATGTATCTGATGATAATGTGAGGAAATCAGCAGGTAAAAAGGATATGATACTCAATGCTAGAGATTCAATAATAAAATCAAGGAAACAAAGTGGAGGTTCAGATTTCACTCAGGGTAGTTTGAATGTTGAGAAGCGGAATGTTGAATTAGGCAGGTCCAATAAAGTAAACTTTGTGCAAAATGGTCATGTTCATTCACATAACTCATCCTCATCCTATATCAATATGTCTCGTCTGCCTTCTAGAGATACTTCTGCTGCCTCTGGTGCTGGAAAGAGCAAAAGAGAATCTGAGTCAGACAAGCAACTTCATAAGAAAGAGAAAAATTTGGCTGAAAATACCATTGAGAAAAACCCAAAACCCACTGAACCCCCTCGGAAACAGATTCCACTTTCCGAAAAAGATAAGGAAAAGAGAAATTCTGCTTCATGGAAATCAATGGATGCATGGAAGGAGAAGAGGAATTGGGAGGACATACTTTCATCTCCTTTCCGTGTCTCATCCCGCATATCACATTCACCAGGTATGAGCAGAAAAAGTGTTGAGCGTGCACGTATTTTGCATGATAAACTTATGTCTCCTGAGAAGAAGAAGAAAACTGGTTTAGATTTGAAAAAGGAAGCAGAAGAAAAGCATGCACGGGCTATGAGGATTAGAAGTGAGTTGGAGAATGAAAGAGTTCAGAAGCTTCAGCGTACCTCTGAAAAATTAAATCGAGTAAATGAATGGCAGGCTGTACGCACTATGAAGTTACGGGAGGGAATGTATGCTCGCCACCAGCGTAGTGAATCTCGACATGAAGCTTTTCTAGCTCAAGTTGTCAGGAGAGCTGGCGATGAAAGCAGTAAAGTTAATGAGGTTCGTTTTATTACTTCCTTGAATGAAGAAAATAAGAAGCTTATGTTGCGTCAGAAACTTCATGATTCTGAGTTGAGGAGAGCTGAAAAACTTCAAGTGATAAAAACAAAACAAAAAGAAGATATGGCTAGAGAGGAAGCTGTTTTAGAACGAAGAAAACTTATTGAAGCTGAAAAGTTGCAGCGTCTTGCTGAGACACAGCGGAAAAAGGAAGAGGCTCAAGTTAGAAGAGAAGAGGAACGCAAAGCATCAAGTGCAGCTCGTGAAGCAAGGGCCATTGAACAGCTTCGGAGGAGGGAGGAGCGTGCCAAAGCCCAGCAAGAAGAAGCTGAATTGCTGGCACAGAAATTAGCTGAGAGACTTAGTGAGAGTGAACAACGTCGTAAGTTTTACCTGGAACAGATACGGGAGAGAGCATCTATGGATTTCAGGGATCAATCTTCACCTTTATTGCGCAGATCCATTAACAAGGAAGGCCAAGGCCGATCTACACCAACTATCAGTGGTGAAGTGTATCAAGAAAACAGTGTTACAGGTACAGGAGATTCTACTTCTACTCTTGCTGCAGGAAATGTCACGCTGCAGCATTCACTGAAGCGACGGATTAAGAAGATTCGGCAAAGACTTATGGCTCTGAAGTATGAATTTCCTGAGCCTCTAGTTGGTTCTGAAAATGCTGGTATTGGATATAGAACTGCAGTGGCAACTGCAAGAGCAAAACTTGGGAGGTGGCTTCATGAACTTCAAAGACTTCGACAGGCAAGAAAAGAAGGGGCTGCAAGCATAGGCCTAATTACTGCTGAGATGATCAAGGTACTTGTTTGTTGCTTTACACACACATGCACACTGACACTTGAATAATTCTTATCAAATACACACACTTTCAAACACATATGAAAGTCATTTATACTGAATGCTCAGACAACCAGGGTGTATGATGCTCAAAAGTTTAGAAATCTGCACTGAATATAGTTTCAGGAAATAAGATTTTAAAGCTCTGAGTTTTATAGTAGTATTCAGAATTGTCTCTTGCTCTAATTTCTCTTCCATGCCTTAACATATTCCTGGGGCGCTTTTGATGGCATTTTGATTGAATCTGTGGTGGTAAATATCAGAAAACAACTTTATTTAGCTCAGAATTGCAAATTGCATGGCTACTGGCTAGTGCATCATTTGTGTGATGAGTTTACAACTTTCTACTTTCGTCATTACGATTCATTGACTGGAAACATTTACCACTTGAGGATTCATTGGCTGGAAACATTTACTACTTTCATAGTGAATTGCATCATATGAATGTAGTAATTGTGCCCTTGTCATATTTTTGTAGCATTGTAGTCAATTTCTTGTAGTAATCATTAATGGTCATATAAGATGTTAGCAGGACATCAATGAAAGCTTGTAATCTGATGTATTTCATGCTGAAATGTTTTGTTGACAGTGGCTTATGGCTTCTCAATTACCAGCTTCTATGTTATTCTCTACTTTTACTTCTTCACAAGGGGTTGCCAAAAATTATATCGAATATCTAATTTATTGCATTCTAAATGCTTTTGTGAATCAGTTTTTGGAAGGAAAGGAGCCTGAGCTGCAGGCTTCTCGACAAGCAGGTCTGCTTGATTTTATTGCCTCTGCGCTGCCTGCTTCTCATACATCAAAACCTGAAGCTTGCCAGGTTACAATACACCTTCTAAAACTTTTGCGAGTAGTCCTTTCTGTACCTGCAAATCGGAGTTATTTTCTAGCACAAAATCTTTTACCCCCAATCATCCCCTTGCTGTCTACTGCCCTTGAGAACTATATAAAGATTGCAGCATCTTTAAATGTCCCTGGGATTACCAACCTGGGATCAAGCAAAACATCAGTTGAAAATTTTGAGTCAATCTCTGAAGTACTGGATAATTTCTTATGGATCGTTGGAGCTGTTATTGGTCATACAAGTTCTGATGAACGGGAACTCCAAATGCAAGATGGCTTGCTGGAGTTATTGATTGCTTACCAGGTTATTCACCGGTTGCGAGATCTTTTTGCACTTTATGACAGGCCTCAAGTGGAAGGATCACCATTCCCTTCTTCTATTCTCTTAAGCATACATCTGTTGGTCGTTTTAACATACAGACCTAAAACCTATAGTTCCATTGACTGGGAATCTTCTCCAATAGTAACAGTTCTTGGATTTGACAATCAAGAAGCCAAGCCAGCAGATGTTGCTGATTTTGTATATTCCACTGCAAATATGACATCTGAAGAATGCAGACCTCCACTATCTGTATTAAATGGTAGTGCAGTTCCAGATGTATCAGAGGATACACCAGTACATGAATCATGTAGTATAGATAAGAGTGATGAGTCATTATCCATTGGCAAAGATGGTGAAAAGAAGCCAACTTATAGTTCAGCGGAGTTGAATGATGCCGATATTAACTTGAAAGACGTTTCGAATGAATTCAAAAAATTTCTGATTGAGGAGAAGGATGAAAAACACCTGGTCAACATTGGTGCAGAGCAAAAGAATAATAACATTTTAAGTATGAAGCAGCCAGTATCTTCTCTTCTTTCTGCCATATCTGAAACTGGACTAGTCAGTCTTCCCTCTTTGCTGACAGCCGTGCTATTGCAGGCAAACAATAGATTGTCCTCTGAGCAGGTAAATTGTTTCCAGATGCCAATATATCTATACACCCTTGTTGGTTCTAATTTTTTAGTGAATATTTGACTGCTCTTGGGAATTTTGCATATGTAGACTCTTATTAGTTTTATCTGTTCTCTCATTTGTCATATTCTACTTTAGTCAAAACTGAGCTTGGTGTTATCTTTATTATTATATTTTTTTTATTTATTTTCATGAATGTCTGCTACAATTTATCTTTTACTTTTTTTTTTTTTTAATGTTCTCTTTTAGGATTCCATGCTAGTAGCGTGTGTGTTCAATGTGAGGATTCTTGTTCTCTTTCAGGATGTCATTTTATGTTCTCATGTTCATTTTGGTAGATCATAGATGTTTCATTTTCAGTAGGCTGACATCAATGGTAGATGTTTATCCATATCGTTGTATTTTTTTTTTTTTTTTTTTTTGTGGCGCTGAAGGTTTTCTTTGTACATATGTGGCTGAGGGAGAGATGATTAAGAAAGAACTACTTGAGAACACTTTGGAACCTAGAGGTCATAGGTTAACTAGCACCCAATCATATTGGATGTTACTTCAGTAAGAAATAGTAAAAAAGCAAATGACAAAAAATAAAAACTTACTTCTGAAAGCAGGCATTAAGTCCTCAAATGGAAGGTTTGGAATGTGACAAGTGCAAATAGCCCATTTGGAGTATGTGAACTTCTCATGGATGTCAAGTGTTTTTTCCTGTTACATTATTTTTGTAATTTTATTTATGCTGACCTTGTGACAGAGCTCTCTATAGTGAAACGTATTACAAATCGCTAAATATTTCTTTTTTTTCAGGGTTCATATGTCCTTCCATCTAATTTTGAAGAGGTTGCAACTGGAGTGCTGAAGGTTTTGAACAATTTGGCGCTTTTGGATATTTCATTTATGCAGAGAATGCTAGTACGTTAATTTCACTTATATTGGCTTTTAGATAAATGGCAGTGCCTTCTGATTCTGAAAGATGATTTGATAGGGCTTCTTTCAACATTTTATGCATATCTAAGATTCCTCCTACTAATTAGTCCCTGTATTCCCAAATTGTTCACAGGCTAGGCCAGATCTGAAAATGGAATTTTTCCATTTGATGAGTTTTCTTCTTTCTCATTGCACTAGCAAATGGAAAGTAGCTAGTGACCAGGTAATTTTTTGTGCCACAGTTCTCAACTTCATGCATACATAATAAATCCATATAACCTGCTTTATCTTAGACTAAAAGAGGGCTATATAGTTAGTCAGTTGATGTATGAATAACTGTCCCATAAAACAGAATACATAAATGTGAAGAATCTTCTTGCACTTATTCTAATGCATGCATAAATGTAGTGAATCCATGATTCAATCAATGGTAGGAATCCTAGGAGCCTTCAACTGGAAAATTATATGCAAGAATATTAACTGATCTGTGAGCAATCTTTAGATCTATGGTAGATGTGAATTTGAAACAAATTATTTTGGAGGAAGCTAAGACACATTTCTTGGGTTAAAATGGGAAGAGTGATGATTTTAGTTGCACTATCATACAATTGTTTATGAAGTATGTTTTTCTGGAGCATCTGCATCTAGCTAAGGACATATGGAGGCTCCAGTTAGACAAGTAGAGCACATTAGGTTAGAAGATAGAAAGAAAAAAAGGGGTAGACCTAAATTGACTTGGAGGAGAGTAGTACAACATGACCTAGAAGTATTACACATTTCTGAGGATTTAACCCAAAATCGTTTAGAGTGGAGAAAGCGAATCCATATAGCCGACCCCAAATTTTTGGAATAAAGGCTTAGTTGAGTTGAGTTTATCTGCATCTAGCTAAGTTTATCTGCAATTATCAGGTTGGGTTGCTGCTGCTTGAATCTCTTTTGCTTCTTGGTTATTTTGCCTTGTTTCACCCTGAAAATCAAGCTGTCCTCCGGTGGGGAAAGAGTCCTACAATTCTTCACAAGGTCAGTAAAAAGTAACAGTAATGTTCTTACCTAACAAAAAGTTATAGATAAAGTTTAATTGTTTACCTGGAAGAAAGCAGGTATGCGATCTGCCATTTGTGTTCTTCAGTGATCCTGAGCTGATGCCGGTTTTGGGTGGCATGCTGGTTGCTGCCTGTTATGGGTGTGAGCAGAACAAGTCTGTGGTTCTGCAAGAATTGAGTATGGATATGCTACTCTCCTTGTTAATGTCTTGCAAAAATGTTTCACTGGCGGTTCAAGCCAATCAAACTTTGGACAATTTGCCAATTGAGGATTCTGGCGAAAGTAATCAGCAGAATTCTGAACTGAAAAAATCTCACGGTGATATTCCATTGAGATCCAACCGTTACAACACCAAAAGCACTAGGGTGTCTTTGGGGAAAGCTAGTGTTTTAGGAAATACTGTCAGAGGCAGCAAGATGAGAAGCCAAAGAGATTGTAAAGCAACAAAAATTGGTGAAGAAATGGCCTTGAAGCATAGTCCACTGGCTCCTGAAACTTCTGTGATGTTGCATTCTAGGTTCCCTAGTAGCTTCATTGACAGAGTAGAGCAGTTCTTTTCAGCAGGCATCCCCAGTGCGGGTGAAGTTTAATTCAACCATGGCATAACTCTTGATCTTTATATAGATATTGCTGCACATGCTATGCCTTGAGGGACATAATCCCACTTAAATTAATCGGTGGGGTTTTGTCTGAATTTGGCAGAATGATTAGCCGAGACCATTCATAAATGGGAAAGTTCCTAATTTCACTGATGAAGGCAACTTCTGGATCTTGGATTGTGGCAGAGGAAACAATAATTTTGGTACTAACACAAGCCAAGATCAAGATTGACTAGAATTTAGGTAATATTCACTTGTAAAACGCTCATCACTTTATAAAGTTGCTTAATTTTCAAGTTTTTATTTAAAAGCACGCAGTGTTCAAAGAGCAACGATTTCTGTATGAAGGCTTTGCTTTTGCTGATGTTGATTTTAGTAGTAACGCTCCTATATCTGCCTTCTTAAAATGCAAGCCGGTAAGTGTTACTTGGCCTTAGTTTTGTCTGGTGTTGCCAATGTTCCGAAAGTAATTAGTAGGCATCCATAGAAATAATGTCAAGGGAAATCACACTAAAATATCTTTGGCTGACTGGTCTCATCAATTATAAGGCTACAAAGAGAGTAAAAGATTGAACTTAACAAATATTATAAGAATGTTCGCTAAGAATTGTAAATGTTACAAAAGTTAATTAAGAATGGCAATCATGTTTTGATGTTCATCTTCGTATAACTTCACATAAGAGTAATAGCTACAACTCTCAATTCCCATTAGTTAAAAAGGAAAAAAGCGAGAGAAAAGAGGAAACAATAAAATCCATCTTTTCATACATGTCCAGGAGCCGTTGTGGAACCTCAAGTTTAATTAGCTTTAATATTGCAACTCTTTGAAAAAATTTTGAATAGACAGGAAAAGTTGGCATTCTGATGCACCGATAGATTGCTCAAAGCTTTCAGATGTTTTGCCATTAACTGTCTAAACCTGAAATTATGTGCCTTCATCAATCCGAGCCAACATCAATCCCTTTTTGCTTTAGAAATTCTTTGGCCTCGATGATGTCCTGCCAAAATAAAACAAAAGCTATAAATTCGTGAATCTTAGAGAATATAGAAAATTTTGCTTTCTAACTACAAAAAAGGCTTATGATAAGTCCTATAAAAAAAAACTAATGATTCTTGAAACTTCTTTGTGCTATAAGAAAATAAATACAACACATAGAGATGTTATTAAGGTCACTCAACAATTGAACATGCTTGTAGACAGAGTCATGAAAAGATATTATCACAAGTTGGGGGGAAAAAAAAACCATAGATGGTCACTCGTCACAATGCTTATTTATCTGTATCTAAACAAGTAGATGACATGAAAACAAGTGGATAATATTTCACTTGAGTGATTTAAAGCAAAGCTGAGTGATTTAAAGCAAAGCCATCTTAAATTTAGTGAAATTGTATAGATGTAATAAACCATTTGAGCATAATAGGGGCTCACAACATCTCTAGTATCACACAGTCAGCACCCATATTATATAATATGCTTCATTAGCATGGAATCCCGGTGGTTCTTTGGAATCAAGATGTACACACTACACACCAATTGGCATGCAATAAATTTTTGAGATATTTGGTGCCATGTTGACATAAACTGTCAAGCATTTGTAATATACAATAGAATTGAAAGCAAGTGCCATCTTGTGATTCATTGGAAGAATTACAGACCAAGCAGAGTTTGTGAAGATAAAGTCTAAAGTAACAAATCACCATCTAAGAATCTTTTAAATTGGACAAAAAAACATGCAGATTAGCTGCATCTTTCCAACTAAATGGGGAAAAAATCAATAATAGCCCACAAGATAAAGTTGAATAGCAGTACAATACCTGCTGCAATAGTAGTGCTTCTTGAGGGCAAGTTGGAAATCGCATTAAACCAATTCCAACCATTAATAAACCATAGCAACCCAACGATACAACAAAATAGATGGGTAGCTGAAAAGAAGGAGTCACAAAGCCAGGTCAGCCCAAGCAGCAAGAAAAATAAACAAAAACATGCGGATAAACAAAATTTAAACATGACTTACCAACCAAGTATGGCTATGAGGAATAATAGAGGTCTGCAAGAGGCCAACCCAAATGGAAGAAATGGCCACTAGCAAGGCCATAATCTTGACAACATGCTTCATTGGGCAGGTAATAAGATATGAAAAACACAGCTCTGTCCTGATCATTTTTAAAAGAAGCATCTCATTTGGGCAATACATTAAAACCAAAGATGAACAGTAAGAGTTAATTTAGACATTAAATTCTCAAAAAGTTGGTCTTTTTCTTATGAGATTACAGCAAGAATCAATCTTTTTGCTGTCCAAAGCTCCTATACAAGTTTAGTGCTTAATTGGATTACTACAGGAATGAACTGCTAACAAATCAAGCAATGCGCTTGCGACACTTGCATCCAATCAACTCAAAAGACAAGGATGCTAACCCTAAACATTAATCGATCTTTATAAGAGAAATCAACAAAACGGGTATGAAAAAAAATAAAAAGAAAGAGAAAAATCGATACCACATGCAAGATTTGTAAAAGGTAAGTTGGCGAATCAAACGGGATCTTGACTTCTTGCAGCTCTGAGAGGGACTAAAGTTGAGAAGGGGGTGCAATGTTAGGTCTTCTCTGATCTTCTAGGGCTGGAATTCGATCCTAAGGCGGTTGTTTTGCTTCTACGATCTATTTGATACAGCTGTGCGCGATTCGCACGTTTTTGACGAAAGAATTGAAAAACCCGAAACCATTAAAATCCAACAGCGGTTAAAGATTGAAAAAAAAAAGGGAAATTAATATTTAGTACCTATATTATACTAAAATTAATATTTTTGCTTGAAAACTATATTAATTAGTCCCTAGGTTTTCTTTCCATTGTATTTACCTCAAACTTTTACCATTGACTCAATTTTTATCATCATAAATATTTTCATTCCTAAGTTTTTACTATTATTAACATTTTTGTCTTTTATTAATCACTTTTTAATTCATTGATTAATGATTAAATTGATAAAAATGGATAAAGAGACTAAATAATTGATAGAATCAAATATGAAGAACTAAATCATATATTTTTAAAAATATGAGGATCAAATAATTAATTTTAATATAATTAAAGGGCTAAATAATATTTAACCTTTAAATTAATTAGGTAGCATTTTAAAATATTAAATCATATTTATAAACTATTATTATATTTAATTTTTTGAATATTTTATAATTTAGTTTTTAAGATCAAATGAAAATTACATTTTAATCCTTTAATTTTTTATGAGAAATAAGTTAATCTTTAAATTATATTATTATTAACAAATAATTCTATTAAAATTCACTATTAATTAACCATAATCGAATTCAAAGTTATGAAACTAAATTATTGCTAGTATTACACTATAGGAATTAAACTGTTAAAAAAAATATGTAATGATTAAACTAATATTATTTTCAACTCTTAACAATAAATTGTAATTCAAAGCACTATTTCATTAACAGAAACATGTCTCAAAAATTTATTTTTCATAAAATAAAAGAATTAAATTGTGATTTTTATTGTATTTTGGAAATTAAATTTTAAATTATATATACATGTATATATTAAAAAAATTATCATTATTAAAAAAAATTTTTATTGATGATATTTAATTGAATTTACCGAAAAAATCTAAAAATGAATGAATAGATAGTTAATTTAAAAGGTTTCAATTAACTGTGATCCCTCTAATGTTTTAGTTTGATGCTGACCATTTTAAATGCCTTACTCTCTGAAAGTATATTTTGAAAAGACAAAAAAATAATTGAATCAATCAGGACCTTACCGTATAATTAACAACAAAATATTTGAAAATATAAAGCGAGGTGATAGATTTAACATCTACGCTTATTAGAAAAACACAAAAAATAGTAATAAAAGAAAGAAAGAAAAGGAACAACTTAGTTACTAGTTAAAATACTGCTTGACTAAATACATAACAAGGTTGAGAAGGCATTGCCATGATGAAAAATATAGAGCAGAATTGTTCAAATCATTGTCAAGCCATTTATGTTTCTACTCCAATTTTGCAAGCCAGCTAGGCTGCAAACCTGTGCTAGCTTAATTTACATGTTAAGGAAGGATACACAAGCTATTATTAAATGGGACAGGTAGAATCAATGGTGCCACATGTATGAATTTAATGCTGCTGTATGCAGATTCTTCTTCACTGTATTTCTAATGAATACGTCTTCAAGTCTTTGCCTTCAGGATATGTGTCTTGTTCTGCAGAATAGGCACTTCCAGGAACTTTGACAAAAAGTTCATCTTCAACTACATCGTCTTGCATCTCAGAATGTCGTAGGCCCTGGAAATGATTATTGCAGATTAGTATGCAAAAAAATACTAGTGTAAAGCTTTTACTGACCTGAGCATAAAGAAAATTACAAGCAAGAAACCAAAAAAGAACTACAGATGAAGTAAAATAGAGAGGGAAAATCCTGCTAGAAGAAAACCAAAATAACAGGAGCATATAGACATGGTGAATATAGAAGGTTGAAGCTATCCAATGATGTCAAGCAGATGGTGAAGGTAAGATACATGCTTGTGGTTTAGGCTAAAGAATGTGTAGATATTCAATTGTCTAAGTCAAATCTTTCCTATTACTTTTGTTTGCAAATAACTCAAATAAAAACAAATATCTTTCTGACAGAATCTGTCCTGAACACATTGAGCCTCAATGATTTTATAGATTGCTCACCTTTCAAAATTTTGGAAAATAAAAACATATATTTGAAAAGACCATTCAGGATTCCATGGAATAGTCTGAATATAATGATCACCTCTACTAATCAACATATTCAGAACTTTCATGAGAGTCCCAAGTTCTCGGAATTTACCTTAGAATTACTGTCAATCTCCTCCATATTCTGGTTATATTTGAGGTCATTCATAATGACTTTGAGCTGTTCCTTGGCCTTGGCCCTTGTTACACGTCGTTCAGCACGTTGTGCTGCTGTAACATCATAATGGCATGCAACACAAAGAGTCCTCATGTTCTCTAGTCTGCATTCACCTATTTGAGAACACAATTTACTTTAAACCGGGGCTAAAATATGGTTGAACAAATCAAGTATTGGTGGGATATCAGTCCTTGGACATTAATTTCAAAGATAAAACATTATCATACCTCCACCTCGGTAGACAGGAATAATATGGTCTGCATGCCATGCATTGCCTTCATATGGATTATTCACAAGCTTATCAATTCTGCAGATGTCGAACAATGTAATTATTCAGAACAGTGGTTAACGTTTGGCAGTAATATTACACTGGCATGAAATGTCCCAATTAGAAAACTAGTATTTTGGTAACAACTAAATTCTATATCCTTATTAAGTGTAACAAGATGCCTGATCAATCCACAAAGTATTAGTGCAAATACATAATTTTCAGAGATCAGTTGCCTTTATGCATAACCTATCATTTAACTTCAGGTGCAAACATTTAATGAGCACAAAAAAAAAAAAAAAAAAAAAAAAGAAAACGTCACACCATCAATATCTTCTGAAGCACAGACACTAAATGAAGAAGAAAATCATGAATAGAGGAACTTGCTGTCATCCAACAGCATATAAATTTGACACTAGTATTCACTTTTGACTTACAATTTCTTCCGACTGGCCACATTTGGTGCTACTTTCTCTATATATTCTCTTCGCCTCTCCAATGATAAAGGTTTTATGGTCTTCACAAGTTGATGACAGTCTAACTGGCAATTCATGCAAACCCCATGTTCTATTTGAAAAAGTTCCTGAACATATGAAATTCGTTAACAATTGTGTGCCAGAGTGAATGATAGGGAACCAATGACAAAAATTCAAACAGAACCTCAAATCTTCAATCTAAATTATTCCATTCAAACCAAATTAAGGTAAGCTAATGTCTCTTTGAAATTCTCCCAGCTCCAAATAAACTAAAAAAAATGGTTGACCCAGTGCATGAAGCATCCCAAACTTGTGAGCACTGGGGAGGGTTGATATATGTAGCCTTACCTCTAATTTGCAGAGAGGCTATTTCCATAGCTCAAACCTGTGACCTTTAGGTCACAAATGGAGTAATTTTACCATTACACCAAAGCCACCTGTGACCTCCAGATCCAGCTCAAAATAAACTAATAAATAAAATTAAATAAGTAAATAAAGCTCCTTCAACTTGAATACACTTGGATATAATCCAGTCCTAACCTGACGAAGGGATCTGCTACTAGTCCTTACGCGATATTCTTCATAGCAGCTAAGGTTACAGAAAAGATCCTCAAAAAATTCAGGTGTCTTGGCATTGTTGCCCCTGAAAGTAAACAAAGGAACTTCTATTAAAAGCAAAATATAATGAAAATGCCAAGAGAAAATGAGCACAACTCTACATACACAAGATTTATACAATAGATTAAAACGCAATATAAGAAAAAGGAAAAGAAAAAGTGAGCAAAGTAATTGAAAAGATAAATAATTGCAGCAAGTGATAATTAAATTGGACCTACTTGCACGGTGTTTGACAGAGTTTACATAGTGGCTCATCCATTAGGGTCCAACCCTGCGTGTATTGTTTTTCCTTCTTTCCATAGCTACCTGATAGATTTACCTTTTTCCAAACAGCATTTGATGGTAAAGGGTAGCTAATCTCATCCCAAGGAGTCATGCGTCGCTTGCTTCCACCCTTCAGCAGTCCCTATTACAAAGATTTGCTCAATTTTTACCCAAACCATTCAATTTACCATACTCAGCCACATTTTAGTGTTAAAGAAAGATTTTATAAATTAATTATTTTCTAGAATTGACATTTCATTTTCAATTCCTTTCCCTAATCTGTCCAATCTCCAATGCACCATTTTAAGCTTCCTCATAACAGTAGACACTAGGAATTCAATAGGCTGTTAATTTGTTTTTACTCAAAAATCTAAATGATGGGGAGTAAGAGATCTTATTTTTGTTGCTTAATCTCTTATTTCTTACTGTCCTTCTACACCATGTAGAAATTTCTGGACTTAAAAGAATTTTGCAGTATTTTCTTGCAACTCATTTCACAATCATCTTATTGTCTTCCTAATTAAATTTCTTTTGCTTTGGCTACATATATATGGAAGGCTTAAGTTCCATTCAAAGTCCAGGTTCTTATCCAGTCTCTTGTCCTCAAAAAAGGAAAACAAGAGTAATTTGCGCATATTCACTGGATATTTGTGTTCTATGCTTTGAACATAGTAAATTATGCAACATTTTATCTTCTTTTTGGCACTGTTCTGTTTATTGATCCATATCAAAACTGGAATTGAAGTTGTGGGAGATTTTCAGTAGAAGTTACCATATAGAGTTTGGAAGATTTGTTGAAATTGAAAAATTTTAAGGAGTTTGATCAGAAAAATGTGGCGAGGTTATAGTGTTTTCTTTGTGTTTAGTGATTTGGTAAATTTGGTTGGAAAGGAATTCTAGGGATTTTAATTGATCAAATTTTGCCCACAGAGCTGTTATGATAAAAATTTGTTTCTTTTGGCATCATTGTGTGATACTGTTGAAGGACTATTAAAGAGTGTACATAGCTGATATCAAATTATTGAGAGCTTTATAATTTTGAATTTTTCTTTTGTTTCTTGATTTTAGTTAGAGGATACTAGTTGTAACCTCCAAATTGTAATGTTTCTTCTTTCTTTTTTTCCAATATGTTCTTCCTTTATCTTAAAAGAAAATTAAGTAACAATATATGAGAAAGGACTTGGGCACTTAGCTGCCCTAAATCTTGTGGAATAGAAGGAAAAGGATCCCTTAACCAACTCCTACTACTTTGAGATTAAAGATTAGTTGACCTGAGTTGAGCATCTACTAATCAACCATAAGCAGTTTATTATATTAAAGAAAGAAATGAAAGTACTAGATCGTGTGGACATACCTCAGTACTGTGGTTAATATTTTCATTCAAGTAGCACAACTCAATAGATAGAGGAAGCTGCAAAGTCTTTCCAACTAGTTTCCTTCTCTCAATGGGCCTTAGTTTATTCCATTCATTAATGAATGCAAGAAGAGCACGCCTATATGCTGGGTTGCCATTGAAAGATCTAGAAGTTATTTCCTTGTTGTCATTGGCCACTGGAGAATTAAGTGTCTCAAGTTCCTCTGGGCGGAAATTTTCAAATAGCGGCTGTGGCCTTGAGTCTGTCCCCGGATTGCAGGAATACAGGTGAATCCTCCCAGTATATTTACTTACCTGCACAGCAGTTCAAGCTAATTCCTATTAAATGAATTCCATATCTTTTCATACAGATAATTGTAAAAACTATAACAGGCAACCAAATAATAGGCCCTGCACAATTTCATGGCCTTTCAAATGACTAAATTCAAGTGATGACTGGTTGCAGTTGCAGCCACCAGATTTTGTTCCAAGAGTAACACATCCAAATTCTTTCAAGATAAATTTAGTACAAAAATGTGTGAAATTAAAAGAATACAATGCCCATCTGAAAGCACAATGTCTGAATGTTTGAAAATTCTACACATGACATCAGAAATCCATGGAGCATGAAAAAAACATACTGATAAAATAAGACATTGGAGAAGGCTGTTTGAATAACAAGTCACAAAATGATGAAAGTAAATATGAAAAGCAAACTGAATTACAAGTTTAAGTTCATTGAATTACCCAGCCTTAGATTAAGGCTGCAGCCAAACCACAGCTAAATGAGGTATCTAAAACCGCTTCATGTAAGTACTGACTTAGCAGAAACTTCTAACCAGTCTCCCTTTACTTTTGTTTCAACCTATTGATATAGGCATATAATGTTTGTTAGGCAGAGGAAAAGTGGTGGAAGAAGAAAACTGTCAAATTTTACAACACAACTAAATAACTAATTCATAAGTCAATCTCAATTGCATGCCTTTCCAAATGTTAAATTTGCTATTGTAAAGCCCTCTGCAGACCGACAGAACCATACAATGTATTGAACCAAAAGATTTGAAGCTTACGGCTAACTCAACTCAACTCAACTCAACTAAGCCCTTATTCCAAAAATTTATTAGGGTCAGCTACTGAAGCTTACATCTAAATCCTTGAAAATTATACTTTTACATTTAAACCTTGGAATATACCAGGTCTGATATAAAGTAAACACAGATCACTACATACACCAATAAAGTAGAAACATACAGATGTATGCATACTCAACCAGTTAAGACTGCAACAAAGCTCTCAAAGGCAGCAAATGGAGCAACAAATAGATTCTTGCAACAGAACATATCTATCAGTGGAAAAATAACCAAAAGCTGCTTCATATTGCTTCAATTGCAAAACGCAACAAGGGGACTCAACGAGTACTAAAACCTCACTTTCATGTTTTTTGTTATACCTCAAAGCGCAGAGAGTGTACTTGGTTGGAGAAAGGTTCATCATCTTCCTGAACAGATCCATGGTTGTCTATTTCTGTTGTTTGAGAATAACTTTTCTGTCCCTGCACTTTTCAGATTTATAAAACAATTATGTTTGCGAAAATCTAAAGGAACAAATAAATGGTCACCTGTCTGAGAAGACCAAAGCTTACAAAAGGCATACCTTTTCTAACTGATCCTTGCCTCCATTTCCCTTATCCAACATAGAAGAAGAAACCCCACTAATTTCACTTTCAGACACATTTCTCTCTAGGTTTTCATTTGCAACAATATAATTGTATAGTTCTTGATCAAGTACACCACTAGCCTTTTCTACCTATCAAATTTAAATATTCAGTTTCACAAGAAGAGAATATTTAAACAAATGGAAAGGAGAAGAGATCCCCAAAATAAGAACAATTCAACTCAACTCAACTCAACTAAGCCTTTATCCAAAAAATTTGGGGTCGGCTATGTGGATTCGCTTTCTGCACTCTAAACGATTTTGGGTTAACTCCGCCTAAGTAGTTTGCGCTTAACAGGTCCCAAGCCCGGATAAAGGAGGGTTGCGGTAGGTGACAACCAGCGTAAAAATTTCGTCACACCTTATGATCCCCAAAATAAGAACAATAAATTCAAATTTCCAAGTGATACCTCAAGATGAAAATCATCTGCTTGAACAGAGGCGGCACCAGAACTAGCTTGTTCTCTGGGTCTATCATTTATCATTCCAGCTGCTTCATCATGGGTTTCAAAAGGTCGTGTACCCTGTGCTGAGCCAGAATCTGTTAATTTCCTCAGCTCTGTGGCAGAGAGCTTGCCATATTGTTTATCGAGAACTTGATCTTCATGACATTGCTCAGTTTTACCCATTGTTTCTAGATAGGAAATATCATCAACCTGCCAACCAGATTAATGATAACAAATTAAAAACCAAAACCTTGTCACACAACCATATGAATAACAAAACCAAAAACTTTCTGAAAAGAATGCGAAAAGAACTCATAAATTCCAATTTCACATGTGTGCATGTTTCGTTGGGAAATACACAAACTACAAATTACTATATTTTGTGTAAAAAGAAAAAGAATAAAAAGGAAAAGAAAGAGAAGAACTAATGAAAGAAAGTATTATACTTATCTCACTGAAGAATTTTAATTAGTATTAGATTATTGGATAGCAAGACATCTAATAAATTCCAGAAACAAATTGAACTTATAACTCAATGCTTTGACATACCATCTTAGCGGGAAAAAACTATATTATCTAGAAGAAAATCAAGCCGCAACAATAAATAAAAAGGAAAGAAAGAAGGAAAATATACTGCTATCTCTGGTACTGCATCATATTTTCCATTTGTAGTTGATGAAACACGATGCAGACTCTTGTTTAAGTATTGCCAATGTCTTTCATCCATAGTTCCCTGAAATATTATAAAATATACTTATATATGTTTTCAAGAGAAATAAATGCATAAAAAAACTCTTAACAAAAGTATTTTAATGTAAACCTTTGCGCAAAAGATGTAAATGTTGACTGCATTTGTCTGCCCTCGCCTGTGAGCTCTATCTTCAGCCTTCAAAAATGTCCAAATGAAATACATCAAAGATCACAAGCAAAAGACTATGGAAAAAATTTTTACAAAAATACACAACAAAAAATGTTTCATAGACGGTAGAACCCTCCCCCAACACCTGAACAACACAATTGCCCTTTGACAGTAAGAAAAAAAAAAGACAGCAACAAATGTGTAGCAGCAACTACTTCAGTAAACAATCAGCATCCATAAGGAAATTGGATATTAAACAACACAATTTTGAAAAATTACATTCCACAATGACCATCACATATACCACTAGTAGTTTCAAAAAAGTCAATGGCTTGATAGTTATTTTTCCTATGTGTAATAGAAATTCACATATACAGGAACCCTTAAAATAACAAAAACACCTTTAAGCATATAAAAGAATATGGACCTTCGTTTCAGATTCATAATACGAACACAATTGTCACGAAGGAGGAAAAAACTACAAACAATAATGCTTATTAGTTTTCACTACGGATAAATAGCAACTAGCCAATATTTAATATCTTCACAAAAGAAAGTAATTTATTAGTATATATCAGCCTTTTCATATTTATAATAGTTAAGAATGCTCCCATATCAATATTTCTCTATTGTATTTGTCCATATCCAATGTAAGAAGTCCATAATGCTTGTCTGGCCCTTACTGAATGCTCCCATATCAATATTTCTCCATTGTATTTGTCCATATCCAATGTAAGAAGTCCACAATGCTTGTCTGGCCCTTTCTGAACTAAACATGGGGCATATGAAAGGAATGTCCAACGTAGGCCTGCAGCTCCGGTTCAAGGCTTCAAGCCAGTACGAATTGAACCATACTCTCCATTAGCATGTTCTCTCGTCAAATTTTGTAGATAATGCAGTCAAATTTTGGAACATTACATGTAACGCCCTCACTTTACGTAGTCCGTACGTTCTACTATTTCGATGACTAACGTTTGTCCAGACAGTCAGGATGTCTGGAACTACACTTAAATGATAGTGAGGAGGCATAAAATGATAGAATACATGATAAGAAAAGAGAAAATAAAAGAGATGAAATGTAAGTAGGTTAAATGAGTTGCGGTTCTAGTGATAGGTGACCACACCGGGAAGTCACTGCATAGACAGTTGAGGACCGCGAGAAACCCTAGGAAATTATTTTCGGGACCTAATTAAAGGTCTACTGAGGTATAATTGACATTGAAAATATCAAAGAAAATTTAGTTAATCGATACCGATGAAAATGAAAATTTAAGGAACCGACGGATCGGGGATTTAATCTGTATTACCGAAAAAGTGGGACTATAACCCGAAGAAAGGCATTTTGGTCATTTGACACCTAGAGTTGACTTTTGACTTAAATATCCATTAAAAATGAGTAATATTGAAATTTGAAAATTCCATAAAAATTTGAAATTATACATGTAAAGTAATTAAGGAAAAATAAGGGATAAGTGCAAATATGAAAACTTTGATTATAATAATTATTAAATCAAAGTAAGTGGGGTATATAAAGCCATAAAATGGCAAATCCCACCACTTCATCATCTTCTTCCTAAACATTCTCAAATGGCCGAATATCATCACTCTCATTTCTCCATGGAAATTCTTCATGCAAAGCTCAAATCTCTCCCATTTTCACCATGATCCTCACAAGTCCCTTCACAAAAATTAATCCCCACATCATAAGGAAGCTATTGATAATAAATTGAAAAGGTAGAATTGAAGTTTGGCAAGATAAGAATTCTCACAAGTTGAGGTTAGTCTCCTTTTTCCTTAGTTAAACATTGAAATAAGTTGATATGATGAGGAATTTGATTGGAAATGATGAGTAATTGAGAACCCCAATTTGGCAGCCTTGATAAGTAAGAGAGTTTGATTATTTCTTACACATAAATGATGATTAGGGATGTTGATTAAAGTGATTATATGTATTAGAATTTAATTGCATGTGATAGGTATAAATTGAGAAAAATTGAAGTAGGGTTTGATGATAATTTGGGGATTTTGTGTAATTGCTTGAATTTGGCAAATTGAGATTGATTGATCAGGCTTGTGTAATTGTTGAATTTTGGCAGCCTTGAGAAGCATTGAAGATTGATACTTTCATGCATTTAAATGGTGATTAATGGTGTTGATGAATAAGTTATATGTTGAGGAATGAATTTACATGTATTAGAAAATTTATGGAATATGTAATATTGACTTTGACCATTTGAATTAGGGTTGTGAATTGATTTTTGGAGACTTGTGCAAATTGCTAGAAACTGATTGAATTGAGATGATTGTTAATGTTAGAAGTGCCATGAATGCCAAAATTGGAGTTTGGGAGATGGAGGAATGAGATTTAGAAGTGTAATTTTTGTGGCAGGTTGAGTATTTGTTGAATGCAGTGTATATTTTGACCCATAAGTGAAATTGTGTGGCCCCAATTGGTATGAGGCCAATTGGAGGTAAAACTAGACCTAAAATGCACCAATTTTCATGTAGAAATCATGCCAAAATTCTATCCAGAAAGTGACCAATATGTTGCCCTAATCCGGATTACCATTTAGTGAACCCAGAAATTTTACCAAATGAACAATGTTCCTTCATTTGGTCATATCTCACTCTAGACAGGTCCAAATGACTTGAAATTTATACCATTGAAAAACTTAGACAGAGGGCTACAACTTTTGTGAAGAACACAAAGCCTAGAAATGTCATTAACCAAAAGAAATTGCTTGCTCAAGTTGGGGTACTAAATCTGTCCAGAACCAAAACAGCCCAGAATTGCTGGACATATGCAACCTGACCAGCTTTGGTAAAAAGACCATAACTTGATCCACAGAACTCCAAATGACATGAAATCAGTGCCAAAATTTCAATAAGACATAGACCTACAATATTGGTATTTTGACAAAAACTCAGAAATCAAGAGAAATAGGTCAATTAACTAGGTCAAGTTAGTGCACAAATTCTGAAAATTTGCATAAGTGACTATTGACTCCAGCATAGTCTTTTAATGATATCTCTCACTAGAAAACTTCAATTGAGATGTGCCATATAGTTCTGGAAAGCTAAGTAGCAGAACTCAAAATGTGGTATGTTGGTGTTATTAGAACTAACATATCTAGTATTTATGAAAAAGTCAACATTTTGGTTGACTAGGGAAATGAATAGTAATTACTCAATATCAAATGCAAAGAATCACATAATTAACTTTGTAACATGCCCTATTATGCCTAGTATGATTGGTTTGGATAGGTTGGCATGCCAATAGGGTTCCGATAGCAATAATGCATATGTAATTATGTCATTCTGTAATTTATGGCTTTTGTGGCCATTTTGTGATATTATGGCTTTTGGCCATTTTGATACATTTGATACACTCGGCCTTGTGCCCTATGATTACTACGGCTTATTAGCTGTTCTGTTGCACACCTGGAGACACTTTGTGATCAATGGTGTGATGGCCCGAGGTACTTGGTACCCAGTGCCAGTTTACCCGATTATCCAGTCCGGTCAGTTGCATAGGTTACTCGGGCAACTAAATTGAGTTTTAATAAAAAGCACCAAATTATTAATAATATTAATAATTACCTAAAATCTCAGTCTGCTCATAATCATACTATGAATTCTGCATATTTAATTATTTTAGTTTATTTTTATTTTATATTGGCACCGCTAAGCAGTATTGCTTATCGCGTCGTTTTTGTCACGCATAGGTACTAGAGACACAGTTGGAGAGCCCAACAAACCTCAGACCAGGTGATTAGTCAGATCTGCACAGAGTCCAGAGTCACCTCTCATCTGCAGTGCACTTGGTAGGACATTAGAATTTTGTTTTGTATTTTGTACTTAGACTTTCACTATTATCATGTACATTGTAAACTTATGAAATTTTATGTTAATGTAAATATTTTGTGAATCTTTGTTAATTATTAAAATTTGAGTATTTCTCCATGAAATTGATATTGATTATAATATGAATGGAATTGTGAGGTTATATTGAAATGTTGAGATTGATGAGAAACTTTGAGATTGGGTTGAGATAAATTGATTTTGAGAATTTGAGTATTATATTGGAATTGTTTTTAACAGGGTCAAAAGAACTGTTTTTCCAAATTACAGCCAGTACTCTACCGGATTTACTATAAAATTTGCGAAAACTCAAATTCATCAAAATTTAAAATAAAGGACATAAATGGTATGAGTTCTACATAAAGGCTATTTAAATCAATAAAACAAGTATAATAAAAATATAATAAGATAAGATAAGGTGTTCCGGAACTCCGTGTGACATGCCTTGCTCAGCTACACTGTAGACGGGTGAGGGGTGTTACATTACACATCTATAAAAAAGAATTTATAATCCAGTGATCTTTCTCTAGTCTCTGCCCAAAATTAATAAGTGAATACCAATTCTTTATCCATAAATAAAAGATTATGTCAATATAATGTCATCAACTTTCAACAATAAAATTCTCCAAAGCTGAACATGACAAATAAGCCAGACCTGAAGCATCAGTGATGGGGACTGAGGCAGCTCCAAGAACACGACATTTTGAGCTGAGGAGAAATCAAGTCCAATACCCCCAGCAGTTATGCCAATTATTGCAATCTTAACCTGGTGAATAAAGAAATGTTAGGACATGAATTCTTTAGTGTTCAAAAATTCATTATGCTGGATATATCATCTTTGTGAACATAGAAGATGCAATGGTGTCTAAGTGTGGGCTATACAGAGGGCCACCTCCACTAGCACGGCAAGCGGGCTATTTCCAAGATTTGAAGTGAACCCATGACATGTAAGTTGCAATGAAGCAACCTTACTCTAGGAGTGAGCATCAATTGTTTTGGTTCAGATTGAAAAATAAAAAAACCGAATAAACTGAAATTTTTAACAAATCAAACTGAACTGAACCGAATTATAGAGAAATTGAATTGAACCGAACCAAACTGATTTTGTTCAGTTCGATTTGTTTCAACTTATTGGCTTGGGCTTCATCCTAGGCCTTTTTAGGTTTATTTTAGACTCATTTCAGTTATATTTTATATTTTTTAACTCTAATTTGAGACCTAATAATAATTAATTTTAAAAAATACGTTATTTGGTTCGGTTCTATCAATTATTTTAAAAACAAACAGAACGGAATAGACCAAATTTCTTAAAATCAAAAATTGAATTGAATTGAATTATTGAGAAAACTGAACCAAATAAATTTAGTTTGAACCAAATTCTGCTCACCCCTACCTTAATGTGGCACCAACGCTCAGTGGTCGTCCTCAATTCATTCAAACAATAGTTTTTTACATTGTTAAAGAGTAAAGGTAGACCCTTTTGTGAGTGCCTATATGCATTCAAACAAGGGAGATTGGCAACATCAAACTTTAGCCAGAAGTTTCTGGAAATCAAAACACACAGCATACAGACTTACAGAGGGAACTAATATTTTGGCACATAGACAAACATGAACTGAGATTTCAAGTCAAATATTAAAACTACTCAATCCTTATTATAGTGCACCTAGAAAAGCTCCAATAAAAGATATGTCAACTGAACAAGATGAAACATTGGAATGCAGCCAAGCCATCAGATATTATGTATGATTCATTTGTTGGATGCCATCATTTGTTGAATACGTTACATTACTTCTTTTTTTTCCTTTGGTCCAAGGAGGGCTAAATAGATATAATCTAGTTAACTAGTCTAGGAGATAACTTGTACATTTATGTTTTAAGTCAAGTCATCTAATGTACAAATACATTGCTTTAATTTATTTACAACTCAATCACCTTTAGCACAAAATGTCATGTTATGGCTCCTATCAAGAGTTAATGGAATACCAAAAAGTTGTATCAATGTATTAATCCTAGAAATCTCATATACATCTGGAATATGTGTGGAAACAGGTTGTTCCTTTTTTTTCATTATATTCCCTCCTCTTCATTTTTTTTTCACTTTCGTAATGCACCTAATATTTAACTTTCTCATTTCTATGGCTATTCTATTTCCAGAAACTTAATAATAATAATAATAATAATAATAATAATAATAATAATAATAATAATAATAATAATAATAATAATAAGGATAGTGATCTTTCTTCATGGCAGAAAGTCCTCTTCCTTTCATCCTTCTAAAATGGATAAGGGAGCAGGCCTTGGAGTGTCTTCAAATGTTTTTAAGTCAATCTGTTGCCCATCTTAATCATTTTCATTAAATACCTCCTTTTTCATCAAATCCAATAAGGAAACAAAAAAAAAAAAAGAAAAGTTTTACATATTGCAAAGAAGAAAAAAAAGGAAAAATAAAGCAGATACAAAAGCATGATATGAACCTCATTTGAAGATTGGAATGAATGTACAGCTGATTGCCTATCTTTAGGAAGCGTGTTTCCATCAATGCGAACAAAACAAACCCCTTTCTCACACATGAGCTCCTGACCAATTCATAGCAATAAATTATATTAGGACTAGCATTTGGACATCATACAGTACTATCAGAGGCCAAAATGCAGGCAAAAAGTTCAGAAATATTAAAGCCGTTAGGGGCAGTAAAAAATGTAAACTCACCACTATCATCCAGAAACACACAGGAAACTATTAGTTTAGAGATAAATATTGGATGACTTTACAGCTTCACTAGCAATCTAGTACAATTTGTGGTTAATTGTGACTCAAAGTCTCATTTGTCTTCTTTCCATGTTCCAACTTCCAATGAGTCAAGTCAAGTCATAATAATTTGTTACAACTTCATTTCCATACGATTCATGATGGATTGAATTGTGCAACAATTCACTCACAATCCACACAGGTTTAATAATTCTTTGTTCAATTGTTACTGTCTCATTTGGTTTCATTTAACTATATTTATTAAGAGTTCACTTTCTAGGATTCTTAGACAATGTAAAAGAAGTATATAGGTTTTTCAGTTTTTGCCATTAATATTTACTAGTAAGTGTTGATAGAAAATAAGCACTAACCTGAATTTGGACACTGTGAAAATAACAATAACCCAGAGAATTCAGAGAAATCAGGCAATGTTTAAATATTCCAGTGTATTTTCCTAGGAGTAATTGCAATCACATCCTCAATCTTAATCAAGAGAGGTTAAAACTTCAAAAGCAAAGAGGAAGAACAAACATTAAAAGCATCTCACCTGCACTCCATCAAGGACTTTATGGTGATGAGCAAAAATTATCATTTTTTGAGCATTGGGGTTTACATCCAATTCTGCTTCCACATCTGACTCTGAAATGAGTGGCTGAATGCAAAGCCATTCACGAAATCCAGACAGTTTTGCAACACCAAGCTCTTGATAAGAAAGTTGGCTTGACTTGCAAATAGCCCTACTATCTGAAAGAAAAAGAAAATGGTGCAGGGTAAGAGGTATGAAGAAAGCTATGTACATGACTGTATACTTAAGTACAGTTTGTTCACCTATCATGAGTAGCTACTTCTCGATTATGCTTTAAACTTGTTACCAGGCTAAGCACTTGAAAAGTGAATTGCAAATTCACAACATAAGCTTCTCATTGACATTTTGGATACTAGTTCGTTTATTTTATTTAAGCCTTTATCCAAATAATTTGCAAAAAATGGGACAAGCTGGTTAATCAGTTTACCACCATCAAAAAGAAAAAGTGAAAAAGGTTCAAAACATAATTGAACTTAAAAAATTTGGTAACTTTACAAGACTGATCAGAGTTCTGACAGATAAAGAAAAGGGCTCCAGTTGCATTACCTTCAGAAGCATCATCAGTCACAGTCCCAACAGCAGTCATTGCTAAGACTATGTCAGATCTCTTCAACAACAATCTTATGATTTTTCGACGTTTTGGTGGTAACTGCTCCATCACATGCTTCTTCAAACGCCTTATCTACAATAATAAAATAAAACATAAACCTATGAATGAGAATTTCTCAAAACAAAGCACATGCAATATGTTACATATCAGAGAAGAAGACTGAGGCAGAATAAGGGTTAGTTGCATGAGTTGTAATTGGTGGGAGAATAGTTGTCAAGTAGCTAGTTGTATGAGTTGTAATTGGCGGGTGAATGGTTGTCAAATAGCTGTCAAGTAGTTATAAACTCTGTTGTAGTTCATTGTAAAGGCATTCTAATGCTTTCTCAAGAAATAACAATTCTTTCTCTTTTCTGATTCTATTTCTCTCTCCCTACTTCTTCTTCTTCCTTCCTAAATTCTTCTAATTATTCTCTGTTAGGGTTTCAATCCTAACACAATAATGTATAAAATCATAACTCGAAAGAAAATTTGACTTGGAGAAAGGCACATTATTTATTGTTATATCATAACTTCTTATCTACTTGTTTACCAATAATTAATTGTTTAACTTCTCACAACACAAGTATTCTGAAAATCTTTAATATACTAAAAGAACTAGGAAAATGAGAAAAGATAACAAAGAAAAAGTGGTAGCGATTTTTGGATGTAATGTAAAGTTCCATCTCTATCACTTCTCGGTTTGACAATTAAGAATTAACAATTGGACAATGACAATTACAGCTGATACTTTTCAAAAAAAAAAAAAAGTAATGTGAATAATAGTCCACACAACATTAAGCACAAAGGCAAGAGCATACCATAACAGTTTGTCTAAGTAACATGTTCAATTCCTCCAAGCGAATGCCCTTTGAGAAATCCTGCAATAAAGATTTCATATTTTATTAAATAACTCAAAGCTTCATTTAGAGCCAAGATGCAAAGAAAAGTTTTTGTAGACAAAGGGCAAAGAGTTTTTGTCTACAAAAACTTTTACACTATGGTCCATGAGTTTCTAGCCAAATAACTCACACCATCGCCAATGAATAAGAAAGCCTTTATGAAATCATATAATGTTATTTTATGGCTGCTGTCAAGGTTACCTGGAAGTGTTTCCCTTCAGAAGTCCGGACATATTTAACCGCACAATATGTTTTTGCAAAGTCATACTTGGTCTGTCCCAGTAAACCAGGCCTAAAATCAGAAGCATTGTTAAGGAATGGGATCTGAATTAATCAAAACTTAAGAAAAGCATATCAGCTGTGTAAGATTGGAAGAACACTTGCCATAAGATATTTATCTGATGAAAAATGTCATATGGCCTATGATCACCTAGGAATTTACACAAACATCACATTAGAATGCATATTTAATACTAATCCAAACAGAACTTGAGAACGCTATTAACAGTAGAGGGATATTACAAAATGGATAAGTAACACATTTTCAATCCAAAGATAATTCAAGATCACTACAGAATAAAGATAATTCCATTTTGCCCCAAATAAACATGCTATAACCTGGATAAAGAAGGTGTCCCAGATAAAAGAACTATGCGCTTGACCTTTGCTGCCACTTCAAGAACAGCTTTTATCTGTTAACACAAGAAATGACCAAATAGTATTAGGCACTTGAATACTATGCAACTGCCAATAAAAGCAAATTAAATGGGATCTATATTTGAATAAAGGAGTACTTCCAATTCAAGTACTTACAGCTTATTTAACATAATGGAAAGCATAAAATGGCAGATCCTAATATCAATTACTTGTCTTTTTTCCTCTATTCCTTGTCTTATGCAATGGCAACAAAGGCCTGGATTTTAGCTATGTTAATTAAGAACACTCTGGTAGTAATGAAAACTTTGTGATGTCAATATTTTATTTTATTTCAAAGTAATTATCTTCTATAAATCAATGGATGCGAAGACCAACAACCACATACATTATCTTACAAATCTACCAGTTACACTGTTCTTAATTGAGTTTACAACTGCATTGCATCACCAATTGATCATAGTAGTTCCACCTAGCCTAAACCAAAAGATAGTACAGTTCACAATGTCAACTTTAGTAATATATTTTCCTGACTAATTCTTGTAAAGCACACCAACTCACACACACAGAGAATCTCCAAATTATCAAAAGAACTCCATGATGCCAGAAGTTCCAAATGAGAATCACAAGTAATTCACAAGACAATGTCAACATTTATATTGTACAATTTTTTTTGCAAAAAGAAGTAAGAAAAATATGGGAATCCTCAACTATCTAAAAGCTAAATATTACCTCACTTGATTCTGACTTCTTCTTTGAACAACGCACATGGTGAGATTCATCAACTATTAAGAGAGCCCATTCTCGCTCAAGCATGCTCTTTCTCAAGTGATGAAGCATTGTATAAGAAATAACCACAACTCTTGGGCATCTTGTTAGATATGCAGGATTATTTCGATGACCAAAAACTGAATTAAAAAAATTGTAAGTAATACAGAAAACAAGTAATTCTGGCTGCAATGAAAAGATTTGAGATTTGGTCCAAAAATAAAGGGCTAAGGAAGAAGATAATGTCTTGATGATTTGTTAACTCTAATATACAGAATTACAGAAATAAGAAATAAAAATAAAATCTACATTAAAGAAGATGTTTTTGGTTTGCCTTATTAAAACCGTATAAAGCACAATCTCAGAACAAAAAATATATATACAATAAAATCTATCACGAGGAGTTCAGAAAAAAAAAAAAATAGATATATATATATATAACTAATATTTTATGCAACCAAGTGTTATGTGTTGTTGAGCCAATGACAATCTCGAATTTAAGATAACAAGTTCAATCCCATTCAACAATATGCCCTACCTCCACTCAGAATGATTACTGGACAAGAGCAATTAAAGTTAATTTTTTTTTTTTTAAAAGTCATATTATTTTCCAACTCAACTCAACTAAGCCTTTATCCTAAAAATTTATGAAGGTCAGCTATATGGATTCTCTTTCTTCACTCTAAACGATTTTGGGCTAAATCCTCGAAAATGTGTAATGCTTATAGGTCATGTTGTACTACTCTCCTCCAAATCAGTTTAGGTTTACCCATTCTTCTCTTCCTATCCTCTAACCTAATGTGCTCTACTTGTCTAACTGGAGCCTACTTATATCTATGCTTCACATAACCAAACCACCTCAATCTCCCTTCTCTCAACTTATCCTCAATTGGCACCACTTGTAGAAAACAGAGAATTTTGATAATTTTCTTTTATATTTCTTCATACAGAAATAATTTACAAACATTCTAATTTATATACAAAGGCTACGACTAACTAGGAAATTAATAATAGCCAATAAATACAATAATTCCTAATTATATTCTAATTTACAGCTAATTTACACTGATTAAGAGATTTACACTAATTGAGGAATTCTAACACCCCCCTCAAGTTGGTTCATGTATGTTGCACATGCCTAACTTGCAAACTAGGGTATGAAACCCCTTACAACTTAATCCCTTAGTGAACACATCTACTAACTGATCTTTCAACTCTACGTAAGAGATACTTAAGGAACCATTGACAACTTTTTCTTTTATGAAGTGTCTGTCAATCTCCATATGCTTGGTCCGATCATGCTGAACTGGATTGTGAACTATACTGATGGTAGCATTATTATCACAGAACAGGGACAAACCACTAGTTTCCAGCAATTTTAATTCCTTCATTAACTTTCGTAACCACAATAGTTCACAAATACCTTAAGCCATTGCTCTAAACTCAGCCTCTGCACTCGATCTAGCTGTCACATTTTGCTTCTTGCTTCTCTAAGTGACTAGATTACCACCAACAAAAGTACAGTAATCAGATGTCGATCTCCTATCATCAAGAGATCCACCCTAATTTGCATCTATAAAGGCCTTAATCTGAAGATGGTCATGCTTTGAGAAAAGAAGTCATTTCCCAGGTGAAGATTTTAAGTATCGCAAGATGCGGAAAATAGCCTCCAAATGAGATTTATGAAGATCATGCATATACTGACTCACTAAACCCACTGCATATGTTATATCTGGTCTGGTATGCGACAAGTAAATCAGTCTGCAAACTAACCTCTGATATCTCCCAATATCCACGGATTCCCCAACTTCAGCTTGCAATTTATGATTTGCCTCAATGGGAGACTTTGCTGGTTTACAACCTAGCATTCTTATTTCCTCCAATAGATCTAGTATGTACTTCCTTTAAGAAATAAATATTCCTTTAAGAAATAAATATTCCTTTATTTAGCCTTTTCAAATCTTTAATTTCAAACTCCTATGCTAGTTGTTCCTTTAGATGAATCATTTTTTCTCTATCATCACTAGTTACCACAATATCATCCACATAGACAATAAGCAGAGTGATCTTACCCCTATAGTGTTTTATAAACAAGGTGTGATCAGCATTGCTTTGGCAGTATCCAAAAGAAACCATAGCCTTATTAAACCTATCAAACCATGCCCTAGGTGACTGTTTTAAGCCATACCGTGCTTTCTTCAATCTGCAACTTTTCCTTTGGTCTTCCCATTCTCAAACCCTGAAGGAATTTCCATATATACTTCTTCTTCCAAATCACCATGTAGAAAGGCATTTTTTACATCAAACTGCTGCAAATCCCACTCAAGATTTACTGCACATGATAGTAAAATTCTGATGGTATTCATTTTAGCAACAGGAGCAAACGTTTCCTGGTAATCTACCCCATACGTCTGTGTGAAGCCTTTTGCTACCAGCCTAGCCTTATACCTTTCAATTGAACCATCTGCTCTATGTTTCACAGTGAACACCCACTTGCATTCAACTAGTTTTTTTCTCCATTGGAAGAGTAACAAGTTCCCATGTCTCATTCTTTGCTAGAGCTTTCATCTCCTCCACCATGGCTGCCTTCCATTTTGGATCAAGACATGCTTTCTTCCAATCCTGTGGGATAGAAACAGAGGAAACAGACAATAGAAAGGCTCTATAGGATGGAGACAAAGAATCATAGGAAATGAAGTTAGAGATGGGATGTTTAGTATAGGTTTTAACACCTTTTTTGAGAGCAATAAGAATATCAAGATCATTATTAGAAGAAGGAAGAGTACAACTCAACTCAACTCAACTCAACTAAGCCTTTATCCCAAAATTTGGGGTCGACTATATGAATTCTCTTTCTCCACTCTAAACGATTTTGGATTACATCTTCGGAAATGTGTAATGCTTTTAGGTTATGTTGTACTACTCTCCTCCAAGTCAGTTTAGGTCTACCCCTTCTTTTCTTTCTATTCTATACCCTAATGTGCTCTGCTTGTCTAACTGGAGTCTCCCTATGTCTACGCTTCACATGACCAAACCACCCCAATCTCCCTTCTCTCAACTTATCCTCAATTGGTACCACTACTACCTTTTCTCTAATACTCTCATTACGGACTTTATCTAGTCTAGTATGACCATTCATCCACCTTAACATTCTCATATCCGCAACTCTTATCTTAGACACATACGACTCCTTCAATGCCTAACACTCACTGCCATATAACATGGCCGGTCGTATGACTATGCAGTAAAATTTTCCTTTCAACTTATTGGGAATCTTGCGATCACATAAAACTTCCGTGGCACGTCTCCACTTCAACTATCCGGCTTTAATCCTATGACTAACATCCTCCTCACATCCTCCATCTACTTGAAGGACTGAGCCGAGATATTTAAAGTGATTACTTTGGGACAGTATCACTCCATCCAAACTAACTCCTTCCCTATCACTAGTTCGGCCTTCACTGAACTTGCAATGCACGTATTTTGTCTTCGTTCTACTTAACTTAGAGCCCTTTGACTCTAGAGTACTTCTCCAAAGCTCTAACTTTCTATTAATTCTTTCTTGCTTCTCATCTATTAGAACTATATCATCCGCAAACATCATGCACCAAGGGATACTTTTTTGTATATATTTCGTTAATTCATCTAAAACTAATGTAAAAAGGTAAGGGCTTACAGCTGAACCTTGGTATAATCCAACTGAGATAGGAAAATCTCTTGTGTCCCTTCCCACTATGTGCACAATAGTAGTTGCTCCTTCATACATGTCTTTCAACACTTGTATGTACCTAATAAATACCCCCTTTTATTCTAACACTCTCCATAAGATATCTCTTGGAACACTATCATAAGCCTTCTCCAAATCGATAAAAACCATGTGTAAATCTTTCCTTGCATTTTATATTTCTCCATCAAGCTTTTAATGAGAAAGATAGCTTCCATAGTTGAGCGACCAGGCATTAAGCCAAATTGAATGGGAGAGATAGAAGTATCATGACGTAGTCGATGTTCCACAACTCTTTCCCACAATTTAATAGTATGGCTCATGAGTTTAATTCCCCTATAGTTTGAGCAACTTTGTATGTCTCCTTTATTTTTAAAAATAGGTACTAAAATACTCATTTTCCATTCATCAGGAACCAAAGGAGACTCATCACATACCTCAAGATGTTCAGGAATTGAATCCAAATTCTGGTTGATCAGCAGTCTCCTGCTTGATGGCTATATCTGTCCTGTTTCGCCGAGTATAGATTCTCAAATCTTGTCCATTCAGTCTCCCTTGAGATTTAGGTGACTCCCCTTGAGTATCATTATTAGGTATAGGCTTTAGACCCAAATTTTCCCATTGAAGTTGAAAGTTGGGAGAGCACAAAGAAGAAAGGAAAGACACCTCTTCTTCCTTCCTATGCTCCCCCTAAAGAGGTGGATGAAAATAAGATTCAGATTCCCTAAAGGTAACATCCATGCTCACAAAATATTTTCGTGTAAGAGGGTGATAACACCTATACCCCTTCTGAGTACTGGAATAACCAACAAAGACACACTTGAGGGCTCGAGGTTCTAACTTCCCCCTATTAGGCTAATGAACAAAGCAAACACAACCAAAGATCTTTGGAGGAACAGTATATGAATTTTTACCTTGCAAAACCTCTAAAGGACTCTTAAACTCCAAAGTCCGGAGTGGCATCCTATTAATAAGATATGCAGCAGAAAGAATTGCATCCCCCAGTAAGGTTTGGGAATATTCATTGTAAACATAAGAGACCTAGCAACCTCTAGTAAATGTCTATTTTTTCTCTCAAACATTCCATTTTGGGCACTAGTGTTAACACAACTAGTCTTATGCAAAATTTCGTGTGACTTCAAATATTCCTGAAAAACTTCATTCATATACTCTGTGCCATTATCAGTTCTCAGTATTTTAACATAAACATCAAACAGGGTGCTAATCATTTTGTGAAATTGCTGAAAACATGAAAATACTTTATTTTTTCCTTTCATCAGATATACCCAAATTAACCTACTGCAACAATCAATAAAGGTCACAAACCATCTATAACCTGATAAAGACACATTTGAGTAGGCCCCCACACATCAGAATGGATAGTCATAAAAGGAACTGAAGCCTTATTATTTATTGCAGGATAAAATTGTCTAGTATGTTTGGCAAACTCATAAGCATCACATACTAACAATTCAGTTTGGCATTACTTAAACAAAAGAGGATAAAGTTTCTCTAAAACAGTAAATGAAGGATGTCCAAATCTCCTATGCCATTGAATAATTTCTTCCTCAGCACCCATAGACTGTCCCAACATGGCCTGATCAACACAATCATTCAATAGATATAGCCCATCTTGCAGTCTACCACTGTCAATCGTTCTCCCTGTTATCAACTCCTAAAACACACAGTGAGTGGAAAAAAATTTAATTTTGCAGTTGAGAGCTTTTGTGATAGAACTGACAGACAAAAGGTTAATAGAAAAGCTAGGCACATGTAAGACAGAACTAAGACTTATAGTAGGAGTGCATTTAACAGAACCTGTTCCAGAAACATTAGATAAGGATCCATCCGTAATGCGGACTTTTTCTTTGCCTGAATATGAAGAATAGGATATGAATTTATTCGAAGAGCCTGTCATATGTTTATTTGCTCCAGAATCTATAACCCAAAATGAATTATTATGATTGGCAAGAAAAACATTACCTGAGTTGACGAAGTTAGAAAAGGCAACTGTAGTTGATTGTGATTCAAACTGTGATAGAAATCGTCTCAGAGTCTGTAAATCTTCATTGGAAAACATCCCAGTGATAGCAATATCTTCAGAAACACTCACAAGCTCAAATACATTTGCTTGTGATCTAGCAGAGCCCATCCTTTTTTCCTCCACGCCCTTTAGTTGGGCGGCCGTGCAGCTTCCAACATTGTTCTTTGGTGTGCCGAGATTTCCCATAGTAGTCACAATGCAAGTGATCCTTATCTGATGGACCATATGACTGCTCTCGAAAGTAGTTAGCAGCCAGCCCAGCCTTATCAACAACTGTAAAATTGATCATGACACTCATTCTGCTCTCCTCCTGCTGAACATAAAAATATGTCTGTCTTAAGGTGGGCAAAGGATTCTTACCAAGCATTTGGACCCGAATCTGATCATACTTCACATTTAGCCCAGCAAGAAAATCATATATGCGCTCCTTCTCAACCAATTTTTGAAACTTAACTGCATCAACCGGACATGAAGCCTGAAAGTCCTAATAGAAATCCGACTCTTGCCATAGACCACTCAATTCCGCATAATACTGAGCAACAATCAACTCACCTTATTTCATTCCATGAACCTTGTTCCTAAGCTCATAAACTTGTGCATCATTCCCAACTTGAGAATAAGTCTGAGAAACAGCACTCCAAATGGTAGCAACACTGTCCAACAGTAAATACCCACGAGCTATATGAGGTTGCATAGAATTAATGAGCCATGACATAACAAGAGAGTTCTCCGACTCCCACTGGCTGTAGGTAGAACTAGTACTCTCTGACTTTTTTCTATCTCCAGTGATATACCCCTGCAGTCCTCTAGCCTGAATGAATAGTAGACAAGATCTAGACCATGTCAAATAATTAGTTCCATCCAACTTTACAGGACTAATTTGTAAAGAGGAATTATCACCAACAAATCCAGTCTTTGTTTCAAAAGCTTTCTTCTTTTCATCAATCATTTTTCAATTAAAAAAATAGGTGTTAACACAGAAAGCAAGAAACTAGGCAACGGAAGGTACCCAAAAAAATAAATGTGCAAACCAGGTGTGGAAACACGTTGGTCAGAGGTGTGTCGGACAGGAAAGGTCGTCGGCAAGAGGGGCGGTCAGAGAAATCACCAAAAAAAAGAGTGCATGCACCAGTGCGTGACAAATGATGAGAGACTTCTGGAGGCTCGTGAGCTCACGCACTTCACCGGACGGTGGTAGGACTCCGGGCGTAAGCGATCGGCTGGTGTCCTTCCTCCTCAAGTGGGTGGTGACAATCACCTCCCTTCCTAGAACGACGTAGAAGCTTGACAAAAAAAAAATTACCAAAAACTACACTGTTTACGCCAATAAATTTTGGCACTGCTCTAATACCATATAGAAAACAGAGAATTTGAAAATTTTTCTTTTATATTTCTTCATACAAAAATGATTTACAAGCATTCTAATTTATATACAAAGGCTAGGACAAACTAGGAAACTAATAATAGCCAATAAATACAATAATTCCTAATTATATTCTAATTTACAGCTAATTTACACTGATTAAGGGATTTACACTTATAACACCACTCCTACCTTTTCTCTAATTCTCTCATTATGGACTTTATCTAGTCTAGTATGGCCACTCATCCACCTTAATATTCTCATCTCTGCAACTCCTATCTTAGACACATACGACTCCTTCATTGCTCAACACTCACTACCATATAACAATGCCGATCGTATGACTGTACGGTAAAATTTTCCTTTTGGGATCTTGCAATCACATAAAACTCCCGTGACACATCTCCACTTCAACCATCCAGCTTTAATCCTATGACTAACATACTCCTCACATCCCCCGTCTACTTGAAGGATTGAGCTGAGATATTCAAAATGATTAACTAACTCCTTCCCTATCACCAGTTCGGCCTTCATTGAACTTGCAATACATGTATTCTGTCTTCGCTCTACTTAATTTAATGCCCTTTGACTCTAGAGTACTTCTCCAAAACTCTAGCTTTCTATTAACTCCTCGCGTCTCATCTATTAGAACTATATCATCCACAAACATCATGCACCAAGGAATACTCTCTTGTATATGTTTCGTCAATTCATCTAGAACTAATGTAAAAAGGTAAGGGCTTACAGTTGAACCTTGGTGTAATCCAACTAAGATAGGAAAATCTCTTGTGTCCCCTTCCACTGTGTGCACAATAGTACTTACTCCTTCATATATATCTTTCAACACTTGTATGTACCTAATAGATACTCTCTTTTGTTCTAACACTCTCCATAAAACATCTCTTAGAACACTACCATAAGCCTTCTCCAAATCGATAAAAACTATCTCTATATTTCTCCATCAAGCTTCTAATGAGAAAGATCGCTTTCATAGTTGAATGACCAAGCATGAAGCCAAATTGATTGAGAGAGATAGAAGTGTCATGACGTAGTCGATGTTTCACAACTCTCTCCCACAATTTCATAGTATTGCTCATGAGTTTAATTCCCCTATAGTTTGAGCAACTCTGTATGTCTCCCTTATTTTTAAAAATAGGTACTAAAATACTCCTCCTCCATTCATCAGGCATTTTCTTTGAGTTTAGAATTTTATTAAACAATTTAGTTAACCATGTCACTCCCATATCTCCCAAACACTTCCACACTTCAATTTGTATTCCATCGGGTCCACAGGCTTTACCCACTATCATTCTTTTAAGTGCTTCCTTTACTTCTGAAGATCTAATCTTTCTCATATAATTCACATTCTTTTCTATTGCTTTGTAATCTATATTCATGCTATTACCACTTTTACTATTGTTAAAGAGATCATCAAAATAATTTCTCCATCTTTCTTTAATGTTCTCATTTTTCACCAACACTTTTCTTTTCTTAATCCTTAATCCACCTAACTTGATTAAGATTTTGACATTTCTTGTCTCTCCTCCTTGCTAATCTATAAATATCTTTTTTTCCCTTCTTTAGTTTCAACTTTCTCATATAACTTTTCAAAGGCATGTGCTCTTGCTTGATTAACTGTCTTTTTTGCCTCTTTCTTTGCTATCTTATACTGTTCATACTCATTATTATCACACTTGGGTAATTTCTTATACTATTCCCTCTTTCTCTTCACTGCCTTTTGTACTTCCTCATTCCACCACCATCTCTCTTTTGAGGGTGGTCCATGTTCTCTAGACTCTCCAAGTACTTTTCTAACTGCTTCTCTAATCTTTGATCCAAATATGAGAATTATTAAAAAATAAAAAATGCATAACCTTCTAGTATACTCACTAGATATAGTTTGTGTTCAGAGTTCAGACTCAGCTTCATGTGACTAATCTACAATAAGTGGATATAAAATATACAAATACATAGATGCAGATAGGAATATGTAAGTATAACTAGTAACTATAAAAGAACTTGAGGATTCAATCTAATCAAAGACCAACAAACAGACAAAAATTTATTCACAAAATGACAATTTTGTAATAGTGAGTTAACATTTCTAAATTTATTTTTCAATTTTTTGTGCAACATAACCATCTTCATTAATTTGCATGTCCAGAAGATTAAACTTTAGACAGTTACTTCACAATCTATAAGTGCATAGCATTGTAGTAGAAAAGAGGCAAGAAAAAAATAAAGAAAGAGACACGGAATGAGAAGCCAATACCAAGGTGGATTTCAGAAGGTAAACAAGAGGGCAGCCATCGCTCTAATTCTTCAGCCCATGAAAACCGCAAAATGGCTGGGCAAACAACAAGTATAGGACCTTCATTCATGAAACAGCCTGCAATAGCTATTGCCTGAAAACAAATCAAGCATATAAAAGGAGTCATCTTATGAGAATCCCATTTTTTTGAGGCAAAATTTTTTTCTCCTTTTAATAAACTCAGAAATCAGAATAAACATTATTGATTAAACATATATCACATGCACAAATTTGCTAACATGCATTGATATCTTCACTTTTACCCAAATATGACAATCTTCAAGACCAATGACCATTAATATTCACTCATGTTGTAATAAAGCACCAAAAATAAGCCTTGAAGGACCGCTAATGCATAAAACCGGTGGGCTTAAGCAGGCATCCAGACCACAATGCTTTTACATATGAATCATTGACATATTATCATTAAAACAACCTGAAGCGTTTTTCCAAGACCCATTTCATCTGCAATAAGGCAGCGACCACCCCTTCTCAAACCAAATCTTAAACCATCCAGTTGGAAGGGCAACAGCACATCCAATATCTTTCTTGGCAGTTTCCCTATCAATTCATCAACATTTTCATCAGTCAAATGTTCAGGCCTGAGGGGTTCCCATTGCCCAGTCTCAAAGGAATGTAAAAGTCTTTGGACAACATTTAGTGTGCCAAAAGGTATCTTCTGAATTTCAATGCCCTTATAATTCTTTAAACAGGACAAAACTCCATCATAATCTCTAAGCTTATAAACGCAGGCTTTTCCACCTCCATGATTTTGCGTGTAGTGTGATGGGATTACCTAAAACAAAAAACAAAATTAAATAATTCAACATAGTATAAATTGCATAATTTTTTTTAAAGATTGAATTGTTTCTCTTTGTAAAATGTGACCCCAAGTTACAGAATTAAGCAGAATCCATTGAGATAATGCTTTCAAGATCCATTATAAAAGCGAGTATTCGTCAATAAAATAACATCCTTTAAAAGTTAAAGTCCTCTATTTTGTCCCTGAAGGAAGGACAAAACACAAACTATTCCCAGAGCATCAGCCTTTTCCTTCAATTCTTCTCTTTCTTTTAAGCTCCTTAAAACAAATACTATAATGCTAGTATTATCCACTTTCCAGAGCAACGTTTTCTTGCCATTTCCTCCTTATTATTAAAATTTTTAAATAAAAAAAAAACCATTAATTCCGTTGGAATAAATCACAAAAAAAAAAAGAATTCAATTGAATTCACAAACAATCATTCTTCATTTCTATTTCTTTGAAAATGAAATTTCATGTAAGTTAAAAAGAATTTAATTCTTTGGTCAATGACTACAAAGAAATTGAATTGTATTCTTGTAAAATTCTAGATTCCAAACAGGGGTGAAAGAACCAAAATACAACAGTTAAACTACATTTTTTTTTACTTTCCCTCTGCTAGGAAACCTAATTCTCCAACCCCATTTCATCTCAATTTCCGCCACTTTCTCAACGGTCAAAAAAAAACAAAGCTTGCAACCAAAAATTATAAGAACCCCACTTACATCGGATAAGCAACAGTTTAATCTCCTAAAGCACTCCTCTTCCCCCGGATAGGCAAACCCTTGTAAAGCCTCTGGCGTGACGGAGAACGAGTCAGGAGAGCATATTTCGAGCCGGACCCGGAACTTTTGCTCCAAATGAGTATTCGAATTCCGGCAAAGGGTAGTAGAAGCGAGCTCGGGAGTGAGCTTTCGGCACTTGAAGAGCCGCCATGGATTATGTTGGTCTTGTTGTTGTCGTTGGTTGATGATAGATTCCGTGAATGCTTTTCTCTTTGCTAAAGCCGCCAATCGATTCGCTTCTGCTCTCTGTCTCTGCTCTTCTGTGATCGGCATTTTCGCATTTTTTTGGGATTATTAGGGTTTCTACAGCGAGCAGCGAGTGACAGAGAAGAGGGGGCTTAGAAGTTGGACTGAAAAAGGCGCGGAAAGTTTGTGAAGTTTGTAGTTGTGCACACGAGTGGGAAAATAAAACGTGTGATACCATAACGGTGTCGTTTCATCATATGCCAAGCAGGTATGTGCTACCGTTGAATGCTATAATTTAAAATTTCCTTTAATTTTAAATTAACCAAAAGCAGGCCGGGCCATGCAATTTCCATATTTTTCCAGCAGAAACATCAGGGATACTTGATGGCGATTATCAATAGCTGCTTCTGAATATGATGAATAGCATATTAGCTACTGGGTGTAAGGGTATAAATCAACCTGAATTTTGAAGAGCTTGTTTTTGGTTTGTTAAAATGTTTTCAATTTCGAGCCAAATTTATTTTAAAATGGGCTGAAAAAAAAAATCGTATTAAGTTTTTATTGAATTTTTACCGAATATAAATATTATCTGTAATTTCAACTCTTATTACCATTAATATTGTTTGGATACTTATAATTAACTTTTTCACCTCATTAATAAATCTGTTGGAGTTTTTATTGAGCCGAGCCTTAAGTAGCTTGCATACAACTCGGTTCATTTACTGCCATACTCAGTTGAGAAATTTGCTGCTCTTGCTTAATAAGTTGTGATCCTCACAAGTCACAACAAAGCCACCCAGTAGCATAGTTCGAAATGGAGAAGGTATCAAAGACCACGAGCTCAGTTACCTTTCAAAATGGACATTCCGTTTACATATTACATTACCTACCCGCCATTTCTGCACCCTGCCAAGGAATAGTTTGGTAACATAGATAACCCCTAATTTTTACCAACTCAACCTTCAATAACACTGCTATTCATAATTTATTATTCATTTCAGTGGAGACAAAGAGAAAAAGAGGAGTTAGAGATGGAAAACAACTTGACATTTGGTGCATAGAAAGGTAAAAAGATTCTTTGCTTCCCTGAAAAGCTCAAATATGCTTCGCACAAATTGCAAAGCATATTCATCTTTGCTTGCTTGCACCAGTCTCCTGCTCACGAGCTAAAGTTCTTAAAAGGTTTCAGAACATCCTTTCCAGGCCGTTTATTATCGTTTCTCAACACTTGCCACCTGAAAAAGGCTGGAAAAAATATCAGATGAAAAATTGACACGTGCATGGAGTATTTGCTAAAGCAAAAGAGGTATCTCCAACCCTGTTCCTTTTAAAATCAACTATACATTGGGAAAATATTCTTTAAACATTTGTTGGACTTTGGCAACACTTTTCATAGTTAGCAATTCCTACAACTTAAAGAAGAATTAATTAGCAGTGGCAACACTTTTCATAGTTAACAATTCCTACAACTTAAAGAAGAATTAATTAGCAGCAAGTTCATTAGAATTGGAAGGGAAAACCCTCTTCATATCAGCCATTTTTTTTAGAATTATTTCATAAAACAAACGAAAATGAGCATGAAAAAGCAACCTATTCTATATATTGTGTTTCTGCTTCTTCCTCCCAGTTTCATTCGTCTTGATTGAATTATTTACTTGCTATCTTGGTACAGTGTGATTCTGTGGTCCAGAACAGGAGGACTCTAGCAGTACTCAGGACACAGAATCCTCCAAAAGAGGTGGTAACAGAATCCTCCAAAACAGCTGCTTGCTATGCAAATCAGTTAAATTGTATATAATTCTATTAATGTGTATTAACGACTCAAATAGTTGACTGTGGAAAGATGTAAATTAACTAATAGATATAAAGCATGAGAAGTTGCAATTGCCTACAGAAAAATTACCAATGCAAATGACTTCAAAAACTGGCAAGAGAATGTATGGACACCTATAATTAGCATCTGCCAGTAGGCTATTCAAGTAAAATCTTATTTATATGCAAGAGTAGAGCATTGAAGAGACCAACATTTCTTGGTTATTGTACATTATTATTTGTTACCTTACATTAGAAAATGTGGAAACCAGCATACCACATACAAACCAGTTATGTTGGCGGTTGATTCCAATTTTTGTTGCATATTTGCAGCAGGCAGATGGGCTGATTCCTTCCATTTTCCAGCCTGTGCATGCAATGCATTTTTCTGACCTCTCGTTAGAAGAGGAATTCAGAAAAAGAAATAGTTTCGTAAGATTGGGAACAAGAATAAATTCCTTGCTAATGCTATGTATCATTCACCTTTTTTTAAAACAATGAAAGAATAAAATGCGACTTTTTTGCTAAACGTGTCTAAGAAGTCAAAAATATCAACAAATCAGTGGGTGTATCCTCTGTAAGAAAGAGAAAGTAAAGAATCTTAGGATAACAGAATGTCAAGCGGCGTCTTCTCTTGCCTGAAACTGTTCATTTTCAAGAGCTGAACGCTATAAATTATCACAAGTTCTTCATCCAGATTTCTATCTACTTATAGCATCTTTCTCTCCAACTCATTTTTGTGTTCACAGAGTTTCTTCTTGTGGAAAGCAGGAAAACCAGGCAGGATTGGTAGAGGAGACTAAACATTGAAGTATTTGATAAGGCAAAGTAGTATTCTCTAATCCCAAGTTTCCTTTTCTTATATTTTACAAGTTTGGTTTATTTTACATTATAAATGTGTTTAGCAACTTACAGGATTGAGATTTGATTAGCTGAATAATACATCAGAATTTGTTAGATTCATTGGCTATGCTTAGTGTTATCTAAGACAGACACACAAATCGTACAATCACTCCGGTAAAAAAGAGAAGAATAATAACACAGAATTTAACTTGGTTCAACCGTAAGGTTTACATGCGGGGCAAGACAAGAGAAAAAAGTTTCACTGTGATGATGAAAAGAGGAAGATACAATCAATCAGAACTCTCAAATCCTAATTCCAGTGCGTTTCCATAATATCCCAATCGGTCGCAAAGCGAAACTTTCGGATCGAGTCACAACTCGGGTCCATGAACAAATATATCCAAATTTCAAGCCACAAAATATAATACTTGGAATGCTAAATGTATGGCTCATAGTTTTCACAATCCAATAAATGATAAAAATAAATAAATAAATAAACATGATCACTGGTAAATCACACATAATTAGTCTGAACTAGATTACATGATGGAATAGAGTGATACATATGCTAAATTTGAGTTATGCAGCTTCTTAAACAGTATTGCTGATCTTACATTTGTTCTCAAGCATGCTATTCCTATGCATCACCTTACAATGTTCGGTGAAAGGAACTTAATTTGGTGTTGTTTTCTGGTTAATCGTGAAGCAAAACATATGAAAAACAATATGGGAAAATTTTTTATGATTTACATTTATAGATAACATGAATTGGTTGCGAAGGCAGAGTGGCAGCCAAATGAAGCAAGATCAAGATTCCATTTACAATGGATTTACAGCTGCAGTAGCAGCAGCTGCATTTGCCATTCAGTCACTTGAAGAAGCTGAAACCTTAAAGAATAAGAATTGGAACAAAAAAAAAAAGATGCCACAGCTAAACTACCGCATTCAAATGAAGTGACCAGGAGATTCTCATCCAAGAAAACAAAAAATGGAGGTAAACTCTCAACAACATAACCTTCTTTATAAAAGTTTTTGATATTAATTCATTCCAAGAAAGTAACCAGCCATATGCAACAGGTGAAACCTTCATGAGACAGCCACTGAAACAGAATCATGAGGGACTAGAGAAGACTTATTCAAATAGAAAACCAAGTCGTTCGTCCTCCAATAAACTCAAAGTCCATGAAGATACTCGTGGAAAAGCTGAACGCGAACAGTAAGCATTCTTCAATCCGGAAATACTTTGAAGTAATGCAAAGTAAATGCTATGAGCAATTTTCATCTTACAAGCTCTTGCATTCTGCGTGGTTTCAGAATCTAATTTATGACGAATTTCAGGAATGACAAACTGAAATCACTTCTTGCTTGGGCAAAGGTAAAGAAGACGAAAGTCGAACACAAAATGGAATTGAAAAAGGTTTCTAACTTGCACTTTATGTTCCATTTTTTAACTTTCTAAATTCCAAATATAAAGGTAGTGTCTTACCTAATTGTTGAAACTGCAGGACTAAATGCAGCAGAGAGTGGGCAAGAGACCTTGCAACTTTAAGCATAACATGATAGAATAAGCAGCAATTCCTGCAGAGAGTGGCATGAGCAAGAACATATATACTTGAAAAGTGAGCTGAGCTGAAAGAGAGTAATTGGAACTTGGAAGGTATAGGTATATTACATGAAAGTCTGAAAGCAATAAAATGTCTTTGTATCAGTCATAGAGGTGTAATGATCTGTCTGATCAAGTTGTATCAGCACAAAAATCTCCAGAATCTACCCAGAAAAAGGTAAATGAAGTGAACTTTTTTCCCTCTGCCTCTAATGCAGAAAAGTGAATTTTCCAGAGTTAGATTTTAAGGTTCTGCAATTCTTGTAGAATGACATGTTCACTTGTTCTACTTCTAGGATAAAACTTAATGATTATTGATCTATAGACACAAATCATCTTTTGTGGCATCCAAAGTATGGTTTATCAGTCTTTTTCTACCTTTGAAGCTGCTACAGGGTTACAGAAACACTGAAAACCTTGGTATTCATTTTTGTTTGTCCAGCCTGGACAATGGATTTATGGAATTGGACAACTCTTGTGTGAAAATATTTAATTAAGTTGTTTAACTAAGATCTCTCGTAAGGGACATGCAACTTCATTTTTTGATTGGTACAAAGGAGAGGTCATATCCTGCGCCCTGAGCTATTAATACTGCCTCTAAATTCACTCACAGGATGGCAAATCCACCAGCCAGTCCGTAGCTGCAAAAGGCACCTCACTATCAAATTGCAACAACACAACCTTATGTGACAGGATTGCCAATGCCCCTTGCAAAAGATATATTCAAAATACTATTCATTTTTAACATTATAGAATTTATTATATGGTCCTAAACCGACTAAAATTGAGGAAAAGAATCTGCATAGCTAGCCGACCCTCACCAGATCAAGATTGAAGTCTACTTGAGTTGCATTGAGTATTTTTTTTTTTAAGTGGAGAAAGAATATTCTAAACCGAAGATTTGATACATGAGACTGAACATTCCTTCAAACGAATCTAGTAGCAATGGGCACCAGCTATAGCATTCTTTGTTAATGGGGATATACTTTGACGTTGGCACAATATGGTAGCTAAAACCAGGTGTACAATATATTGCCAAGGGAACAAAAGAAAGAAAACAAGGTACTGGCAATCATTGTTACTTGTAAATTGGAGCTACATCATTCATAATCTTGTCATTGATTGGCCATGGGTCTCTTTGATGCCCTAAGGCTTGTGATGTAACCTTTGTATTGGATGGGCTCTTTTTTATAATGGGTTATAAGTCTTTTTATTATCACATGTCTTGAATTATAATGACTCAGGTTTCATATTAAAAATAATATTATATTTATTACTTATAAATATTTACAGAGAATTAAATCGCTGTTAAAATCAAAATTTGAGATATCTTCAATGACCATATATATCATAAGAATTTAATATTTCATTGAATAAATCATTTTCTTCACTTCTTTTATTTTAATAATAAGGCGGGCATAAGTGGCCCCAGAGTAAGGGAGAGGAGACAAGAGAGCCAGGGTATATCCGATTCAGTCCAAGGAGTTGTGTTAGCTACCACAAGTTTTTGTGCAAAATCTCAATCAAAATTCAAAATCAATGTGATATGTGAGCTTACGAGGGGACCATATAGCTAGGGCTAATTGCATGACAGTGAAGTAACAAAGAATCCAAAAATCTCTATATCTAAACTCAAAGCAAACTTCTGTTCATGGAGAGAGGGAATCTATCGATCATCATCATTATCATCGATCGGTCAGTGTACAGAACCCAAATGGAATCTAAATCACCAAAGACAAGAAGACGTCGAAGGAGGAAAAAGTAGCATATCCTTTCATGTGCATCCCACTACCCCCCAGCTGAAGAATCCCACTACCCGCCTTCCTGTCCCCATGTATGCACTCAACGTGCAACTCCTTCTGGTTTTCGTCTTTAATTATTCTTTTTCAACATCCTTTTTTTGCTTTTGATCTTTGTTTTCTTTTGTAGAGAGAATCACTTTTTTTTTTTTTTATTATCTTTCCAATTGTTACTTTTTCCAAACATCACTTGTTATGGGTATCTCTCCCGCTGCTGCTGCTGAACTTTGTTTTTCTTCTATATTGGCAGCAGCTTTTTTTCAACAACAGATGGGTTTGCTTTCCAGGTTAATTGAACAGCTTTTTGAATTTCTTCCCTTTCTGAATAACTGTGATCAAATATTATCGTTTTCACAACGTCTTTCTTAACATTTTCTCTCTTTTCAAAAATGGGTTTCCACCTTTACTTCTTTGTGTTTCTTTGTTCAAGTGCAAAATTATAATTTCATGACCATTTTATATTGCATACATTCGTTGTTAGGTAGCTACCATTTCTTGATTTTGGTTTATGAATTGCTTTCTTCTCTTAAAATTTGTCAGCGACAAACAAATTATTTTCTTTCCTGGCACCTAAAAAATAAATAAATTTATGGTAATTTGAGTTGAATTCACATATGTATTCAGGTCGAATTCTTATGAGGTAGCAGAGCTAACATGGGAGAATGGTCAGCCAGCCATGCATGGGCTTGGTGGGCTGCTTCACTCTAGCCAGGCTACAAAGGCCACATGGGGTAGGACCAGTGAAACCCTAGAGTCTATAGTCCACCAAGCCGCATCATGCCACAGTACACAACAAAACATAAACTCAAACCACCACCAGGAGCCGGCAAAGATAGCCTCCGCTGTCGCATCATCGGACGGCAAATGGGCAGAAACGTCCTCCGGGCAACAACAGGCACAGATGGACCCCTCGATAAAGAAACGTGCAAGATCAGAGTCGAACCAATACTGTCGAAGCAACAGGGATCATGAGCATGTGGACCGTAGTGCATGTGCAAGTGCTAGTCCCATAACGACTTATGCTTCTTTTGAGTCTACCCCTAGCTACAAGGCCAAGACCACTGATAATGAGGATTCTTCTTCTCATGGTGGATCGGTAAAACAAACAAACACACACACGCACACACACATATATATATATAGCCCTTGATTTTAATGTTATAATTAGTTTCATGCTTAATTAAGTCGTAGAAATTAAACATGTAATAATATGTAGTTCTCCTATATGTGTAGGAAAACCAATATGAAGATCGAGAGACCAAAACAATCAGATCTGATTCAAGTAGAAGAAGTCGAGTTGCTGCCGTTCACAATCAATCAGAGCAGGTAATATGGAGTTAAGGAAGACTGTGCTCAAGAAAATAGAAGGGTTTATGTAAATGAGACAGAACTAAATTAAAATATTTTATGGTAATGGAGAGTTAATTTTAAGCCGCTGTTAGCTTATTTGTTTAAGCACGGTTGATATTTTATTGGCAGAGACGAAGAGATAGGATCAATCAAAAGATGAAAGCTCTCCAGAAGTTGGTTCCTAATGCAAGTAAGGTCAGTAGTTCATGCACATGTTAACTAAAAAATTAAAAACTGAATATTAGACTCACAATTGATAAGTTGTGAATATTAAAAAAAAATTCAAAATTTCAATTCAAAATAATTGCAGACAGATAAAGCATCAATGCTGGATGAGGTGATAGAGTACGTGAAACAACTACAAGCACAAGTTCAAGTAATGAGTGTGAGAAACATGCCTCAGATGATGATGCCTTTAGGGATGCAACAACATCTTCATCAAATGTCTCTCCTAGCACGTATGGGCATGGGGGTTACTCATCTTGGTTTGGGAATGGGGATGCTTCATGACATGTCCACAATAGGACATACCACTACTGCACCTCCACTACTCCACCCTGCACCACCAGCCGCCACTGCTGCCGCCGCTGCATTTGCTCCTCCTCCTCCTCATCCCTTTGTAGTTCCCTCTATGATCCCAGCAGCAAATCCGGACCCTGCCGCCAATAGTTCAGCTCCTTTGCCTGATCCATATTGCAGTTTTTTAGCGCGAGTATGCGTTCCATTTTTATATGCTTAAACATAATTCCATTTTTTTTATTCTTCTTTTAATTAATATATTTTTTTTTTTCTTTTATTGGATATGATTTTTAATTCCCAACCGATGAAGTCGATGAATATGGAGCTTTACAACAACATGGCAGCACTGTACCAGCAGACCACACAAGCAGCAAGCGGCCCTTCACAGCCCAACCACCCCCAAGGTGATTAACAACAATAAGAGTATTTGTAAAACAATAAGAAAGAATAGGAGGAGGAAAAAGAGTATAAATATATGAGCCTAATTAATGTAACTTAATATGAACAATTGTTTATGTATTATTTTATTGCTAATTAATAAAATTAATGTCTTGTATAATACTTTAATAATGTCCCATTGATGTAGTAACAACCGGTAACCTCCTTTATCAAAATCACATAAAAATCTGTTTTTAGTTAAAAAAATAAATAAATAAAAGAATATTCATCCAATTTTTCTGATAACTGGAAAAAACACACACACATTCATACACTCGATAAATATCCATCTCCATACAATATTTTTTTAGCTTACAAAATAAATAAATAAATAAATAAATTTGAAACGAGCAAATGCTCTACCATTTCAGTAAAGAAAACAGAACAAACAACAAAAGCCCTTTCATTGTTTCAAAGAGCTTAGACAGATCATTTTGCCAATGCAGTTTCACAAAACCTTGTAAGTTTGCATTCATGTCAACTCCAATTTTCCCTTTTCTTTTCCTCGATTGTATTAGTATATATACAGCATAGATATATATATTTGAATACAAGTACAGACTTCAGTAACTCAACATGCATCAACTGTTGATAATGGTTTGGGATCCTGAAGAGAGATCACTGTTTCAAAAGCACCAACCAATGCCTTGACCTTACTCTTCCTGCTCTTAGCAAGCTTATTTGCCGTCTCCTCAATCATGTCATTCAACAAATTCTGCTCAACTTTCTGTCCTTTAACATCTTTGCGTTTTAAAACAACTTTCTTGCTTTTCGATTTTCCAACATTAGGGTCGCCTTCATCAACACAAATTTCTGTGTTCTTAATGGTACTTTCTGTAGCCTCAACTTTCCCAATTTGGCTATCAATGAGGTTTCTTCGCCTAAATTTGAGTCTCCTTGGAGAACTAATTACAGGAGGAAGCTCAAGTACCTTTCCTTTCCTAAAAGTTAGCTTTCTGGCTGGGGAATCTGTATCTTTTGTTTTAACTACTCCACGATTTCTAGGTTTGTTCCTCGGTTCCACTTTTGCATTCACTATATTATCGATGCTAGTTTCAGGATCTTCAGAGAAGGTACCATCATGGTTAGACTTGGAGGATGACAAAGAAGAAATGGATGAACCAGCAACATGAATTCCCCTTTTATTGAGTCTCAAGCTTTTGCTCTCAGAAAATTTAGGTGATCGACTGACATGGATTCCACACTGAGTGCGTCTCAAAATCTTCCCAGCAAAAGGTAGAGACAATTGAACTGGGGAAATTCTTTTCTGATCATGTTTCAAGTTTTTGTCCCTATGGAATGAGGACAGTGATGGAGAACGATCACTGTGTTGAGTCAGTGCTTTATTCTCAGTATTCAATTCAGTTACATGCGAAGTCTTCTCTGGCACAGACTCATTGCTGGGTTGCTCAGATTCAGCTTTTCCAACATTACTCCGATCCTTCAAATGAGAAACTCCTTTCAGGCTCTTGAATTTTTCAGTATTCATATTTGAAACTCTCTTTTCAGAACGTTTGGGAGACAAAGAAGCAATTGGTCGAGTGAAAACCTTCTTAACAGAATGCAAGGCATACAAAGAAGAAGCAGTTGCTTGTGCCAAAACCTTTTTCCCATCCAATACGGAGTTCTTCATTTCATTAGCTCTTCCGAGTTCTGTTTGTTCTCTACTACTTGAAGCTCCATATGAAGTCACCAAAGAAGTACCCATTTCTTTGTTTTCTTGGATTTCACCATATTCTTTACCACTTAAATGCTCTTTTATTCGGAGACTAGGTGATTTTGGTAGCATAGGCCTTAACCTTGCATCTACTTCCTTGACAGGTAGTGAACGCTTTTTTAACAGGACAGTTTCTTTCTTAGTCGATGATTTGTTTTCTTGAATTTCACCATATTCTTTACTGCTTAAGTGCTCTTTTATTGGGAGACTAGGTGATTTTAGTAGCACAGGCCTTGACCTTGTATCTACTTCCTTGACAGGTAGTGAACGCTGTTTTAACAGGACAGTGTCTTTCTTACCTGACGAAGAAACTTCTTTCTTGCTGATAACAGGAATATCAGGATTCTGGATCCCGGAACCACGAGAAGACACATAATTGACTGCTAATTTCTTCTTTCTCTCTCCTAAAGTTAGAACCTTTCCCATGTCCTGTCCTTCACCTTGCCTTTCCATTATTGTTTCCAATATAGAATTGCTTGTTGTCTTCGTCTCAAGGTCTTGTCTTTGTCCATATTTACAATAATCATGGCAGGAACCTGTTGAAGCTGCAAGATAACGGGAAAGAATCTTTACACTTTTGTAGGGAATACCAATATTCCCAGCAGAGTACCTTTGGACATGACCGTCTTTGGGCTCAGTACCCTCCAAGACAACTGGGGTATCACTTTCAGGAACCACAGATGCAGAATAGGTCTCTGGGATCAGTGAGATAGAATCACTCTCCTGAATCACCAGTAAAGAATCACTCGCAGGGATCATTGGAGTAGGATCATGTTCTGGGATAGCATAAATTTTCTCCTCAGTCATTGTTGACCAAATAAAATTGCAAACTTCGCAATCCTGCAACAGACAGGAACATTTAGAGAAAGAAAAGCAACAACGGTTGAAATAAATGTGTATTCTTTTTTATTGATTTTTTGAGAAGAACATGAAGCTCTGATCTTACCAAGGATTACAAATATGAAGCAGCAACTATCTTGAGCTCTGAAAACTTCAAAGGTTTGCCAACCTGAAACAAAAAGAATCAAAGAAACCCCTGAGACCTGTTGGCATTGCATTCATGGTTTTCCAATGAAGAATTTGCACAATTAGCAATTCATCCGTTCAATTCAAATCATCTTATAATTACTTTGAGTTAAAAATGATCTCTATCAAATTATGAATTCCAATAATCTGTTTCTGAACCCCAAAAAAAAATCCACACAAACAGAACTAATAAAAGCCCATACAGCAATATCAAACTAATCAAAATATATATACAGATTAAAACATGTTTTAATTGCCTTCAAAAGAAAAAAAAACTTGAGAAATTTTATCTAAATTACGTCTCCAAAAGACCCCCATCAGAATTTTTCTGAAAAGCACATTTTTGTTTTGGCAAAGCCAATGTTTTAAGAAAATCATAAACAGCCATACTCATAATCCAAAAAGACACCAACCCAGTTGCAGAAATTGTTTCAGAAACTCATTTCAATCAAAACTCACATTCATAAGCCAAAAAGAGAGATACCCATCTTGCATTTTGGGTAATGCAAAGGGCAAAGAAAAAGAAAAAACGAAAAGGAAGAAGAAACAACAGAAAGAGAGAATGGGGGAAAAAATGAGGCAAGAACGTACCTTTGTGTCGAGTGTTTCTTGAAAAGAAAGCAAATCAGGGAAAGGACCCTCTCCCCAAGAAGAGGGTCTCCACCTTCTTTCAGATAAGAAAGGATTCCAGACAACAAAGGCAGGGGTGTTCTTCTGGGGCAAACAAGGCAACGAAATAGCGCATTTGTTGCAGGCATAGCGTCTGCCAACCGGACATAAAAACCGAAAACCCGTAGGAACAGAGAGATAGCAGGGCCCCAACTAATATGGAAACGGCCTTTCTCCTGATTCAGGATGATTTGGAAGCCAGATTTTATCAACCCAAAAATATCACAATCAATCCAAAATAAATAAATTCCATGCTTATAAATATTTACAATGAGCATCAGACCTCACTAATGTTCAGCGGTAGGTATTTACTTGTTTGCCCAACGAGTGTGATTTATTTTAGAATATAAAATAAAATTTTCATAAAAATAATTAATAAATTTTAATTTAATAATATTAATTTTTTTTTTAAATGGTAAAATTTTAAATTTAAATTCATTATAAAAATATAATTTTAAAATTTATAATACAGTGTGATATTATTTTATTTTTAACAAAAAATAAGTTTTAGGGTCTTTTCTCAATCATGCCTTCTCCTGGGATTTTTTCTTACTGGTTTTCTGGATAAGTAATAAAGGCATCTCTGATTTTCTCTTATTCTTTCCTTTAGATTTTGGGTCGTTCGGTTCAATTCAATTATATGGTAATAATGGCATCATAAGCCATTTCTCCCTTAGGACTGTTGCAATCCGCTATTGATGGTCATGGGTAAGAGACTTTCAATAACTCTTAATTTTTTAATATTGTTATAAATTTGAAAATTTATGAAAATTTTATTATTTAATTTCATAAAATTAATAACTTAATTTTTTTAAAAAATATATATATTAATTAATTTTTATATTTAATTATTTATTTTCCTTAAAAATATAATTATATAATTTATTTATTTTTTAAGGTAATTCCACTCAATATTATTAGAGTAATTTCGCGAGTAGCAAAATATCAAATTTAAATTTTAATAAAATTATTTATATACAAAAAAATATTTAATAGAAGGTGGTGAAAACGACTTTCGAAGTACAGGTGGCTACAACAAATAAAACTAGTGAATTTTTACCATTAAATTAATAATTGAGTATTGCATTTTTTAAAATAATTGATAGGATATAGTGTCCGCCAATAATTTGTTTTGATTTAGAAGTTTTTCTAGAACTAGGATGGAATGTTTATTTATAATAATTTTTTGTTTTATAAATTAAAAAAATTTAAGTTGAGATTCAATTTTTTATTTTAATATTTATAATTTTATATTTATAAGTTAATTTGATCATGTATTTTACTATATTTATAACATCTGAAAAAAATTTTAAATTTAATAAATTGTATAAATAATTATTTTAATATTATTTTTATTTCTTTTAAACATATTTTATAAAAATTAATTCAAAACTTCTAACATTTATTCTTTTTAATAAAAATAACAACATAAGTACTACAATAATAATAATTATGAATATAAAATTTAACTTTAGAAAATAATCATTTAATTTAAAATTTAAGTTGTGAATTAGATTATTATTAATGATGTTTTATTTAAAATATTGTTTTAAGGGAATTTAAATAGGATAGACTTAATTTAAAAGCATTTTGGACTTTTTATTATAAAATCATGAAAAGCTCATGGATTAAAAAGATAGTTAAAAGTTATAAAAAAAAAAAAGCTTTGAATTTTGAAAACCAGCAGCAACCCTCCTCCCCAAAATCTCTCTCTCTCTCTTCCTCCCGCATCTCTCTCTCTCTCCATTCACTATCCTCCGGCCAGACTCAGCTGCGAACAATTGCCAACGACCCTCCAGCAACCATCAATAGCATCAACTCATTGGGCAGTGAACAGCAGCAACCGGCGTGCTTTTCCAATGAAACATGCAAGGGGAGCTAAACTGTTTTTCATCATTTTCTTGTGACTTCGACGTTGGATTGGAGCCAAACTACCAGCGTTCAACTCCTCTTCCTCTGGGCTACCAAATCCAACCAACCCCACTCCCAATCATCGTTAGAATTTGGCAAATTGAGGAGAGAGACACAAAAAATTTTGAGGCCAATTCTAGCGAATCCGACTGTCGTATCAGCGATCTGAGACTACTGATACACTCAGAGCGACGAAACCTTCAAGATGAGACTAACCCCACTTGTAATACCCCCGTATTAAATAGTCTATACATTCTACTGTTCTGATGACTAGTGTCTGTCCAAACAGTTAGGATGTCTAGAACTATATCTATGTCACCTAGAAATGTCATAAATAAAAATTAATAAAAATTATATGAAGGAAAAATGGAAATAAGAAAAATAAAGCATAAATCGATTAAATGAGCTGAGGTCCCGGCGATGGGTGATCGAACCGGGAAGCGGCTGCGAGCTCAGTTGCTACCCTAAATTCGTGTGGAACCCTAGGACACCCCAGGCCTTTGAATAATGAGAAACTATTGGAATGTGAAAGCCACAAAAAAAAATAGAGAACAATATCAAATAATTGAATCAGAATTCAGGAAGTAACCAAGTACCATTAGAAAAATTGATCATACCCGATAAGGGGCATTTTGGTCAATTCACTCCTAGAGATGATTTTTGACCTAAATGTCCATTAAAATGTAAGAAATTAAAATATTGAAAAAGGGGTTAAAGATGAAGAGGTGTAAGAAAAGAAAAGAAAAAGAAATGAAATTCAAATTTTAATTTGAATTATGACATCACCATGACCTCACCATGATACAATAAACATTATAATTTTTAATTACAAAAGTTGTGGGGATAATTATTATTATTAAAAGAAGACAAAAATCACTTAAAAATCAATTAAAAGTTTCCTTCTTCTTCTCATGGGCAGCCGGCTCACTTTCTCCTCTCTCTCTCATCTTTCATTTCCACCATTGATGCATATATCAAGCTTGAACTTTTTGAGTTTCTTTCCATAAATCACCTAGCCACCAAAGTAAAACCTTGTTATTTAGCCTTGATAAGAAGAATGAGAGGAAGAATTTCAAGGAAGAGTGAAAGATTTGAAGAGTGGAAAGGAGCTTGATAGAGGTAAGTCTCCCTCTTCATTTAAATTAGCATATACTCATAAGATTAAATAAGTGAAAATAAGGTGGAAAATGAAAGAAATATTGTTGTTTTGGGAAGAGGGAAATTCGGCCAGCCATGGTATAGTGAGGTTTTGATGTACTTTAATCTAATTAAACATGGATTCTAGCTTGATTTGGGATGTGTATATAATTATTGACTTAAGCTTGCATGAAGTGCATGAAAATTTGTAAGGTGAAAGAATTAGGGTTTATGAAAATTAGAGTTTTGATGAAATGCTGACCAATTGGTGTTATTATGTCTAATTGTGGTTATTTGGTGTATTTTGAGTTGAGAATTAAAATAAATTGATGAATGGAATTGAGATAAATGAGGGATGTTGAATTACTGAATTCTAGACTAATGAGTCCAACAAGGTCAAATGGCTATAAGTAGAATTGTATTGCTCCAATTGGTGTGAAGTCAAGTGGAGATGAAACTAGGGTCATAATTCCACATTTTTCATGAAGAAACCTTGCCCAAAAACTGATCTCAAGTTGACTTAAAATTGGCTTGAATCCGAAATTGGTGTCCTGATTCTGGATGGAATTGACCAAATGAACAATATATGTTCAAATAGCCATAACTTTGTGTAGAGAGGTCCAAATGACCTGATTCTTGAACCCATAGAAAGCTTAGACATAGTAGAACAATTTTTATGAAGAATAGAAACTCAAATTTTGACCATAACCTAATCAAATTGCTAACCAAAATTAGCTCATTAAAACTGTCAAAACCAAAATTTGACCAGAAATTCTGGACATGGACCAATCCGGCCAGTCATGGTAAAAATACCATAACTTGAGCTAAAAAATTCTAAATGGAGTGATTGAAAAAAAGAATTAAAGTAGAGACATTAAGAAACAACTTTGATGAAGAAAGTTTAGCCAAATTCTCGCTGTAGATTGGTCCAATAGAATAGTAAACATTGGTAACAAAAACTGAAATTTTGAAATTTCTTCTAGGAATACTTTAATTGTAATTGGCAACTAATGCCAACAAGTTTATTATCCAAAATGTGGTACTAGCATGAAATTAGAATTTGTATACTTATTATTTATGAAATAAAAAAAAAATTTGCATGAATAGTAATATGAATAGCAACCACACTAACATCAAATGCAAAGAAATCAAACCTTATGAGACTTTATAAGTAAATTAAGTATGCAAAATTCAATTGTTAGATTAATTATTATAAATGATTTGGATGGGTATTGAAACACTTTATGTCACGACCCAACCTATGGGCCGGACCGGCACTAGGACCTGGGCCAGCCTAAAGCCCCCGAGGCCCGTAGTAAGCCTTAACTATTCATTAACCCAACTCTAAGGCCCATTTGGGCCCAATTTCAAGAAAACAAGCGGATGAGTCAGGCCATAAAATGGACTTTCCAACGGGGAGTTTTTGACTCACCCGACCTGTAAACACAATAAATACTCAATTGGGGAGCTCAGCTCACCCTCCACATACTCATCAACATAAAATAAATGGGAGCTCAGCTCCCTCATCCAATCCATCAACATGCATAACATATTTAAGTTTACAGGTCCAACATGATAAAAATATTACAGACCAATTTCAAATAAATACTGCTAACACATGCGGAAATTCTAGGAGTAATTAAAATTACACAATATTGATAAACAACCTGCGAGGTAGAAAAGCAGGTTAACCCAAAACAAAATATCCTCCTGTGGCCTGTAAAAATTTTTGAACAGGAGTGAGCGTTCGACTCAGAGAGTAAAATATCAATCTTAACTATAATCTCTATAACTATCTGAAACTAATGCAACCTGTAGAGTGAAATGCAACATCAACACCATATTCACATCATAGCATCAAAAAGGTAATTTGGAGCACTCACACACCCTGTAACATCATTCATAGTATATGGGAGCTGATCCCCTATACAGCTCTCTTAAATCCAACGGTGCGGTGAAGAACTCAAATTTCGGACTTCCACTTAAATACCAAATCGGGGTCCTGAAGAACTCAAGCCGTGTCTACCCCAAGGACCGGTCCGTGAAGAACTCAAGCCGTGTCTACCGTCCTATCCATAGTCCACACCATCACACGCACGCCGCGCCACGCACGCGCTGCTTGCTCCAAACTACCACGACAACACTCATGGCACATTACGATTATCAATGCAACATAATTCGTGCCTAGAGTTTAACTACATAAATATATGCATATAAGTGATGCATGGGCATCTTGAACATATAATAATATCGAAATTACGATTAAAATTAATATTTTACTCACGACTTGACGACAAATCACTTTGTGGTGGTAGGCGGAGGAAGAAGGCATCGCTCACTGACAATTACATTACATCTATTTAATAAATTAGACTCAATACAACAAAGAAAAAGATCAAGTACGTCATAAGTCGTGCCGAAAATCCGGCAGAGTCTCCCCTATACCTAGGACCTACCCAACCTGAAAAAGGGCTAAAAACGCACTTCTATATTCACAATTCATACATCAACAGTTCAATCATATCACACAGCCCCTCCTGGGCCCATCAAATCAATCATCCATCACAATGCGCAAAATTTCAATTTAGTCCTTATTATTGATCATTTTTTCAAAAGCGCCCAAACAAGCTCTAAAAATTATAAAACTTTGCCCCACGGTCCTGAGCAATATTACTAAGCTATTGCAAAAAGAATCGTAATTTTCTAAGCTACCACGAATATTTTATGGATTTTTAATCCTATTTAAGCACTAGAAAATTACGTAAAAACAAGGTTCGGGTTTACCTTTGCCGATTCCGACTTGAGGCAGCGCTGGGGCGTCGACAATGGGGGCTAGCCAAAACCTCGGTCCAATTCGGAGACTTTTCCAGCAGTGCATGCGGCGAAATTTGCGAACGATCAATGTCGAATTTCCGCGAATCGAGGATACCTACACGAAGCCCATAACACGGGGGTTAGTACATAAATTTTCAGAATTTTCTAAGCTCATTTAATGCTCGGAAAAACAACTGCGAAATTCCGTGGGACCCACCAAAAAGCGTTGTCGGAAAATTTTGAAATTAATATCCCGAAGCCCTCGTCGAGTGGAGCGTCTTTGGTAGCCTCGGTTTTCGTGGGATTCACGGTTTTGAGAAATCTAGCCCAAAAGTCGAAATGGCGAAAATCTTCCCGAGCAAAAATCGGACAATCCGCTCGATGGATTTCGGCGTTCTTGGTGTCTATGGAAAGCTCGCCGAGTAGATGATTTTGGACACAAGACCGGTCCAATCGGTGGCGGATCGGCCGGTTGGCGAGCGGAAGCGGCAGCGCGCGAGGAGAGGAGGAGAGAGAAAAGAAAGAGAAAAGAGAGAGACGCGCGCGGGAGAAGAAAAAGGAAAGGGGGCCGGTTCGATTCGACCGGTCCGATCCGGTCCGGTTCGATTCGATCGGTTCGATTCGAAATACAAAATTTTGAATTTTTACTCTGCCTCGGGACCAAGCGAGGTCAAAAATTAGAAAAATTCGGAAAATTGAGAAAAATCGTAGACTCCAAATATATTTTTAGTTTTGCCACGTGGTCTTTAAATTAATTTTTAAAAATCATCAAAGTTTATATTTTCGGAAAATCGAACCCGATTTTTAAAATCCGAAAAATCTCAAAAAAATTACTAAAATTTAAATAAAATTTAAATATAAAAAATACTCATAATTAATAAAATTTTGGGGTGTTACATTCTTCCCCCCTTACAGAAAATTCGTCCTCGAATTTTTTTACACAAGGCAGAATAAAACACATGATTATGCATTGAACAAGTAAGGGTACTTGCTACGCATGTCCCGCTCTGACTCCCAGGTGCACTCTTCCAGCGATGACTCCTCCACAAAACCTTAACCATAGGGATCTGTTTGGATCTCACTGTCTCACTTGGTAGTCCACTATGGCTCTGTTTGCTCCTCAAATGTCAATTTCTCTTTTAGCTCTATCACATCCAGTGATTACATGAGAAGGATCGGGAATGTATTTCTGAGCATGGAGATGTGAAACACGGGATGAGCGTGAGAAAGGTTGGGTGGTAGTTCCAGCCGGTGAGCAAGCTGCTCCAACTCTATCGGTAACCTCAAAGGTCCGATATACCGAGGTGCCAACTTGCCCTTCTTTCCAAATCTCATGACTCCCTTCATTGGAGAAACCTTTAGGAATACATAATCGCCTATTGCAAACTCCACATCCCTCCGTCTGGGTGCATAACTCTTACATCTCTTGAAATTTGTCCTCGATCGTTCCACGATTAAAGGAACTACTTAAAGTGTCTTGCACTAGGTCTACATCATGCACCCTTGCTTCCCCATTTCTGTCCAACACGGAGGAGACCTACACTTTCTTCCATATAGTGCCTCATAGGGTGCCATCCTATCTTTGGAGTGATAAGCGTTGTTGTAGGCAAACTCCACCAAAGCTAATTGCTCATCCCATTGACCTCCAAAATCCAAGACACTCATGCGAAGCATGTCTTCGATGTTTGGATTGTCCTTTCAATTTGTCCGTGCATGCGAGGGTGGAAGGCATCTTGAAGTTCAATTGTGTGCCAAGTGCCTCCTGCAACTTTCTCCAAAACCGAGAAGTGAATGGGGCCCTCTATCGGATATTATGGGCGGAAATCCATACAATCTGACTATTTCTCGAATGTAGAGCCAGGCATATTGTGCCACAGAATATGTAGTCTTCACAGGTAAGAAGTGAGCTGATTTGGTCAAGCGGTCTACAATTACCCATATCGAATCACATCCTCGCGTGGTACGAGGCAACGATCCACAAAATCCATAGTGATCATTTCCCACTTCCATGCAGGATAGGGAGCTCTTGCGGCTTCCGACGGTCTGGTGTTCAAACTTCACCTTCTGACAAGTCAAGCACTTGGACACAAAGTCTGCTATGTCTCTCTTCATGCCATTCCACCAGTAGCTATCTTTCACATCATGGTACATCTTGGTGGAACCTGGGTGGACACTGTACAGTGTGTAGTGTGCCTCTCGCATGATTTCATTCCTGAGGTTGTCCACATCGGGCACACATATCCTAGAACCTTGCACTAGGGCGCCATCATTGGCAAATCCAAACTCACCACCTTCACCTTGCTGTACTCTTTCTATGATCTTCATCAATTGTTGGTCTCTGTGCTGGGAAACTCTAACTCTGTCCCTCAAGTCTGGCCTCACTGAAAAGTGAGCCAACAATACCCCCTCATCAGCGGATCTAGGATTAAACCTTGATCCATCAATTCATGTACCTCCCGAATCAACGGTCTCTTCTCTGCAGAAATGTGCCAAGCGCGAGAAGATTTTCTGCTCAAGGCATCTGCCACAACATTGGCCTTTCCAGGGTGGTACTGGATGGTGCAATCATAGTCCTTCAGAAGCTCCATCCATCTCCTCTGTCTCAAGTTTAAATCCCTCTGTTGAAAGATGTACTTCAAACTCTTGTGGTCGGTGTATATCTCGCACACTTCACCATACAGGTAGTGTCTCCAGATTTTTAGTGCAAAAACTACACCGCCATTTCCAAATCATGGGTGGGGTAGTTACGCTCATGTCTCTTGATTGCCTTGAAGCATAAGCCACTACCTTTCCATTCTGCATCAAAACACACCCTAGGCCAACTCTGGAGGCGTCACAATACACGGTGTATCCTTCACCACTCACAGGTAGTGTCAACACAGGGGCAGTGGTTAGACACTCCTTGAGCCTCTGGAAACTCACCTCACAGTCATCTGTCCAAATGAATGGAACATTCTTCCTGGTCAACTTAGTTAGGGGAGCCGCTATCCTGGAGAAATCTTGCACAAATCGACTGTAGTAGCCAGCTAAACCCAGAAAACCGCACCTCGGTGTTATTTGTAGGCCTAAGCCAATCGATTCTGACTTCAATTTTCTTGGGATCCACTGGAAGACCGTCACTAGAACCCTCTTGACCCAAGAATGAGATGCTTTCTAGCCACAATTCACATTTTGAAAATTTGGCGTATATTGGTGCTCCTCAAGGTTTGCAACACCATCCTCAAGTGCCACACGTGTTCTTCCTCGGTCAGAGTATGCGAATGTCATCTATGAATACGATGACAAAGCGGTCCAAAAATGACTTGAACACCTGTTCATCAAGTCCATGAAAATTTCTTTGGTGCATTAGTGAGTCCAAAGACATCACCAAGAACTCATAATGACCATATCTTGTCACGAAAGCCGTTTTGGACACGTCCTCATTCACGATTCTCAAGCGATGGTAGCTTTGATCGCAGTCTATCTTGGAAAAGAATCTAGCTCCTTGGGTGATCGAACAAATCATCGATCAGGAAGTGGATACTTATTCTTCAGATCACCTTGTTCGGTATGCGTAGTCAATACACAACCTCAATGACCCATCCTTCTTTCTCATAAATAGAGCAGGAGCACCCGGGGTGAAGTGCTCGGACGTATGAAACCCTTGTCCAAAAGCTCCTGTAGTTGCTCCTTGACTCTTTCAATTACTGGTGCCATCTGTAAGGTGGCATGGATATGGGGTTTGTACCGGAATAACATCAATGCAGAACTCTATTTCCCTTCTGGTGGCAACCTGGAAGCTCCTGCAGGAAGACACCCATAAATTCTCGACAACAGGAACATTTTCCATCGACACCTTCTACGGATGTATCTCTCACCAATGCCAAATACCCTTGGCATCCACGCCTCAACATTTTTCTAGCACTAATTGCGACACCAAATTATATGGAGCCACGCTCTGTCACCATCAAAGCTAAACTCTTCCACACGGTATGTGGAAATACACCTTTTGTTCCTGCGTCTAAGGTGGCATAATGAGTCGCCAACCAGTCCATCCCGATTACATGAAATCCATTCTTGGTAGAGGAACCAAGTCTGCTGGGAGGATCTTTCCATCCACTACCCTTTGGGCTACCGGAAATACCATGTCTACTTCTATGTTGTCACTAAGTGGGGTAGCTCTTGACAAAGGGCACTCTAAAGTTGTAGGGTTTCTACCCAACCTCATGGCAAACACGGGGAGACAAATGAGTGCGTAGCACCGGATCTATCAAAACACGAGCCTCATAAGAGCAGGACCGGAAGAATACACGCCTGGCGCATTTGAAGCTTGAGCATCACGGTGGGTCAGGGTGAAAACTCGAGCTTGTCCCCTACCCTGAGTGGCAGAACCCTGATACTGACTTCTACCTCCTGATCTGCCTCCAATTCCACGTCCCCCTTGTCCTCGGCCTGTTGTATCGGCCCGCTGCCATGTTGGAAGCACCGGATACAATTGTCGAGAACATTTGCAGAACCCTGTGACCCCATCTGTGGCTCACTGAAAATGGGGCAGTCTCTAGCAAAGTGGCCCGGTTGGCCACACCTGAAGCATACTCCTGACCCCATCAAACAAGGTCCTGAATGTCCTCTTCCACACTGTGCACACGGTGCCAAAGAGATCTGAACGAGCAGGCGCCTTGCCTGAGCTGTTACCACTGCTGGATCCGTACCCTAGTCTGAACCCTCGGGATTTGTGTCTAAAACCACTCCTCTTATTTCTGCTTCTTCCTCTGTAAGTAGTTTGGCCACCACTATCCATAGTACCCGTGTGGGGAACACCTGAAGAACCCTCTGCTCTGTTTTTCTTTGCTCTTCCGCTGTCATCCACAGCATAGCTAACCTCAATCTGTCTGGCTCGATCCACCACCACATCAAAAGACTGATCAGACATCATGGCCAGGTTCGCATACCTCCTGTCAAGCCCCTTTAGGAATCTTTTCACCTTCATCTTTTCTGTAGCTACTGCTGCAGGGGCATATCTGCTCAATTCGAAGTGCAGCATATTCATCTCTGGACACGCCATTCTGTCTTAAGGCCTCAAAGGCCCACTGTTTCTGATCTCTGAAGCTTTCTGGCACGAACCGATTGATGAAAAGTTCCACAAACTGAGCCCATGTCAAACCCTCCATCCGAGGTAACACATAGTCATTCATCCATTGCCTAGGCATGGGCCCCATGACGTGCTGCATACATTCTATCAATCTCCTATCGATCATTGTAATTACATTCTGCTGTCTGCGGGAATCCAAAAACCGATATCGTCGTCGACACATCATAAATCCGGGCACCAACTTCTTGAAGTTTATGATGCATTTGTAAGATTCCTCTCTTGGTGCGGTGGGCTGCTCTTTGCTGTGGAGGATGGACCATATCTTGAGCCATCATGTCGATGGTTCTCTGTGAACCAGACTAGAGTAGGCGCCATAGGGTCCATGGGACCTGTGCCATAAAGGCCATTCTGTCTTTGGGGTTGTTGCTCCTCTACTTGGCGACTCTAGGCCTCCTACCCGGCCTCCTCGGGGCGGCGCCTCATCTGTCTGACACTTCGTCGGGCACATCTGGTTCAGTGCGATGGCGGCTCTCACCTTCTACGCATTTTCACGAAATTAAAGACATTAGCCCACAAAATTCAAAGCGCACATTATACGACTCTATAGACTCATATTTATACATAACATATGGAGTAGAAACTAGAAGCAAAGATGACAATGCAAGGCGAATGTGGACCCTATATTTCCGCATGTGACTCTATTAGACTCTTCCCAACACTTTAGACAACATTCCCTAAGAATGGAGCCTAAGCTCGATACCACATTTGTCACGACCCAACCTATGGGCGGACCAAGCACTAGGACACAGGCGACCTAAAGCCCAGGGCCCGTAGTAAGCCTTAACTATTCATTAACCCAACTCTAAGGCCCATTTGGGCCCAATTTCAAGAAAACAAGCGGACGAGTCAGGCCATAAAATGGACTTTCCAACGGGAGTTTTGACTCACCCGACTGTAAACACAATAAATACTCAATTGGGAGCTCGGCTCACCCTCCACATACTCATCAACATAAAATAAATGGGAGCTCGGCTCCTCATCCAATCCATCAACATGCATAACATATTTAAGTTTCTGGTCCAACATGATAAAAATATTACAGACCAATTTCAAATAAATCTGCTAACAAATGCGGAAATTCTAGGAGTAATTAAAATTAGACAATATTGATAAACAACATGCGAGGTATAAAAGCAGGTTAACACAGAACAAAATATCCTCATGTGGACTGTAAAAATTTTTGAAAAGGAGTGAGCGTTCGACTCGAGTAAAATATCAATCTTAACTATAATCTCTATAACTATCTGAAACTAATGCAACTTTGTAGAGTGAAATGCAACATCAACACCATATTCACATCATAGCATCAAAAGGTAATTTGGAGCACTCACACACCTGTAACATCATTCATAGTATATGGGAGTGATCCTATCTGACTCTCTTAAATCCAATCTGGTGCGTGAAGAACTCATTTCGGACTTCCACTTAAATACCAAATCGGGGTCAATGAAGAACTCAAGCCGTGTCTACCCAGGAAGGGTCCCATGAAGAACTCAAGCCGTGTCTACCCGTCCTATCCATAGTCCACACCACATCACCACGCCAACGCATACGCTGCTGCTCCAAACTACCACGACAACACTCATGGCACATTATGATTATCAATGCAACATAATTCGTGCCTAGAGTTTAACTACATAAATATATGCATATAAGTGATGCATGGGCATCTGAACATATAATAATATCGAAATTACGATTAAAATTAATATTTTACTCACAGACTTGTGACAAATCACTTGGTGGTGGGGCGGAGGAAGAAGGCTATCGGCTCACGACAATTACATTACATCTATTTAATAAATTTGACTCAATACAACAAAGAAAAGATCAAGCACGTCCTAAGTCGTGTAGAAAATCGTGAGTCTCCCTATACCTAGGACCTACCCAACTGAAAAAGGGCTAAAACGCACTTCTATATTCACAATTCATACATCAACGGTTCAATCATATCACACACCCCTCTGGGCCCATCAAATCAATCATCCATCACAATGCGCAAAATTTCAATTTAGTCCTTATTATTGATCATTTTTGCAAAAGCGCCCAAACAAGCTCTAAAAATTATAAAACTTTGCCCCACGGTCCTTAGCAATATTACTAAGCTATTGCAAAAAGAATCGTAATTTTCTAAGCTACCACGAATATTTTATGGATTTTTAATCCTATTTAAGCACTAGAAAATTACGTAAAAACAATGTTGGGTTTACCTTTGCCGATTCCGACTTGAGAGCAGCGCTCGGACGTCGACAATGGGGCTAGCCAAAACCTCGGTCCAATTCGGAGACTTTTCCGTAGCAGTGCATGCGGCGAAATTTGCGAACGATCAATCGCCGAATTTCCGTGAATCGAGGATACCTACGAAGCCCATAACACGGGGTTAGTACATAAATTTTCAGAATTTTCTAAGCTCATTTAATGCTCGGAAAAACAACTGCGAAGTTCCGTGGGACCCACGAAAAAGCGTTGTCGGAAAATTTTGAAATTAATATCCCGAAGCCCTCGTCGAGTGGGCGTCTGGTAGCCTCGGTTTTCGTGGGATTCACGGTTTTGAAAATCTAGCCCAAAAGTCGAAATGGCGAAAATCTTCCGAGCAAAAATCGGACAATCCGCTCGATGGATTTCGGCGTTCTTGGTGTCTATGGAAAGCTCTCGCGAGTAGATGATTTTGGACACAAGACCGGTCCAATCGGTGGCCGGATCGGCGGTTGGCCGGAGCTGGAAGCGGCAGCGCGAGGAGAGGAGGAGAGAGAAAGAAAGAGAAAGAGAGACGCGGGAGAAGAAAAAGGAAAGGGGCGGTTCGATTCGACCGGTCCGATCCCGTCCGGTTCGATTCGGCGTTCGATTAAATACAAAAATTTTGAATTTTTACTACGCCTCGGGGCCAAGCGAGGTCCAAAAATTCGAAAAATTCGGAAAATTCAGAAAAATACGTAGACTCCAAATATATTTTTAGTTTTGCCACGTGGTCTTTAAATTAATTTTTAAAAATCATCAAAGTTTATATTTTCGGAAAATCGAACCCGATTTTTAAAATCCGAAAAATCTCAAAAAAATTCCTAAAATTTAAATAAAATTTAAATATCAAAAATACTCATAATTAATAAAATTTTGGGGTGTTACACTTTAATTATGTATTTCAGTTGAAAAGGAGCTCTTCAAGGAAGGAGGAAGAGTAGATTAACTCAAGGCAAGCAAATGAGGTTTGTGCACAATAAATTTTAAATTCTTTGTTTCTACTTGAAAAGCTATTTGAATAAGTGTTGTGAATAATTTTTTATTGTTATGACTTTGAGAATTTTATTTGAGAAATAGTGTGTTGCCTACTTTGTAAATGAGAATTTGGAATGAAATATGATTTGTGAATTGTATGAATTATTTGAATGATATGGTTTTGAATTGGACTTTGAAATCACACTTGGCATGACAGTTCTATTGTGTTCCTCCTCCATCTATGGAGTTGAGATTGATTATGTTCCTCCCTCTCTGGCTTACTAGTTTGAGGTTGAGTTCGGATGAGTACTTATATAGCTAGCTAGCCACCTCCCTCATTAATTTTGATTAGTGAGGTTGTAGATTGTTTTGTCATGGTATACAACACGGCATTGATCGTGAAATTTTGTATCATGACCTAAGTTGTGTTAATTATAGGTAACGCTATTGTTTACAATTTATTTTGATAAATTATTATTAAAAATATTGGCATCAGTTTTGTGAATTATGATTGTGAAAATTTTTAAATTTTTACTTACCAATGGATGATTATATTTTGGTGAATTTTAAAAATTATTTATTATTGTGCACCACTGAGTAAATTACTCAGCGATAGCTTTTTTCTGCTGTCGCAGATAAGGAAAATGATAAAGCAGCAGAGTGAGCTGCTTATAGCTGCAGTTGAAGAAATCTTGGGATCTTTTTCGAGTATAATATTTTATATCCTTGTAAGTTTCTTTTTGATGTAAATTACTTGTTCATATGTATCTATAGAACCAAATGAGCAGTTGTATAAAAAAATTTGTAATAAAATTGTTTTGCTCTCTTTCCCTTGAATTGAGAATTTTATATATGAATTGCACTGAATTAAATAATATTGAGATTGCTGGAAATTTTGTTGAGTTTAAATGGAGTTGTTGATATTATTCATATTGGAAGTGTTTTTAACAGGTTTTGAAGAATTGTTTTTTCAATTTTTAGCCGGCACTCTGTTGAAATTTCTGTAAAATTTTCGCAATACCGAATTAATCAAAATTTTAGCTCATGACATAAACTTCAATTAAAGACTTTTAATAATTATTCAATATTACCTTTCACTTTAAAACGAATTGAATTGGTTCAAATGTAGTATATTTATCAGTATGTGAAGTTCGGCAATTCATTAGGTATACTACGGGATCATATTATGCCTTATAGAGATGAAAGGTGTGACACCGCTCCTATCGAACACCGTTTTGAAAAGACAATCATTGGACGATCTAAATCTCTTGGTGAGATTTTTGAGTTTTTTTTATGCCTATAAATTAAATATAATTATATTATAATTATTAACAATTTATGAGTTTTGTTTAAATGCGATCGGATCGGTTATAACTCACAGGCACTTGAGACAGAGTTTTAGGACCAGGTCGAGCACCCGACGGGCTGTCCCGAAAGGTGATCGTATTTATAGTCGTTTTTAGCATTTTAAATATTTTGGACACGTTACATATAATAAAATTTGTAAAGGTAATCCCTAACTTAAGTTGTATAATTTTTGCCTTGATTAAGCTAACTGGTTAAATCTGTAAAATATTATTGGTTGAGTAAAATTAAATAAAATGAATTTATATAATACAAGGATGAAGCAGAGAACTTCCAAGAATATTTTTATAATTTTTGAAATACTAGAAATAATTATTTGACTTTAGAAGAGTTAAAAACCCGAGCTAGAATTTGGATTATTGGACTTAGGTTAGGTTCTTGTAGGCCCTGGATGGGCATGTATTGTTGTTGCTGTGGGCCTAAGGCCCTGTATGTTGCTTTTTGCTAAATTTTTTTTACAAAAGATTAGGTCCAGTTATTGGGGAAATTCTATCGAAATTTCAGCAAAACCTCAAGATTTATTCTTGCTTCTGTAAGTTGAATTAATTGGTTAATTCTATCAGTATTTTGATAGAGGTCAGTGTGTCTATATAGATGAATGAACCTATCATTTTCTTATTTTAACCAACCAGCTACAATCGAGTCAACTAGTCTCTGAGTTATATATTGTTTATTTTTATAATTTTAATGTTATTTATATTTTTGACATGTTCATGTATTTTATAAATATAGTTACATTTTTAGTTAAATAAATTAGAAGCATTATTATTGTTACATATTTAATTATTGTTAAATTAATTTTGTTTGCTGCCCTAAGAATAATTTTAAGCAGTGTGTGTGTTATATATGGCATATAATGGATATGCATTAGACGAGTAGTCACGGCTTAAGCTAATTTCGCTGAAACCTAGTCTTTGTGGATATGGAAAATTGGAGTGAGGCACGACTTTGAGTTGATATTGCTAGCACCTGCAATTAGGTTTAAGTGAAAGTCCGGCTTGAGTTGAACTCGCCGGTGAAATTTGAATTGAGAGAGTTGTATAGAAGATCAACTCCTATATTTATACATGAATGTGATACAATGGGTGCGTGAGTAGCTCTAAATTATCTTATCGTGCGGGTATTGGATGAATTATTTGATGTATGTGTTGAATGTACATTTCATGGTAAATTGCATTAGTTTTAGGTAGTAGTAGTAGTAGAAATTGCATCCGTAATCAACAGCTAAACTCACTAAATCGAATACTCACTCCTATTCAATAATTTTTTTCAGGTTGTAGGAAGAGTAATTTTCTTCAGAATCCAACTTGCTTTTTTTCCTGCAGGGTACAATACTGTTAATTAGAAATTTTTATTTATTTTATTGTTTATTTAATTATTTATTTTATTATTGGAACTCTACTATGATACTATTTCATAAATATGTGCTATTAATTAATGGTATTATATAGTTTATGCATATTGAATAGCATGGTTAAGCTGGACTCCCCGAGTTATAAATTTCAAATTGTTATTTGAGCAGGTCCAAATTGATTTATAATATTTTATTTTTATTCTGTATGTTGAACCTTAAATTTGGGGCTAGTCATGGGTTTGAAAGTAGTAAGGTTTACTACAGGTTTCAGAGGTTTTATACTGATCCAAGTCTTTATGTCGATCTGGCCCATAGAGTTGAATCATAATATTCTCATTTAATTTTTAAAATTTTATCATAAATCTTATTTAATATATTTTTTGTCATTTTAATAATAAATGTACTTATAAACTATTTTTTTACTAAACACATTAATTATCTAACTATCACTCAGAAACACTTTAATCAAACATGTAATTATCTAAAATTTTAAATACTTATAAACTCAAATTAACTTATAAGTATTAAGTGTTTATAAATTGATTTTTACAAACTAAGTCAAAAACCCTCTTAATTGGGTATTATATTATTTGTTGATTATGAAACTAATCATTGATTTTATTTTCACTTCTGAATTTCCATTTATAAAATAGTTAAATATCTTATTATTTCCGTTTATAATTACTTAGTTAAGAAGAATTGAAATTTGCCTTTTTCTTTATAATATAAAATTTTGTTTCTTGATTATTTACGATAAAATTTCTATCACAAAGCTGAATAGTGAAATAGGAAAAATTCTAACCCAAACCCATCCTATAATTATGAATCGAATCAAATTAATTCAATTTAAATCAATTCAAATTAAATTTTTAATAGGATCAATTTATTTGATTTTTCAGTTTTTCATACCCAACCAATTGTTGTTAACCCTGCAAGTCAAAAACAAAAAGAGAATGACCCATTCCTTCTACGCATGCCTTCAATTTCACAATTCAAAACTAGCATTTAGAGATATCATGGGAAGGACATCAATTCCTTGAAGATACAAAGACTAAAAAAAAATCAAAGCTGCAGCTAAACAAACATCCATTCGTTTTAAATTGATGCTCATGAAATGTGCTCATACAATCTCACACGAAAACAAAAGGACATAAAAGGAATGCAAAGACAAAATACTCACAAGATCATTACCCTCAACATACAAAACAGGGACAATTTTCTAAGCACTTTTCTTACACAAAGTGCCTTGACCAGCTTATATATGTACACTGCCGCAGAATAATACTCGTGTGTCACCGTTATATTTCCACTAGAGACCATTGATTACTTCCCAAAATTTTGGAATTACAAAAGAAAGGCGTTCTCAAGACCAATTTAACATCTGCATTCAACTTACATGGTATGTAAAACGAGGAAGCTGGTCAGCATCGAATGGAGGGAAGTCGTCAAATTGCACCATGTAAATAGACTGACAAGAAGATAAATTCCACAAGTTTGTGGCATCACCACATCAGGCATGTAAGAAAATGTTAACTCAAGTGATGATTTCTCTAACCAACCAATCCAGACTGGGTAAGGCAAAGTACAAGATGAGAAAAGAAGGGAGAGCAAAAAAAAAGGTGATAAGGATGTAGAGTGCCAAGATGGCTGCACTGGCCGGTATTGCGTATAAAATAATCAGAAGAAATATGAGAATCAATGGAAACTTAGCTGTCAAATGAACAAAGAAAACAAATGACTTACGAATGGATAACTGAAATCTCAGAGAATTGAAGTATCTAATGTTAAGGCGACCATCACCATGGTTAGAAGCTGATTGTTCTGGGGGATGAGAACATGGAACTCGCCTGTTGCTCGTATGGGTGGCTTGATTTCCGTTTGAAGAACAAACAGGCTGGTGATCACCATGAAAGGAGAAATAGGACTTTGACCTATCACCATTCATGTTTTCAACCATCCAGAGTAGAAAGTAGTTCTTCCGAGGAAACCTAAGATGTCCATTGTGTACCAATCTAAAAGATAATAGATTACACCAAGGACAAGAAATGAAGCATGGAAGCTGGATTGGGAGGGTAGGAAGTTTCACCATAGCTCTTTGCAGCCCTAGCACACAATTCTTACAGAGGGTGTGGCCACACCACAAAACATAGGGCACGTTTTCAACAATGTTGAAAGATTCCCAGCATATGGGGCATTCCAGTCCCTCTTCTCTGCTACTGTTTAAAGATGGTTCATCATCTGAGCATTCTGAAGGAGCTTGACTGGGCTTTGAAAGATCATTCTTCAACCTGACGGATCTATTAATGGCTTTAGAAGCAAAACCCCACATGGTGAATGTGAAACAATACGATTTAGAAAAATGGTATTTGTCTAAGGACGCTAAGCCTGCGAAAACATTGAAGAGTACCAGCAACCATTAATGAACTGAAACCTGCAATGACTAAACAGTGCCAAACATTTAATTGTCAAAATACCAAACTATAATTCTATAGTTTTTACAACACTTAACTGAACATGACAGACCAGATAATATGCTATAGCTCCTAGCAACATTTATGTTTGTTCTTTGGATTGAAGGAAGTCTCGCAGTCACATCAGAGCATCACTTGTTCATTCTAAAGAAAGTATACACTCTCACTTTGGCATACACCTTTCCATTAAGCTCATACAAAGAAAATTTCTTAGAGCAGCCGAGCATACAATAAAATACTAGAAACAAAATATTTCTGCCCTAAAGAATCAGCATACACCATAACCCCACACGAATTGACATTGTATTTCATATGAAACCAAGGAAATGCAATTGCCCAATATTTCAAGTATCATCAAAGCAACCAAATACGCCTACGTTGATTAACTTCCGCCAACTTCACAATCAGTAAAGACATGCAATTAGACACTGCAGGTTTACAGTAACTAGTGGCCTATAAAAAGATTAATACCTTACTAATCTAAATGTCACATATAAATAGTGAAAGATCAATAGACAAGCGCCGCAGACGTGGGAAAATTTTGTAATACCATAATAAAAAAGACAAAAAAAATCCTCTGTTTTTGATCATCGATTTCTGGAGGAAAGCATATTCGCATCTACACTATAGAGAGATTCACAGAAATAATGAAATCATTCCATAAAGAACCAAAAATTTGGATCAGTTGATGGTTGGAGGAGGTGGGGATCTCTCCGTTTGCAGAAAAAAATATAATACCCACCTCCGATTACAAATTCAGAAGAAAAGAAGCAAAGTGAAAGAATCAGAAGGGTGAGCACTGAGCTTACCAGGGAGGTAGAGGTTTGCGTCTCTCGCTATCTCGATGACAGGCAAAAATAAATAAATAAATAAATAAAAAGAGGTCGCTTTGTATTTTAGATTCAGCGAAATCAGAAAGAGATACAAATATATATACAGATACTGTCTTTCCAGTCGACATCCATGTGTAGCCAGGGAACAAGGCGACAAAATATGGCCGACTATCGCCTTTTAAACGGTACCGTTTTCATTTTCATTTTTTTTAATATTTTTAAATTTTAGCTAATAAAATAAAGGATAACCATTAAAAAAAAAAAAAACCTTTTTTACAATTATATATGCTATGAAAATTATTAAATAAAATTTAAATTTTTTAATTTTTACCAATTTTACTTCATTATTAAGAAAATTATTATCACATTAGCCAATATGTTACGTATGTATCATGTAAGTATGCTTAAGCATGCCACATAAGCATCAAATGAAATTTCAATGTTTATAATTCAATGAATGAAATTTTACTATTTTATTCAGTCACTTTTCCAATAGTTACTCATTTTAATTGATGCACTGTAATTACTAATTTTCGATTTCACATGTTGTTAACGAGTACATCACTAGTAACTATTGTCAAATATTACTATCAAATGCTTACGTGGCGTTTACATGGCAAGTTTAAGAAACTAGTTTAGGAATTAATTTGAAGATAATTTAAAGGTTGATTGGGGTTGATGTGCCATACATAAGTGGTACTTACATGGCTTCCAATGATGAGGTAGAATTAATAAAAAATAAAAAGTTTAGAGCTGTAATTTTCATAATATAAGATAAAATAATAAAATTAAAAAAGAAAAAAAAATATATATATATATAATTTTTTTGCACTTATCCCTAAAATAAAAGCATCATTATCTTTCTAAAATAAATATTTGTTTTCTTAGAAAAAAAAAATTATTATCTTTAGGTGGGCATGTGATTGGAAGTTTGCTAATGGTTCAGTTGCGATCAATCTTTCAAATGATGGTAATGTTGTGAATTTATGATTTATAAATAATTAAGGCTATATTTGAATGAATAATATGGGAATTTTTTTGAAGAAGAGAATAATATGAGATTAACATAATAAATTTGTGAAAATTTTTTTAATAAACTCAATTTATCATAATTCAAGCATAAATATTTAAAATTCATATATTTAATTACAGATTTCACTATATATTTTATATATTAATTTTATGATAAATTAAATTTAAAAAAAAAATCTAAAGAGTGGTAAGTCTTTTAATGTAACATTAATTATTTCAATAAAAAAAATTAAAAACTGAGTAAACCGAGCATAATTTAATCAAATTACGTACTCTATTCTGGATCCATAATTTGAACTTTGGGGATGTGAGAAATCTTTGGCCAATCTTCCCCACCAAATTCACACCTTTGTTTTAGCAGAGGGCAGTCAGAAATATCCAGCGTAGAAAGTGAGGAGGGCAACCCTTCATCAGGCAGCGATTGGAGATTATAGCAGCTATGAATCCATAATTTTTCAAGAGATGTGAGATGTTGAAGCCCCCTGTAATCCAGAAATTTCAGATATGGAAGATCACAGATTATAAGAGAGGTAACAGTGGAAGGCAGCAGCATCTTCCCAGGGAAGGATTCCACATCAGGGTCATAGCACCCACCAATCTTTAGGTGTGAAAGAGAGGACAGGACTTGCAAATCACAATGCATGAGGTGATCAACGACTTTGCCGCAATCATTGAATTCAAGCGACTCTAGTGTAAAGGGCAAACCTCCTTCCAGGAACGACTCAAGTTCTGGACAATTATATACTGTCAATTTTGTCAGGGAAGGGACGATGGAATGCATACATTCTGGCATGAACATGAGCTTTTGGCAGTTCCTGACCTTCAATTCTCTAAGAGAAGTGAGGTGTCGAAGCCCCTGGAAGTCTAAAGATTTCAGATTTGGAAGATAACAGATTTCAAGACAAGTTAGAGCGGACGGCAGCAGCATTTCCCCTGGAAAAGATTCCCCGCCTTGACAGTTTTCAATCACAAGTTCTGTAAGAGAGGGAATGGTTTGTAGATTCCACTGCATGCACCCTTCAATGAGTTTGTTGCAATCACTGATCTGAAGTGATTGCAATTTGGATGGTAAACATCCTCCTGGAAATGACCTGAGTTTTGGACAGGATCTGATGCACAGAGAAGAAAGGGAGGAGGGCAGGCCATCTCCGGGAAAGGACTCGAGTGCTTCACAACGCTCTATACTCAAATCAACAAGCGAAGGGAGAAGAGAGCGCATACGTTGAGGTAGCTTCTTCAAACTTGAGCAATCAAAAAATGAAAGCCAGGTCAATTTTGAGGCTGGTAATCCTCCTTGTGGAAAACATACTAAATGATAGTTGCTCTTAATTTCCAAGGAATTGAGAGATGTAAAATCCCCATTTGCCTCTGTTGTAAAAAAGGAATCAAGATTTCCACATCCTTCTAATTGAAGAGTCTTGACCTTAGTAAACAACTTTAGTGGAAGGCAGAGTGAAAAGCAGTTGATGAGAACAATTTTTTCTAAATCATTGGGAAGGACACCAATTGTCTCCTTTAGTTCCATTTCGAAGTCGAATTCATAACTTGTAAGACTGAACAACCCAGAAGGCAGTTTCTCCAATTTCATATCCAACGTACTCACTTTAAGGATAGCTGGAGCCTTATTAAGTGCACTCGCAAACTGCTTACATTCACCAACATCTAGTATTTTTAAACTAGGAAGATGACTGGGAAGGGTAACCTTCTGTAGATTGGCACTTCCCTCTACGTGAAGCTCTTCAAGGAGGGGAAAGGCTCCTTCGCATGAAATCCACTCGCTCCATCTGCTCATATATTTAAATTTCAGAACTTTCAACGATCTAAATGGCTTCTTCATGGACGTGCAGCTTCCATAGAACTCAGGACCAATAACCTCAACCCGATCAAAATCTTCGATTGTGAGGTATTCTAGAGAATCTAGCTGCCCAAGTGGTGGTAAAAAAGAGCAGGGACATTCATTCAAATTCAGCGATAGCATACGAGAGAAAGATGAGTGTCCTACCCAAATTGGAAAACTGGCACCCCCATAACCATGTATTGAAAGATGTTCCAACCCCGTATGTGGTTGTAATGACTCCAGCACAAGCCTTTCATTTTCTGAATCAGTACTAGCATATCTTTGCCATGTTAATTCCAACTTTTTAATTTTCTCCTTACCCTTCAAATTGGCTTCCAGGGCATCTCTGGCTTCCTCAACCTCCTGGAGATTCCTGATACAAAGTTCTCCCCGAAGTTCTTCAAGTTTCCTCAATTCCTTGATGCTAGATCCACTCTGTTTTCCCACAAAGAAATCAGTCAACTTTTGGAGCTTTGTAAGCTTACCCATTTGTGGTGGCATGTCTCGAAGTTTTGTTCCTTTAATATCAAGATGAGATAAGTTGATCAATCTTCCCATGTTAGTTGGCAACACAACCAATCTTTTGCACTCACGCAAGATTAAAATTTGCAAGAAATACAAACTGCTTATAGATTCGGGTAAGCTTTCGATCAACGTTCCAGAAAGATTCAGATATTTCAATTGCCTCAGTTCTCTAATTGAATCAACCAACCCATCCATATTAAGTCGAGGTAAAGATAGTACTCGCAGGCGAGTGAGAGTCTGCAATAAACCATGTGTGACCTCATGTTTGATAGATGACCTTCTCCCCGGCGTTGCCTCCTCATATGGCTCCATATATATGAAAGTGCGCAGATGTTTGGCTTCATAAATGTCTGGAAAGTTATTAAAGATGCCATATTCTGATTTTGCAAAAGAGAAATGGCGAGTCCTGTTAACAATTTTGCAGGAATTATCACCCTCCTCGAACCTAAAGCAAAATTCTCCAGAAACAAATTTAGCCAAGTCGTTGATGAGATCATGCATGACAAAGTGAGATTTTCGGCTGCTAGATCCTTGGAATAATGACCTAGAAACAAGATCATCGAAGCACTCATTACCAACTTCTTCCATCTGTTCATCTCCCAGAAATCCCTCTGCCATCCATAGATGAACTACCTCTTCCTTGCCAAATTCATAATCCTTGGGAAAGATCGCACAATACGCAAAACATTGCTTTAACAATGAAGGTAGATGGTGGTAGCTCAATCTTAGGCTGGAAGAATGTTGCCATTCGATAAACCCCATATATTGCTCTTGGATATCTTCTCCCATTTCCCAACATCTCTTTCATAACGTAGCAGACCGCCAAGTGTTTTTGCTGCTAACGGCAGGCCATCACACCTTCTAACTATTGCCTTGCCAATCGCTTTTAAGTTAGGATGTGCACTGGAATTTTCATCTAAAGCTGCATGCTTTTCAAACAAGGACCAGCAGTCCTCGGTATTTAATTTCTCTAAATGATAAATTTCAACGGTGCGCACCATTGTGGCCAACCTTTCGTTACGAGTTGTAACAATAATCATACTACCATTTTCTCCATGTATTAAAGGTTTCAGTAAATATCTCCAATCAGCATACTCTTCGTTCCAAAGATCATCCAGAACAAGCAAATATTTTCTCCCACTCAATCCCTCCTTCAGCTGGAGCTGAAGCTGATTCATAGTCTTGTCGTTATGAGACCCCGAACTGATCTCCTTAAGAATGTCTTCGGTTATCTTGAAAACGTCGAATGCTTCTGATACACAGACCCATGCTCTGAGTTGAAAGTGCTCTCGTACACTTATATCATTGTAGACAAGCTGAGCAAGAGTGGTTTTACCAACACCACCCATACCCACTATAGGTATCACATTTATCCGGACATTGACAGAAGAATCAGATAGAAGAAACTTGATTATGGCTTCCTTGTCCACATCCCTACCATAAATGCTGGATTGATCATCATCTGGCAGAGAAGTAGTCGGTGTTTTCAACGAAGACAGTTTTCCTCCAACACCTTCAGTCAAACGAAGTGTATCCTTCTGTTTTAATAAAAATTCAACGCTCCCAAGAACCTCTTCCAGCTTTTCTTCTATAATCTCCTTTTTGAAGGGATTGTGAGAAGAGAGATATTTCTTTACGTTCCGTCTCCGAGATGCAGGTTCCAACTTGGATTGTAGAGCCTTGTAAGCAATCTCATCCAACAAGTCATCCGCTTCGTATACAGCTTCTTTAAGGTCATCCAACCAAATTTTTACTGCTGCCTGAGTAATCTGCTTCTCCTCCGCATCAGCGAGCAGTCCATTAACAGAATTCAATGTTGTCTTCAACCTGTTCAGCAGTCCATCATTGAGTTTTCGGCCCTTGAAGAAGTGCAGAAATTCTTTAGAAGCCATCCGATCAAACAAAACTGGAAGAAAAGCAGAGAGAATCGCTCCTCCTACCAATCCTTCAGCCATGTTTTTTCCACTGCAAAATCAATCAAGTGGTTTAAGAGATAAGGGAAAACGGATCAAGGAGAGCTTGTGAAACAGAAGAACTTGCAGAAAGATTTTTGAGATGTCGGCCTAATGCATAGATAATTTCAACATCATTTGGTTGCATTTTACAGGAACTTTCATCTGCAACATCGATCATGGCCGGCAATTTTTGTCACTAGCTGATAACACATGAGAATAGTTGAACTGTAACATTGTAATCATCATTTTTAGTATGATCAAATGTTGAAAATATTCTCCTTCTACCTTTATTTTCATAATCTTGATTTTAATCAATAATAATGATAAAAATGTGTACATGAAATTGTATTAGGTGTATTCAATACGATAAGACTCGTTTAACACGAAATAACTCATTTAATACGATTTGACACTACTTTAACCCATTTAATGCGCTATATAAGTGTGTTCAAATAAGTTAATGGGTCACGGGAACACGAATATTAAATCGTGTCATAAATGTGTCTAATCAGATTATAGGTTAACCTGTAATACGATTATAATCGTGTCATAAATGGATCGACACGAATTCGATACGAACACAAATAAACTTAATCCAAATCTTATATTTTCTTGTCGTGTTCGTATCGAGTTCACGAATCATATCTAAAGTTATCAACCCTATTAAATATAATTTTAATAATATTTTAATATATTTTTAAATTATAATATTAAAAACATAAGTATAAAGAATTAATTTTTTTTAAATAAAAAATAATACATTAGTATATAAAATGAGTTACGAAAATTTGAGATGAGAGGTCTTTCCGTCCCTATTCCACACAATCACGGAATCAAGATAAATTGGTTAAGTTTGAGATAGGAAGGATCGGACTTGTGAACTTTTACCACTTTTGACTAATAAAAAGCCCAACCACTCTCATCGGCCCGAACTCTTTATAACAATCTTACGTCCAAATCCCCAACCAACCGCTCTCCTTTTATTAGCTTAATAATCTTTGAATTTAAATAGGAATAAACTAATGTATTATGTTACACATAATTCATAATAAATATTATGCTAAAAAAAATTAATAATAGTCAAATGATGATGCATAATTTTTCTGAACAATAATAAAAGCAACACAATATGTTTAATATTAATCAAAATAATAACTTTTAATTATTTATTAATCATAATATAAGAAATGACCAAGAAAAATAGTGAGCTAAAAAATTAAATATTAATAAAAATTTATTGTTTATAATAACTATATTGATTATAAATAATAAAAGTAAATAAAAATTTTATTCATTTGGGAAGAGACAATAATATAAGAAAGGAAGTATTAAAAAAGAATTTGAGTGAGGGCAGCTGTTCCTCTATGAAAAAGGGACCGGGAAAGGTAAGGAAGAAATTCTTTTAAAGGGAGCTGATGGAGTTGTAGTTCGAGGGGATTTGGTGATAGAGGAGTGCAAGGCAAAATTCTGGCTGCAAAATATGCTCGTGAAAACAGAGTTCCATTCCTAGGCATTTGCTTGGGCTGCAAATTGCTGTCATTGAATTTGCTTGATATATTCTTGGTTTGCATGACGCAAACAGTACAGAATTTGATCTGATACTTCAAATTCATGTGTTCTGTTCATGCGTGAGGGTTCAAAAACTCACACGGGAGGAACCATGCGTTTGGGATCAAGGACTCATTTCAAGGTTCCTGAATTGTAGATATGGAAAACTGTAGTACTTATGACTTAATCGTAAGGTAAGGATCTTTCAAAAAAAATTCGTAAGGAAGAAATGGGTTTGTGGGATGATGATAACGAATTGTGGGTTTGGTTTGCATTTTGTATGATTTCTGGTTTAATGTTCTTCCTTTCTTTTTAATATATATATATATATATATATATTAATTAAAAATATTAAATAATTTTTAATATTTAAATTAAAAAATAAATATTTTATTATTAAACTATAGTGAAATTAAACTCATTACTATGAAGTTGCGGAGAGAGAGTTGTGGAGTACTTCTATCTCTCTCAATTAATTTGACTTTATCCCCGATCGTTCAACTATAAAAGCGGTCTTTCTCATTAGAAGTTTGATGGAGAAATATAAAGATGTAAAAAAAGATCTACATATGATTTTTATTGATTTAGATAAGGTTTATGATAGTATTTCAAGAGATATCTTATGGAATGTGTTAGAATAAAAAACATATACAAGAGAGTATTCCTTGGTGCATGATGTTTGTTGATGATATTGTTCTGATAGATGAGACGCGAAAAGAAATCAATAGTAAGCCAGAGTTTGGAGAAGTACTCTAGATTCAAAGGGCTTTAAGTTAAGTAGAATGAAGACATAATGCATGCATTGCAAGTTTAGTGAATGCCAAACTAGTGATAGGGAATGAGTTAATTTGGATTGGATGGTACTGTCCCAAAGTAATCACTTTAAATATCTCGGCTCAGTCCTTCAAGTAGATGGGGGATGTGAGGAGGATGTTAGTCATAGGATTAAAGCCGGATGGTTGAAGTGCAGACGTGCCACGGGAGTTTTATGTGATCGCAAGATTCCCAATAAGTTGAAAGGAAAATTTTACCGTACAGCCATACAATCGGCTATGTTATATGGTAATGAGTGTTGGGCACTGAAGGAGTCGTATGAGTCTAAAATAAAGGTTGCAGAGATGAGAATGTTAAGGTGGATGAATAGCCATACTAGACTATATAAAGTCCATGATGAGAGTATTAGAGAAAAGGTAGGAGTAATGCCAATTAAGGATAAGTTGAGAAAAGAGAGATTGAGGTGGTTTGATCATGTGAAGCGTAGACATAAAGAGGCTCCAGTTAGACAAGTAGAGCCCATTAGATTAGAGGATAAAAAGAAAAAAATGGATAGACCTAAATTGACTTGAAGGAGAGTAGTACAATTTGGCCTATAAATATTACACATTTATGAGGATTTAACCCAAAATCGTTTAGAATATAAAAAGCGAATTCATATAGCCGACTCTAAATTTTTGAGATAAATTCTTAGTTGAGTTGAGTTGAGTTGAAAGATTTGTTTTACAATTTTTTTTCTTTTTAAAATAAAAGTCATCTTTATTTTTTAAATTTTAATAATTTTATTATATATAATATAAATATATATAATTAATTTAACATTGTAATTAAATAATAAAAATATATATATATATATAAATTATTTTTACAAAATAAACTGAATTTAAATTTATTAAATTAAAATTATTTATTCTAAAATTTAATTTTAAGTTTATTTAGCAATAACTAAAAGCATAAGAACTTATATACATCGCAACAACTGATGAGAATATCAATAATTAATTACAATATAATTTCAGAGAAATTACAAATTATATCGATTGTTCTATATAAAATAACTTATATAAGATAATAAATTAACAATTAATAAATAAATAAATAAATAATATATATATATATATATATATATATATATATATATATATATATATGATAAATCTCAATAAAATATAATTATTTTTTAAAAATTTTAATAATTATATTACCGATCTCTTATTATTTTATCATTATAAAATATTACCGTTTCGCTTTATAATTTTTCGTAACTTTTAGATAAAAACTTCGAATTGGAGGCGGCGAAGCAAGGGCATATAAATGGACTTTGGATAGAGGCGGCGAAGCAAGGTCAGCGGATAATAACTCCGATGATGCGTTGCCCGTTGACATTAATAGTTAATCTTATTGTCTCTTATTTTATTTATTTATTCTAATTCTGCTTGCTCTGCAAGCTCATCTTACAATACTTAGCATTTCTTTATATTGAAATTGAAAAAAAAAATAAATTGTAATAATTAATTTTCAATAGTAAACAGTAAGATTCAATCCTCGTGAAAATACAATATTTGATAAATTAGTGTTAGTGGGAGTAAACATTTGATTTATATGAATCTAAGTATGATATTAATTACCCAAGTTGATATATATTAATTAATATTTTACTCAAATAATTGTTATAAAATTTAAATTAAGAGAAATAAATTATAAATAACTAATTCATTATGGGATTTGTTCCATTTTATGTTATTTTAATTAAATCTCCACTTAAAAGAAGAATTGAATTGTATAAAAAAATAAAATATATTTATTAAAACAATATCATATTACTTTTTTAAAGAAAAAAATATCCTATTTCGTAAACTTGCACGGCAATTTATCAACCGAGCAAACACATTTATATATAATTTAACATTAAAATATGATAAACTTTAATATTATGTAGAAAAAAATATATCAAATTTAATTTCATCTTAAAAGATAATTTAATGATTCAAACCTTATATATAATATAAATATTTTATTTCAAATCAACGTAGGATATCGCTCTTTATTGATACATTCTATATAATTAAAATTTACGTGTAATATTGATCAACCATATTAAATTTGCGTTGTATTTATAGCTTATAAAGAAAACACATTATTGCATTACAAAAAAAAAAAGTATTTTTAGTTACACACTTGGTAAAACTTGGAAGCTTTAGTTTTTAATTTAGTGACATTAAAATTATTTTTATAATATTTTAAATTTTAAAATTTTAATTTTTAATTAAAATTAAATAAAAAAAGCTTTAATTAGAGTGCAACTTGTGGGATAATCCATTAGACTTGTTTTATTTATTTCTTGTTGTTAACTCAGTTACGCTCCTCTTATTTATGTCAATTTAATTATAATTATATGTACATCATATCAGATATACTTATAAGCTTGGTTCACTTCATGTATTAATTATAATTAATTAAAAAAATATATTTTGATTATTACCTAACTTTCTACAAACCCTAGGAAGAACTAATGATACCACATGCCTTTTGGGTCTTCTTGAGGGTTCAAATATTTTTTGGGTCTCAAGGCAATTATCAACATACATAAAAGTAAAGTGAATAATTAATAATAAAAGAGAAAATATACATATATTGATCACCCAAATTATTAATTTAGCAATAAACAGCAAACAACTCAAAATATTCTCAAAAATTGAAAGTATTCAAAGGTCTTATTTATTGTAGTAATAAAATTATATTAATTTTATTTTTTTAGTAAAAAAAATAAGAAATATTAAAATATATATATATAAAGATAAAATTTAGCTTAATCACTTACTCATAAGCTATTAGCCTTTCATATAAGGGAGAAACAATCGGTTACAATTCGTGAACTACCGATAATAATTTGTAAATTGTAGGTTCAAATTTAATAAAATTATAAATTTAACAAAATTGTTATGTGACGGTTCAAGAGACAGTTATGAACTATTGGTTTTGGATTGAATCCCAATTTAAAATAGTTTAAAGAAGGGTGGCTCAATACTATTTGGAAGCTAGGTTAGACAAAAAGGTAAAGAAAAATTTTATTGATTTGGAATTAAGTTATATGTGTGAAAATATTTTATTTTTTTTTAGAGACATTTAAATTAAAAAAATTAATTTATATTTAAAAAAATTCAATAAAAAAAGCTTAGACTTAATTAAAAAAAAAAAGAGAAATAAAAAGAGATGAAATTAAATTTTTCTTAATTTTTTTTTTGTTCTAAAAGTGTATAAATTAAGTACTTAAGCACCCACTTGGAATTTAGTAGAATTAAAGTTTTCAATTCTACTGGTTTCCTTTTTACCAAAAATTATATGTTAAAATTTGATAATTAAAAAAATATATAAAAGAGAAAAAATAAAATAAAATAGAGAGTATTAGAAATTTTATTAAGCTAAGTGTAAAATAATAATAAAGTAATTTTGAGAGTATTAAAAATTAAAGAGAGTAAAAATTAATTATTTAAAGAATTTGTGAGAAATTAAAATAGTATTAAAAATTAAAAAGAATATATATAATAATTGTGTAAAGAATTTGATATTTTATATAAATTAATTAGAAGTGCGGTAGAATATTTATAAATATTTTTTTATATAAATTATTAATTTAACCTTATTAGGAATCGTTTGATCATTATTCTTAAAAAAATATAAGCCTAAATCAAATTGTACGAGGATGGTTCGTTAGGCTCAAACTAATGAAATTGGTCAAATCTTTAGCAAACTTTCAACGTCTAAATCAAGGGTAATTTTGGTATATAAATAAAAAATTTCCACAGTTTCTTTTAGCAGAAAATTTTATTTGTTAACAAAAAAAATTAACCTTGTTTTAAATATGTAAGCTCAATGGAGAAATTTTTAAATACTAAAAATTTTTCCTTTTAGAATTTCTTGGAAATTTATTTAAAAAATATTTATATTGTAAATAATTTTTTAAAAAATATATTTTTATGAAAATATTTACACTCACTTATTGCCCTTCAAAATATCAGTGTTAATATTTTCTTATAGAAATTTATGAGGATAGAAATTTAAATTTAACTCTGTGAGTAATATATTTTTAATTACTAAATTAAAATAAAATAAATTCTAGTATTAATATGATTGGAGAAAAAAACATGCATTTTTAACCACACTCACGTGTTAACGCTAACATGTAAAAAAAATCATCAAGCACATTTCGCATCACCTCTATCTGGTCAATGGAAATTTCAGCAAAAATAATGAGATCATCTGAAAGAATAAATGTGTAAACCGCGAATCATATTTTAAAAAACCAAATTGATTTTCATTTCCATTGATTAGCTGTCACTAAAATTCCATAAGATAATCTCTCTACATGCCAAAAAGAGTTCCCTTTACCAATATCATTTGCTGAAAAATAAACAAATATATATATATATATATATATATATATATATATATATATATATATATAATTTTATCTCAGTGAAATGTCTTTAATGACAAAAGTCTCAAATTTAAATTTCAATCAGAATCAATTATTTTAAAAAAAAAATCATTTTAAACTGTTATTATTATTATTTCAGTTTTTTTTCCATAATTTTTTGGTGCGTATTTACGAGCACAGTGGTTAGTTTTCAACTATAAAATCGCAAATCACCTACGCACATTTTCATACGCACCAACCAATTAGCCACCTTTCTTGCCACACGAAAACAGAGAAAAAAAAATGGTCTCTGAGCTGAGCCTATCGAAAAATGTCTGTGTGATTGGCGCCGGACCGTCGGGGCTAGTGGCGGCTCGAGAGCTGAGGAAAGAAGGTCATAAGGTGGTGGTTTTGGAGCAAAAGCATGATGTTGGTGGGCAATGGTTGTATGAACCAAATGTAGAGAAAGAAGATCTTTTAGGGAGGAACAAGTTCTTAGAAGTGCATAGTAGTATTTATGCTTCTCTTAGATTAATATCCCCAAGGGAGATCATGGGTTACACAGATTTCCCATTTTTGATGAAGAAGGGTAGAGACACGAGGAGATTTCCTGGGCATAGGGAGCTTTGGTTGTACCTTAAAGATTTTTGTCATCACTTTGGGTTAAGGGAGATGATAAGGTTTAATACTAGGGTAGAGTATGTGGGCATGTTGGATTATGGTGATCAGTTTAAGCAAGATTTGAAATGGCTTGTGAAGAGCAGAGCAGAGGAAAACAATGGAAATTATAAGGAGGTGGAAGAGGTGTTTGATGCAGTGGTTGTCGCTACTGGTCATTATTCTCATCCTCTGACGCCTACCATTAAAGGTCTCTGAAACCACCTCTCCTCCAATCTCATTCTAATCAGCTCAAGAAAATGTCACTTTACACTGAAAATGAAAAGAGAATCTATTCATGAATTTTCTTCTTTCATGTCCATGTCAGAGTTACATTGAAATCATTTTTTTTCCTTTCCAGATTGTCTTTTTCTTTTCTTGCTTTCGGGGTTCATGTCTCTGTCTGTTTTGGTCAATAACTTTGATGTTCTCTGTGTGTGTTTCTTGAAGGAATGGATACATGGAAGAGGAAGCAAATGCACAGTCATATTTACAGAGTTCCAGAGCCATTTCGCAACGAGGTACATTATTCTGAATATCTACAGCAGTTGAGGATCAGAATTTAATTTCTATAAATCTACAGGTAGTTGTGGTTGTGGGGAATTCATTCAGTGGGCAAGATATATCCATGGAGCTGGTAAAAGTAGCAAAGGAAGTCCACCTCAGTGCCAAATCCCTTGATATCACACTGGGTTTATCCAAAGTCATCTCTAAACGTGAAAATCTCCATCTTCGTCCACAGGTACTTACAGATTTATTAGATTTCATTTTAAAAAAAAAATAATCTCTTTAATTACCCAATTAAGTAGTAATTACTTTGTTTACATATATTTAATCACAGCAGATCATATGACACAAATTTGCTTTAGTTTTTCTGATAATATACATCATTAACAATTTGCAGATAGAATCCCTTGAACAAGATGGCAGGGTTGTATTTGCAGATGGGTCTCAGGTCACTGCTGACACCATCTTATACTGCACAGGGTAAATTTGAAAACTCACTATATAATTAATGAATTTCCAATTACATTATTTTCTGTAAAGTGATGATATAATTTTCTGTTATTGCATTAATAATATCAATAATCAATAATTTATTTATAATAAAATAAATAATTCGATTAATAGATGTTCAGATTGTGTTTTTTTTTCTTTTTACATTTTCAAGAAATCTTAAATTACTTGCCATCATGACTACCAAGCAAGAGATTTCAATTTTCCAAGGCCTAAAGTTTGCTGATTTGATGATCATGAGTTTCTGACTTTTGACCATGAGATACTTTGGTGGGTCCTTATATTCACATATGGGGGCGCAAATCTTTTAGCACTATGTTATGGGCAGGGAAGGGAAATTCAATTAGTCTGTTATCGACCAAGATATAAATACGTGAAATTACTTAATTTATGATAATGATAATAATAATAATAAATTGATCATGTGTAGGTACACATACACATTCCCATTTCTTGACACTAAAGGAATGGTAAGTGTGGAAGATGGTGGTAGAGTGGGACCTCTGTATGAGCATACCTTTCCTCCATCACTTGCTCCCTCTCTGTCTTTTGTAGGCATACCTAGAAAGGTACACATCTTATGAGTCTCTTCTACTAATTCCAATGCTATTTATTTATAATTATGCAATGCAAGCAATTATTTTATAACATAAATATGTATATTGGGACTTTTTTTTTTATGCAGATCATAGGGTTCCCTTTCTTTGAGTCACAAGCAAAATGGATAGCTCAACTGCTATCTGGGAAAAGAAGACTTCCATCATGGGATGACATGATGCTTGCCATTAAGGAATTTCATCAATCAAGGGATGCTGCCGGTGTTCCTAAGCATAAAACCCATGACATTGCAGATTTTGAGGTACACACACCAGTGCACTTCTCTCTCTCTCTCTCTCTCTCTCTTTACGAGAAAATTGCAACTATAATCAAGACATCTTCTACCCATATTCATATTAGTATAATATCACTAATTAAGTTTTAGGGTTAAGGATATTATATTAAGATTTGAATATCTGTCTGAATCACGAGGCATGTATTATTTTATCCATGGTGGACCTGGTTGGGATAAAAAAAAATTCATACCTTCAAATCTAATTTTTGTGCGAGGCAAAAGAGTGCAATTGAAGCTAAGTAAATGCAAAATAACGTGGCCTTGTGTTGCAGTATTGTGACAGATATGCAGATCATGTTGGATTCCCACACTTGGAAGAATGGAGGAAACAGCTCTGCTTATCGGCCATAGTAAATGCTGATGCCAACTTGGAGACATACCGTGATTCCTTGGATGACCATGACCTGCTTCAAGAGGCTTTTCAAAGTACTCATTTCACTCCACTACTTGGGGTTCCAGATTTCACTGTTTAGACTTATTTTCTGTGTTTTGGTTAGACCACTCTTTTCAATATCTATCCATCCATGATTCATTGTTTAATGTGGAAGGGAAAAAAACTTGACTGTAATTTAAATCCAAAAAAATATATAAATATAATTGAAACCACTTTGTCTCTGAACCTTCTATCCATTGTATTCTCTCTAACTAGTTTCTTAGGGGAAAAAATATATGAGTTGGTGAGTGGGGTTAGGGGATTTCCTCAAATATTAAGAAATAATGATTGATTATAACTCTAGCATGATCTTCATGTACAAATGATCACACAAAATATTTCATGTACAAGCATTTCCATTGCTCACTATAAATTCAACCAGACGGGAGGAGCACGCTCGTTTTGTCCTTTTCCTCTAGGATGCTCACCAATTATCAGTCATATACAATATCTTCCATGTATAAGACCATGTCATGGTTCACTTGCTATTAACTCGCCCCAAAAACCATAAAAGCAAAGTGTTTAACTATACTTGGTTCAAAATTAGCCGAAGGTTACTAGCAGGACATCTCTGCCCCCTGCGCCGTCTTGTTATCTTCCCCCACCCTATTAGGCTGCTCTCCTTGATGCTGTGTTCGCCATTTGTAGTTTGCTGCTTCGACAGTGCGCACAATGAGGTTTCTGCCTTGACAGAAGATACTGAAAACCTCCTCCTCCTCCCACTTGTCCACCCATTTCTACCTGTTCTTCTGGCATCTGTATTTTGATGAGCAGCTTCAATTAGCCCCCCTATTGCCTGAAGATCCTCAGTTATTTCATACCTTGACAAAGAGGCAAGACTTGGGAGAATTTCACTTTGAAAGTCCTTCCGCTGCTGCCCCCATCTTCTTGTCCGGCCTCTTGGCAGAATTGGCAATGAAGGTGAAGACGCTGCTTCCTCTTTTAAGATACTGGCCTTGCAACAAAACTGTTCTACCTTTGTCTCCTTAAGTTTCAATGTCATGGCCTCAAAGTAGTCAATCCCATCAGAAAGATTCTCGTCATGGTGATCAGTGTTCTTAAAACTCAAAACCACACCAAATTCACTCTCTGGATCATCTACTACAGAAGACGCTATCTTGGAAAACCAATAAAGAGGGTCATTCTGTGAAGCCCCAGCTGGTTTGGAAGTCATTATCTCTGTGTAAGTTTGAACCTGAGATGATGACATGGAAACTATAGTCTCTGCTGCAACTGTAATTAGATCCTCTAGCAGATCCCTACTTTCTTGTTTTGGAAGTTCACAGGGCATCTCAAGTTGATTTTCATCTGATTCTCCCCCAGGTGGAGAAGTCTCCTTGTTTTCTGGACTTGCAGGAGCCTGTAAATCTATTTCTGTTGACAGAGTGGGCATTGGTGAAGAATCTTCATCATTTATGCATGAGTTGAGGTCAACATGAAATCCAAAGCCTGAAGATATATTATCATGTTTACTCCCAAAAACTAGGTCATTTTTGGTTAGCTGTTCTCCTGAGTCAGGCATAGAATAATCCAAGTGGAGTGATTTATTGGAATTCACAATATGTGCTGGGTTTGTTCTATGCAAAGCTAAGCCCCCTGTTGACTCTTTACATTTCTCTTCTCCCTCAGTGATCCAAATAGTGTGGACAGCCACATCTGAAGAACAGTTAGGAGACATGGAATTCAGGTCTATATCCCTTGTCAACTTAGGATCCACAGAACCCTTAATGTGCTTTCGAGTGTCGCTATCTTCAGACACAAATTCATTGTCACTATTACAGAAGCTGCTTTGAGCACTTGCGCTACAAAATGTTGATCTGAATTCAAGATTTATACCACAGCAAGACTTATCTCCAGGAATTTCAGGGCTTCTGAACTTAGAGCTTCTAATCAACTGTACAGGGTTAAACCATGGAATTGCTATAGGGGCTCTCACGAGTTCACATGTATGCTTTCTCCAAGATGAAACGGATGATGAATCATATGTCTTTACGTCATCCAGAGGAATGAGTTCAGTTGAGGTATGCTTGCGAGCAGAAGCAGTCTTTTCAGGATTGCTTTCCAAACCAAAATCCTTCCTTTCTCTATGCAATTTTCCACTGTTTAGATTCAATAAATGAGAAGTTGCAAGTTCACTGGCTTGCTCAATCTCAACATCTTTGGATGATGCAGATAGTTTTTCTGTACAAATCCTTGCAGGGAAAGAATTCATTTCACCGCTACTTTGCACTGAAAGGAAAGATACCAGTCATGTAAGTCATCAGCAGTAATAAGAAATGAAGAATAAAATTGAACACAACATAGGATATTGCACGACCCAAAAAAGATAAAAAGGAATAAGAGAAGAAGCTTCTAATCTGATGCAACCTTCTAATAAGTTCTCACCAGCTTCATCATTATCAGATAGGCACTCCTGTCGACTTTCATCCTTGTCCAGGTGTAACACACTTGAGAAAGCTTCAGGATCCACTCTTGTCTGGATATTTTGGACCGTCTCCTTTGGTTGAGATTGGACGTCTGAATTTCTTTTTGCAGACAGATCCTGGCAGGGGATCTCTCTAAGGTCTGCCACAGGACCAAGAAAAACATTGGATTCAGGATTTGTTTCTTCCTCAAGCTTGATGGGTTCATTCAAATCAGCTAGGCATTTGGTTTTCCTAGAAAATGGAGCTTGAGACACATTATAATCCTGGAAAACCAAGTTACCATCATTAATGCCATGAAATGGTTCTACAACACTCTTCTGCACATCCTCAGCAATGTTTTTCATAGGATAACATGAAACTTCAGGAGAAGCTGTTTCCCCAGCTAAAGATTCCTCTTGTTCACTATCAATGTACTCATCAGCTGGAAGTTCTAGATCCAATGTCCTTTTACCAACTTTCTTGCACTTAGACTCCAACAACGCAGTTTCTTTTCTAGAGCCTTCATTTTGAAAAGTACTGAAACCATCCTGCAGGATCTTTCCTTCAACATAATTCAAATGATTTTGGTTGTTTTCAGCAACCAAAATGGAGGATTGACTACAAGCAGGATTCAACCAGGACAAGGCAGAAACCTTGTGTGTCCTTTGGAAACACTCAAATGAGGCTTCAGAGAAGATTTGATTTGACTGTGGGGTTTCTAGCTGTAGATGATGTCCATAAAACTTGATCCTTTTCATTTCTTCCATCAATTCTCTCTGTCTGTTGTAAAGGCGATGGAGTTCATGGATCTACACAGCCAAAACACAATTTACACACATTTCAACAACTGCAACAGGTTTTGATCACATACTCAATTCATATCAAAGTTTACTTATTATGGAAAAGTATAATTGAAGAATCAGACAAGAAAAAGGGTCCAAATGTGTTCTGTTAGGTCAGATTTGGATGACCAAAGGAAGTACTTTTTTTTTTTTTCTAATTGAAGCATGGGCCATGGCTCTTCAAGGTTTCAAGCTCATCACTTCACCTGGGTTTACCACAAGTGCACTGGATGAGCCAATCCACATAGGACAAAATACTATTATTTTAGATTGAGAATTACTGGCATGTTTTAAATTAAGAATTACTGGCATGTTTTAAATTAATACATATCATCAATTTTTTATTTTGCAACCTGAGCAGAGTGCTTGGACATTCATCTTTTCGAGTGAAGCAGCGAGAGTTATTGCACCCTTAAATTCACAAACACAAAATACATGGTGAACTCTTCTCAGAACTTAAAATAAGTTATACCATAATCCTATTGCCAACCAGAAATCATTGTTCGTCAACTAGCCTCTATTATCCACAATATTTTGAGGAATATTCAAATTAATTGCAATTATATGTCTCAGAAACAGAGTTTATGCTTAGCAGAATAGGCTACTTCCATTAAACATGGAATGTGATTATCTAAGTAATAGGTAAAAAGCAAAATACTCTGCACTAAAACTTGAGACAGGACATACCTGATCCCTAAATATAGCTTCATGCTGGAGCATTGTTTGCTTCAGTTTTTCCTTGTAAGTCAGATAATGGTCGGGAAATTGAGGTGCCAAGTTCCCATTGAAGTAGTGTCCATTCTTTGAGATTTCATCAACGTTATTTGAGGGCCAGATACTGCAACTAGCATTTAAATTAAGATCCCTAGTGGAACAAAATCCTGGGAAGTACCACTGCATTTCTGTTTGCATTCCTAGCATTGCCATGAAACTTGGAGCATAAGTCTCAATTTATCCTTTGTAACATTACTCCATTAGCAGAGAATTCTGCAGCCAAATCATAAATGGTTTAAAAAAAGAGAAAACACCTAGAAATACAAAATATTATTCCTTCCTTCACTGATGGCTTCTATTGGCAAGCAGCATGCTTTAAGTTCATGCATTTCCATAGCTCAGTAGAAACTTGTTAAATAATACAAATATGGATAAGCCAACTTTCTCCATTATAGCAATCATAAATTTACAAAGCACTACTTCAAGAAACTGAATTAGAGAGGTCAAATTATGTCAAGAATTAGAAAAAACAAAAAAAATTGAACCTTTCGTTTTAAGTTCTTTTTATTCTTCAAAGAAAATTTAAATTCAGTGATTAAATTAGATTCTATCAGAAGTTGTTGACACAAGAATGTGAGTGACGGTAGCGCAAGCACATTGCAGATAACCAATGTTAAAAATAATATCTTTCTTATTATATACAATTGATTAAGGCCAATCCTACTACAATGCTCTCAGGCAGCTACAATTCATACAACACCAGAGCATTTAAGAAGTTCTAAAATGAGTAGAATGGCAGATCTAGATCAGTGCACCATTCAATCTCAAATATTCAGAAATGTCAAAACTACAGGGCAAAAATATGAATGAAGTTCATAATTAACAAGAGAAAAATGGCAATCTGCATATGACAAAGGATGTAATGTTATTTGGGAACCCAAAAATTTAGGAAAAAAAAAAAGGTGGCTTCGTACACGGCACTCAGCATCCACAAAGACATAGAGGACAGATTTATATGGATGAATTGAAAAGAAAAATGAAAATAATTAAAAATAAAATGCCACGTCATCAGAGCACCATAACATTCTCCACACTAATGGATGAACAGGGAAATCATCTAATGAAATCAGAATCAGATGCCCCACAAAGTACTCTGTCAATCCCAAATATTCAGGATGTAACCAATTTCTACAACTTTTGTGCCAAATGCTAGGCAAAGAAGGAAAAACAAATGCGATCCGCGTTCTCAGCATTCAGTAAAGCCAGAATCAACCTTAGCTCATTTAAGCTTTTCTTTTAGAAGAAAAACGAAAAGCCATGGATTGAAATCACCCGACCGAAAGGAAAAAGAAAAGGAAAGGAGGAAAAGGAAGAAGAAGATGGGAAAATCTGGCCTACTGGAGCCAGCCATAAACATAAAACACCAACATATCTCGGAGCTTATTTAAATCATCAACATATCGAAAGGCTTCCTTCTGTTGTTCATAATGAGTTAACAACGGAGAGAACTAAAAAAAAATCCAATCATTGAAATGATCGGACACTAAACTACCAAGAACAAACCCAATAACAGAACAAGAAAATAAAATCATCAAACCCCTTAAGGAAGTAATCTTGAAGCCTCAAATCCATTAAAAGAGAAAATTAAAACTTACCTTGACAATCCAAAAGAAAAGCAACTCATTCTTGAAAACCCACCAAGGAATCACTCATTGAAGGAACTCAAATCACTAGAAGCCAACAGAAGAAAGCAAAATATCAAAGTGGGCGTATTTAGAAAAAGCTAATGGATCAGAAAACAAAAGAGTTAGGTACCTCAAAACTCAAAAGAGCCGAACACAAAGTAGGCATTTTGGAAACACCAAGAAAAGTAAAAGAAATGAGGATTTTGGATCTGCCGGGCCATTCTCTCAAGGAAGATTTAGAGAGAGAGAGAGAGAGAGCCTAATAAAAGGAAATACACACAGAAACAAACGAAACTTACATGAGAAGTGACATGAATGTTGTCAAGAATAATTTCTCTCTCATTTCTCATTTATTGTTGTTGTTTCGAGTGAGAGAAAATAATGGTAAATGGGTATGTTTTTAAGAGAGAATCTATATTCTCTCCATAATCCCATGTTTTCTGTACAAAAACATTTCATTTTCTTGAGAATTTCCAAGAAAGAAAAACGGAATGAGAAGAAAATCAGAAAAGAGAGAGAGCAGCAAACAAAGCTTGTTTTGATATTGGGACAACTCAGAACAGACAAAACACTAACAAATTAACAAATATCCTTAATAACTTTTAAAATAAAACTGCCTTGATTTTTCCAATTTCATATTTTCAATTATATTTAACTAATACTAGTCAGAAGTGGGGCCCATTTCAAAGTTTAGGGTATCAACCATCAAGCAACAGCCATGCAGATTTTGTGAAAGCGTCCCTTACAAAAATATCCATGCCTTTTTCCTACTTTTCTTATAAATTTTATTTTTTTTCTTAATTTTAATTAATTTACCTTAATTATTTATTTTTTAATAGAAAAAATAATAAAAGATATATTAGAAAAAATATTAAATAAAAGTTATTATTTTATTATAATTATTATATTTTTAAAATTATGTGATGATATAAATAAATAATTTTTATGGGTTAATTTTATTTATAATTTTTAATTTAAATAATTATATAATACATCCCATTTTCAATTCATATGATAAAAATTTTAAATTTTAATTTAAATATCATTAAAATTAATATGATCTATTATTATATATTTCGAGATTAACTTATAGTTAAATTTTATTAATTATTTTTTAACTTAAATTAATATATCATAATCATCCATCAACTGTATAGGTAATTTAAAGTTTTAAATTTTCATATATTATTTATTTAAAATAAAATTATACTTTTACAAAATACTATAATAGTTTTATAAATATTTATAATTAATATTTAATTTATTTTTAAAAAATATTTTTATATGTATAATTTTTTAATATGATTTTAGTTAATATTTAAAAGATTTATGCATAATTTATTTTAATTCCTTTAATTTTATTTTAATGTAAGAAAACTTAATAATATATATTATTTTACTTTATTTTAATAATATTCAAATTATAATTTACATATGGATGATTTTTTTTATTAAATAGTTTCTGTCTTCATTTCTTACATTAGTAAAATAATTTTCTCAGTAAAATTTTACTGCGAGTTAACTTGAAAATCTATAATAGCAAATTATAGAGATTTTAATACTATTCAAATTGAAGTTAATAAATTTTTATAATACAAATTTAAAGTTAAAAAATATTACTGATATAATTACTTAAGTTGAGGACTATTAATGAAATTAATCCATTTTTATGAGGGGGTTAAGTCCTTAAATATTTTCTACTTTGAAACTGTAAAATGTGGATTTAGTGGAAGGTGGCACAAACTAATCAACTAATTAAAGAAAAATCACAAAACCAATGGAAATTTTAGTATGGAAGAAGGATAGAATTGTTGGTGGGTCAATTTAATGTTATCAAGATTCAAGAGTATTTAGACCCAACTAATTTGTGGACCCACACACATCATCTCATAATTTCTAATTAATAAGACATTGAAGTGTTAAATAATTAGAAAGTTGTAACATAAAATTAATTTTTTTTAACTCATATATATAAAAAAAGTTAATAATTAAAAAAAAAAAGATTTGAAGACTTCCTGAAATTTCTGTTGGTATGATGGGCTCATCCAAACTTTTATAATTATATCAATAAATTAAAATTGATTGATTCTTTTGAGTTGAATGAGATGAAATTTTACCTGGATTTTCTCCCTTTAAATGATTATTAATTATATAAAAAAAGAAAATGACATTTTGCCTTTTGGGAAGGAAATCAAAAGGCCGGAAATTTTGTCCCCATCGGCCCACCGAAATCAAATTCTAATCATCATCATCATCAACAGAATCGAATTGGAGAAGAAAGTGCAAAAGCTACATTATATTTTATTGTAATTTTAAATTTATAACATATTAATAATTCATAAAATTGTTCATAAAAATAATTTAAATAATTTTTATAAATATGAAATATAATTTTTAAATCATATTAAAAATTAAATTGATAAGAAAAAAAAATATTTCACTTATATCCTTGCTTTGTAAAAATAGCCAATATGTGGTGTTGGTGTGTAGGGGTGAGTAAAAATCAATTGTAATTCAATAATTAAATTAAACGATTTTAATTTAATTTTTTGATTGGTTTGATTTGATTAAATTAATATTTTTTTAGAAAATTTAATTTTTAATTTTATTTTATTATTTTTATAACAAAAATGAAAAATTAAACTGATCGATTTTTTTTATGATTGTTTTTATTAATTTTATAAAATATAATGTATAATTTATGAAATTTATCATATACGTAAAGAATAAAAATATAAAAATTAAAAATGTTCAATAAATAGGAATAAACCGATTCACTGATATATCAACTCTAAATTCTTTAAATTTTGTTTGATTCGGTTTAATATATATTTCAATTCGATGAGGTTAATATTATTTATATTTATATAAAATTGGCCAAATTTATATTCATGGAACCTTTTCTGTAATGCAATATTGCGTTTTATTGTGTTTTAATTTACATGCTCAATTCTCAATTTTAAATAAAATAAAAAATAAAATTGGTAACTAATGTCATGATAAAAAAAAAAGGATTTTACAAAAGGGAATTTAATATTAAAGTTGGGCTTGCGTCATAATTTAGTGGAAAGGTTGGGCCAAAGCAGCCTAATTAATTAACAGGTTATTCAAGACATCCTTTGTTTTGCTATGAATTTTGAGACACTTTCTTTCAAGGTCGTATAACGCTGTAGCAGATAGTTTAGCAGCTTTAGCGTTGCAGGATCCTAATTTCTTCTTGTATATATTCAGAAATTCCCACTTCAGGCCTAATAAAGCTCACTTGAGGCCTAATAAAGGTTATCTTTGAAAAACAAAATAAAAAATAAAGTTGTTTTTAAAGCTTTCTAACTTCTAAATTTTATTATTTACGAGTTTAACATGTATGATAAATATTATAATTGGAGCAATTTTCATTAATAAGCAGTTTAAAATTACCACAATAAGGTTAAAAGTAATAATTCCTACATATTAATATTTTGCTTATCAGTCATTAATATTAATTTTTTTTTAATATATACATATAAGATTTACTATAATACATTTAAATAATCATTGACTGAACGATGCACCTGTCACACTTATATACACTAACACCAAACTAATCAATTGATGTGGAGCAAATCCAAGATCAGAAGCCACTCACAATCATTAATATTAATTATTATTAACTTGGGTATTTTCAAAATGAAAGTAGGTTAGGGTTATGCTCTCTCTCTTCCTCTCATCTAGTCTCTTACCCTTGAGGCATTCGGCCTCCATCACTGCCATTTAGCGATATCATTTGTCCCATCGGGGCAGGGGAGACTTCTCCTTAATCCTGAAAGTGGGTGTACCCTCCCTGTTTTTAGGTAGCATTGTGTGTATAAATAAGTATTGTGTTTTCTTTTATAGTTGTTTGGAGTAGATTAGAGAGGGTTGGGATAAAAACCACCGTTGATGTTTGCTTTGATTTGTTATGGTGTTATATTCAAGTTGTGTACTTCAAAAGGGAAGTTTTTTTTTTTTTTATGGTTGAAATCGGCCTGCTGTCTATGCTAAGTGAAGAAGTATTCATTGTTTACTAGCTTGTGTGTTTGTCATTTTAGGAGTATGACTGTTTGTTCTCTGCTTGTCGGTGGTCCGGAGAGTATAGTGCGAGTGAGACACCTATTGATAGAAAGTATCACGATGTTAATGGTGTGAACTGCTCCTTTGTATTCCCGCAACCTTGGGTTCTTGCTGCTAGCCTTTGCCCACCCATATTTCTCTGTTTCTATTGTTTGTATGTCATCCTCGCCTGTCTAAGTTTTTCACCGTGGATGGTTACTATGAGTCTCTCTCCGGCTTTGGCCTTATATGACCTTGTTCCTCACTCGATGTTCAAGTTCACCAGTGATAGTTGGTTAAGGCAATGACGGTGCAGAGCTATGAAGTCTCTGCTAGGTGTCCTTGCCCAAACTAGGCTTAGAGTTGAGCTTGGGCTTTGTAACAAGATGGGTCTTACATATCTCTTTTAGAACATGGGGTGGTTATTGTGGGTTTGGGTATGTGGTTCTGTTTCATTAGGCTTGATGCAAAACTTGTATCTAAACTTTGATCTAGTTTGAACTGAAAAATGGAATTAAATCGAGTCAATTCGATTTAATCAGTTTAATTTTAAAATTTAATCGATTTGGTTCATTTGATAAATTTTGATAAATTCGATTAACCGATTCTGTTTGATTATTTTCAAAATAAATAAAAAAAATTAAATCGAACCAAAATTACTTATATATATATATATATATATATCAAGGAAACTCTAAGATTTTTGAGTTCTGATTTCTAAGTTTTTTTTTTTATGTTTTTGTTATTGAAATTTAATGTTGAAAATATGAAATCTTATAAAATTCGATTTGATCAATTTAAAATCGAACCGAACTAATATTTATCGGTTTGATTTGATTCAGTTATCTCTTAGTGATCGGTTTGGTTCAACTTTTAAAATTCTTGATTTTTGATTTTTAGTTTTATTAGTTTGGTTTGGTTTAAAACCGAACCGACCGTTTGCACATCTCTACTTCGATCCTTTTTCCTAATGAATGAAATCCCATCTTTGAAAAAAATTTAATTATTAATAATTTGAAATTTAGTCCTACAGCGAATCATACTCAATTATTATTATATATATATATATAATTAGCTCAAACTGGGATTTATAATCGAGACCTCATAATCCTAGGGAATTAGGGGTGTTATTTATATTCGTTTTACAATCTATATAAGACTAATTTCTTTGATATTTATGACTATTTATCTTAACAACGCATTCTTTAAAAGTCGAACCTGAATTCTCCTATAGAAGTGCAGTGGACTTGACCACTATAACCAACACATATAAATCTTAATTTTTTTTTGAAAAAAATCTCTTCTGTTTAATACAATATAAAATAGACTTTTCATATTGAAGATGATACCTATCTTTAGACATGGTCCGATTTCGGTTTGGAATTAAAATTGAACCAGCAATTATGATCCTAAAAGTTGGAAATCTAAGATTGGTTCGAAGCGTTTCTCTCAGTTTTGATCTCTATTTCTGATTCATTTCTTTTCCATTAAATTTAATGGTCATCAAATTCAGATTTTACCGATTCCGGTTCAAATCCAGACCGCGGCATGTGAGAATGAAGATTGCCAGAAGGAGACCATGTGAATCACACATTCATCATTATTCTCTATAGCTGCATAGCTTAGCTACCTTAAACAATAGAACAGAGTACGTTTAGACAGACACAATATCCATCTATTCAAAGGAATAGTAAAACTATTCTCTTAACATATGATTTTGTCTTCAATCCTCCTCCCCCTCCTCCTTCCAAAGTTCAGAAAATAATTTCACAAATACAACTTATTTAAATGTGAAGAACACTAACATTACACTATCTGTATTTAATAATTTCACTTTGGTAGCTAATAGATTAGATTATCCCATAAAATGTGAAAAGAGATTAATACATATATAGTACAAACTCAACTAATTACTTGTTCTTTATTTTGAAATAGATGGATCATGGAAGAGTTCGATATAATTAACTAAAACTCAACTAAGTCTTAATTACAATATATAAGATGCATTGAAAATAAAGAGAAATTATTGTCTAGAGAAGAAGGGTACAAAACTTGATATATATTTGTAGTTGAAAGGTGGGAAGATCAAGTAGTTTGATGAGCAGCAACTGGGTATTTCCTGGCATTTTTAACAATCTTTGTTAATGCAGCCTGGCCAAGATCAAGGCCACAAACATCAGCAAGACGAATAAGATAGAGCAGAACATCTGAGAGCTCTTCCTCTAGATGCTCCTTATCACTAGAACTCCAGTTGGGTAACCCTTTTGCAACCTCTCCTTTCCATTGGAATATCTCTGAGAGCTCTCCAACCTCTCCCACCTGTATACAGGAAAATAAGTACGTATATTGGTCCAAAAGAAAAGGAAAAAAAAAAAAAGATTTATGTTCTATTGAAATATAAGTATGGCTTTAAGTGCTTACTAGGGCTAATAGGAGATTTCTAGGACTGTGATATTGCTCCCATCCTCTAACCTCAGCAAACTCTGCAAGCCTATCTCTCAGTTCTTGAAGGGAAACATCCGTGGAATATTTTCTTGCATACTCACATGAGCTCTCCATAACTCTTCCTCGATCTTCTTCTGTTGGCTATGTTTCACTTTCAGCTCATGCATGTCCAAATTTAAAGAAAGCAGGGGGAGAGAGAGGCGGCAGATGGAGGGAGGGGTTTGATTTTCTTTTCCTTTTCCTTTTCTTTTTTTGGTTTTATTATTTGTTTCATTGGCTCTCTTTTTAGGAACTAAAACTGCACTATCGTGCTAGTGGAGAAGCACTTGAGTGTTCCTAGCCAACAGAAGTCATGTGAAGTATGGCAAAGATGTCTCCATATCTTTTCCTCCACCCATGACTTGATATCACTTATTCACCTCACCTGCCTCAAAATTCTTCCCCAGGATTACCATCAGGGCTTTTTAACCTCTTCTAAGAATCTAGCTTAGCTTAGTTCCCTGGCTAGGCACTTTTGGACTCAACCAAAGATGATAATGCATGATAAAAAATATGGCGAATCTTAAACATGCTGTGCTATAAGGGACCATGGAAATTTGGTGTAAATATGGACAAAATAAGCATCATGGGTCAGGCACCAATCCCTGAAATTGCGATTCCAGTGTGGACAATTTTCGACATTCTAATCCCAAGGGGCCAATGAGCTCACAAAAAACACGGGGTTGTGTTCATGTGTGTGTTTGTGAGTCATGTATGTCTATATATAGATAAAGGGCACTCTAATATACTATGGCTGCCTTTTTTACCTCTACTATGCAATCCTGACTCTATCTCGAGTTTGGTCATATATTGCAGAGTTACGGAACCATTTGCTCCCTTCATGGGAGAAACTTTAATGCGTGCCTATTGGTATATGTCTAAGCCTGTTGGCGTATCCCGAGAATATAAATTTTCTCAAGGGAAATGTTGGAGCAGGTGTTGGGATACCCTTCAAATAGGCCCTAACCAAATGAATTTGGCAACTTGATCCATGCGTGCAAAGTCCACCATCAAACTGATAGCCGCAGCACTACACTGAGGGGTCCCCCCCCTCTTGTTTTGCCTTGTAAAAAAGGCTCTAGAAACATATCAGTTTCTTTATCATGATGATGACTGTGATGCAAATTGGAATTGGAAATCTTGCAAATAGCTAGGAGGCTAATCAAAGGGCAACAGCTTCAACCCAGCAACCAAACATGTTTATGTTTATGGTTAACTCGAAAGCATCCACTAACTTAATTCCCTCCCATATGATTTATCAAGGACAGTGACCATGGATGCAGAAATGGAATGAGTTCACATCGAGTTCAAGGATACAACGGGGGTGCTTGACACCGTGCACATAAGACTTGAAATCAGAGCTCAGTTCAGCAGTTGCCCAAAGCAGTCAAATTTACAAGCAAACCGAATTACAGGTTCAGAAAATCCTAAAGGACAAGATTAAACCATTTCGGATGCAACACTTAAACTAAATTCATACCCTGCTTACCATGCATGCATTTACTACAGCAAAGTTAGCGCCTGGATTCAGCCGTGTTGCCTGGGTTCAGCAAAATTTTCACAATTCACACTGATATTGCTCCGTTGCTACTCTCACTAGTTCCTTTCCTAGCACTCTCCAACTATTGTAGTTCAGCCTTATGGTTTTTTTCCATTGAAGTGCATCAAAGTGACTGCCCATCAGGGCACAATATTACACAATTTGCACCTGTTTGGTGCTATTGTTATCTCCCCACCATTTTTCCAACCACTTTCCACCTTGGAAAGTACATTCTTGTGCTTTTGACCTTCCAAGTGTGCCTTGAGCTCATATTCATTCGTGCACCAAATTTTACAGAACCCACACCAGAGTCGCTGATTTCCTACCTCATAGGGCTTTTCTTTCTTACAAAATTTCAGCTCCCGCATTTTTAACTTGTGTTTTTTACCTTCTATGTGCTGCTGGAAACTAATATAACCCGAACATGGCACTTGGCAAACCTTGCAAAAAAATCGATCCATCCGATTCTCTAGTTCTTGTGGCTGTGGAGCTGTCAGTAATTCAAGGCTGTTTGTTAGGGCTTTCCGTTTTATTCCTGAAAGCCTAGCAGTTGAAGCTGAATTTGGCATTGGGTTAGGACTTGGACTAGGACCTGAACTTGAAGATTTAACCTGCAAGTGACAATTTAGTTCATAAGATACTGATCAAGAAACTTACTGTTGCAGTGGTTCATCAATCCAGCTAAAAAGCATTAAAAAACAAAATGAAAAGAAAAGTAACAAAACAACGAAGAAAACAAACAAAAATCTTGTGATAATTTTAGTGTCACAGGTTCAAATTGCTTTAATTTTAAATTAAACAGCATCATAAGCATAGGTAAACCACTAGGCCTGTTGGCTTAATAACCCCATGAGTTATTTATCTGTTTTTCATTGCTTTTGTGCTATAATTTTATTTGTGCAAACGAAACAATGAGACACAAATATTCTGAACATGATTGATTCTTTCTTCATCTTCATATGACCATTTCATATTTATTTAAACATACTGAAGCAAGTATATTGCAAGATTAGCAACCGCAAATTAACATGTAAAAAAGAAAAACTATGCAAAACTGGCATTCAGGATATGGAAAACTATCAAAACAAAAAGATTACAGAAGATCACAGTCTGTTGCATTTTGCTGTTGCTGTTTTAAAAAAGCATTAATCACATATTTATTGTTTTAAAAAGTAATTTACCTGTTTGGTAACAAAATAAAAAATTGTTGTTAAGCAAAAAGTTACTTATTATGTGTGTGGTTAAAATTATAATTTAAAATATTTTATGCATAGGATGACCAAAAAAGGGCATATAACCATAAATATACTATTTTAGCTTTTTTTTTTTGGTAATAATCAACAATTTATTTTTATCCCTATTAAATTTCTTATAATTATATTCATTACTTATTGAAATGCATTTAATCTTGAAAATTTGTAAATTCATAAAATATTAATAAGCATTAATAAACTAAATTAAATATATTTGCAAAATATTTGTCAAACTAATACTTGATTATAAAGTATGAGTATTTAATGCAATTAATTATGGTAGAGTTCCACATTTTTCTCTAATACATTACATATTATGGTAGAGTTCGAGAAATTTCTCTAATACATTACAAACTACCAACTCAACTCAACTCAACTCAACTAAGCCTTTATCCCAAAAATTTGGAGTCGGCTATATGGATTCGCTTTTTCCACTCTGAACGATTTTGGGCTAAATCCTCAGAAATGTGTAATGCTTCTAAGTCATGCTGTACTACTCTCCTCCAAGTCAATTTAGGTCTACCCCTTTTTTTCTTTCTATCCTCTAGCCTAATGTGCTCTACTTGTCTAACTGGAGCCTCCGTATGTCTACGCTTCACATGACCAAACCACCTCAATCTCCCTTCTCTCAACTTATCTTCAATTGGCACCACTCCTACCTTTTCTCTAATACTTTCATTACGGACTTTATCTAGTCTAGTATGGCCACTCATCCACCTTAACATTCTCATCTCTGCAACTCTTATCTTAGATGCATACGACTCTTTCAGTGCCCAACACTCACTACCCTATAGGATAGCCGGTCTTATGGCTTGACTGTAAAAATTTCCTTTTAATTTATTGGGAATCTTACGATCACATAAAACGCCCGTGGCACGTCTCCACTTCAACCATCCGGCTTTAATCCTATGACTAACATCGTCCTCACATCCCCATCTACTTTAAGGATCGAGCCTAGATATTTAAAGTGATTACTTTGTAATGCCACTCCATCCAAACTAACTCATTCCCTATCACCGGTTTGGCCTTCACTGAACTTGCAATGCATGTATTATGTCTTCGTTCTACTTAACTTAAAGCCCTTTGACTCTAGAGCACTTCTCCAAAGCTCTAGCTTTCTATTGACTCCTTCTCGCGTCTCACCTATCAGAACAATATCATCCGCAAACATCATGCACCAAGGAATACTCTCTTGTATATGTTTCGTCAATTCATCTAAAACTAATGTAAAAAGGTAAGGGCTTATAGTTGATCCTTAGTGTAATCCAATTGAGATCCGAAAATCTCTTGTGTCCCCTCCCACTGTGTGCACAATAGTAGTTGCTCCTTTATACATATCTTTCAACACTTGTATGTACCTAATAAATATCCTCTTTTGTTCTAACATATTCCATAAGACATCTCTTGAAACACTATCATAAGCCTTCTCCAAATCAATAAAAACCATGTGTAGATCTTTCTTCACATCTCTATATTTCTCCATCAAGCTTTCAATGAGAAAGATCGCTTCCATAGTTGAACATAGGGCATGAAATCAAATTGATTGAGAGAGATAGAAGTATCATGACGTAGTCGATGCTCCACAACTCTCTCCCACAACTTCATAGTATGGCTCATGAGTTTAATTCCCTATAGTTTGAGCAACTCTGTATGTCTCCTTATTTTTAAAAATAGGTACTAAAATACTCTTCCTCCATTCATCAGCATTTTCTTTGAGTTTAGAATCTTATTAAATAATTTAGTTAACCATGCCACTCCCATATCTCCCAAATACTTCCACACTTCAATTGGTATTTCATCGGGTCCACAGCTTTACCCACTTTCATTCTCTTAAGTGCTTTATTTACTTCTAAAGATCTAATCCTTCTAGTATAATTTACATTCTTTTCTATTGTTCTATAATCTATATTCACGCTATTTCCATTTTGACTATTATTAAAGAGATCATTAAAATAATTTCTCCATCTTTCTTTAATGTCCTCATCTTTCACCAACACTTTTCCTTCTTTATCCTTAATGCACCTAACTTGATTGAGATCTTGACATTTCCTTTCTCTACTCCTTGCTAATCTATAAATATCTTTCTCCACTTCTTTAATTCCAATTTTCTCATATAACTTTACAAAGGCACGTGCTCTTGCTTGACTAATCGCCTTTTTGCCTCTTTTCTTTGCTATTTTGTACTGTTCATATGCCTCATTATTATCACATTTAGGTAATTTCTTATACCATTCCCTTTTTCTCTTCACTGCCTTTTGTACTTCCTCATTCCACCACCATCTCTCTTTTGAGGGTGGTCCATGTCCTTTAGACTCTCCAAGTACTTTTCTAGCTACTTCTCTAATCTTTGATGCCATCTGTATCCACATATCATTGGCCTCCATATCTAGCTTCCATACTTTGGACTCGAGAAGCTCATTTTTGAACTTCACTTGCTTTACTCCTTTGAACTCCCACCACTTTGTTCGAGCTACACTATTTCTTCTTACCTTACTTGAATTGTTCCTAAACTTGACATCCAAGACCACCAACCTATGTTGACTTGTTAAAGCCTCTCCTGGAATGACCTTGCAATCCTTGCATAGAGCTCTATTTGTCTTCCTGGTTAAGAGGAAGTCGATTTGGCTTCTATGTTGTCCACTTTTGAAAGTCACTAAATGTGACTCTCTTTTTATAAAGTAGGTATTTGCTAGTATTAGGTCGTATGCCATAGCAAAATCCAAGATGTTTTTTCCCTCCTCATTTCAGCTGCCAAAACCAAAACCTTCATGAACATTCTCATAACCTTGCCTATCACTTCCTACATGTCCATTCAAATCTCCACCAATGAAAACATTCTCTTCATTCGGTATGCTTTGCATTAAATCATCCATATCTTCCCAAAACCTTTGTTTACTCTCACTGTCTAGTCCTATTTGTGGGGCATAAGCACTAACTATATTTATTATTTCTCCGTCTAGTACTAACTTTACTAGTATAATTCTATCTCCTACTCTTTTCACATTCTACTCTGCGTCTTTCAATGTCCTGTCTATGATTATACCCACTCCGTTCTTGTTTCTCTCCTTTCCAGAAACCACAATTTGTACCCTTAATTAACCACTTCCTTACTTTTCTCTCCTAACAATTTAGTCTCCTGAATGCAAGCAATATTCACCCTTCTCCTTTCCAAGGTATCCACAAGCTCCATTAATTTTCCTGTAAGTGATCCAACATTCCAAGTACCAACCCTGATCCTCCTCCTATCCTGCTCCTTCCTAATTGGTCTCCTTCTATGATATCTTCTATTATTTTCTATGTCTATCTTGTGTTCTGTTCCACTATTTGTTCTATTATCTGTCCTATGGACTAACTTCTTTACCCACACCCGTCCATGATGTGGGAACCCTTGCTCACTTAACACCACACCCGGCGCGGCATGGCGCTGCCGCTTTCGGTGAACGCCCTACACCCTTGCATATTTATCACTACACCCGGGCTCCGATGTAGCGCGTCGTTAGTAGAGGACGCCCCAACGTTTATATCATTTGAATCCATAACATAGGGTGTGACGAAATTTTTACGCTGGTTGTCACCTACCGCAACCCTCCTCCTTTATTCGGGCTTGGGACCGGCTAAGCGCAAACTACTTAGGCGGAGTTACATTACAAACTACCATTAAGCCAAAAAAAAATAAAAAAAACCTTTCAAGGTGCTGGAAAAAAAATCTTTCTTTCTAGATAAAGGCAGTAGATTGCTCTCCTTCATTTGCAACAAATTCCGTGCATCTATAATAAATAGCCCAAACAAATGAACAATACCCATATCATAGGGAGTAGGGAGGAAAAGTTCTTTCTGGAGAAAAAAAAAAAGAGATTAGTTTTGAAGAAACCAAACTCAGTTTGGGTACTTAACCAAACTGATTAGAAACCAGCTCTTCATCTAAACCTGCCCTTTTTTTTTCCTACCGCAATGCCAAACAGAGCCTATTAATTATAAACAATAATCTAGTCACTAAATGAAGTTTCTGTCAATAAAGGCTTGATGTTAAGTCCTCTATATCCCATACTCCCATTCCCATTTTACCTTCATCACTAACGTAGCAATCATATCACCAATCCTATGTGATTGAAATATAAACAAATAATAGGTGAGAAAACATATGTTAGTTATTACTTATATGACCATCTTTCCAATTAGTAACAAACAGAGATTTATAGTTATTATAGGAATTCCCACCTCCATTGGTATAATGTCCCTGTAGAAGTTGGAATTGGAAGGTGATTGCAACATGGCCACCTTCCTCCTGTATGCCAGCTCTCTTTGAACAGCAACCTCCACTGACATATTATTTACTCCCCTCACATCAGCCATTTCTCTATCAATTATATCCTCTTAGAATACCCTGATTTAAACTTGGAGGTCCTCAATATTAGACAGGTGTTCAAGAAACCCAAACATCAAAGCATAGCTCCAATTAGGCATATTTCAAAATTGGAAGGTAAGTCAAACAAGCACGATTAAACTAGTAGCGTAAAATTTTTCAATATCAACTAAAAAGTTAATGAGAAAGCTTTCAAGCCATGGAATAATCATGATCAATTTAGTAGACAATTGCAGTAAACCAATTTTGCCATGATGAAGGCAATAAGAAATACAAAACACAATAACAAGTTCAAATTTAAAAGCACTTAATTAGACTAAAACTAAGAAATGATACTCGAACTGGTAAATAAGACATACTGTCACTGTATAACCCTAAAGTACGAACACACTCAGTCCAGCAAGAGTTTCCACATGCCCTTCTCAAGACAATCACTGTGGAAGCAAAATACAGCCATGAGAGAAAATGACAAACAAATATATCATCGGCACACACAAAGACATCCACAATGAAGAACGATATACCTGAAAATGTCAAAAATAGAGGCAGATTTTGCTTACCCACATCAAGGAAGAAGTTCAAAGCACTCAATTTTTAAAACCCAGATTAAGGACAGCCCAAGGATCATAATGAGAGAATTAAATGAAACCCATTATCCTCAATCCCTCATAAATGAACTACTCCTTGGATTGGATGTGACATAGGTTTGAACTGTAAGGAAATTGGAGTAATGGTCGTAGACGGTCAATTTAGTCAATCGAAATGGCTACAGAAGGACCCACTATTTGTAGAAAGGGAAACGGGAAACTATTGCATAGTCCGGTGTGCACCATGTCACATGCTGGTGCACCCAACCAATAATAGTAAAATAAACAACTTTATTGCGTTAATTTATAATATATTTAATAAAAAAATTAAAAAATTAAAAATTAAATATTTTTCTTATAAATTTTTATTTTTTTAAAAAATAATTATTAACTTAATTCAAAGTTGATACTTAACCTCTCTCTAAAAATGTATAAATATTATTGAGCTGAAAAATTAATCTAATCTTTTAAAATATTTAAATATCATTAATAAGATATTAAAATTTATAAAAACCTAATCTTTGTTAACATTGTACCAAACCTCTCTCTAGCTTAAAAATTTTAACCTATATTTAATTTAGTCTAAAATTTAAAAAAAATGTGCAACTTACTCACCATTGGGTGTGTAATTGCTTTTTTTTAAATTATTTTTAATGTTAATTAAATATTTATAATTAGTTAATTTTATATTTTACTTTTTAAATATTAATTAATAATATAGAAATGTAAACATAATATTTTCATATTTTTAACTTTAGTTAATTATAATTTTTAATTTTAATTAAAAATATGAAAATATAAATGATATTTTAATTTAAATAAAAAATTAATTATAGTCATATTTTTAATTTTAATTAATTATATGAAAATAAAAATATATTTTTATTATTTTCAACTTAATTAAGTATAATTATTGTAATTTTTATTTTTAATTTTATATGGAAAAATAAAATAATATTTTTTTCATATTTTTATTTTAATTAATAATATTAAATAATAATACTAATACTTTTATATTTTTATTTAATTAATTATAAAATATAAAAATAATATTTTAATATTAAAAAATAATTAAATATTTAGTAAATATTGCGTGCAGCTCAAATTAGAAAGATTGAGCTAATTTTAGCTTCAATCAACACTTTTGAATTAAATTTAACTAAAAGTTAAAAATAGTTAAATTAAAAATTTTTTAATAAATATAAAAGTGAAATTAAGTTTTTTTTTTTGTAATTATGTCACGACCCAAAATTCTGAACCGTGACCGGCACATAATTTAAGTATTCTTAAATCATGCAAGCCTTAGCAGAATATCTTGAATAAATATATTGTTACTTACTAATCCCAAAAATAGACAAAATCTAAATAAACAAAATGTTGAATAACATCATAAATATCCCATAAGTAAACTGCAGAGTCTCTACAGATTTCAAATAAAAACTTAAACTGTTCAATAAACTAAACTAATTATTAGCCCGAGAAAACATGAATTCGGGCATACCATGAGAACAAATCAAAGTTGTCATTCTCCAGAAAATGGACTGAATATTTGGATCACCGCAGATTCTACCGATCTCAATGGATAAATGCATGAGAAAACGTGGTTTGAGCTAGATGCTCAGTGAATGATAATTATAGCACACAACGGAATAGGAACAGGCAGACGCTTGATTAATTTCACAATAAATTTCTATTCAATAAAATCATGCTCATGCTGTCAAAATCATTAATAAAATAATTTCATAAAACATATATATAAAATAAATTCATTCAATAAAAATTTTATGGTACGATTGCACGGGTGATGATACCCCACATCACCAAAGGCGGATGGTAAGCGCTACGGATATCGAATATCTTCCTCCTCCTTCACAGATATCAATGCATATGATACTAAAGCAAACCATAAACTGCAATGATGCATGACTCGACAATGCAACCTAATACCGTGATAGTCCACACGGCGGGGCCAGATAACAGAAACAGATACTGGGCACAGGTACCAATTATGTAACAACCCTTTAAAAAAAAAAAAAAAAAAAAAAATCAAAAGAAAAACGGGAGGAGGAACTCCCCCCCCCCCCCCCCATTTCTCTTCTCTCCCTTTCCTTCCCTCTCTTCTTCTTCTTCCTTTCTCCGGTGACCGGCCGGCGACGTCCCAAGCAGCTCCCCACCGGCCGGAGACCCTCCGGCGACCACTAGGACCACCAGAAACGGCGGCAAGAGAGGGAGAAGAGAGAGAAAACGCGCGCACAGTGGGCAGCGGCTTTCCGGCGCGATTCCGGCTTCATCCGACGTCCGATCGAGGCGATTCTGGTGGCGTTGGAAAGCTTGTTCTGAGAGCTTTCTTTTGATACTAATTTTGAAGCAAATGGAGGTCGGATGAGTGAGATATGGAGGAGAGAAGTTTCGGGTTTTTCAAGCTTTTTCGTCAGATCTACGACAATCCGACCGTTGGATCGACGATCCGAGACCACATATGGACTGAGGAAGAGGAGAGGAACATGGGGGTATGATCAGATTCGGAAAATGTTGCCGGCGATCGGCCGCCACCGTCTTGCGGTGGTGCCGGTGGTCAGTGAGCTATGGAGATGGTTCAACTTCCAGAGGCTTCCTCATAAATTTTTGGAATTTTTGAGACACAGATAAACTTCGGGTAAGACAATTTCTATTATTTCTCTGTCTGTGAAGCATAAATACAGTGTTTCTTAAACAGGAAAAATTGGAGAAAAATTCTAAGAAAAATATATGATGAAAGTAAAATTATTTGGAGATATTCTATGGTGTTAGTTGAATTTTTGAGTGATCGTAGAATATTTTTGAGAAATATGGATGGATTTTAGTTAGATTTTTAGCATATAGGCATATAAGATTGTTTGAAATTAAGATAATTAAATTTTATATAATTGGTTGAAGCTTGAAGATGGAAGTTTAAATATGTAAATATTAAATTGGGTTGAATTAAGAATATGTTAGCTGTTGAAAACTTAGGAAATTGAGTAAAATTCTTGAATAAAATATTCATGGGTGATTAGAAAATTACAATTTATTTTGCCATAGCCTTATAATATTATTAAGGACCGCGGGGCAAAATTTTAGAATTTTTAGAGCTTGTTTGAGTGGATTTTTGAAAAATGTCAATTATAGGGACTAAAACGTAATTTTTAAAATTTTGAGTATTGTCTGATTTGGAGGGCCCAGGAGGGGCCATGTGATATTGATGAGATGTGGTTGTGGAAATTGAGAATTTAGAAGTGCTATTTGAGCCTTTTTGCAGGTTGGGTAGGTCCTAGGTATAGGGGAGACTCTGCCGGATTTTCGGCACGACTTAGGACGTATTGGTCTTTTTCTTTGTTTGTATTGAGTCAAATTTATTAAATGATTGTAATAAAATTGTCGTGAGCCGATGAGCCTTTCTTCCTCCGCCACCAGTGATTGATTGTCCAAGTCTGTGAGTAGAATATTAATTTTAATTGTAATTTCGATATTATTATATGTTCAAGCATGCCCATGCATCACTTATATGCATATATTTATTTAGTTAAACTCTAGGCACGATTTATGTTGCATTCATAACTGTTGATGTGCCATGGATGTTGTTGTGGTAATTTGGAGCAGCAGCGTGCGTTGGCGCATGCGTGTGATGTGGTGTGGACTATGGATAGGACGGGTAGTCACGGCTTGAGTAATTCTGGGACCCGATCCTTCGAGGGGTAGTCACGCTTGAGTAATTACTGGGACCCTCGATTTGGTTATTAAGTGGAAGTCCGAGCTTGAGTAATTCGGCACCGGGTTGGATTTAAGAGAGTCGTATAGGATCAGCTCCCATATGTTATGATTGATACTACAGGGTGTGTGAGTGCTCCAAATTACCTTTTTGATGTTATGATGTGAAAATGTTGTTGATGTTGCATTTCACTCTACAGGGTGCATTAGTTTTAGATAGTTATAGAGATTATGGTTAAAATTGATATTTTACTCTCTGAGTCGAACGCTCACTCCTGTTCAATATTTTTCAGCCACGGAGGAGTTATTTTACAGAGCAACCTGTTTTCTTTCTCGCAGGTTTAACGTCGATTATTTAATTGTATTATTATTCTCTAAATTTGTAATTTAGAGCTCCGCATGTGCTAGTAGTAGCATTAAGCCTGTCAGGGACTGTATGAATTCAAGTTTGCGTATTAATCTCTAAAAAGAAAAATTTTACGAGTTTTAAATGGTTATAAATGAGGTAACAGGGTTGAGCTGGGCTCCCCTAATTTTTGTTTCTGATAATTTCTGGGTTAAGTTGGCCCGAAATATAATTATAACAGTTTAATTTAAATTATTTTATGTGCATATTGGGCCTAAATTGTGGGCCTGGTTATGGATTTGAGGAATAGTTAGGCTTACTACGGGCCTCGGGGGCTTTAAGCTGGCCCAGGTCCTAGTGCCGGTCCGGCCCATAGGTTGGGTCGTGACAAAGTTGGTATCAGAGCTTAGGCTCTAGATTCATGGGAAAGAATATAATTGGGAGTGTAAAAAAAAAAAAAAAAAAAAAAAGAGTCTTGTTAGGATGTTACATGCGGAGTATAGGATTCTGTTTCGTCTTTTTCTGTAATTCTTTGTTTCTAGATTCTGCGTTATACCTCGGGAAATATAAAAGTTTTTCAATTAGTGTCTTGATTTTCGTGGAGTACATAGAAATGTGAAATAGAGTTAGTAGACATGTGAGGTCCATCATGAGGATACGTACTCCAAGAAATGATATGTTTCTGTCTGTATGGGTTTAAATGGTGTGCCCATTTCGTGTAAGGCACGAGTACATAAAGGTGAGTCTTGAACGTACAGTTGCCCTAGATAAGGATGAGGATACCACTGCTGGCAGTCATCAGTGGATGACCCAGTCAGAACAAGTTTATGATAATAGAAGATTCAAGAGAGATAAGAGATTAAGAGACTTAGTCTGTCAGGACGTATCGTAGTAACTATACAATGTTCTCAATACGCCTCGTAGCTGCAGATTACGATGCACATGGGATTATTGTATAGAGCTGCATGCATCCCCGTGGTGCTCCATAGTGAGGGTGTTTGCGGATGGCTTTTGTTTTGGTACAGTTATGCCAAAACAGAGTTTTATATCTGCAGAGGAGTTGGGAACTCCTGGTTAAGAGTCTAGAGTTAGAATATTGAAAGGTCACAGTTGGGTGGTAACTAGAGTCAGTGACTCAGTTACCCTAGCATGAGCTAGAGTTACAGTAAGAGCTGCCAACAGACCAGAGGTTTCAGACTAGTTGCAAAGTAAAAAGTGACACCTATAGAGTGAGACCATCTAGTCTTCGGTATGAAATTTTGGATGATTTTTGCAGAATGACAGACGTTTTACTTAGAACTTAGTGAGAATAGGATACCTTGTGTGTATTAGCAAGATGTAAAGTGCAACCCTACTACCTAGGGAAGGTCGAAACTATGAATTGAGGATTCACAGAGATATGATATGATAGGAGAGTCATTAATTTGACATGGTTTGGGCAAGGTGGTAAATGTAGTACCTTTGTTGCAGCAAGTTAGGGTGTAGTCCTATCTTTTCAGAAGGGATCGAAAGTTATTACTAATAATGGTGACCAACCAAATAGTGCCCCAGATGGGACTGTAGAGTGTGGTAGAGAGTAGTTGGCTTGGGTATCCTGCAGAGGATACAAGTTCCATTATAGGAATCATATATAATCAGATCACGATGGATGTAAATCCTTTGAATTGGATGACGGGTTTGGGTGCCCGGAATCTTGAGTTTTAGCTAATTGAGTAAACATAGAAAATAATAATAATAATAAATAAAAATTACTGCAGAATCAGTTCTCGAGGTAGTAAGGGTATTATGTAAGCTAAAGGATAAGAATAGAAATCATACGATAAAAGTATGACTGTAATTTCCTGAGTTCCTTTATGACTTCATATTGTTCAAACAGTAGTATAATCTAATTATAATAGTGTTAAAAGTAATAAATTAGCAAAGATAAATCATAGAAGGCCAATGGATAGAGGAAGTGCAGAATGAAGGTTTGGATAATTGATTACAGATGCAATATAATCTAAATGCCAGTGGAAGTACTAGCTAGAGTGGTCAAAGGACCAAATCTGAGTAGCACAGATATGTGATAACGTGGTAGAGACTCTGAAAGATATAGTTAGCAGGTACAGCTGTCATGTTAGGAAGAAGAATGGAACCAGGGATAGAATAGTTAAGTTCTATTTTGGATAAGACAAAGGAAATAAATGAAAGGACAACCTGAATGGTGCATAATAAAAGGAACAAAGTTAAGACATAGGGTAGGCTAAGTGTTATTCTTGGCAAGGAGAATGACAAGGATGGAAAACCCAAAATGGGACCACATTAGTGAGAATAGTGATGGAGGTATGGAATACAATAATAATGAGTAAAAAGTAGAAGGTGTGAGATGATATTGCGGACTATCTAATTAGGTAGAAAAAAAAAAAGTTAGTAAGTAGTAAGTTGAATAAAAGTTAATCTAAGGGATCGAATAGGTATGATGAGTGGAAAGAATTATAGATAATGATACATATGCTTAGTTTAGACTTTTGAGAAAGTGAGAAGGTAGTTAGAGGTTCGTTATGAATGTCAGGCAAACATTGTTAGTGTGATCAATAGAATCACTTTGTAGTGAAGCAATAACGACAGGACAACAGTAGGGGTAGAAAAAAAAAAAAAAAAATTGACAAGTCTGGGTGGTTATAAATCACTAGAAAGTTCAAGGATCAAATTAATGACCATAGATAAGGGTGGAATTAGTGTTGGAAGAATTTATTAGTGAGAGAAATCTTTCAGGAATCAACAAAAGTTAAGGGCACAATATAAACGATGATAGATATGAATCATTGGTCGAGTATAAGTAAAGTTAATAAATTATAAAATATTATGTCAGGAAGGACAATGGTACGGTAAAGTGTTCATGCAGATGATATCTTATAGGTAGAGCACAATTGTGCTAAGAGATGATGAAATTTTAAGAGAAAGACCAAGAAACATAGGTTAAATGTTGTTATATGGACAATCCGGCGTAGTTGAATATAAGAGGACATTTTTCTTTCTATCCAAGTTTAGTTTGTGCTATTGGTTCTAGAGGGCTGTATAAGGAACAGAAATTGAGGCAAGGAGACCTAGTTATTTGAGATTTTAATAGGCACCAATTCATATGCAATTTCCTGATATGAGAATGACAGTAAGTGCATACCTAGTGTTAAGTATGAAAGGACGATCAGAGTAATGACAGGAGTTAAATTGAGTTAGGTACTAAGGTTTGCGACTGTTTTAAACTATGAGCTAGAGGAAATACTATTTATAGATGAGTTTCAATAAATGAAATTATTGCTGATGGATAATTTGAGGTTGAAGTTTAGAAAGCTATAGGCAGTATATGTGATTATATTAAGGAGAATGAACACATGAAGTGTTTTGTTTAGAATTAAGGCATGGTATACATTTTCTACAGCCGTGTTAGTTCAGATGGAACTTATAGTTTCAGGGGCTCATATCCATCCAGGATAAGCAATTTTCTACTAAGGCTGGTAGGGAATGATAATGTTCTGATAGTTAAGTTAGAAAAAGGGGATACAAGGAAAATTTTCTATGGTTAATTACAAGTGTTACATAAGGTGAAGAATGTGCTGGTAGGAGTAAATCGTAAGGTTAGAATTCCTGAAGTAATAGAACTAGTAATCAAGATAAGACTAAGAAACAAAATGAAAGTTAAAGTTGATGATGGGATGGACATCCTTGAAGGAAAAAGGTGTAAGGGTGAAATAGGATTAAGATTAAGGAATAAGTGGAGCAAGTCGAAAAGATATTAACAATAGCAAAAATAGGAAAAGGAAGTGGATAAGACTCAAATGATAGGAAGAAAGCTCGATAGAGCTAGTTATAATGATGAGGATAAGGAGGAATAGGTATGCTAGGAACACACCAAGAGCTGTTTAAAACAAGTTATTATGAGATGATAGATTAAAGGAGTAGTAGAGCCTCGATCTGAGTGCCAATGTGTCAGAAGTAGACCACATACTAAGAAGCTATAGGAAGAAGTCTAGATATTTATATTCCAGAGAAGGAGTGAGAATTGATAAGTCGCATGGGTTGAGTTGTCAGAGAATATAAACACTTTTGTTACCTAGAAGGAGAGACCCAGTTTACTTTTCAATATTGATAAATGATACACTTGGCCCTTGGAGGAGACTCTACCTGACTAGTTATATAAGATCGATAGAGGTTGGTCTAAGTACCTTAGTAATGACACAAAAGAGATTAAAAATTTGAAGTATCATGGGAGGAGAAGATTTATAGGTATTGACCACTGAAGTCATAGGAAGAGTAAAGATCTCGAACAAGATGCCTAGATTAGGTGCTACAGGAAAGCTACTCATAGGATACCATGGAATAAGGAACATAAGTTATGTCATTGGGGAAAACAGAGATTATTAAAACAAAGGAATGATGACTGAAGTCACCAAGAGACACGTTAGGGCGTAATAAAAGTGAGGTAAGCGCCAAGGTTAATTAAAGTTATCAGATATCAAGTCGAGAGTAATAGAGTTATAATGAATACCTGAAGTGTCAGAAGAATGGTCAATGAATAGCCAAGAGATAAGAGCATCTCTAGAAAGAGATGATGACAAATAGGACACTATAGTAGAATCAGAGACTGGTAGAATGTCATATATAATATACGAAGAGTTTGAAGAATAAATGTTTTACCAATCTCTGAATAGCTCGAGGAGTAATGATTGCACTTGTTCCGATAATCTTCTTTTCCATATCTCTTGTTTCTTCGAAAATTCGAGGACGAATTTTTCTTAAGGGGGGAAGAATGTAACAACCCTTTAAAAAAAAAAAAAAAAAAAAAAAATTGAAAAATGGGATTGGCGTGTGACAGTGGGTTTCCCACTGTCACAGCAGTTTTTAAAAAAAAAAAAAAAAAAAAAAAACAAAAACGGGTCGTGGCAACCCCCCCCCCCCCCCCCCATTTCTCTTCTCTCCCTTTCCTTCCCTCTCTTCTTCTTCTTCCTTTCTCCGGGGACCGGCCGGCGTCCCAAGCAGCTCCCCACCGGCGGAGACCCTCCGGCGACCACTAGGACCACGTAAGCGGCAAGAGAGGGAGAAGAGAGAGAAAACGCGCGCCTGATGGGCGGCTTTCCGGCGCGATTCGGCTTCATCCGACGTCCGATCTATGAAATTCTGGTGGCGTTGGAAAGCTTGTTCTGAGAGCTTTCTTTTGATACCAATTTTGAAGCAAATGGAGGTCGGATGAGTGAGATATGGAGGAGAGAAGTTTCGGGTTTTTCAAGCTTTTTCGTCAGATCTACGACGATCCGACCGTTGGATCGACGATCCGAGACCACATATGGACTGAGGAAGAGGAGAGGAACATGGGGGTATGATCAGATTCGGAAAATGTTGCGGCGACGGCGGCCGCCACCGTCTTGCGGTGGTGCGTGATGGCCGATGAGCTATGGAGATGGTTCAACTTCAGAGGCTTCCTCATAAATTTTTGGAATTTTTGAGACACAGATAAACTTGGTAAGACAATTTCTATTATTTCTGCATGCGTGAAGCATAAATACTGATGTTTCTTAAACAGGAAAAATTGGAGAAAAATTCTAAGAAAAATATATGATGAAAGTAAAATTATTTGGAGATATTCTATGGTGTTAGTTGAATTTTTGAGTGATCGTAGAATATTTTTGAGAAATATGGATGGATTTTAGTTAGATTTTTAGCATATAGGCATATAAGATTGTTTGAAATTAAGATAATTAAATTTTATATAATTGGTTGAAGCTTGAAGATGGAAGTTTAAATATGTAAATATTAAATTGGGTTGAATTAAGAATATGTTAGCTGTTGAAAACTTAGGAAATTGAGTAAAATTCTTGAATAAAATATTCATGGGTGATTAGAAAATTACAATTTATTTTGCCATAGCCTTATAATATTATTAAGGACCGCGGGGCAAAATTTTAGAATTTTTAGAGCTTGTTTGAGTGGATTTTTGAAAAATGTCAATTATAGGGACTAAAACGTAATTTTTAAAATTTTGAGTATTGTCTGATTTGGAGGGCCCAGGAGGGGCCATGTGATATTGATGAGATGTGGTTGTGGAAATTGAGAATTTAGAAGTGCTATTTGAGCCTTTTTGCAGGTTGGGTAGGTCCTAGGTATAGGGGAGACTCTGCCGGATTTTCGGCACGACTTAGGACGTATTGGTCTTTTTCTTTGTTTGTATTGAGTCAAATTTATTAAATGATTGTAATAAAATTGTCGTGAGCCGATGACCTTCTTCCTCGCCACCGCCACAGTGATTGTCGTCAAGTCTGTGAGTAGAATATTAATTTTAATTGTAATTTCGATATTATTATATGTTCAAGCATGCCCATGCATCACTTATATGCATATATTTATTTAGTTAAACTCTAGGCACGATTTATGTTGCATTCATAACTGTTGATGTGCCATGGATGTTGTTGTGGTAATTTGGAGCAGTGTGCGTGCGTTGGCGTGCGTGTGATGTGGTGTGGACTATGGATAGGGGCGGTAGTCACGGCTTGAGTAATTCTGGGACCCGATCCTTCGAGGGGTAGTCACGGCTTGAGTAATTGGGACCCTCGATTTGGTTATTAAGTGGAAGTCCGAGCTTGAGTAATTGGCACCGGGTTGGATTTAAGAGAGTCGTATAGGATCGGCTCCCATATGTTATGATTGATACTACAGTGTGTGAGTGCTCCAAATTACCTTTTGATGTTATGATGTGAAAATGTTGTTGATGTTGCATCTCACTCTACAGGTGCATTAGTTTTAGATAGTTATAGAGATTATGGTTAAAATTGATATTTTACTCTACGAGTCGAACGCTCACTCTGTTCAATATTTTCCGTGCCACGGAGGAGTTATTTCTGAGCAACCTGTTTTCTTTCTCGCGAGTTTAACGTCGATTATTTAATTGTATTATTATTCTCTAAATTTGTAATTTAGAGCTCATATGTGCTAATAGTAGCATTAAGCTTTGTCGAATTGTATGAATTCAAGTTTGCGTATTAATCTCTAAAAAGAAAAATTTTCTGAGTTTTAAATGGTTATAAATGAGGTATGAGGTTGAGTGGGCTCCCTAATTTTTGTTTACGATAATTTCAGGTTAAGTTGGCGAAATATAATTATAACAGTTTAATTTAAATTATTTTATGTGCATATTGGCACTAAATTTTCGGCCTAGTTAAGGAATTGAGGAATAGTTAGGCTTACTACGGGCCTCGGGGGCTTTAAGCTGGCCCAGGTCCTAGTGCCGGTCCGGCCCATAGGTTGGGTCGTGACAAATTAAAAATAGAAAATCAATTTGTACAGATCAATCAAAATCAATAAAAAATTTCAGATAGCAAATAATAACTGATAGTGCAATTCCAATAGTGTATTTCAATAGTTTCAGAGAGTCAATAAAATCAAATAAATCTCAAATCAATTCAGTAACACATCGGTAAATTTTATAGTCAAATATCAATCAATATAAATACATTAAAGGCTTGTTCCCGGAATCCTAATGGGTCTAATGCAGAGATAGTTGACAAAATCAATTATTTAATCAAAATCGAAATAAAATTCAATAATAAAATAAAACTCTAGAAAATCACATATAAAATAATTGTTAAAATATTGATTTAAAATTTCATTTAATAACAACTTAATGCTAAGAAATTTTAAAAGGGACTAAAACGGTGCCATGTACTATAATTACCACTCACCTGGAACCTCCAAAATAATAACTAGATTCAATAAAAGAGACAATTTCAGCTGACAAAATGAATATTTGAATCTCCTACATACCCAAAATATAAAAGAAAAATATTAAATAATAATAAAATAAAATAACTTTTATATATATATATATATATATATATATATATATATATATATATATGAACAGGGACGGGACGCAGGGACGGGACGCTTCAATTGCTGTCGAATATATATATATATATATATATATAAAATCTAAATTTAAAGATATTGTCTCAGTAATTATGATCAATCCAATTCAATACTAATGATCAAAGAAAAAAAATAAATAAATTTCTAGGGTAGTTGTAACAAATCAATGAAAGAAAATAAAATCAAATTCACCCATTATTGAATAAAGAATGAGAATTTTTACCTTGAAAACAGAATCGAATGTGATGAATAGAGAAGGAAAAATTTAGGGATTCTCTATTGAGAGTATTTGATAGAAAAATGAGGTGACAAACAGGTTTTGAGAGCAAAGTTTAACAGAAGAGATGATTAGGGTATATATATATTTCAAGAGTTCTATTAGGTGTAGAATGGGATAAAAGTTATTATTGAACTGGGTTATTCAGATTGCAGATATATATTTAATTTCAAAAATAGTATATATATCTAAAAATAAATAAGCAGACCATCTAATAAAATATATATATTTTTATAAATATATTAAATTATTGTTAGCTAATTAAAATAAAATAATAATAAATAATAAGTGTGTATGGATTTTCACATACTTCCCCCCTTAAAAAAAAATTCGGTCCCCGAATTTGAATAGTCAAAATTCTAACCTGAAGAATCAAATAAGTGAGGATATTTGGCTCGCATTTCAGATTCTGCCTCCCATGTGGCCTCACTACTTGAGTGATTATGCCACAAGACTTTGATCAAAGCCACTTCCTTAGACCGGAGTTTCCTAATTTGTCGATCTAAAATTTTTACTGGTTGTTCCTCATATGACATATCATCCCTAACTTGCATGGTTTGAGGTTGTGAAACATGAGATGGATCTGGTACATACTTCCTAAGCATAGAAATATGGAAAACTGGATGTACATATGCAAAACCAGGTGGAAGGGCTAAACGGTAGACAACTGCTCCAATTCTCTCCAAAATTTCAAATGGACCAACAAAACGAGGCCTAAGCTTCCCTTTCTTCCCAAACCTCATGATTCCTTTCATAGGGGAAACTCTCAGAAATACATGATCACCAATCATAAATTCTACATCTTTACTCTTAGGGTCAGTATAACTTCTCTGTCGACTTTGAGCAGTCAAAAGTCGATCACGAATTAGTCGAACCTTCTCTGAAGTTAATTGTATCAACTCTGGTCTAGTAAGCCTTCTTTCTCCAACTTCATCCCAACAAATCGGTGACCTACACTTTCGACCATATAATGCCTCATATGGAGCCATCTCTATACTTGCCTGATAACTGTTATTATAAGCAAACTCCACTACAGGCAAATGATGATCCCAATAGCCACCAAAATCCATAACGCATGCACGAAGCATGTCCTCTAATGTCTATATGGTCCTTTCTGACTGTCCATCCGTCTGAGGGTGAAAAACAGTACTAAAGTCTACTCGTGTTCCTAAAGCTTCTTGGAATTTCTTCCAAAATCGAGAAGTAAACTGAGCACCACGATCAGAGACAATGGAAACTGGAACTCCATGAAGACTAACAATCTTGTTTATATACAACTGTGCAAGTTTAGCAAAGTCATATGTAGTCTTCACAGGAAGGAAATGAGCAGGTTTTGTCAATCTGTCCACTATCACCCAGATTGCATTGTAACCACCTCGTGTACTAGGTAAACCCTCAACAAAGTCCATGGCAATATGCTCCCACTTCCACTCGGGAATAGGCAATGGCTGAAGTAACCCAGATGGTCTCTGATGTTCTGCCTTAACCTGCTGACAAGTCAAACATTTAGCAACAAAGTCTGCAACATCCCTCTTCATGCCACCCCACCAATAATTCTCCCTTAAATCACGGTACATCTTAGTTGAACCTGGGTGTATTGTGTAAGCAGAATGGTGTGCCTCCTCCATGATTTCTCTTCTCAACTCATCAATATTGGGGACACAAAGTCTAGTGCCATAACGAAGAACTCTATCATCATTCTGAAGGAATGGAAGCGTGAAAAACACAAGTTTATACCATTGAATTCAAAATTTTTCACCTAGGGTCACATGCATCATGCAAGATTTGTTTTTATCTATTTGATTTCAATGATAAACAACATATTAAAACTCTTTTAATATGTTTTTGGATCTGTATTTGCCATTTAATATTTTAAAATTAATCAGATTAATTTTAGAACCCTAGATTAAATCAAGAACGATTACACTAACCTCTTGATGCACTGCAGCGTGTCTGCGCCTTTGAGATTCGTCTTCAAGACACCAGATGTTGTCCCTCTAGCTTGTCCACACCAAGAACACCTATGGCAGCCCTTGAACAGCTTCTAAAGCTTTTTCTATTAATTAAAAATTCAAGTTCTGCCTTTTAAGAGATTAGAGATGTAAACAGGATACTAGAAACAATTTCTAGTGTTCTTAATTCAAGAGATTGATGGCTAATCTCTTTGAATTGATGAGAGATGAAGAAGAATAGATGAAAACCCTCAAAGTGGCGTGACAAAGGAGAGGAGTGGCTGCTGGTTATTTTTTTCTTTTCATAAACACACTTAAATAGCTAGGTTAACACATTAAACCCTTGCCACATGTCACCCTTTGATTAGCTCTAGGTTTAAGTGACCCAATCACATTGTGCCAAGTGTCCAACCTATATTTAATCTTGATTTTAATCATCTTACATGATTAAAAAACATTTGGCAAGCTTATGTGTAATCCCATGTGTCACCATCTCATGGTGCCACGTGTCACACTGTGAAATGACCAAAATGCCCCTGTGTCTTAATTTTGAGTTCTGAACCCAAAATAATTATTTTCTTCTTCTAATTAATTTATATCAAATATAAATTAATTAATTAATCTCTATTAATTAATTTCTCATCAATTAAATTCATATTTAAACACTTTAAATATAAATTTAATTTATACTACACATCCAATAATCTAGATTTGGTTTCAAGTCATGCTAGGGACTTTGCAATTTAATTGCAAATCAAACCTATTTAATTAATCAATTAAACTCTTTAATTAATTAATTAATTAAATCATATTTAAATAGGTGATAACTTGTGTATGTGTGTGACTTACTAGGCTCATCACTAATTGGCAATGAGACATGATATCAACTCTTAATATCATCAGAACTCTTTCTTACCATAAATGATTTCTCTAAATCATTTTATGAACCTCATAGACCATGGTTAACACCTAGCATAGCATGCCATGGCCACCCAATTAGTAATAAGGTTTACCTTAAATGAACCTATAATCATATGTTACCATGCACTAGAATCTCTCTGTTACAAAATCCCAACTAAAGCTGAAGTCATGGTTTATGTCAAACTCCATTTGCTATGAATATTATGTTCTCTTTTAATTCCAGTTCTTGATTAAAAAGATTTTCTCATCAGAAACTCTTTTCTGAATAAATTTAACTGTCCTGCCAGGAACTAGTCACATCCAGAACAATTAAATGAACATAGGATTTTATCTCTATTTACTTAGAGGCAGATTCCATCTTGATCAACACCTACCTCCATATATAACTAGTAGGAGCCAACACATGCCCATATACCCATACATAGTACAAGTATGAAAGCGATCAAACTCAAACTACCTATATACAAGATAACTGTGCTATCTCAGGTCTAAAGATTATATGCACTGATATGATTTATGATAAAATATTGACAAGAGTAAACTCCATGTGCTTGTCATAAGTGTCACTGGTTCGGCCTACTTATCATTTATAAGTGCCTATCATGTTTGTTATATGGCATGAGACTCACCATTCCATCTTATTTATATCTCATATAAATAACTTGGGAACAAACATGAATACAATCTTTCTGGATAAGTCATGTCCTTATTATGAAGTATCCTCGATTGTGAACCTATTTATGATACTTTGTGCTAGAAATATTGTCACTCATATTCTTAACAACTTAAGAATAATATTTCTAACAAAATATCAATGGACCTTTTCTATTACACATAAATATATTATGTAAACGGAAAAGTGGAAATGCCTTTTATTAATAAAAATATGTACAAGATACATATTAAATGATATGCTCTAGGGCATACTACTAACAATCTCCCACTAGCACTAGAGCCATTCATTACAATATCTTAGACTCATCTTCTCAAGATGTCAGTCTAACTGAGCTTGTGACAAAGGCTTAGTGAATGAATCAACTGGATTTTCAACTGATGCTATTTTCTGCATGGCTATATCGCCTTGCCCAACTATATCTCTGATAATGTGGTAGTGTCTTTCTATGTGTTTGGATTTTGGGTGAGACCTTAGTTCCTTAGCTTTGTATCGCTCTATTGTTGTCACGGTGTAGTGGGCCGCTCACTCAATGGAAGGAACTCTTGTAAGTTACATCACGAACTTCTTTATCCAAACGACTTCCTTTGCGACATCGATGCGACAATATACTCGACCTACGTAGTGGAATCTGCAGTCGTGCTCTGTTTGGAACTCTTCTAACTGACTGCACCTCTATTACAAATGAACACATATCCAGAGGTAGACTTTCTATCATCGATATCTGATTGGAAATTAGAATCAGTATAACCATCCAATTGCAAGTCTCCACCTCCATAAATCAAGAATAAATCCTTAGTTCTTCTCAAGTACTTAAGGATATTCTTGTGACTATCGATGTTCCAAACTGGATTGGATTGATACCGCTAGTCAAACTAACAGCATATGCGATATCCGGCCTAGTACACAATATTGCATACATTAAACTTCCAATAGCCGAAGCATATGGAATCCTGGCCATCTTATCTCTTTCTTCAGGTGTCTTTGGAGACATCTCTTTAGAAAGATGGATACCATGTCTCACTGGTAACAATCTTCTCTTGGAATCAAACATGTTAAACCTCTTTAACACTTTTTCCAAGTATAGACTTTGGGATAAACCAATTATTCTTTTCGCTCTATCTCTATAGATGTGAATCCCAAGAATATAGGTTGCCACCCCTAAGTCTTTCATAGAGAATGTATTTGACAACCATACCTTTATAGTTGTCAACATACCTGTGTCATTACCCATCAACAGTATGTCATCCACATATAAGACAAGGAAAGTGATAGCATTGTCACTAACCTTCTTATATACACATGGCTCATCCTCATTTTTGATAAAACCAAAGGATTTAATGGCTTCATCAAAACGGATGTTCCAACTCCTCGAAGCTTGTTTCAACCCATAAATGGATCGCTTTAGCTTGAATACCTTGTAACCATCTTGGGATTCAAATCCCCTAGGTTGTTCCATGAAAATGTTTTCTTCAATGTATCCATTGAGAAAAGCTGTTTTGACATCCATCTGCCAAATCTCATAATCATAGTATGCAGCTATTGCTAGTAAAATCCTAATTGATTTAAGCATGGCAACAAAGCAGAAAGTCTCCTCATAGTCGATTCCTTGCCTTTGGCGAAACCCTTTCGCTACTAGCCTTGCCTTATAGGTCTCTACCTTTCCATCAGAACCAATTTTCTTCTTGAAAACCCATTTGTTCCCTATAGGTACAATACCTTCAGGTGGGTCAACAAGATCCCAAACTTGATTCTTATACATGGAATCAATCTCGGATTTCATAGCATCAATCCATTTTGAAGAGTCTATATCTGATATAGCTTCTTCATAGGTAAGTGGATCATCTCCATGATCTACTTCTTCATGAGTAGACAACTCTTGTTCTTCTTCATGAAGAAAACCATATCTCACTGGTGGGTGAGATACCATTGTTGTTCTTCGAGGAACAGCTGTAGATGTTTCATCAACGAGTATAGGTTGACTAGATGGATCTATATCCATCCGATCATTGGTTGGTCAGAACTCTCCAATTCTAACTCTATTTGCCTTCCTTTGCCTCCTTCTTGAATAAACTGTTGTTCAAGAAATGTGGCATCTCTACTTATCACAACCTTTTGTGAAGTAGGCAAATAAAAATAATATCCAAAACTATCTTTTGGATATCCAACAAATCAACCTTTTTCTGATCTAGTCTCCAATTTATCGGTTGTTGACTTTTTGATATAAGTTTGGACAACCCCAAATCTTAACATGCTTAAGACTTGGTTTTCTTCCATGCCATATCTCATAAGGTGTGGAAGAAACTAATTTTGATGGAATCCTATTCAGAATATACAAAGCTGATTTTAATGCAAATCCCCAAAAGAAGATTGGCATATCAGTATAGCTTATCATACTACGTACCATATCCAATAGGGTACGATTTCTCCTTTCAGATACACCATTCAACTGTGGCGTTCCTGGAGGAGTCAGCTGAGAAACAATGCCATGCTCTCTCAAGTATTGATCAAATTCAGTACTCAAATATTCACCTCCACGATCTGATCGAAGAGCTTTAATACTCTTTCCTGTTTGATTTTCTACTTGAGATTTAAATTCTTTGAACTTTTCAAAAGATTCATGTTTGTATTTCATCAAATACAAATACCCAAACCTTGATTTATCATCAGTAAAGGTAATAAAATAATGAAAGCCCCCTCTAGCTATTTCTTTAAATGGACCACATACATCACTATGTATTAGCTCCAAAATATTTTCAGCTCTTAGCCCTTGTCCAACAAAGGGTGATCTAGTCATTTTACCCTGAAGGCAAGATTCACAAGTTGGAGTAGGCTTAGAGCCCAATGAGGATAAAATCCCCTTTTTCTCCAATTTTACAATCCTATCTTCTGCAACATGACCTAATCTTAAGTGCCAAATATATTTTGAATTTTGAGTTGATTTTCATCATGGCATTGCATTCTTTTAGATTGCTATACTCTGGACAGTGGAAACACTTTCCTGCTGGCAGTGGAAACACTTTCCTGTTGGTAGTGGAAACACTTTCCTTTACCTTTGTCAACTTTGATCTTTGTTTTTCTGTTTGGCTAGCTTCTTGGAAGGACCAAGAATCTGAGGTTTCTTTTTCTTATTGCCCTTCTTCTTGTTGGACTTTCCAGTAGAAGAAGATGCAATCAAAGCTACCTCTTTTCCTTTATTGCCCGGCATGTTCTTTTGGGCAATAACCAGCATGTTGAGTAAACCAGCTAAGGTGCATTCCTATTTAGTCATATGGAAATTTGTCACAAAATTCTCAAAAGACTCAGGAAGGGACTAAAGGATCAAATCCGTCTGTAGTTGGAAATCCATGTTGAAGTCAAGATGTTCCAACTGCTCAATCAGCTGAATCATCTTGTGGACATGATCCCCAACATTTTGTCCCTTAGACATCCCCATACGGAATAGCTGTCTAGATATCTCATACCTAGCATTCCTGCTGTGCTCACCATACAACTCTTGTAGGTGAAGGAGGATCTCACTCGCACTCTGCATGTTTTCATGCTGCTTCTGTAACTCATTACTCATGGAAGCAACCATGTAACACTTAGCTCTCATATTATGCTCCTTCCACTTGTCCAAAGTTTCATGTTCCTCTTGAGTGGCCTCTGGAGGTAAGGGACCAGGAACATTTGAATCTAGAACATATCCTATATGTTGAAGGTTCAGGACAAGTTTCAAATTTTTTAGCCAATCAGAGAAATTAGGTCCTATCAACCTATTGCGATCAAGTATGCTTGCAATGATATTGGATGGTGGTGGTTATTCTGTGCTCATTATTATCAAAAGATTAATTGCAGAAATAACCAGATTAATTAGTAAATGTATCATGTAATTAACCAAAATGATTATGGTCTTTTAATCAAATTGGTCCTCCCACTAACTTAGCGAATTCTACACTTCCAAAGTAGAAAACGGAAATCCTAGTTGGATGGATTTCTAATGGGTGATTGAATTCTTATAATTCTATTGATCATCCTCAGGTACATCCATTATTGGAATTACAATAAACTATAAGTGAGCAACTCCTTGCCCATCACATGTCATGTGAGGTTTAATCCTTTACCTAGCCCCTAATGCTCAAAATCTCAGGTACATCCATTATTGACTTATCTTGCATTAGTTAAGTTGATCCCATTGAGCCAGTAATTATGCAAACAATTTTAATGTCCTCAGGTACATCCAATATTGGCCACTAAACCATTTACATATTTACAACATCTCATGCTTAACAATTATTCTTAAGAAAATCTCTTAAATTAATTGCATCTTATGCAACTATTTAAAATTTCTTAAAATAATTGCTCCAATGGAGGGCCTATGTTATAATTACTTTAATTATAGCATTTCCAACTTAATCATTTGTTTGGAAGATTTTATGGTCATTCTAATTACTATTAAGGTCTCACTTTGCACATTATCCATTTAGCATGCATATATCATATAATTGCATACATTCCCATACATCTCATGCATTCAGGGATAAGCAGTAAATATGGTATGATCATGGACGTTCTAAGGGATTCAATTCTGAGCCACCAAGAATTGAATCAGGGTATTCCTAGGTGCATTTCATTCATTCATTCATTTTACAAGAGTTGCTGAAGGAGTACATAATCAACACTTGATCTTGAATTCCTCCCACTGGTCCCACCAATGCTCTTGACCTCCTTGAACTTCTTGCAATCCAATATTACATGGTAATCCTTGGCATACCAAGGCGAATTTACAAGAACTTAAATAAATGAAATTACAACCCAAAAATTATTACAAACTTAATAATACATGCCCAAAATAAATTAAAATAAATAAATTAATTTACAATCCCAAAGAAACATAGAAGAAATAAATCCAATCACATTGGTCTTTTATAGTCCATGATCATCCATCATGCATATCACTATTTAACAATTAAATAAAACATACATACTTAAATTAAATTGAATATCTCATATTCAACTTAAAAATCCAGATTTGAAAATGATTCAAATAAATTTAAAAATTCAGATTTGAATCTCATTCAAACAAATTTAAAAATTCAGATTTGAATTACATTCAAACAACTTTAAAAATTCAGATTTGAATCACATTCAAACATTTTTAAAAAAATAAGATTTGAATCACATTCAAATATTTTTTAAAAAATCAGATCTGAATTTTATTCAATCAATTTTAAAAAATCAGATTTAAATATGATTCAAACAACTTTAAAAATTCAAATTTGAATCACATTCAAACAACTTTTAAAATTCAGATTTGAATCACATTCAAACAATATTTAAAATTCTGATTTGAATCATAATTTAATTGTGTGATAAAAATTCTAATTAAACAATTTAATTAGACATAAAATGGATCTTAGATCATACAACAATTATACATTCACCATCCATTTACCTTTGCACACCATTGTGATGCATCAACCATGCGCACCATGGTGTTCATCATTTGTGCCGCCACCTTGACTTTGCAACCAGCAATAAACTTTTGATCTCATGATCAAACACACAATTAAATCATATAAACATCAATCTAAATGGTAAATATAGTGGCTCTGATACCAATTGAAGGAACGGAAGCGTGAAAAACACAAGTTTATACCATTGAATTCAAAAATTTTTACCTAGGGTCACATGCATCATGCAAGATTTATTTTTATCTATTTGATTTCAAAGATAAACAACATATTAAAAATCTTTTAATATGTTTTTGGATCTGTATTTGCCATTTAAGATTTTAAAATTAATCAGATTAATTTTAGAACCCTAGATTAAATCAAGAACGATTACACTAACCTCTTGATGCACTGCAGCGTGTCTGCGCCTTTGAGATTCGTCTTCAGGACACCAGATGTTGTCCCTTTAGCTTGTCCACACCAAGAACACCTATGGCAGCCCTTGAACAGCTTCTAAAGCTTTTTCTATTAATTAAAAATTCAAGTTCTGCCTTTTAAGAGATTAGAGATGTAAACAGGACACTAGAAACAATTTTTAGCGTTCTTAATTCAAGAGATTGATGGCTAATCTCTTTGAATTGATGAGAGATGAAGAAGAATAGATGAAAACCCTCAAAGTGGCGTGACAAAGGAGAGGAGTGGCTGCTGGTTATTTTTTTCTTTTCATAACCACACTTAAATAGCTAGGTTAACACATTAAACCCTTGCCACATGTCACCCTTTGATTAGCTCTAGGTTTAAGTGACCCAATCACATTGTGCCAAGTGTCCAACCTATATTTAATCTTGATTTTAATCATCTTACATGATTAAAAAACATTTGGCAAGCTTATGTGTAATCCCATGTGTCACCATTTCATGGTGCCACGTGTCACACTGTGAAATGACCAAAATGCCCCTGTGTCTTAATTTTGAGTTCTGAACCCAAAATAATTATTTTCTTCTTCTAATTAATTTATATCAAATATAAATTAATTAATTAATTAATCTCTATTAATTAATTTCTCATCAATTAAATTTATATTTAAACACTTTAAATATAAATTTAATTTATACTACACATCCAATAATCTAGATTTGGTTTCAAGTCATGCTAGGGACTTTGCAATTTAATTGCAAACCAAACCTATTTAATTAATCAATTAAACTCTTTAATTAATTAATTAAATCATATTTAAATAGGTGATAACTTGTGTATGTGTGTGACTTACTAGGCTCATCACTAATTGGCAATGAGACATGATATCAACTCTTAATATCATCAGAACTCTTTCTTACCATAAATGATTTCTCTAAATCATTTTATGAACCTCATAGACCATGGTTAACACCTAGCATAGCATGCCATGGCCACTCAATTAGTAATAAGGTTTACCTTAAATGAACCTATAATCATATGTTACCATGCACTAGAATCTCTCTGTTACAAAATCCCAACTAAAGCTGAAGTCATGGTTTATGTCAAACTCCATTTGCTATGAATATTATGTTCTCTTTTAATTCCAGTTCTTGATTAAAAAGATTTTCTCATCAGAAACTCTTTCTGAATAAATTTATCTGTTCTGGCCAGAAACTTGAAACATCAAGAACAATTAAATGAACATAGGATTTTATCTCTATTTACTTAGAGGAACAGATTCCATCTTGATCAACACCTACCTCCATATATAACTAGTAGGAGCCAACACATGCCCATATACCCATACATAGTACAAGTATGAAAGCAGTATCAAACTCAAACCACCTATATACAAGATAACTGTGCTATCTCAGGTCTAAAGATTATATGCACTGATATGATTTATGACAAAACATTGACAAGAGTAAACTCCATGTGCTTGTCATAAGTGTCACTGGTTCGGCCTACTTATCATTTATAAGTGCCTATCATGTTTGTTATATGGCATGAGACTTACCATTCCATCTTATTTGTATCTCATATAAATAACTTGGGAACAAACATGAATACAATCTTTCTGGATAAGTTATGTCCTTATTATGAAGTATCCTCGATTGTGAACCTATTTATGATACTTTGTGCTAGAAATATTGTCACTCATATTCTTAACAACTTAAGAATAATATTTCTAACAAAATATCAATGGACCTTTTCTATTACACATAAATATATTATGTAAACGGAAAAGTGGAAATGCCTTTTATTAATAAAAATATGTACAAGATACATATTAAATGATATGCTCTAGGGCATACTACTAACACATTGAACATGAATCCTTGAGCTTGGTCTTGATGAATATTATCTATAATCTCACACAACTGAGAATCCCTCTTTTGAGCAGCCTTAATTCGATCAGTCAAGATAGGCCTAACTCGAAAATGTGCTAAGAATGATCCAGCTATGATTTCAAACTCTACTCCCTGATCTAGCAACCCATGTAATTCACCAATCAGAGGCCTCATCTTGGTAGATATATGGGCTAAACTACCAGAAGACTTCCTGCTTAGAGCATCAGCCACTAAATTAGCTTTTCCAGGATGATACTGTATGGTGCAATCATAATCCTTCAGCAATTCTACCCATCTTCTTTGCCTAAGATTAAGATCACGTTGGTCAAAGATGTATTTGAGACTTTTGTGGTCAATGAAGATTTCACAAGTCCCACCATACAGATAGTGTCTCCAGATTTTCAAAACAAAAATTACTGCAGCCATTTCCAAATAATGAGTTGGATAATTCTGCTCGTGTCTTTTCAACTGACGAGAAGCATATGCAATAACCCATCCATGCTGCATCAAAACACATCCTAAACCAATCCTAGAAGCATCACAATATACTACATAACCCCCTGATCCGGATGGAAGGGCTAACACTGGTGCTGTAGTTAAACTAGTCTTAAGCTCCAGAAAGCTTTTTTCACAAGCCTCAGACCACTGAAATTTCACATTCTTCAGTGTCAACTTAGTTAAAGGTGCTGCAATACGAGAGAAGACTTGAACAAACCGTCTATAATACCCTGCTAAACCCAAGAAACTACGAATCTCTGACACAGTTGTGGGTCTAGGCCAATGAAGCACTGCCTCAACTTTCTTCTTATCAACGCACACCCCATCTTTAGATACTGTATGGCCTAGGAAAGTCACACTATCTAACCAAAACTCACATTTTGAGAACTTGGCATATAGCTTGTGTTCTCGTAAGGTCTGAAGGACAATTCTCAAATGCTGCTCATGCTCCTCCTTACTCTTTGAGTACACTAGAATGTCATCGATGAACACTATAACAAATTGATCTAAGAAAGGCTTGAAAACTCTATTCATGAGATCCATAAAAGCGGCCGGAGCATTGGTAAGACCAAAAGACATTACAAGAAATTCATAGTGTCCATACCTAGTCCTAAAGGCCGTCTTGAGTATGTCTTCTTTCTTGACCCTCAATTGATGATACCCAGATCGAAGATCAATCTTGGAAAAATACTTTGCACCTTGAAGTTGGTCAAACAGGTCATCTATGCGTGGAAGAGGATACTTATTACGCACAGTTACCTTATTCAATTGCCTATAATCAATGCACATTCTCAAAGACCCATCATTCTTCCGTACAAATAACACAGGAGCACCCCATGGAGAAACACTAGGGCGAATAAACCCCTTATCTAGTAGGTCTTATAGTTGCTCCTTTAACTCCTTAAGTTCTGCGGGTGCCATACGATAAGGTGGCATAGATATGGGCTTAGTTCCAGGAACTAAGTCTATACCAAACTCTACCTCTCGCTCCAGGGGTAAACCTGATAAATCTTCTGGAAACACATCAGGAAACTCCTTAACCACTGCAACATTCTCCAAACCTGCACCTACTACCTGAACATCTCTAACATAAGCTAGATACCCTTTACACCTCTTTCGTAATAATCGTCTGGCACTCACTATGGAGATAAGATTACTAGAGGCTATACTGCGATCTCCCTGAAATTGAAATTCTGCCTCCTCAGGAATTTTAAAGAGTACAACTTTATTATGACAATCCAATGAAACGTGATAAGTGGCAAACCAATCCATGCCTAAAATCACATCAAACTCAAATAAATCTAAAGAAACAAGATCTGTAGCTAATTCCCTATCTCCAATGTGAACTATACATCCCCTATACACCATATTAGTGTCTATTGCGTTCCTCATAGGTGTTGATATAGATAAAAGATACTCTAATAAATTAGGTGGTGTACTAAATATCATGGAAAAGTATGGGGAAACAAAGGAATGGTTGTGCCCCAGTCTTAGCCATAAGCGTCTGTTCAGATGTCTGATTAATAGTTTGAAGTGGTACCTCCCCTGTTGGATCAAGGTTTGCACCATTAAGACCCTTGGCCTTAGTTATCCTCTTACGTGTAACAGACCCAGGCACCTATTCATTTTAATAAACAAGCATTAAATTTGAAAATGTGAGCCAAATTAAGACAGGTGAGAAGGTACGAAGAACGCAGACATCTAAAGCAATGATAAACTGAAAAGACATTAAGGATCCTATGCTCCGCAAGTTTACTAGACCTCAACCGAGCTCTGATACCAACTTTGTCACGACCCAAAATTCTGAACCGTGACCGGCGCATAATTTAAGTATTCTTAAATCATGCAAGCCTTAGCAGAATATCTTGAATAAATATATTGTTACTTACTAATCCCAAAAATAGACAAAATCCAAATAAACAAAATGTTGAATAACATCATAAATATCCTATAAGCAAGCATGAGTCTCTCTGATTTCAAATAAAAACTTAAACTGCTCAATAAACTAAACTAATTATTAGCAGAAAATATGAATTCGGGCATACCATGAAAACAAATCAAAGTTGTCCCTCTCCGAAAATGGGTGAATATTTGGATCACCGCAGAATTCTCTTGATCTAAAGCAGGATATGACAGAGAAAATATGGTTTGAGCTAGATGCTCAGTGAATGATAATTATAGCACACAACGGAATAGGAACAGGCAGACGCTTGATTAATTTCACAATAAATTTCTATTCAATAAAATCATGCTCATGCTGTCAAAATCATTAATAAAATAATTTCATAAAACATATATATAAAATAAATTCATTCAATAAAAATTTTATGGTACAGTGCACCAGGGTGATGATACCTCACATCACCAAAGGCCAGATGGTAGGCGCGCTACCAGATATCAGATACCTTCCTCCTCCTTCACAGATATCAATGCATATGATACTAATGCAAACCATAAACTGCAATGATGCATGACTCGACAATGCAACCTAATACCGTGATAGTCCACACCGCGGGACCAGATAACAGAAACAGATATTGGGCACAGGTACCAATTAAAAATAGAAAATCAATTTGTACAGATCAATCAAAATCAATAAAAAAATTTCAGATAGCAAATAATAACTGATAGTGCAATTCCAATAGTGTATTTCAATAGTTTCAGAGAGTCAATAAAATCAAATAAATCTCAAATCAATTCAGTAACACATCGGTAAATTTTATAGTCAAATATCAATCAATATAAATACATTAAAGGCCTGTTCCCGGAATCCTAATGGGTCTAATGCAGAGATAGTTGACAAAATCAATTATTTAATCAAAATCGAAATAAAATTCAATAATAAAGTAAAACTCTAGAAAATCACATATAAAATAATTGTTAAAATATTGATTTAAAATTTCATTTAATAACAACTTAATGCTAAAAAATTTTAAAATGGACTAAAACGGTGCCATGTACTATAATTACCACTCACCTGGAACCTCCAAAATAATAGCTAGATTCAATAAAAGAGACAATTTCAGCTGACAAAATGAATATTTGAATCTCCTGCATACCCAAAATATAAAAGAAAAATATTAAATAATAATAAAATAAAATAACTTTTATATATATATATATATATGAACAGTGAGCCACTGGAGATGAACAGGGACGCTTCCAAAATATATATATATATATATATATATATATATATATATATATATATATATATATATATATATATATAATAACAGTGAGGCACCGAAGTGAACAGGGACGTTTCCAATATATATATATATATATATATAAAATCTAAATTTAAAGATATTGTCTAACAGTAATTATGATCAATCCAATTCAATACTAATGATCAAAGAAAAAAAAATTTTTTCTAGGTTAGTTGTAACAAATCAATGAAAGAAAATAAAATCAAATTCACCCATTATTGAATAAAGAATGAGAATTTTTACCTTGAAAACAGAATCGAATGTGATGAATAGAGAAGGAAAAATTTATGGATTCTCTATTGAGAGTATTTGATAGAAAAATGAGGTGACAAACAGGTTTTGAGAGTAAAGTTTAGCAGAAGAGATGATTAGGGTATATATATATTTCAAGAGTTCTATTAGGTGTAGAATGGGATAAGAGTTATTATTGAACTGGGTTGTTCAGATTGCAGATATATATTTAATTTCAAAAATAGTATATATATCTAAAAATAAATAAGCAGACCATCTAATAAAATATATATATTTTTATAAATATATTAAATTATTGTTAGCTAATTAAAATAAAATAATAATAAATAATAAATGTGTATGGGTTTTCACAAATTATAGGAAATCAAAAAAAAAAATTAACTAAAAAGGTTTTTGTCTTATAAACTATAATTTTAAGCTGACTTTTATGTTTAAAATATTTTTAAAATTTATAAGTTGAAGAGAAGAGATTTTTTATTTTGGTACTTGTAACTTAATTTAACTAATATTTTACTCTTATTTAATTTTATGATTTCACTATATATTTTTATTGTATTTATTTTCATATTCATTTCCTGCAATAATTTAAATAAATATTTACATTAATTTTAGTAAATTTTAAAATGATTTTTATTAATTTTAATAAAATATTTATCTATAAAATATTCATTTATTTAATTTAAAATTCAATCATATTGTAATATAATTGAAATATATTTTGATAATATTATAATAAAATATTGAGTTAATATAATTTATTATTTAAAAAAATAATTTAATATTATTTTTAATTATTTTAATAATAAGTATATTTATAAACTATTTTTAACTAAATGTGTCTATTACTTATATGTATTTTAACTAAACATAAAATTATTTAAAATTTTAAATATTTATAAGCTAAAATATCTTATAACTACCATATGCTTATAAATTAATTTTTATAAATTAAGTTAAACATCTTCTAAATCGTTTTCACATAATTACTTTTATTAAGTTTTCTTTTGAAAAAAATTATTAATGTGTTTCATTATTATTGGTGGGATGCACCAACTCAACTACGTGACATGGTATTCTAAAAGCATTTGGTAATTTGCCAAGAAAAATGTTCCAAAAGCATTTAGTAATTTGCCAAGAAAAATGGCTTGCTTAATTTGATTCTTTATAACCAGATAAACAGAATTTTTAATGATGAAATACTTGTGAAATTTATTTTATTTGAATTTAAATTTAATTATTATTTTAATATTTAAATTTATTTTAAATTTAATTAAATTTTATTTTAAATTATTTAAATTTATTTAAAACTTAAATATTAATATTTAAAAATAATATTTGAACTTTTAATTTTATATATTTTAATTAATAATTTATATAAAATATATATTTTTATTAATATATAAAAATTTATGAATATTATTTTAAAAAATACACATTTTATACGTAATTAATTATTTACAAAAAGAGATTGCCCAACCTTGTCTTCCTCTTAAAACCGAAAGCCTCCTTTTAAAAACCTCAGGCTGTCCCCGATAGTCTCCAAGCACAAATATATAAACATGTTTTCTTTATGTTTGAGAAGATGGAATTGAAAGTTCGAACTTACACAAAGCAATGATATAGAATGACAGCGAGCAAATCTTCCCTAAGGTTGGTTAAAGGAATTGCAGAAAGATGAACAAATTCTCTTTTCAATTCTGTGAATGAAAAATGCTTGTGTACAAGAAGAACGATCAGATAAATAAAAATCTGTCTAGTATATATACGTACCCGTGTGGAAATAATTTAACAACTTCTATCTGAACACTGAATTAGAATGAGGGAGGAAAAGAGGAGCCATAAACGAAATCCCTCCTGCTCCCTGAAATCTTTATCAGCATAGGTAGCACCTCTTTCATGTTTGGTCTAGCCTGCGGTGCCTCTGCTGTGCACCATATTCCAATCTTCAGTAACTCACACATCTCCACTGCTCCATCTGCTAACCCAGACCCCAAAAGCATAACTGGTATCACTGCTCTACCTACTCTATTTCGTGCACTTCCCAATACCCTTCTAGCCCATTCTACGAGAGATTCTTCCCCACCATCCACAGCTCGCCTTCCTGTTGCCAGTTCCATTGCCAATACCCCAAAGCTGTATACATCGCCTTTCGTTGTAGCTTTCCACGTTTGCCCGTATTCTGGTGCAACATACCCAACTGTGCCAGCCACCATTGTGCTCACATGGCTATCTCCAGCATCAACAAATCTTGCTAGGCCAAAATCTGTGACTCGTGCCTTACCATCTTTATCTAGTAAGACATTGCTAGCCTTAACATCTCGGTGAACAATTGCAGGATGGCACTCATGGTGCAGGAATACTAATGCTCGCGCTATATCTATCGCTATATCAATACGTCTCCTCCACGTTAGCCTCATTCTATCAGACACAAGATCCTCCAAGCTTCCACCTTCCATGTATTCATAAACCAATATTTTCTCTGAACCATCAAGGCACCACCCGTAAAGTGTTACGAGATTTGGATGTGGCCAGCCAAAGCCATTTCCACTTAGGACGTCCATTTCAGCTCGAAACTCTCTTTCGCCTTCAATTCCTTCCCTTTGCAGCTTCTTAACTGCAACTTGTCTTCCATCTGGCAATACTCCTCCATACACCGTTCCAAATCCTCCCTTCCCAAGGATTCTGCACTCTGAAAAATTGCATGTTGCCTTCAAAATGTCAGCATGAGTAAATGCTGTTTTGTGCAAACGGAAGACCTTAGTAGTATCTGACAACCATGGAGATGAGTTGCCTGAACTTGATGCCAAGTCATGCAAGTATCTAGTTTCCTGCAAGAGATGTCCTCGCGAGTCTGGCCGACTTTTCCCTAACTTCCATACTATGAATGTCAGAACTCCACACACTAAGAAAGCTAGAGTTATTATTAAGAGCGCCAAAAATCCAGCCCACCTTATATGGTCTCCCTTATTGCGGTCAATCTTCCTATTTTTGGGTGGAAAATCCGAGGAATTGTTGATAAATTTAGGAAGCACCAAGAGTGGATCACCAAAGTAAGAATCTTTCTCAAACGTAGCCAATTTCCCAGTTGATGGGATCACGCCAGAAATCAATGGATTGTATGAGATGTTGAACTTGTTGAGCTCACTCAAGTTGTTTAAAATAGTAAAGGTGCCAGAGAAATTATTGTAAGACAAATCAAGATTCTGCAAGCCCTTGATATTACCAATTTCATTTGGAATTTCCCCTGAAAACCCATTCTTGCTGAGATTTAGGACTACAAGCGGTAACTGTCCAATCTGCGGAGGGAGAGTCCCATTAATCTCATTGTAACCCAAATGCAGTAAACTAAAGCTCTGCATCTTACCAATATCTCGAGGGACCTTACCAGAAAGCTTGTTCCCACTGAGTTGAAGATAACCTGAGATTTCAAGTGTTCGCATTGTAGTGCCTGCAGCAAACACTGGGAAAAGGCCAGTCCCTCTAAGCATCCTATCCCATATGCTTCTGCAACTCTTCCGCGTAAGGATGGTATAGGCAAAACTGAATGGAGGATAGTCTGCTGGAATCCACCTCTTCATTGCCAAACATTCTCCAGAGCCAGCTATGATGCGTTCATTCTGCAGGTTTGAATGGAATGTTGGTGTTGGATCTCTGCCTATATTCACCAGTTCAGCTGGGATACTCCCAGAAAGCTTGTTGTTGGCAAGGTTTAACCACATCAAACTACTGCAGTTTCCCAGTTCTGGAGGAATTTCACCTGTTAGAGAATTGTTTGCAAGCATTAACCACAAGAGTGAAGTCAAGTTTCCAAGTGAAGTTGGTATAGACCCAGTTAGGCTGTTGAAGGAAAGATCAAGAGCTTGGAGGCCTGTCAAATTCCCATATTCTTTAGGTATGCTGCCATTGAACCGATTATAAGCAAGGATCAAGTATTTCAAGCTTGGCATTTGAGAGATTTCAACAGGTAATGGACCTGAGAAATTGTTAAAGCTCAAGTCTAATCGAACAACATTGGGTAGCTTGAGAACCCCAGAAGAATATAAGCCACCAGTATACGAATTTCCATGTAATACCAGAAACTTAACCTGTGTGAATCTCCCAAAAATCTCCTGTATATCACCTCCAAAATTGTTTCTGCTCAAATCCAAAAAGGCCAAACTGCTCAAGTTCAAAAGAGACTCTGGAATCACCTGAGAAAAACTGTTGTTTCCCAAGAACAAAGCTTCAAGACCAGAAATGGTGCCTATCTCAGATGGAATTTGTCCGGTGAATTTGTTTCCCCACACATTCAAATTGATCAAATTCCTACAATTTGAGATCTCTTTTGGGAAGTCACCAGTGAAATTGTTTTCTGACAGGTCGAAAACTTCCAGGCTACAATTCTCAGAAATACTTGACCCCAAAACTTCTCCAGTAAGAAAATTCTCAGACGCTGAAAATTCCTTCAACCTCGAGAAACCAGTCCATATTCCCCCACTGAAAAAATTCGAGCTCAAATCAAGGTATTGCAAATTGAAGCACCCATCAAAGCAATTATCAATCCTACCAGTGAAGTTATTTCCTGAAATATTCACCACAACTAACTTGTTACAGATTGCTGGAAAGGTGGACTGAATTTCCCCGAAAACCCTATTCACGGACATGTCCAGAGTTTGCAAATTATTCAAGCCAGTCAAGTTGAGCTCCCCCTCCAGCATGTTGTGTGAGAGATTGAGAAAAGCCAAGTTTTGACAGGTGCTCAAGTCATTTGGAATCGAACCCCTGATATAGTTTTGAGAAAGATCGAGGTGAGAAAGAGCTGTCAGCGAAGAGAAGTTGTTATACAACTCTCCAGATATGTTGTTTCCAGTAAGGTTGATGCCACTAACTCTTGAACCAGAACCATCATTTGTGCAAATGATTCCAGACCAGTTGCAGGGGTCAAGGTTGGTATTCAGCAGGCCCCATTGGGAATACTGTCCTCGGTTTATTGGGTTCTCCTGTTCCAGAAAAGTCTTGAGATTTAGCAGGACTTCCCTGTCTGTATCCAGAGAATCTCCAGCAACCACTTTACCTGCAATCAATTAATTAACAGAAAAAAAGATTCTGGTTAAAAGAATCTTCCTCGGATAGGGCCAAGATTCCCACAACATTTTTCTGGGAATCTGGGATTCTAAAAACGATATTGTCATCGGAAACTGGTAACAATGTTAATATTAAAAGCCCAAAACATTAAAAACTATATAGTCATCATCTAACACGAGGAAATAAAAATAAATATAGAATAGTACCTGTAATCAAGATTAAGAAGACGAACAATACAGCATGCCAGAAATCAGTTTCGTCTTCTGGCATTATTAATCTTGACAAAACCTTTCTTCTCCTTCTCCTCCTCCTTCTTCTTCTATATAAGTTATTGTTGTTGTGGAAAGAGAATATTATTCTTACTGTTCACAATCCCATGAAAAATAATCGCGGGCTACAAGCAAATGAGACTATAGACATTCGAAAAAATGCTAAATATAAAGCACACGAATGTCGTTGGGAGTACAATGCCTGCCACTAGACCAAACCAAACTTGAAAGAAATGCTTGCTTGCTCCGTTTCTTCTTCTTCTTCTTCTTCTTCTTCTTCTTCTTTTGTTAATTTCTACAAGTGATGTAATATTGATCAAAGAATGGTGTCTTGTCAAGTAACAGTGTTAAGAGGTTGTGGAGGTTTGATCTTGTGATGGAATATGTTGTGCAGTCCTAAGGTGGAAGCTAAAGAAGGAAGAGGCTTTGAAGCAAATCAGGGGCCTCTGAGCCTCCCTTGTTGACTGGTTCAAGTATGTTTTGGCCATGGGTTTCAATTTGATCCAACAATGCCAAGCGATGAGCTAGTTTAGTTTATATGCTTATCTCCCCCCCTCTCTCTCTCTCTCTCCCTCTCTCTCTCTCTCTGTATATATATATATAGAGAGAGAGAGAGATTTTGCTGGTTGAATTTAATGGGTTTTCTTTCTTTTTCCTTCTTTGTACAAGTTTGAAAAACCAAAACACAGTCTTTTAATATATTATTGCAGCTATAATTTTAATATAATTATAAATCTTTGAATTCTTGCTTTGAAACAATTTCAACAACTATATATTGTTCGTCTTTCACGTGATGGTGATTTGCCCAACATTATTCTTATATTTGCTAATTAATTAATTAATTAATTACAATTAATATTGTTATCTGTGAAATTCAGATCCAAGATTTCGACTTTGTTCTTTCTTTTTTTATGCAATTAAATAACTTTTTTTAGATTATGAAAAATTAACTTTATAATATATTTTTTAGTTTTATTGTTTATATTGTAGAATTAACTAAGTTGCTATTGAGTTGGGGAAATAATCACAGGAACCAAACAAAGAATGTACCTTCTATAGTTGTTTTATTTATATTTTATTTTTAAATAAATTATTAATATATATGAATATAGTGATGGCTATTAATAAAATAAAATCTATTTTATTAAAAAAAATAAACACAGAACTTTAGTGTTTATTTTGATATCGCATTTGGAGGGTCGAAATTATTTTTTTAATAGAAACATCAATTATTAAAAAAATAATTAAAAAAATTATTTTATTATTTTAATATTTTATAATTAAAAATTATTAAATTTAATTTTAAATTATCTTTTAATATCTTTTAATTAATATATTTAAAAAAATAATTTTATCAATCGTAATTTCAATAGTAACAACAAATAAGCTTTTAATCTTCTAACACGAAGTTCCATCCAAGAAGACGAAATTGTCCACGTCAGACCACTTTTGTCTCCTCTACGCGCAGAAAATGGATGGGATAACGAGAGACACATTCATAATAAGAACTCAAAAATTATTACTTTAAAATTTTGGATTGAATAATATTTATATATTAATTTAAGTACATAATTAAAATGTATATATATTTTTAATTATTTGATCTCAAATTTTAGAATCTAAGTAATAAGATAGAGAGTAAAACTACTAATCAATTAAAATAATATTTATAATAATCAATTAAAATAATATATGATATTACAAGTCCAATCACTCTCTCTCATTTTTTTCTTTTTATTTTTTTTTTATATTCCACATGTATCTATAACCTAATAAATCAGAACTAATCTCATTCACGCCGAATCAGCTCATTAAGGGGTAAAGCGTTCTCAATAAGTGTTTTCTCTATGCACGAAAATTGAACACTCTACCTCACTTAAAGAATGAGAATGTCAAACTATTCATATTAAATATCCATTAATATCTTCTTTACTTTTTTTACTAGTATATATATATATTCTAATAACATCTTATACTTATGACTTGAGAAATTAAGACTTTATTTGATTAGGGTAAGTTTACTACAGAGAGTAAAAAATTCAACCTGTTTAGTTGTTATTTTGACTAACTTTCTAAAAAGTAAATGAAACAATCTCCTTCAATTTAAATGAAATTAACATTTTAGAAAGTAGAAAGTTTATATGAGAGAAAGCCATCACTTGTGGAGATGTCACCTTTCAGCAAGTATTAATCATACGAGGAAATCAAAATCAAATTGATGGCTCAAATTGCCAACCATTGTGTAATTAGCTTTTTTTTTAGGTGTGATAGTTATTTCTAGTTGGTAGTTATTTCTAGTTGGGGTTGTTATAAAATAAAACTAATCCTATTGAAATCTTTGCATTTTACTATTTTGTTTATCATATATGTAATATCTGGAATTTTATAATTATTTGAACTGTAGAGAAGTTAGGGATCCGAGCTAGAGTTTGGCTGATTGGACTTAGATTAGATTTCTTGTAGGCTTCAAATGGACATTATAATTATTGTGGTGGGCCTAAGGCCCTGTGTGTTGCTATTACTGAGTTTTCTTACGGGAGGATTAGGTCCAGTTATAAGGGAGACTGCTGAAATTTCGGCACTTTCTTATGAATTATTATTACTTATTTAATTAAATTAATTGGTTAATTTTATCAGTCTTTTCATAGATGTCAGTGTGCATATTTAGGTGATCGGTGCCGGCCGTCTTCTCCTTCCAGCCGGACCAGCTGCAGTCAAGTCGATCAGTCAGTGAGTAGATATTGATTTTATTTATAATTTCAATATTATTATATATTTAAGGTATGCCTATGCATTCACTTATAAATATAAGTATATAGTTAAATACTAGGTATACCTTGTATTGCATTTTATAAAATTACTGTGGATGTCGCCTTAAGGTAATTTGGAGTTGTGTGCGTGTGTCTGCGTGATTATGGATATGGATAGGACGAGTAGTAGCGGTTGGAGCTTGACTCGCTGGGACTAGATCATTTTTGTGGATAAGTCGGGGTAAGTATGGCTTTGAGTTGATTTCGCTGAACCCCGCATTTGGATCATTAAGAGAAAGTCCGGCTCATGTTGATCTTGCTAACAGAGGTTGGAATTAAGAGAACTGTATAGAGAATCAACTCCCATATATATATATATATATATATATATATATATATATATATATATATATATATATATATATTTATGTGATATGGTTGATGTGACACACGGGTGTGTGAGTGCTCCAAATTATCTTTTGTGCAGATACTATTTGAATTGTTTGGAAATATGTGTGTATGTTGCATTTCATACATAGAAATACATTAGGCTTAGATAGTTATAGAAATTGTATTTAAAATCAATATCTTACTCTGAGTCAAACGCCCACTCCTATTCAATCATTTTTCCCCAGGTGACAAGTGGATTCTTTTTGTAAATAACCTGCTTCCTTTCTCACAGATTTACCAGCAACAGCTTATTTGTATTTCATTTTCTTGTTTCAAAATTTAGAACGCCGTATGTGCTAGTAGTGTTCTAAAATTGTTAGGACTTTAATAATTTAATTCTTTTGAGCTTGTAAACATATTGTGGGTGTGTTTGGATGTATGAGATGAGGGCTTATCTTAGATGAGAGAGCTAAGCTCCCATTTGATTATTTATTTGCTTTGATGATAGTGAGGGTGAGTTGAGCTCTCAAAATTCAGTTATTTTGTATTTCTAGGTTGGGCGAGCTAAAAACTCTCCGTTTGATAGTCCAATTTATGATTAGACTCTATCAATTTATTTTTTTGAAATTGGACTTTGATTATGAGTTTTATGTTTGGGCTCATAACAATTAAGCTTACTACTGGCTTTGGAGGCTTTATACTGATCCAAATCCTAATATCTGTTCGGCCCAGAATTTGGATTGTGACAATATATGCTTTCCAGAAAGTTATGGAGTAAAACTAAATAATATTTGGGGTAGAAGAGATAATTGAAATATATATAATTGATTGATTTGATAAAATTTACAAACAAGAATAATCAATACTAAGATGGTCAAATTATATTCCCCTTAAAAGTCTTGGTTGGCAACTTGCCATTAATTAGTAAACACCTTTATATTCTTAGATTAAATTTTAGATATGACTTTATAAATTTGAATTGTAACTCATTTCGTATATATGATTTGATTGAAATAAAAAATAAGATATGTGATAGTAGTGATGAACAACGCTTCTGTAGTGTGGATTAATATAAATATTATATTTTATGCCATTTATGAGATATTCAAAAAACATATTGTATGTTGCTTTTCTTTTACTATAATGAAATTTTTTCTCTCGCCTTATCATGAACGTAAATTTTACAGTCAAATTATGTAAATATTATATTATTTTTTTTCTCTTTTTATATTTATATTGTGTGATTGTATGATTGTGTATATTTTAAATTTGCGTGCACGCTAGAGCAGATCTATTATAAGAAGAAAATTTTTAATAAGGTATAATTATAAAAAAAAATATTTTTTCATAATTTTTTATTGCTTTAATCTCACCTATCTTATTATTATATTTATTATAATTCCTATTTACACATATAAAGTTAGCGCGAAGCAATAACAAATAATAATATTTTTAAATAACATTATCATGTGATGTAAATAAATAAATAAATAAATAACAAATATTAAAACTAGAGGAAAATAATAGCTAACATCCATAAAGATTTAGCATAAGTTTAAAATAATAATAATAATAATAATATATTAAAAAATTAGTAAAATAGAAAAATTTTCATAATTATGGTATAAAATAATTTATTTTTGACAAAATAAAAAAAAAATGAATTTAATATATACTACCGCTTAATATAGCTCAATTAGTTGATATATCTTAATCTATTTACTACATATGCATGACTCACATTTTAAGAATAAAAAAATTAGGGTTGAATGTTCACAACATCAAATTTTGTTTGGGTCAAATTTCAAGTTTGATCAAAGTGATTAATTGTTTGTTTAATTAATGCATGTCTTGGTCAAGATAGCATGGCCATGTGATGTACATGATCTTTAGACAATTCTGGACTGCCCCCCAATGGCATGACTTGATTGCTAATGCTATAATAATAATAATAATAATAATAATAATAATAATAATAATAATAACAGAGAAAAATATTGTTCATATAAGATTTAGTTTATTTTATAAAAAAAATAACTTATATGTGATAAATATTTTATATGAAAAATTTTTAGTTATTTAGTTAAAATGTTAAATTAATGATATGTGGCTATATAATGCATAAGTACTTTTATATTTTAATAAAATTATTAAAGTCTTAATAATAAAAAATAATTTTTTTTTTATAAAAAGAGAAAGTCATTTTCTTTGAAAATGACTTAAATTTTTCTTTTAACTAAAAAAATATTTTCTATTAAATTATTTTATTGAATGCCATAAATACTAAAAAATACAGAAAATTTTTTTCAGGAAAATATTTCCTTGAAATAAATAGAGCCTAAGTATGAATTGATCTACTTGCATAAAGCATAAGATTTTTAAATTTAATTGATCTCTCTATTTTTATATATTTTAATTTCACTTCTTCCTCATTAACTTATTTATGTATATAAAAAATACTCACTTACTAAATAAAAGTATGATAAAGTTACCAATGATTTTAACTAATTCAAAATCTCAGATCAATTTGAAGGGATCAATCAATTTTGAGTGATATATATATATATATATATATATAAATTTTGACCACTCATAAATTTAATTATTAGTGGGATAAATTGAGCAAATAATGGGTCTGATTTTGAACTTTTTTTACTTACGTGGCAAAGTTTGGTTGGCCTAGAGTCAAAATTAAAGATTATGAGAATGCAAAATGTAGACCAATGACCTTGGGTCTTTTTCCACCATCAGAAGTTTCTTTCATCGGTTTTGCTTGATTATTGAAATTGGAAGAAATGTATTTTGTTTGGGGGAGGAATTGGACTTCTTGATTCTTGAAATTGCAAGAACCGTTCAAACGACTTGGTTTATTTTAATTTAGTTTGATTGTACTGCTTATTTTTTTATTAATCTGGGCCTGGAGTTCCATCGAAGGAGGCTTAATTTCTGTCAGGAAAGGTAATGAAGAGAAGACCCATAAATGAATGTTGCTAATAAGTGTCCCATTCCAAGGCCCATTAACATCCCAAGAAAAGGATGCATCCCCTGGTGCAAATATGCCACCGAAATGCATCTTCAGCAGACAACCGCTTGATTAGCACTATGAATACAGAACATAGATAGTCTTAATACAAGCAAAATGACTGAGGACCATGATTATCAAACTTTGATTTATGCTCAATGATATTATTTAAGAGTTCACGTCCAAAGATTAGTATTCCATGTTCAGAACCTTACCCAATGGCTGATAATTTGTTGGTGTTTTGTCGTATGAGGAAGAACCATACTCCCTCGATAATGATTCTTCCCTAAGCGCAGCTAATGCAGCCTTTCTTCTCTTCTTCTGTTCTCGCCACTTTCTTAGCTGATCTTCAAGTGCTAATTTGGCTCTCTCAGCTGCTTCAGCTCTTGTAACTGCCTGTTCGGTACGAGTCCTGAACTCTGAAACTTTCGCAGTTGCAACTTCCAATTCTTTCTTGAGTGTCTCCAATTCATTCCTGTTCTCTAACCGATTTAAGTCTTTTGCTGCAGATTGGTTGACCTTCGCAGCCCTACTAATCAAGGACTCGTACTCTTCTAGCGAAATTGTTATGTTTCGATCATTATCATCTCTACTTTTTTCAGCTTCTACAGCGTAAAAAGATTTCTCATACCCGGTGCCCACCAAGCTAATGTCAAGGCGTTCTTCAGCTGCCATATCTGATCCTTGTTTTAACCTTTGATTTTCTTTCTTGGCTTCTTCTGCTTCGACTGCTAGTTCCTGAACTGCAAGATGTAGTCCTGATTTAACATTCCCAGCTCTTGCGTCAGCTGCCTCTGCTGCTGCAATTTTTGATCTTCCTTTATGAAGCTCAGCTTTCAGCAACGATATCTCAATATGTGCATCATTCTCTCTTTCCGTGATTTCTTCCATTTCAGATTTTACCTTCTCCAACTTATCTGTGAGCATTTCAACCTCGCAGTTCAAGTGAGTTACCTCATCATTTGCATTCTTCAGTTCTAGTTTTAACTGATTCATTTCATTTTCCAGTTCCCCAATATAAATTGCTTGATCAGAGTTCTCTTTCTCTTTGCCTTTCAAATCTGCTTTTAGCTGGTTCAAATCATTTATGACAACAGAAACAGCTTTGTCAGATGACCTAAGTAGTTCATTTGCTTGATTGAGTTCCACCTGCAGCGAATCAATGAACACAGACTTGGCCCTTAGCTTATTTTCCAATTCTTGCATCATTTCCTGTAGTGTTTTCATGTCCTCCAACATTTTTTGTGTTTGAGCTTCTGTATCTGATGCCTCCTTTGTCTCTGCATCTTTCTCAGATAAAGTTGAGAACTTAACCGTTTCTGCAGCCTGTTTTGACAGAAAAACAGCTTCATTGAGGTCAATAACACGCTTTAGAAGCTCTTCAGCTCTCTCCTTTTCCATGTTGGCAGCAGATTCCATCAGTTCTGCTTGCATCAAGGCCTTTAGCTTTGCTTCTGTGGCAGCAGCAAGTTCCATTTCCATACTAAGCAACTCTCCTTGCGCAGCCTTCAGTTCACCTAAAACATGTGAAAGCTGCTCCTTTATTTTTCCAGATTCTAAAAGTTGATCACCCATCTCCTTTATCTTGGCCTCAAGTTCATCGATCCGAAATCTAGCTTCTCTACGTTCTTCTAAGCAGACATCTCTCTCAACCTCAGAATTCTTCAACTGAGTAGAAAGTTCATCAGCTGTTTTCTGGTAGTGCTCCAATTTATGTAACAGCTGCAAGTAGGCAGCGTCTTTGGCTTCCAGCTGCACCTTGTAATTAGCCAAATCCTTTCGTAGTCCTTCAAAATCCTTCTCTTTATCCATCTCCTGCTGGTAGAAGGAAAAACATCAGAAAAAGAAAAAAGCTCATAAAAAATTGGTAAATATTTTCTACATGAAAAAAATCTCACATCACCGCTGCAGCCACTGCCAGGCCGGTGTTTCCTCTGTTCACTCTTTTCTCCAAACATGGTCAGTGCAACCTGTACAGGTTCAATAGGTTTGGTATCAATCTCGCCCATATTTTTGCACCCACAAAAAAAGCCAAGCTATAGAGCTAATCTGCGACAGATAAAAGCTGCATTAAAGACATAGCTGATAATGGAGACCAGGGAAAATAAAGAAGAAGAAAAAGTACCTGAAATTTTGCTTTAGAAAACTTGGAAATGAGGATTGATGTATCTTAAATCTGTGTTCCGTATTTGGTTGGTTGGAGAAAACAAAGAGGGAAAACTTTGTCAGAATTGGACACCGTACAAGATTTGTCGATAAATCTAGGGGACAATGCCTTGAAGTGATCAATTTCAAGTTTACAGCTATTCTCATTCTTTAATCTTTGGTTGCAAGAAAACCATGTTTTTGTTCTTGACTTCTTGTGTTTCGAGGGAAAGTGGCAACCGGCAACAAGTAAGCACCTGAGCAGTCAGATTAGGGGTGTCAATTTTATGCACGACCCGAAAATATAGAGTTTAAATTAGGCTTATTCGTGTTTGTGTTGAATTCGTATTGACTCATTTATGACACGGTTATAACAGGATTTAATATTTATATCACGTGTCCACTAACCCATTTGACCCATGTACCCACTTATATAGCATGTTAAATGGGTTAAGTCGTGTCAAATCATATTAAATGGTTATTTCGTGTTAAATGAGTCATATCATGTTGAATACACCTAATACAATTTAATATTAATCGTGTTGTATTATGTAACCCGTATAATAAAAGAGTCGTGTTCGTGTTTAAATTTTTAACATAATTTATTAATCGTGTTGCATTCGTATCTATCTTAATCGTATTCGTGTGTCACATATTGATACGACACGAACACGACCCATCAATCCGAATTGCCACTCCTAACTCCTAAGTCCACTTTGTTTATAAAAAATTTCACGGGCTTTTGTTGCCTGGAGGGTCATTATTGGCCCAATGGGCTGAAGCCCTTGATTACTATATATCTTTATTTTTCCTTCAAACTTGACTACTATATATCATTCTTAATTTTTTGTTATTTATTTTATAGTAAGACTCAAATTTCTTAATCGTATTCGTGTCACATATTGATACGACACGAACACGACCCATCAATCCGAATTGCCACTCCTAACTCCTAAGTCCACTTTGTTTATAGAAAATTTCGCGGGCTTTTATTGCCTGGAGGGTCATTATTGGCCCAATGGGCTGAAGCCCTTGACTACTATATATCTTTATTTTTCCTTCAAACTTGACTATTATATATCATTCTTAATTTTTTGTTATTTATTTTATAGTAAGACTCAAATTTCTTAATTGTATTCGTGTCACATATTGATACGACACGAACACGACCCATCAATCCGAATTGCCACTCCTAACTCCTAAGTCCACTTTGTTTATAAAAAATTTCACGGGCTTTTGTTGCCTGGAGGGTCATTATTGGCCCAATGGGCTGAAGCCCTTGATTACTATATATCTTTATTTTTCCTTCAAACTTGACTACTATATATCATTCTTAATTTTTTGTTATTTATTTTATAGTAAGACTCAAATTTCTTAATCGTATTCGTGTCACATATTGATACGACACGAACACGACCCATCAATCCGAATTGCCACTCCTAACTCCTAAGTCCACTTTGTTTATAGAAAATTTCGCGGGCTTTTATTGCCTGGAGGGTCATTATTGGCCCAATGGGCTGAAGCCCTTGACTACTATATATCTTTATTTTTCCTTCAAACTTAACTATTATATATCATTCTTAATTTTTTGTTATTTATTTTATAGTAAGACTCAAATTTCTTAATTGTATTCGTGTCACATATTGATACGACACGAACACGACCCATCAATCCGAATTGCCACTCCTAACTCCTAAGTCCACTTTGTTTATAGAAAATTTCGCGGGCTGGAGGGTCATTATTGGCCCAATGGGCTGAAGCCCTTGACTACTATATATCTTTATTTTTCCTTCAAACTTTACTACTATATATCATTCTTAATTTTTTGTTATTTATTTTATAGTAAGACTCAAATTTGAATTTGTCACACAGATCAAACTAGACATTTTGTCAATTTTTTTTAAATAGTAATATTTCACATTTAAATCAGAAGTGATATTTAAGTAAAATTCCTCCAATTTGAACCCTAAATTTTGCATGCCTGGGAACATTTTTTTCAATAGCAGTTGAAATGAAATCTATTACAAAGATAGCTTAAAACGAAAATGTGACATACCTGGGATTGGATGGAAAAGCTGATTAAAGGCAAGCTGCCGTGTAGTCATTATTGAAGATTGCACCCATATGTTGTGCTGTCTTTGTCTCTCTTGTCTTCCAAATTAATCTTACCTTATTATCATTTTAATTATCAGTCAAGCATCAAACTACTTTTTTTTTTTCCATCTCTTAATTATTAAAAATTGCTGTCTCCAGATCCTATCATTTACATTTTCAAATCAAGCTTACACAATGTTTGCCCCTTTTGCTACATGTGAAAGATAACTGAGAAAACAAATAAAAGAATGACAAAAATTAGCAAAATCTAAACATGATTATGCAATGTTTTCATTAAAATATTCTAATTAGGGTGGAGAATTCTGGTTTTTAATCCTCACATGGTAGAAATGAAAAGTATATATTTTTCTAGGAAATAAGAAGGGAAATTCAAATTCAAATTTTTATTTACATTAAAAGGTACAATTATCACCCAATTAAGAGGATAGATCTCCTTTGCAGTTAGAGGTGAGCATTCGGTTCCAACCCAACTAAACCAAACCGAACCGAATTAAATTATAAATATCGAATTTTAAATTTTAGAAATTGAATCGAACCGAAATGGGTGAAAAATTGAATCAAACCGAATCGCTCTATTTCTGTTCGGTTTGGTTTAAACTGATCGATTTTGATTTTTGATTGATTTTTTAATTTAGACTTGATTTTCAAGTTATTTGGTTTAATTTTGACTTTGGTTTGAAACTAATAACCATTAATCAATGAAATTAAACAATTAATATATATATAATTAAATATAATTCATAAATTTCCCATAAAAATAAATCAATTCAAAAATCGATTCGGTTTGATTTGATTCGATTTGAATATATAAATTACTATTCAGTTCGGTTCGGTTTAACTAATTTTTTTCTCTTCAAAACCGAACCAAACCGAAATAATTAAAATTTTTATAATGTAAAATTGAACCGAACCAATTGAAATTTAAAACCGAATCGATTGAACTGAATTGACTTGATTCTATTCAATTTTGAACCCAATTCTGCTCAGCCCTATCTGCAGTATTCTCTGTTCTATGGGTGAGAGACACGGAGAGAGAGTTGGGAGACGAGAGGTGTGAGTAGTGACGAAGAAAGGAAAAAGAAAATGGAGAAAGCACTGACAAAGGTTGGGAGATTCTGGATTTCCAAGAAAGCCAAAGAAGAATTCTCCACCATTTCTCGTGACCTTTTTGTATGTCTTATCTTCTTCATTTTCATTTTCATTTTCATTTGCATTTCTCTCAAATCTTGTTTTCTTGATTCTATATTAGCAAGTTTGATAAGTATGAACAATGCTACTTTTTCTCATCTCATTCATTTGGCAAGTTATTGAAGTGTAACTCTTTAATGGGTCTTCATATTTTTCAAAATTCATTCTCATAATCAGTATTTGATGGGTGTTCAGATCTGAATTGAAGAAGAGAGTTAACGGGTTCTTTCTACTCTGGTTGATTTAGTTCTACATATGGGAGATTGCTGAAAAAAAAAAAAGAAAAAAGATTTATTTGCATTAATGTTGAGTTGGATCTGCTGTATAAAGGAGAGAAATTCTCCGCAGCTTTTCCAAAATAGATGGCTGCTTCGATTCTTTAACTCTTAATTATGTGTAAATTATTCCGGACATTGTCAGATGCTGTTGAAGAGAAGGCAAAATGGGTATTCAACAAGTTGAAAGGTTCGCCTTGCTGCAACTTGTTTTGAATCAAGTGATCATATATAAGGCCATGAACACATATGCTGCAGTTTCTGGATGGAACTAAGTTGACTTACTCTATTATGCAGGTAAGTCGCAAAAATCCTTGGCAGATGTACTCAGAGAGTACAACCTTCCCCCTGGGCTATCCCTCAGAAAGTGAAATGCTACGAGTTAGATGAATCAAAAGGGAAGTTAATAGTTTACTTCGGCACTGCCTGTGAGGTGTGTTTCAAGGACTCATCCATCATAAGGTATGCCACTCGGGTGAAGGGGACATTGTCAAGGGGAAGGCTCACTGGAATAGAAGGAATGAAGACAAAAGTTCTTGCATGGGTTAAAGTCACAAGCGTTACTGTTGAGAGCTACAAGTCTGATAAAATCTTGTTCACTGCTGGTGTCAAGAAATCCAGGCCTAAAGATGCATATGAATTGCCTCGTGAAGCCATTCAAGTAGAAGAATTTTGATTACTCTTGCAGAGTAATCATTGTTACAATTTCTTTCTTGACAGAGACATGCGTATATCTATCATTTACTGCAAATTGCTGGATAAATAATTCTGTATAAAAAAAAAAAGCAAAAACTCTTGGAACGCATGAAAATAATTTTTTCTTTTCTTGTAAAATTGTGAGTTCTCTTTAAAATATACTACTTTTTTTTTTTCCCTCAACCTGCATTGTATTTATTATTTGTACTCATTATTTTTTTTTCTTTTACATATATATGCCATTTTAGTAAAATTAATTTCATACTAATTACCTAACTAATCTTAAAATATTTTGAGATTTTTTATTTTCTTAAGAATCAGTATATTATATAAAAAAAATTAAAATACATATGAATTAATGAAGGCTATATAAATATACACAAATATATAATGAATCTTATATGGAAATCACAAAATATATACAAAAGAAATCACTTTAGATCTTAATAATAATATAATTTTTGGCATAAGTAGAATGGCTATTAGAATAATATTAAAATTTTATTTATATTAATTATAATCATATTAAAAATTAAATTATTTATTGATTTAATTTGTCTCATGTTAAAATTATTAACGATAGTTTATTTGTCAGGAATTAACAAAGGAGACAACTGAAAATAACAAATTATATGCATATTTTAATTTTATAAATATGTTATAATATTTGTATAATGTTAAAAAAATGTTTCTTTACTTTTTCTATTTTGCGGAACATATGTTTAATTAGAGTAATCAAATAGTTTATTTATATTATAATAATTTTTTATTTTTACTAAAACTAAAGTTTGAGTGAAATTCAACTTTAATTAATATTCTTATCACTTTGTGTTTGTTATAATAAAATAAATTTTAGTTAAAAAGTAGACTTTTATTAAAAAAAAAAAGTAGGCTTTAATAATCCATATTCTTTAATCATTTCAATTTATAGAGTTCTAAAACTTTTGTGAGTTTTATTATAAATAATGAAAATTTTTTATTCTCTTTAAATATTAATATAAAAATAAAATTTTATTTTAAAATTTAAAATTTTTATATACAAATAAGAAATTTTATAATTTCCTTAACTAGTGTTAGAATTTTACTTATATTATAATAGAATTATCAAAAGACAAACAGCTAATGTGCTTTACTAAGAAAAAATATTAACAGTATAATTAGTATTTGTCAAATTGATAACCTAAATTGTTCTTATTTGAGTTACTAAAATATTTTAAATTTTATTTTTCTATTTGCTTGATTAATAATATATATATTTTAATAAAATAGAATTAGAAATTTTTAGATATAAATTATTTTTGAACAATTATTTACAAGTTTTACCTTTTAGTCAGATTAAGTAATTATTTGATAAAAATCATGAAAATTAAAATAGAATTTATTACCTATATAATATTATTTTTATTAATCAAAATATATAATTAAAAAATAAATAAAAAAATCATTTTCTTATAAATTGATTAGTGATATGTTAAAACAATTAATTGAAATATAAGCTACATACTATTTTATTTTCACTCTCTCTAACTTTTTAATAAAAATTTTATTATATTAAATTATTTTATCATCAATATTCACATGATCTTTTTTTCTAATTATTTATTAATTTTTTATAATATAAATTTATAGGAAACAATAATTATGAAGAATCAAAATCACAAATTTTATATTGTAAATATCTAACTAACTTATCATATATACATGATACATTCATTTTATTCAACTATATATTTGAAGAAACCTATTAATTTCTTAAACAAATTAATCAATAAGATATTGGAGAAAACTAATTATTATCCATAATATCTTTAATTTGATATGACCTCTCTATAGGATTTGAGGTTAGGTTCAATTTTTTAACAGGTATGCCCTTTATTATAAATTTTGTTATATTTTTTCTTTTAAATGCTGCCAAATTAATAACCATTTGATGGAAAATTAATTGTTAAAAATATGATTGATTAATTTTGTTTGTTTGTATTTCGTTTTCTTTTGATTTTTCATTTAGTGATAAAAGTATTTGTATTGGCTAAATTTGTAGAGGTTAAAAGTATTTGTAAATTAAAATGCATTTAATTAAAAAATATTTTTTTATAGACATTTTATAATTATAAGTAAAATTCAAATCCATGACTGAGAAGTTGAACTAAATAAGGACTATAAACAATTAGGTTTATTTTAAATAATTAAATTGTAGTAATATATTTTTAAATATATTTATTAAATAATTGATTATAAATATAATTGTGAAAAATTAAATACTAATGAAGTATTTTACTTAATATTGTAATATGATTAAATTGTATTTTTATTTATTATGTTTTATTTTAATTATTTATTTTTATAAAATTTATATTTAATTGAAGTTAAATATAAGTAGAATTAAAAATTTTAAATTTATATAAAATTTAAAATTAATTTAAATAATAAAAATATAATTATAATTAATTTTATAAATGAAGGGCAATTTGTACAAGCTAACATTCCCTCCCTTCCTACGTTTACATATAATATAGATAGAAAAGACCCTACGAGCACATTGAATCCACATCAACAGCTAAAATTATGAAAAAATGAACTTTTTTTTTTTCATTTTTATACCTAATTAAAAATTATTATTAAAAAAAATTGAAAAATTTTTTCATGAAGGTGGGCAAGCGCCACACAAGCCCAAGCCCATTTGAAACGTGGCCTCCTGAAAACGCAAAATCTGCCTTTTTATCCAAAATCTAGCGGATAAGTCAACATAGACGGGCCCACCGAAATATTCTCCAAGTAATTCCCCCAACCCTAATAATATATATAATCATCAACGGTAATCCTTTTCCTTTTTATTACTACGTGCTTTCTCCACAAAAAAATCCCTCAACAACCATGTCAGACGAGGAGCATCACTTCGAGTCCAAAGCCGACGCCGGAGCGTCCAAGACCTACCCGCAGCAAGCCGGTACCATCCGCAAGAATGGTTACATCGTCATCAAGAATCGCCCCTGCAAGGTTCTTTTTATTTACCTTTTTGTTAAAGAGATTTCTCGATAATTTTCCGATTTATTATTTTCTATTTCTCAATTGAGATTTGAAATTGATCTTGCGTAGTTGTTTTCAGTGGTTAACTGGATTTTTTTTTTCTGTTTTATGTTCTTAGATTTTACGCCTTCAGCAATTAAAAATAGATTTTTTAAAAATAATTTTTTCCAGATTTTATAGTCTGGAATTGAATGTTAGATCTATGCTTTTGCTTTATTATTTATTTATTTTTTTAAATTATCGATACTTATTTTTGTTTGCAATAATTCGGGATTCTGTTTTGTTCGATGTGTTGCCTCTGTACTTTCTGTGTAATTTAAGCTCAATTTTTAATATTCTGTTCTTGACTTGTGGTTTGTGATAGGTTAGAGAAGTTCTGTATATAGCTAGAGTTGACTGCCTATATGTATGAGGAGACATGTAGCGACATTGTTGTGTTATTGTTTTGTGATAGGTTGTTGATGTTTCCACCTCCAAGACTGGAAAGCATGGTCATGCTAAGTGTCATTTCGTTGGAATAGACATCTTCAATGCCAAAAAGCTTGAAGATATTGTTCCCTCCTCCCATAACTGTGATGTATGTTATTTATGTTTTATTATCTTCTCACTTTTACCTTTTTTGAATATTTAACTAGATGTCATATGATACTAATTCCCTGGTTTTTGCAGGTTCCTCATGTCACTCGTACTGACTACCAGCTAATTGATATTTCTGAGGATGGATTTGTAAGTCCAATTTTCACGCTCATCTTACTTATCTTGTTTGCGTTCACCAGTTAATAGTTATGATTTCTGGCTAAATTAAACTTTTCCAAATTCCAGGTGAGTTTGCTCACTGAAAATGGGAACACAAAAGATGACCTGAGGCTCCCAACTGATGAGAATCTTCTGTCTCAGGTATATTAAATTCTGATTGTTTATCAGGGAGCTAATTTTGAGTACCAATGTACCATTCTATAGAGTTCAGAGTGTGGCTATTTTATAAGCTGTAATTAGGAAAACTATCTTTCAATTAGTATTATAGCTCGCAAAACAGGATCCTTCAATTCTTTGGTTAAATTATTGGCTGTATGTTGAATTTTTAATTTAAGATTCTCTGTGCTATTTTCTAAAGTTAGATCTACAGACTGTTATGCCATAGTTGTACTGTTATTCGATTGTCTAAAACTTTGTTGGTATTCTGTTTAAATGTTGGACAATTATTGTGCATGTTAAATTTTGAGTTCCTTTAATGTGTGAAATAAATTTTCACTTTTTTTTTCTGATTTTAAATTCTTCTGGATTCTTGTATCGCAAAGACTGATATCATTTATTGGTGAGTGCAGATCAAGGATGGTTTTGCTGAGGGAAAAGATCTTGTTGTGACAGTCATGTCTTCAATGGGGGAGGAGCAGATCTGTGCTCTTAAGGACATTGGCCCAAAGTAATTTCTCGATGGTTTGCAGATGTTGATTGCTATTGAGTGGAAGGGATTTTGTAAAAGCTATCATAACTTGCCGTTTATAAAATTAAAGAATAGACTAGTTAAAATGCTCATGATGGGTTATCAAAACTGAAAACAAAATTTCTATTCTGGCGTGTTATTATGTTTTTTCAGTCCTGTAAATTCATCAGATGATTATAAGGTAGATGTTTTAAAAGCAAAATCAACAAGTTTGTTGAAAGGAAATGTTTGATGGTCGCCTTCTACACAAAGAATTGAGCCCACTTGGGTGATTCTGGCGCCCATAGTACCTATTTTACTTTTGTTAAAGTATTCTTTGATAATTTCTCATCTTTTGTGAGTTGAAGATTTACTTGTGATCTGGATTTTGTTTTTATTACGAATAGGCAGTTCATCTACTGTAGATCTGAAGAATTATCATTCGTAAATTTGATTAATTAGACTAATTAAAAAAACTGAAAAATAAGCAAATTGTAATATTGTAAACAAGCTACAGTATGTGAAGTAGAATTTGAATTTGATTTGAGCTTCGTTTGTTTTTAAAAAATGTTTTATATTTAAATTACTTTATAAGAAAATGTTTTACATAAAAATAATTTTGTAAAAATAGGTTTTCTAAAAAATGTTTTTTTATTATTTAGTTACAATAGTCTTATATTTTAATAAAATTATTAAAATTTAAAAAGTAATTTTCTTTTAATTTAATTTTTTTTATAAAAAATATTTTTTCTGATCTATTTTTTCAATGCTTCAAAAATATTTTTATAAAAAAATAAAAATTCAATCAAACTCGAACGTTACCCGTTTGGGGGGTTGAGTATTAATTTTTTAATATAATTTTAAGTATTTTTTGTATTATATATCATATTACATATACAATAACAATATTAATAAAAAAATGAACTCGATTTCACTCAAAAGTTTTGCTCTTTGCGCCTATGCCCAATGGGCAGCTGGCCTCAATTCAACGGTCTCCTCAAAAAAGTGAAACGAATTTTGCGCTCTCCAGTAATCACCCAATTCCAACATCATCACCAATAGGCATTGGCCCATCGAAAGCCCTCTCTCTCTCCCAACCCAGGGAGATATGAGCTCTTCGCCGCACCGGTCTCGGGATGGCAGTAGCACCAGCGGTGGGGAGGGGAGACCGAGATTCTTCGATCACAATGCCAAAAAGATATGCTGGGCTAACGCCGAAACAGTACCTGGTCGACACCCTGAGAGGTGGCGTAAAGACGCTGCTGGCAACATCGTTTGCAAGCGCTTGTGCAATTGCCATGGCTGCCTCTGCTTCCAATACGACCACATCGTACCCTTCTCCAAAGGTCCTCCTCCCCTACGCTTCTCTATAATTTTTTTATTGGTTTTCTCCTTTAGAATTTCTAGCTGCTGGGTTTTTACCTTCTGAATTACTGCAACTGAACATAATCTTTACTTGCTTGCTGTAATAAAGCTGAAATCTTGTTTGACTCTCTCTCATCCTTGGCAAAATAGAAACGAATTCAAGTCTGAAATTTCCAATATCCTCAGAATATGTAAATAGTTTCTGTGCTAATAAAGTTTAATGGAGTCCAAGAAATAATTTCCAAGTGTTCTGTTTTCTTATTATCCAGAAAGAGATTTGTAAAGTAATCTCAGGTTTCACAGCTTGAATTTGGGTTTGTGTTATAGGCGGTGAATCTACAGCTGAAAATTGTCAAATACTTCAAACAAGGGTCAATAATTATAAGTCGGATAAAGAGGAGGTGGACAAAACTCAATTGAAAGGTTACTCGTGTGACCTAAAGTTCACTGGTGTGTTTGCTTCATTCTCTTTTCTATTCTTTAGTATTTTTCTAAGGATTGTGATTTGTGATTGTGTAACTGTGTCTGTTCTTAGGTTTACATCTGCCCATTTGGCTTGGAGTAATCTTATCAGTAAGGGATGATGTTTGGAACCCATCTGATGTAGGACACAAAGAATACTCAAAAGGGAAGAGAAATAAATCTCAAATTTTCTATTAAGTCTTAATTGTTAATGCAACAACAACTAAACCTTAATCCCAAACATTAAGTCTCAATTGTCAATAATAATCACAATAAGCTGTCTAGGAAAATACTTTTTCGTAAACTAACAACAAATCCTACAACTACTGTAAATATGAATTCCAAAAGAAGAAAAACATTAAACCAATCTAAGTAGGAATATAAAATCAACACTACCTAGGAAACTCTAGACAATAGAATTCCTGAATAATTAAAATATCACTTCCTAATTAAATTTTCTAAATAATAAAGCCTAAACTTTCTAATTATAATATAAAATCTGACTAAAGATCTTAATTTTACAATTAAAAGTAAATAAAAATAATTTTTACATCTAGTATTCCTTGACTGCATCACCATTTCACTTTAAGGCGCTCACACGTTGGGGCAGTACTGTATCTTGTACGTATACTAAAATTCTAGTTCTCACCCCCATTTTTATGTGTCTTAGATTAGAATTGCTCTCTCGGTCTCTTGTTAATTGGAAGAACTAGTGCCTTCATGCAGGAACTGGTAGAGGGATAGGTCATGGAAGGTCCATTACTGGATAAAATAAACTGTATTCTTTGTTTTCTTGGGGATCTTCTAACCAAATCTTTCAGCTTTTATATGTCTCATTCTATGATCCTTTACACAGTAAGTCAACTTCAAATCTTTTGCTAGTACTTGTTGAAATTTTTGGGTATTCCCTATTTCAACACACATATTCCTTTTACTTTATTTTTATGCAGTTGATTTACTCATTCAAAGTAAATAGTCTAGGAAAAACTCATAATTAACTGTTCGTTTGTTTCTAGATCCTTTCAGGATGCCCCTCTAAACATTCTCAGTTCTGTGGATCTAAATTTCAGTCATCTTATTTTAGAATGCTTTTAGATGTTCAATAAGTTTCATGTAATTTTGGATAAGAAATAGATCTTTGTTTCTGTTCAATGAAGATGATAAACCTGATCATGATAGAACTTGCAGGCAATCAGCATCCTCCTGATGATCAGGTTTGTCATCTTTATTAAATAGGCTCAGGGCTAAGGTCTTATTACTTTAGCCAGGCTGGAGGACTTTCTACTTTTAAAGTTCCTTTTATATTTTTTTTCTGTAATTTGGATAGACATGCACATCTTATTGTTTTAAGTAGAACCCTGTTCATTTCTGGCACGTGTTTAACAGTTCAAGCAACAGTCCTTAGTTTGAGAAAATTTTCAGTTCATAATTTGTCCGGGAGTTCTTTGTTCCTTCTATTATCTGTCTTCTTAGCATTCTATTATTCTCCTTAAGTTTGAAACAGAAGAAATTTTCTATCTAGTGCATCAAGTACATTGCATAATTGGTAATACTGAATATTTTCTGGCTCCGTTTGCAGCCTAAAATAGATGAAAAGTATTCCTTTATATAGACAGTGAAATGGATGAAAAGTTGAAGTAGAATTTATGAAGTAGATAATGAGTTGTTTGTCTCTATATCAATTTTCAAATATGAAAATTCTAATGTTACAGCCAAATTTGACATATGGCTGCTGATGCATTATGTTAAAACCCAAATGTAGCCAATGATATGTCGCATCAAGAGTATAACTATTAAAATTCTGTTGAATTTTTCTGTTGTATTGCTTTCACCTTTCAATCATCATGTGAGAATCAGAAAGAATGGCGCTACTTCTTATCTTCTTCCCTTATCCAGCATTATTTTTAGTCTGTTAGGGTGATCATCAGATGCATTTACGAGATACTTGGAAGCTATAAAAGCTTGAGACTGTTCATATTATTTTGTCCTTTATGTTCTGTCGAAATATAAATGCTTGAGACTGTTTACCTCATTTTGTCATTTATGTTCTGTCCAAATCATTAGAGAAATAGCTAGTTGGCTACATATTTGTCATGAGAACTTTCCTTTTTCTTATTCTGATAAATTCTATGCGTACGTATAAAGTGATTATACCCCTAATTCAAAGAGTGAATTTATGGTGCGCACTGCTAAAAATGAATTTCTGCATTTTTTAAAATTGAGTTGTATTCAAAGGTTCTTGTGTCACTTTCGACCTTTGAGATACACCAGGTGTGCCAGACTACCAGTGTGTCTTGGGTTATTTGTCTTAATAGAAACAAGCAATTGCAGAAGTATGAAAGGTTGAACACGATAGTGTTGGTAGGATGTCTCAACTGAAGGCTTTTTCCGGCCCTGTCAAGTATTCACGTTTGGCCTGCAGCCTCTTGCTGCTTCTGCCCAAAAGGGCAGCTCTCATCTTACCTGCAACATCATTCTTTCAAAATGGTGATCTTGCTGTGTGCTATGTGTTTGTATCTTTGCCCTTCTGACACCTCGACTGATGATCAGAACATCATGTGTTCAAAACTTGCAGACAAGGAGCTTGACATAATTGAAATGGCTGTTTACGGGAATGTGATTCGCCCTGGAAACCAGTGTCGATGCAGAACTGTTGCTGAAATGCTTGGCCAATACAAGTCAAAAGATAGTGCTGCTGCTTGCAAATTGCCATACAGTGAGGAATCGCTATAGCATCAAGCATCAAAAAGGAAATTCACTGCAATAAATTGGATGTTGTATTCTATGAATTTTTTTTTTTTAAATTCATGAATCTTACCGAGATCATATGACACCTTCATATGCAGCTGACACAGGCATTTCCATCGACTGAAATGGTATCCCTTAAGTTCAGAGAAAAAAAAATGCAGCATTTGAAACATTTAAGCCCAATTGTGAAATATTCATAACAAAACAGCGAAATCACCCTGGGCTGTGTCTTAACTTTGTAACGCAGGCCATGGTGGGTTAGTGAAGATGGGAGAAATTGGGTTTACTTGCATATTTTGCAGACTATTATCAGTTGTAAGCCTCAATGAGAATGGTACCAAAAGTTTTTTATTTTTATTTTTTTATTGCAAACATCGAGAAAGAAAAAGTCAGAACAAAAACTATTTGAGTATGTTAATTTAGGATATGCTAATCATTCTCTTTTGGCTGTGGATTCGATTTGAGATGAATGATAGCAATCGGCATTACTATGTTTTTGGATTATGTAAGGCACATTTGCTGTTCTGATAAACAATACAAATTAGTGAATTTATTAGGTGGGTATGGTTGAATTTTTCATTCCCATTTCACAATTATGAAATTAGCTTATACATTTCAAATGAATGTGACAAGATTCTTCCTACGATCAAAGTGTACATGCAAAACAACAAATTGACCTATTTGATAATACATACATGCCTGTAGAGTTGGGCAAGTTTAAGTTATGATGCCACAAACGTGGGTTTTACGCTGCTTTGTCTTTTTGCTTAATCTGGAAAATGACCAGCACTTGGCAAGCAGGGTCATCAGGTCAGCCGTCAACACCAGAGAACTAAAGAACGAATCAAGTGTTCTTGAGAAAGGAAAGCAACCAGGGAAAATTTTCTACGTGTTGGTTGCTATGAATTTTTCACTTGAGGCTAATAGCAAGGCAAAGGCAAAGAAGATGTTCATGTTGGATGCTTAATATCTTTCAATGAAAGATGACAATTAGTTTACCCTTTTTCTCCTCTAGAAAGAGCTTCTTCACAAGACATCATTACCTTCCAATCATGAATGGAAATATATGTGAAATAGACCATTGGGTTTATTGGAAACTGACTCACAAACTAGCTCAATGGGCATTTCCACCTAGAGAAGAAAAGAAAATTGTATTTCTTAAGTGATTAGGGGACAGATTGTGACCATTCCAACCACCCACCATGCTTAAAGTCTTAAAACCTCCAATATAATAGAGAAAAATGGTGGAGAAAGAGAGAGCTTTGGGTATTGACTAAGGGGTTTACATTGACCATATATGGGAATAAATCCTTATCATAGGCCTTGAAAGTCCGCTCTTTCAACTTGTCTCCTTTCTAAAACCATTCTTTTACCCCTTAAAATTTTCATATTCAACTAAACTAAATCAATTCTTGATTCCAAACAACTGAAATCAATTATATGAATCCTTTTACTCTATTCTGTCTGATTCACCTAAATTTGCTCCTCATTTTCTTTCTTTAATACTCACCTCCTCGTTCTCTGAATCATAGTAATGATAAACAATAATGATACCCAGCCTGGCTACCATTGTTCTTTGGAAGTCCAAATTTTATCTTTAAGCAATGATCATTGACCAAAACTATTACAGGGGAAGTAAGAAGACAATATAAGATAAAAGAACCTGCCAACACTAATCTAGATCCTCCTCTATTTGTCCAAAAACAATGAAAAGATCTTTGGCCAATCATTTTGATGAGCACAATAGGTAGACAAACACAAAAAGAATCTCTATGCATGTTGTTAAGCAGTATATTTTTTAAATGATGGGGATTAACCCATTAATTTGTTGATAATTTTATCCTAATTTTCATCAGTTATCACTTCACTGTTGTTGTATGGTAATTGAGCTAGGATTCTAGCTAATAATGGGTGTGCATACTCCCAAATTAATGCATTCTCCAACTAAAACAGTTGATTTTAAGCTCAACTTTAAGTGCTGAACTACTTATGACAGTGAAGTTGTTAGACAAGACAATGATTTGGATGTTGACACTACCAGACCTACCTTTGACTTACCCCATCATCCCTCTCTTTTTCCATAGTTGATTGATTCCTGTATTACCCATTTTTAAATTGGTTTTGGTAGGTTCAACTTTATGAAATCTTTTTACTTAGAGCTATAGAATGTAATAACATAAATAACGAATAATGAAAAATGCATAAAAAGGCACAAGATCAAGACTCTTGAAACACAAGCATTGGGATTAATTTCTTGATTGACTTGGTAGATGCTTCTTGATAAAAGAAAGGGAAATAATAATGTTGTTTTGCTGAAAAGGGTTCTTCGGGGTTATGATAATATTTTGGAAGTGCATGAGTGAAATGGGATGCTTTTATACTAGCAGAGGGATAATGGGAGGCAGCCATCATGGGTTAATATGAGAGCAGTAGCAGTGGTCCATTGGACTAGCAGTGCCTCAAGCCACATGCCAAATCCTAAAATAAACCTTGTAATTATAATAAATCCAGCAAAAAAAGCTGAAACACCCATCCAATGTGTTAAACTAGCACAAGTATTAAATATTACAATCTGGTTGTAAATTGAATAAATAAACTTATAATTTCACATTATTAACAATTTAAGTATAATTAAAATTAAATTACATGTTTATTGTAAAAGAATAATTTTAGGTACATGATCATCATGGTCTCATCTCATTCCTACCCCATCTACTTCTTATTAGTAAGATCACCTTAATTTAAAATTGGCATTGTTTGTAATAATGAAATTTTAAAGCACTCAATTAAGCAAAATGCCTTCACCTTTTTTCTTCTTTTTAATATATATATATATATATATATATATATATATATATATATATATATATGTATGTATGTATAAATTTTATAAGGGAAAGGATCATCCAAGTGGAGTTAAGGCTTTGTTTTTGTTTTCCTTTTTTTTTAATTAAAATTAATTTCTATATAAAAGGTTCAGAAAAATTTAATAAAATAGGTTAAGTTCTAAAAATAAATTTATCTCTTTGTTTATAATTTTTTTGACTTATAAACTAAAGAAAAAATAAGTTGAGAGAGATTAATTTTTTATTTCATAGTATTTTATTATTTTATTTTTATTTAAATTTTAAAATTTTACCATAAATCTCATTTTTAGTCTTTTTTTTTTTTTTGGTAAATCACAGATATCTCATAACCTACTAGATTAGGTTTGCTCACGCCAGGAGATTTATTATGAGGATAAAACGCTCCCAATATGAATTTTTTCCATTCACAAGGATTGAACACTCAATTTTATTTAAGAGATACAAAATTTTTTACTACTCATACTAATCTTGTTGGTTCATTTTGTAAGATTTTGTCCAGTAATTAATATTACATATAGGCCAAAATCAATTCTTTTAATGTGACCCAATAGTAATTGATATTTATTTTAATTAATACAAATCCTAATTGTATAAGAATTACTCTAATTAAAATAAATCATAATTTTAATTATATAAGGATACTTGATAGACGTATCAGATTAAGTCTTTGATATATATATATATATATATATGAGCTTGTCCTCTCTTTACCCATAAATGAGCTTGTCCTCTCTTTACCCATAAGGTCACGCACATTCTCTTTCATAAAGTCTTAAGTCTTCCATCACTAAATTCTTGTGTGTGAATCAAGAAGGGTCAAGAGGGAGAAATCAGTTTATTGAATCAAATGGTCCCTCTCAATTATTATCATGACTCAGTTAAACTAAGTAACAGGTATGCTTTCTAAATCTGTGAGAATTTATTTGTTCAATATCCATTATTAGGGTGATGGTTGAATCTTACGTTTATTATTCACATTATGTTTATGATTGTTATGATTTATTAAGATTTATTTTACATGTGGTATCAGAGCCCTAGGTTTTGAATAATTAAATTTCTCCATTAAATTTATGGTGATGAACATAATATTAAAGATCTTACTTGTTATTAGATATAGGTAGGATTAAAGTGTAGATCGTGAAAGTTTTATGATTAATATTAATGATTAAAATAATTAAAATAATATTAATAAAATTTGACCCAATTAAATTTTAGGCATGAAGATTATTAACACGATGAAAAATCGTGTTATAAAATGATTTAAGTTTAAGATCATATTTTCTCAAAAGAAATAAATTAAAAGAAAAAAAAAATTATGTTTTCTACCCAATCTAATTAAGATTTATAATTAAACCTAATGAATGAATAAATATTAGGTTTATTAAGATACATATTTTATATGCATGTTTTATGATATTTGTTTTAATTTATTAGTCACCAAAGTGGCCAAATTAAAATAAAATAATGTTTACATGGATATAAAAATTATCAAATATCCATATAGATGCCTATGATGAAAAATTGATTAATTGATACTTACTAGTCATCAGAACTTAAGGATTTTATCCAAAGGTAAATCAATTATTCTATGATAGTGAGAATTATGAGGACAATAATATTTTATCAAATATATATTGGATGTCCAAAGACAACATATATATATTTGATATAAGTTAATTATTATCCAATCAAGTTTAAAGGTATTTAATTCAGGATAGTATATTGTAGTATCTACCCAAAGGAGAACTATAATATACTCTAATTGTTAAAGTTATCTGAATCTATTTTGAGCATATAAATATAATATTATAGCTTTTCTCTTCATTCACAAGCTTAACATGTTATTGTTTTAATGGGTTGAACTTCTTTGAATAGTGTGAGAAGTCAAGTTTTATTTAGGTGTCTTGAACCTTGACTTCGCATTATTGGAAAGTTAACTCGCTATTATTATGGATACAAGTAGTGATGAAGAGAAGTTATATCATAAGCAATAGGAATTGGTAAACAAATTGAGCCTTATGTTTTTGCGAATGACTATTGCCAATGACATTAAGACTACAATTCCACAAACTGAAAATGCAAAAGAATACCTTAAACTTATGAAAGATATGTTCTATTATGAAGCTAAGTCACTCACTGGTACTCTAATGGCATAACTTATGACCATAAAGTATGATGGATCAAAGAGTATGCAAAAGCACATTATTGAAATGAGTGATATTGTAGCAAGGCTAAAGACTTTAAGGATGACGGTTGATGATTCCCTCTTGGTGTAGTTCATTATGAATTCCTAACCTCTTGAATATGAGCCATTTCAAATTAACTATAACACTACTGAGGATAAGTAGAATTGTAACACCCTAAGCAAATCCCACATCGGCAAAACACGGGAGAGATGCTGGGTTTATAAGTTGATGGTTTGTAACCCTCTAGTGACGCGTTTTAAAATCGTGAGGGCTTCGATCCAGAGTGGACAATATCACTAGTGGGCCGGGCCATTACATTTGTGGTATCAGAGCCGCTCCGCGTGCAACCTTGGGCGATGGTGGGGCAAACCTCAGCGAGGACGCTGAGTCCCATAAGGGGGGTGGATTGTAACACCCTAGGCAAATCCCACATCGGCAAAAAACGGGAGAGATGCTGGGTTTATAAGTTGGTGGTTTGTAACCCCTAGTGACGCGTTTTAAAACCGTGAGGGCTTCGACCCAGAGCGGACAATATCACTAGTGGGTCGGGCCATTACATTTGTGGTATCAGAGCCAGGTTCGCGTGCAAACTTGAATGATGGTGGGGCAAACCTCAGCGAGGACGCTGAGTCCCATAAGGGGGGTGGATTGTAACACCCTAGGCAAATCCCACATCGACAAAACACGGGAGAGATGCTGGGTTTATAAGTTGGTGGTTTGTAACCCCTAGTGACACGTTTTAAAAGGCTCTGATACCACAAATGTAATGGCCCGGCCCACTAGTGATATTGTCCGCTCTGGGCCGAAGCCCTCACGGTTTTAAAACCCGTCACTAGGGGTTACGAACCGTCAACTTATAAACCCAAGAATGGTAATGAATTGGCCAATAAACTAATTTAGGAGGAAATAAGGTTGAAAAATCAAGGGACTCATTCTGTCAACATTATGGGTCAAGAAGCTAATAAGGGACTTAAATTAAAGCTTAGAAGTTTAAAAAGAAAAAGAAAGGATCTTCAAATGTTACTTAAGCTAAGGAAAGGAATAAATGGTAGTATGACACTATAAAAAAGATTGCCTGAAAAATAAAGTTTGATTTGAAAATAAAGGTAATCTTTATGCTTATGTATGTTTCAAATCAAACTTATTTGAAGTTCCTAATAATACTTGATGGCTTGATTTTGATGCTACTATTTATGTCTCCAATGTGATGAAAGAATTCCTTATGGTCCAAACAGAAAGCCCAACTAAGACTTCCTATTTATGGGGAACCATATGAAGGCTCTAATTGAAGGCATAGAGACTTACACTTTGGTCTAAGATAATGGCTATCAACTAGACCTATTAAAAATCTTCTATGTGCTTTCAATTTCTAAGAATGTCATTTTTATCGATGAATTTGGATTCAATGTTAAGTTTGGGCATGGATGTTTCAGTTTATTTAATAATAATGATAATTCCATTATTGTTTTTGGAATTCTTATTGATGATCTATATATACTGAAACTTGGTGATAATTTTACTGAATCCTTGCTTGTCACTCTTAGCAATATTGAAATTAAGCCTAGTAGACTAAATGAGAATTCTATTTTCTTGTGGCATAAGCGTTTGGGTCACATATCTAAAGAAAGACTAGAAAGGTCAATAAAGAATGAGATTCTACCGAGTTTAGATATTATTGATCTTGATGTGTGTGGATTGTATTAAGAGAAAGCAAATCAAACACAATAAGAAAGAAGCCACAAAAAGCAGTCAGCTTCTTAAAATTATACACACTGATATATGTAGGCCTTTTGATACACCATCTTTTGGTGGAGAAAAGTACTTTATTACCTTTATTGATGATTTTTCATGTTATGAACATATTTATTTGCTCAATAAAAAATCTCAATCAATAAATGCACTTGAAGTGTACATAAATGAGGTTGAGAGGCAATTAGATAGAAAAGTGAAAATAGTAAGGTCAGATAGAGGTAGTGAATACTATGGAAAACACACTGAAATGGGATAATGCCATGGTCTATTTGTAAAGTTTTTAGAAAGTTATGGTATATGCCAAGTACTCCTTAATAAAATGAGGTGGCGGAAAGGTAAAATCGGACTTTAATGAATATGGTTAGGAGTTTGATGAGTAAATCTTATTTACCTATATCTTTGTGGATATATACACTTAAAACTGTTATATACTTGTTAAATAGGATTCCTAGTAAAGCAGTCTCAAAAACACCTTATAAATTATGGACTGGAATGAAACTTAGTTTAAGGCACCTGCATGTTTGGGGTTGTCGAGTGGAAGCAATAATTTATAATCCACATAAAAAGAAATTAGATTCTCAAACTATAAGTGGATACTTTATTGGTTATCTAGAAAAATCTAAATTCTTACTTCATTTTAATAATAAATATATTTATAAATTAATTTTTATTAAATATATTAATCATTTATCAAGTCATTTTTAAGTATTTTAACTAAACACGTATGACTGTTTAAAATTTTAAATATTTATAAATTAAAATTAATTTATAAAGTTTATTTTTATAAATTAAACTGAATACTTGTAACTCAGATCAATAATCTCACCTCATATACCCATCCTATGACCCATAACATTAAAAATTCTGAAGAAAATACATCTGATTGAAGAACATAAATAACAAATCTGAGAGGTTAAATCCAATTACACTGTTTAGCAATGAATGGATAAGTAGTGCCGCCGTTGTCATCTCCATTAATAATTAAGCAAGCCTTAGTTGCAAAATTAGTGGAGAGTTGGCCAACCCAAACCCATATAGTTGTGCATTTAATGGCCGATAAGTGTGAAAAATTCTGGCCATTCAAAGCCCTAAATGCGCCTGACTCTGAACCAAAAAAAAAAAAAAACAATTAAATAAATAAATATATATATATATATATATATATATATATATATATATATATATATAACCAAGCTAGAATAAATTAATGAAAAATGAGACTTCCAATTTCAATGCAATGTCCACTAAAGGAGACCTCTTCCATCATTAATTTGTATCAAATCTTAAAAAGGCTTCACCAATCCCAAGCATCCAAAAGTGTGCAGCATTCTAATGAATTATTTAATAATTTATATTAAAAAAAAAGTAATAATAAGGTATTAGAATATATATTTGAATGCGAATTTAGAGAAGATGCCCTTGTGGACCCATTCCACCATTTGATGCATACTAATGAAATTTATGTCAGAAATGGGAACCACTGTGAAATAAAGATAAAGAAAAAACAAAAACAAAAAAGAAGGCACACTACTTCTTTCTTTCTTTTTTCTCTGCTTTATTTCCTTCCAGCCTTTTCCTTTTCTTTTAATAAGAATAAAATAGAGAATAAATAAAATTTAAAAAATTAAGAAAAATATTTAAAATTATAAAAATATTTTTATATTTTTTAAATTCTTTTAAAATAATTAAAATTAAAATTAAAATTTTATTATTCAAAAAGTAACTTTTCTTTTTTCTTTTGATATTTTAGAAAAAATTATTTTACATCTAAATTATTATTTTTTTATTTTTCTTTATTATTTTCTTTCCTCTCATTCATATATATTGTTAATTTAATATTAAACATAATTTTTTAATTACTATATCATTAATTTTGAATTACTGTGATTTGTTATAATGTTTATCAAAAATACGTTATTAGTAATTTTTTTTTAAATTCCTATTTAAAATTTTCCCTCTCTTCCCCCTCTGTCATCAATTCCCTTACAACCAGGCAAGGCATGAATAAAAAAATAATTTTTATAATAATAATAATAATAATAATAATAATAATAATACAGAAAGATAACACGTCAAATGTCCACATTAAGTCAACAACTACAAGGACCCGATACCAAAACCACTCCAAGGTCACATAAACTACATAATATTTTAAGAGTGATCTTTACGTGCACCCGAATGTATATATTTATTTAATTAAAAAATTTAATATATTAATTTTATTTATAAATATGACGAGTCAAATTATGCTAACCACTGTTTTCAAATCTATTATTTTTAACACATCACATTATTTCTTTATTATTTCATATGATATAAATTATATAAAAAATTTTATACTTACTTTATTTTATATAAAGTATAATTATTTTATTAAAAAAATAAAATAATTTTATATAAATTTATCACTCATCTTATTAAATTTTTATAAAATATAAATTTTTATTTTTAACTTAAAAATAAAATTATAATTTTATTATTTATAAAATAACATTCTCTCTTATATATAAATATTTTTTTATCTAAACATAAAAAAATATATTCTTCTTCCATTATTATTAACATTTTTTATTTTCTTCCTTTTATTATTATTATTATTTTTTTTCATTCAAACACAATCTAAATTAATACAGCATTGAGAATGGTTAATTAATTTTTTATTAGTAAAATTTATAAAAAATTAAAAAATAGCACGCGCCATCCTGTTGGCTTCCATCATGTACAGTCCACATGTCCTGGCAACACATCCTTTGCACTCTCACACAATCATATATAGACTGGCCCCACCATAAATTAACTGAGATTTGACTAAAACAAATTTATTTATTTATTTTTAAAAAACCAGCAAATCCAAACAAAGAAAAGGAATAAAATTCCAATTATTATTTATTTACATAATAATATGTACAAAATAACCTCTTTTTTTTTATCTCTTTCTATTTCCTCCGGTGATTCCGGTGATTTTGTTATGATGCCAATTAAAATTAAAATAGGCCCGTAATTTTCGCTGCTAAAATTAAAAAAAAAAAAAGCAAGCTCAGAGGGAAATCGAGACGAGCAGAAAGTGATGGAAAACATTCCCTTGTTTGGGTTTTTGGGGTTATATAAAACCCCATTTTTCACTTTCATTTTTTGAGCTGTTTGTCTGCTCTCTCCCTCTCTCTCTGGACTCTGGATCCGCCAATTCACTGACCCGACTCTTTCTGGACCCTGCTTCCGGGTCACTCTGCATCGGCTTTCCGCAATGGGTTGCGTCAGCTCCAAGCAGGCGGTGTCTGTCACGCCGGCGTTCGACCACTCGGGTAGGTTCAACTCGGGTCGGATTCGGGTGGGGCTGGAGAATGACAAGGCCAGCCACAAGAGTTACGGGAACAGCAACCACAAGAAGAATGGCGAGTTGAGTTGTTGTGGAAGCGAGTTGGGTGAGTCCGGGAGAGCGAGTTCTAACGGTGATTCGTTGAGCTTTAGGTTGCGGAATTTGCCTAAGTATATTGAAGGTGAACAAGTTGCCGCCGGGTGGCCTGCCTGGCTTAGTGCCGTCGCCGGTGAAGCCATTCGGGGATGGGTACCGCTTAAAGTCGATGCGTATGAGAAATTGGAGAAGGTTGTTCAATGCGTCCATTTCATAAACTTATACGCACACTTACATTCATATGCATCAATGTTAGTTACGATTTCAAAGTTTTTTTTTTCCTGTAAAATTTGAATTGGGTGACATGTGATTGGTGCAAAGACGCTTTCTTTTGTCATTTTGTTTATGGTAAGTGGTTTTTTTCTTTGTTTTATTTTATTTGGTTCATTGTGAAATAATCATATGAGGCTAATGTAAATTATGAAGAAAATCGTCTTGTTTTCAATTTTTCGCTCTGCGTCTTTTCCTTGGAAAGTTCTTATCTTTCTTCTTTTCAGAAAAACAAGAATAATTGAGATTTTTTCCCCCGAAATTTAGAATTTTTGAGCTTTTTCGTTGACAGAGATAATTCAGAAATTAACAAGTTGTTAATTCATCTCTGCTTGGTGGGGCTTAAATTTTCTTTTCATTTTTTTTAAAAAAAAATCATGATTCCTAGAATTGAATTGATAGTTTGTTCCACATAAATTCTTCCCTTTTTTGTCTGATACAATTGTTTTTAACAGTAGGCATTGCTCTCATTGAACCAGCTTCCAGTCCTTTTAGGTCCTTTCTGAAGGAAATTTTTTTACCCTCTCTTTTACTTATCTGCACTTCTCATGCATGACTCGAATCTCATCTTAACAGTAAAGGATTTGTACTCTTGTTAAATTTTTTTGAAGAAATCCGTTAATTCTGTTATTCACTTTCCGTATATGCAATAGAATCTCTTGATGACATTTTTCTGTTATTTTTACTCTCCCTTTCTTCTTCATCTTCTTTTGCTGTGATAGTATCTTCCTTTCCCTACGGTAGTTGCTGGTGTTTGATTTTAGATTCATACAATCATTACTAGTGTTCCTTCCTCCATTCCATATACTAACTAATGGTAGCTGTCATGAACTTTTGCTACTGCTTCTTTCACTTCAACTGGATAATGGACTTACTGGATTCTCAATTGCTTTCATAGATAGGACAAGGTACGTACAGCAGTGTGTTCCGAGCTCGTGAGCTTGAAACTGGGAGGATTGTTGCTTTGAAGAAGGTTCGCTTCGATAATTTTGAGCCTGAGAGTGTCCGGTTCATGGCAAGAGAGATATTGATTCTCCGCAGGCTCAACCATCCCAACGTCATGAAATTGGATGGATTAATTACTTCCCGTTTATCATGTAGCATTTACCTGGTATTTGAGTACATGGAGCATGACATCACTGGCCTCTTGTCTTGCCCTGATGTCAGGTTCAGTGAATCACAGGTTTGTTCACTTTGCTCTCTAGAATTCCAATTGGGGTGTTTTGAGACCGCATATAGAAAATAAAATTATTTTGATTCTGCAGCCTTGAAATTTAGTTGCTATAAAATATGAACTTAATTCATCCCTAGAATTCATGTTACATATGATCATAATTTTTATGTTGTTGATGTGTCACCTCAGTAAAGTTGTTTCTTGCTTCGTTGAAGCATATCAATCGTTTTATTTTGTAGATAAAATGCTACATGAAGCAATTGCTATCTGGACTCGAGCACTGTCACTCAATGGGTGTAATGCATCGAGACATCAAAGGATCAAATCTTCTTGTAAACAATGAAGGACTATTGAAGGTGGGAGATTTTGGATTGGCAAACTTCTGCAATTCCGGGCACAGGCAACCTTTAACCAGTCGTGTTGTAACTTTGTGGTACCGTCCTCCAGAACTTCTACTAGGTTCGACTGATTATGGAGCATCTGTGGATCTTTGGAGCGTTGGCTGTGTATTTGCAGAGCTTCTCCTTGGAAAACCTGTTCTTCAAGGGAGAACAGAGGTAATGACACGGTTGAACTACATGATTATCTATCATTATTCATTTTCTGATGTCATATTATTGGTGAAATATGCTAATCGAGGTGTTAAAGATTTGCATTGGAAATGTGCAATTTTGGTGAAATAACTCAGTATCTGTCTAGATTTTAAAAAAAAAAAAAAAAAAAAAGAAACAAGCAGGTTTACTCATCTCAAAAAATTGTTTTGACAGGATTAATATGCTCATTATTGATTAATAGTAAGACAAGAGAGCCTTTTTTTTTTCTTAAAATCTTCTGTGTGAGAACAGAATATACAGTCAGAAGCATATTCCTGAAGCCTTTTTTTAATCCTTTTATTTTCCATATTGGAGTGTGAAAAGATAGCCAGCAAAACCATTTCATTCTTGTTGGATTACAAACTGGAAGTATCTGCTTTCAGCCAGTAGTCATTATAACAGTCCATGATATGGCAATTTGTTGGGCATTGGAAAACTAACTTGTCAACTGCACAAAAACCCCATCTGATTTTGTGATTCTGTTGTGTTATAATTTTAAACTGTAGAACATGCAAGAATCAGGCATTGGGAGGATCAGAGATAGCCGTTTTATTATGATTTTTATTACAAACTGATAGAAATTATGTGCTGTAATTTTTTTGAATTGATCAATTTGAGCTTTGGCATGAATGCTATTGGTCTCTCCTTCAGGTTGAACAATTACACAAAATTTTCAAGCTTTGTGGGTCCCCACCTGATGAATACTGGAAAAAATCTAAACTTCCTCATGCAACTTTATTCAAACCACAACAACCTTATGATAGCTGTCTTCGTGAGACCTTCAAAGATTTGCCAGCAACTGCTGTGAACCTGATAGAAACACTTCTGTCTGTAGAGCCATACAAGCGTGGGACTGCTACCTCTGCTCTAGCATCTGAGGTGATTGTCATCTTCTATGAAATCTGATGGGCCAATCACAAGAGAGACCATGGAAATGAATTTACTTATCATTCTCTATTTGACATCACCATACAATGATGTTGTTATGATGAATTCATGTCTAACCTCTTCATATTTGGTTCACATCCTTCATTTTAGGTCCAATAAAACCACACCACAGAAGAATTGCTGTTATTTTTTTGCAAATTTTATGACTGACCTCTGGTATATCTAACTAGAATTTTTCTAATGTGATGCTTTTATCTTCAATTTTCAGTATTTCACCGCAAAACCTTATGCATGTGATCCATCAAGCTTGCCAAAATATCCACCCAGCAAAGAGATAGATGCCAAAAACCGTGAAGAGGCAAGGAGGTGAGGATTTTTAATTTTCCTTTTCTGATGAAAATTTTCAATTATTCCTGGCTGAAATAAATATTGATTGTGCCAACTTACTAAAAGGAAGAGCTTTGCCAGTTAAGTCATCAAGCCCACTTGTGGGCAACAGTTGAACACATGAAATTAGCTAAACTTTAGGTTATGGTTTTGGATTCAAGTCATAATGGTCTTGGAATAAAATGAAGATTAGATCTCTCCATTATGTATAAAAAAATATTGGACGGTGCCACTGTTATATGACCACTACGATAACCAAGGAAATGAAATGAAAATGATACAATGCATTAAATCCTAAATATGCTTCTTAGAATGGAGTCATACAATTGGTATTTGATAAGGAACCGTAAAACTTATAAATATTTGCAGAGCATAAATTGATGTTTTTAATTGTCAAATAGCTTGTCAGCAGTGATGGAGCCAGGAATTCAACTGAGGGGGGGTCCAAATTAAAATATGTAATTTGTAAAAATAATATACATAAACAAATATAAATTGACAAGAAAGAAGGAAGGGCTGGGGTGAGGTGAAGGTAAGAACTTGCAGAAAAAATGGGTTCCCTTTTGTCAGCAGAGTTGTGAGAATGAGTGATGCAGCTATTTTAAAAAAATTTTAAGATTAGGGAGTGAAATTACTAACATACCCTCAAAATTTTTCAAAATTCCAGGGGGGGGCCCAGTGCCCCACTTGGCCCAATGCCGGCTCCATCTATGCTTGTCAGTTTGTAATTTGTTTGGGGTCAGTGTTTTGAAAAGTTATGGTAAAACAAATTTAAAAAAGAAATCTCTGGATTGTTGACAAACTGAGAAGGCTTTCTGAACTTTCAGGAAAAAGATCAGCGGGAAAATTCGTGGTGCTGAAACAAGAAAGCCAACAAGAAAACCTGGTGGAATCTGTAAACTGGCACCAGCAGAGGTCTTTCACTCTCTCTCTCTCTCTCTCGCCGGCACATGTTTTGAGGAAGCTAGTTAACACTGTACACTGATAGGTTCCTTCTTGTTTTCCAGAATGCAGCAGCTCGAATGCAATGTGCTCAAAATAAGACTGGTAATAATATACGTATTCCTAAAGGAGGAGATGGCAACTCTGGTGGAGAGGCACGGAAGCCATCATTTGACAAAATGGAAGAGATTTTCCATGTAAAGAATGCATCCCAAGGAGACATTCCCTTTTCTGGCCCATTACAGGTTTCTAGTTCAAGTGGCTTTGCATGGGCAAAAAGGCAGAAGGACGATGTGTGTATAAGATCCCACAATGGGTCTATTTCAAGAGGTCACATTAACAATGGATTGGAACACTCTACTGCATTGCAAGAAAAGAACAGTTTTGATTCAAGACGACATGATAATGGAGATGTCACATATGGGATCCGAACCAATTCTGGGGGCCATGATTCATATGAAATTTCCAAGCATGCTTTGCAGAAACAGTGGAGTCAATTTGAAAGGCCAGATTCCTTTGATGCTTCTGAAGGGTACCATTCACAAGAACTATCATTGGCACTTTATCAAAGAGAGGAAATGGAAGCAAAGAGAAATAATTTGGTACGTTTGTAAATAATAAAGACATATCTAACTTCAATTTTTCTCTTTGTTGAAGATGAAAGAAATATCATGCATAATGTTGCATACTTGCAAGTTTGTGAAAAATCTTGTAACTTGCTGTAGACTTAAGTTATATAAAAAACTAAAAATTAATGGAAATTTATTAGATTCCAAAAGCAAAATATGAAAACTAAAATAATTATATTAATTTCACTACCTTAAGTAGGTGAGCATGTTCATTTGTTGTGTTCCTGTCTTTCTGTTTGTTTTAACTTTACTATTCTTATTTAACAAGCTACCGAGTTTAAATAGACATTGAATGAAAATTTATAGTGGGGTTGGTATCTTTTCAACTTTTCTATTAGGAATATAGAAAAGACACTTGTTCCTATATATTTTATTTTTGTCTTATCTAGGAAACATCATTGGTTTTATTCAAAATCATTTCATATCCACAATAATAATAATAATAATAATAATAATAATAATAATAATAAACATTCATAAGGCTATATGGCTAATGTTTTGAGGTTCAATGAATTGGATGTTCTGGAATTTTGGGTCAATCAAAGAGGTGCTGATGATGAACATCGAGGCAGTACAGCAGTAGGGTTCAACTAGTGCAAGTGGTTGTCACAGCGAGAGTAGGGAAGAGAACTAGTACTATATTGGTGCCTTTTAGATGATTCTTTTCCTCCTTTTATTTATTTATTTGGAAAACAAGAAAGGAAACATGAAGCTTGCCCAATGTGATTTTCGCTAACATTGTCATGGCTTAAAAGTTGAAAGCAAAGTATCGACAAACTAGGCTTGAGCAAGTAATGCATTTTTTTTTTCTTCTTGTGCATCTATATATTATGTCGAGTGCATAAAAATGGAGATAAATGAATTATATTCTAACGTTCTACCATCTGATTTTATGTTGGAATTGAACAGGGTTTTCAAGGTCAAGGAGACAAGGTTGATTTTTCTGGACCCTTACTAACCCAATCACATAGAGTGGATGAGCTCCTCGAAAGACATGAACGCCACATTCGCCAGGCTGTTCGAAAGTCATGGTTTCAAAGAGGTATATGATGATAATAATGATAATATAATTTTTCACATTCTTTTGGCAACCTTCACAGTGTGCAGTGTTTCTCAGTTTGATCAATTAATCTCAGATCTGAGGCATGCAATCATCTTAACCCTGCTACTTTGGTACCATGCAACATTGATAAGTTGTTGGGCTCTATAAAGGGTTGATTACAATAGGGAACAAAAGAAAAATAACCCAACAATTGGATAATTAATTGAGGACATGTAGCTAAAGCCTATGCCATCATCGGCCATTATGATGGCAATAAATGATGTTTTTATCTGTGATATACTGCTTCCAACAATTCTGTAGTGAAATAATTAAAGAAACTTGAACTAATGTTATAATGGGTCACTATAACTTAATAACTTCTCCACCTATCATGATAAATAATTAGGCATGTACTTGCCATCTTGTTGAATAGAGTTCCTGAAACATAATTGCCAGCATGACTCATGGTGTGATTCTTTGTTTCAGGAAAGAAACTTGGGAAGTGAGCATCACCAGATGTATTGGCTTCATGGAGTACTTTTTGAGGACAGCTGCATCTCTCTCTTCCTTATGTGGAGAGGTGATGGAACCTCACATGAGTAGTCAGTTATCAAGAATCCCAGCCCTCAAGAGCAAGGATCATGTTAACTAGTCCTTCCCACTAATTGGCCTGATGAACCATCAGACGAAGTAGAATATCCTACACAAGACTGGCGACGAATGAGATTTAGCGAGCAGTACATAGCAAAAAGCATGAAAAGGGATGAGGAAGCAAAGAGCGGTCCACAATGATGGTTCGCTCTCTCTTCTTTCACCCTGCCCCATGAGAGCATTAGTTTATTTGTTTTTAGCTTTATTCCTTTTTTGTATTGAATTATCTCCTTCCTCTTTTGTTCTTTTTTCCATTCCCCTCTTTCTTCACTTTCCTCCTTTCAGTGAGGTTACTTGTATTTTGAAAATTTTCTTCGATTTAATCAAATCCTCTGCTCTGTATATATAGCATATCTTTAGTCATGATTTGTAAGACTTTGGCATCAAATGTCTTTTTCTCCTATTATTAGCATTGCATTGCTTCTCAGAGGTGTTCTCTAAAAGATTCAAACTATGAAGTATTTCTTAGACAGTGACATTGGTACTGAGATGAAGGAAGCACCACCAGCAGAAGGGGTTATCATCTACAGTGCAATTCACAGCTGAAACCAATACTATAGTAAGCATAGAATCGAACTCACAAGTATTCCAATATAGAACTTTAAAAAAGGACATTGCCAGTTTATCACTGATCTTGCATTTTGCTGCTGCTCTATTGCTTGCTGGTTGTATATCAATGAAGCCATTAAATATACAAAAATATAATGAAGGGGTATTCTGGGTCCAGCCCAAACTCGGCCAGCTCGTTCTGGTTTTTGGGCTTAGACCAAACCTTTCTGGTTCAGGGAACTGTATTATATGGGTTAACCTTGCAAGACAGAATTGGGAAATTCCAAGAATTATAATACAACAAAAAAAGTTTCAATTTTCTGAGATAGATAAGGACCTCTACACACTTGGCCTAAATATCTAGTAATTTATCCATGTGCAGTGTCATATAAATGAGCTTTGTTATGGGCTTGTGTCGTCTTCTCAAGGGATATGGTTGTAAAATGCTGTTGAAGATGTTCAATTTGGAGGAAGATTCCCATATGTACAAAGAACTTGACTCCAAGATTCAATAAAATCAATCAACGTCTTCCATTGCCTAGCAATTAGCAACCATCTATCACTGTATTAAAGATGGGCCAGTACATGGGATCCCCGAATGGGGCCAATCATGGGAGGTAGGGTTGATGGTGGCTTTTGTTATTCACCATTTGGAAGGACTTCATCATTGTATTGATAAAGTGGAAAGGGACCATTTTGGGTCACTATGTCACCACCACACAAAAGAATTGATATATTTTTTGGCTCCTTACCCTTAATTTTTTTTCTTGAAAAAAAAAATCATATTAATTATAAACATAATCATAATGGGCTAATTTTAAGTTTTTTCACATTGAGTAAGTTTTTGTAGTGAAAATTATTGTTTAAACCTGCAAAAGGAATCTCATTAATAACTAAATAATCATGATTGTTTTTTATTTACAGTTTGAGAATATTTAGATCAATTTTACATTTATCTTGATTAACTTATCTATTTAAATAAATCTAAAAATATATCTTCATCAACACAAAAAGACGCATTTAGAATAGAGGTTTGAGCTAGTTTATGGCGGTTTCATATTTAATAGCTATTCCAAATCCATTTGGTAAATATATCAAATAGTTACACAACTTTAACTTCGTATTTAAAAAAAAAAAAATTAGAGTTGTTCTCGATTAATTATTACTATTTAAAGATAAAAAGTCCACATTATCCTCTATCGTGATATATTTCTATATTACTAGGAATGTATATTACTTATATTTTCTTATATTATTTAGTTTTTATTTATTCATTTTAGTAATAAAATAAATATAGTATAGTAAATAAAAAGTTATATATTTATTGAATAATAAAATAAATGATATATTCTTGTTGGTTATTTTACACATCAACAAAAATAGTTAGAAAAAATTTTACTAAATACTTAGGTTTTGTTTGGTAATATTAACTGTTTTAATAGCTATTAGCTATTTTAGTAGCTGTCAGTTATTTTATCAGCTGTTAAATATTAATTGTTAGTGATTAGTTGTTTATATGATGATTTAAAATGGAAATATTCGATAAAAATAATTATTAAATTAGCTGTTAAATATAAAAATAGTGACATTATACTCTGGTTAAAACATTATTTCAACTTCTAAAAATTACGAGATAACTTTTTATAAAATACTCTATCAACTTTTAAATACTAATGTAAATACTCTGTCACCAAACAATATAAATAAGAAATATGATACAGTAAATGTTACCTTAAAAGCTGTTGCTGAACAGAGTCTTAATATGAATAAGCTACCATTATCTTACAAAACAGTTATCAGTTATCAGCTTTCACTTATATCAAAACAGTTAAATCAACCATGCTCTAAATATATGTATTTGAAAACTATATTTTAAATTTTAAATATTGACAATAAAAATTAAATTTAGGGTAATGTCTTAGGAAGTTAATTAACTAAATAACTGTAACTCTCTCTAATAATAAGAAAAATTATATTTGATCGTGGTGATTTTATTTAAAATGTTTTATATAAAATGGTAAGTAAATAAAATATATAAATATAAAAGTGGATTTTATAAAATTATAAATTTTTTATTAATTTTTAAAATAATTTTAATAATTATAATAATTAACATATTATCTTCTACTAATTTATCATCTCATTTATATATTGTGTGCACTGAATTGTCTATCATGATGTTATTTAATGATATGATTTTATGTAGCCTAGCATTGGCTCAAGCCAAAGAGACACAAGCGAGAAATTTTAATATTTAAATATGGTATTTTACTCAAAGATCCATCAACATCATAATCAAAAAGATTAATACATAAATTCCTCCTTTATTTTCAAGAAAAAATTTTACTTTCATCCATAAATTTTTTATCATAATATTATTAATATAAAATTTAACAAAATTATTATAAATAATAACTATTATTTGAAAAATAAAAAATATAAATATATAGTGAAATGAATAAAAAAGATAATTAATATTAATATTTCAAAATATAATTCACTAAAATATTTTTATTAATTATAAAATGAACTATAATACTCAAATAAATGATAATAGAAATTAGATTTATTTTTTTAAATGGAAGAAGTGGGCCCCGCCTAACCACGACAGTGCGCATTGCCTGTCTTGCGCATAATTACCCTAAGAAAAACACGAGGGTTAACACAGGCACTGTGATTAAACCAATTACCAAATATTTTCCAAATTACTATGCTCATAATCACGTGCCATTCCCATGCACACGCTGTGCCTGCAATCATCTCATGGACCCCACACTTCTTCATCATTATCATCATCCTTCCAAACTCGACCCATCATCTTTTGCCACGTGGATTCCGTCAACCTGGCTTCTGCACTAGATTAATTCTTTTCATGAGAAAACTCAACTGATGATCTTCTTCTGTAGTAGTATTTTGCTTGTCCCATGGTACAAGACACGTATATCACACGTGGCATGGATTTTTTTTACCATAGTGTTTTCTCAAGCTCCACAAAATGCTTGACACGTATTTCCACTTTGCTTGGGAAGTACTGCTTTACCGCCGCCCCTTTGTCAACAGCTCAACCAATTAAATTACTATTTAATTTTTATATTTTAATAAAATTTAATTACATTTTATTTTATTTATTTTTTAATTATTTATCTAATTTAAATTAAATTATTTTTATTAATTAATATATTAAAAGAAAGAGAATTAAATAAATTTATATTAATGTTTTTGTTGGTGAATTTATTTATTTTTTATTTAGCCTGCAAAAACATGTCCGGTACTGTCACGATGGCGTGTCAAAAATTATCAGGCTTTACTTGCCGTCCTAATTGGCAGCATAAACATGACGAAAGCTGAGCCGACAACAGTGAGAAATTTTTCAGTACTTCGATGGACCACAATATCCAGGTGGTCTCAACCCAAAAGATTCTAACACGTCCTCGTGCCACTGCCAATAATTTACCCACTTGATGTTTGATACAGCAAAATCATGATCCCGATTTCATATAATCCGCCAAGACAGAAATGGACCACACAACAACTCTTCAATTTCTTTTTTTTTTTCCTTTTCTTTTCTTTCTCTGAGAAGACAAAGCAGCTGATTTTTATAATAAAAAAAAAAAACCACGTGAGCAATGGTGCTTTAGATTCAAACAGGCCTAAAGTCCGTTGAGATTGAATTTCATGGAATTATTTTTTTAAATAAAAATAATATTTTTAATATTATTAAAAGAAATAATTTTAAAAAAATTATTTTATTATTTTAATATTTTTTAATTAAAATTAATTTTTAATTATTTTTTAATTAATATATTTAAAAAAATTATTTTTTAAAATAATTTCAATAATAATATCAAATAAGCTCTTAAATAATCATAATTGTACTTTCTTAATTTGATTATTACTTTATTCTAAGGGAAAAAAATTACCAGCAAAATAATTTAGAGAGAAAAAGTATATAAAAGAAATGAATTTGTAAATAAATTATATTAAGAGATTATAAATTAATTTAATAATAATAAATTTAAACTTAATTGATATATTAAATAAATCTAATTAAAGTTATACTTAAATGAGTAGCTCAGCTGAATTTTTTATGTAGTCTACCTGACAGAAAGCGCGCTTAGGCGATGGCTCCACTCGCGCCAGCCAGAGGAAACACGAAACTTCGAGGTTAGCAACAATTAGTGTTCAACTGGTTTTTACTATACCAAGTATTTATAATATTTATCATTTTTTAACTATTTAGTAATGTGTAATAAGATAAATATTTATCATATATTAATTGCCAAAATTAATTTTTTTCCCAAATTAATTTTCAAAAATAAAGAAATCATTAATGATCATACATGTATAGCTTTGCTTGGTTCAAAACTCTATTTATTTTGTAGAATATATTTTTTTATAAAATATTTTTTATATTTTTTTATGTTTAAAATATTTAAAAAAATTAATTAATAAAAAATATTTTTTTTATTAAAAAATATAATAAAATGACAAAAACTCTCTGGGAATAAACATGGCAATCTCATTATTTACAAGCAAAGTTTCAATAACAATAAATCAAATATCATTTCAATAGTACAGTGAACATTATTATTTACTTATTGTACTAATACACACAGATGCAATGGACAGATTAATGATGCCAACCATACCAAAACCAAAAATTTAGGGGGCTTTAGAAAGTATTCTCTTTGTCAGTCCACTACGCTTCTCTCTCTCTCTCTCTCTCTCTCTCTCTCTCTCTTCTTTCTGTCTGTTCCCTTTCTCTTTCTCTCTCTCTCCATCTGATTTTGGTTGATCCTATTTCTAATAAGAAAAATTTCTCAATTTTCCTTCCAAAAAAATTCTGTCATCATTTTCACCTCAATTCCTTCTACTGTCACTTCCTTCTATACACATTCACTTCTTTCTCTCTCTAAATTATCTAATTTCTCTTCATCACATTCCATCAATATGTTATAGCGATTGCTTTCTAGCTTTTCTTAATCTTCCTCAATTTTGGCTGGAGAGATTATATACATACATATATATTTTTTAATTTCCAGTGCGCATTTTGCCTGATTTCTTCGATTACGTGACCAGCTTTTCTTCTATCAGTTTTCGCTATTTGTGAATGTTGGAGGGATATTCGGTGAATTTTGAGGCTCTTTGAGTTCTCGGTTTGTTGAGTTGGAGAATATTGGGATCTGCTGCGATTTTGACGTCAATTGTCATCTTTTCCGTGCTATTATCAACCAACGGTTTGGATCCGATCGGGGGAGAAACAGCGCCATCAGATGGCGCTGTTCAGACGCTTTTTTTACCGGAAGCCGCCGGATCGGCTTCTTGAGATCTCTGAGAGAGTTTATGGTACCATCTCTTTTTTTTTTGTGTTTTTTTTTTGGGGGCGATTGATTTTTGGGGTGTTCTATTGAATTTGTGCTGAATGCTTTTTTTTGGGTCTCATTATAACTTATTTTTGCTTGCAATTTTTTTTTTTTTAGTCGCATGATTGCTTCCGGAGCTCAATTAGGTTTTAGAATTCCTCTGTTAATTTAGCTTTTAGAAGCTCAGTTATTGAAGTCTGGCATTCATTTTCAAATAATGAAATGCATTCTTTTTGGTTCTCTGTATTCGCGTTTTATTTTATGTGATGCAACAAATTTTTTATAAGCTGTGGCATTCTTCGTTTCTTCTGTCTGCTGCGATCACTTCCTCTCATTCTCCGGTAGTCAAGGTTCATGGTTTGGAAATTTAAAGCTTAAGCGGAGTTGTAAGGTTTACCCAGAAGTTGAATAACTGAATTGAGATTTACAATTTGATTTCATGACTAAAGAATTAGCTTTGTAGCGAATTGATTGTACTGCATTTATTAAGAGACTGAACTTCCTGTATTCATGGCGATGCTCCATTTCCTCTTGGCCTCATTTCCTCTTTCTTTCTGTTATATTGTAGTGTTTGATTGTTGCTTCTCCACTGATGTGTTGGAAGAAGACGAGTACAAAGTGTACTTGGGTGGCATTGTGGCACAATTGCAGGACCATTTTCCTGATGCTTCCTTCATGGTGTTTAACTTTAGAGAAGGGGAGAGGCGTAGCCAAATATCAGACATATTATCTCAGTACGACATGACAGTCATGGATTATCCTCGTCAATATGAAGGATGTCCTATGCTTCCACTGGAGATGATCCACCACTTCCTTCGATCTAGTGAAAGTTGGCTGTCCTTAGAGGGGCAGCAAAATGTGTTGTTAATGCATTGTGAAAGAGGGGGATGGCCTGTGCTTGCGTTCATGCTTGCAGGTCTTTTGTTATATCGGAAACAGTATAATGGGGAGCAGAAGACTCTTGAAATGATCTACAAGCAAGCTCCTAAAGAACTTCTGCACCTTTTGTCTCTGTTAAATCCACAACCTTCCCAATTAAGATACCTTCAGTACATTTCTAGAAGAAATTTTGGTGCTGATTGGCCTCCATCTGATACGCCCTTGGTGTTAGATTGCCTGATGCTCAGGGCCCTTCCATTGTTCGAGGGGGGCAAGGGCTGCAGGCCAGTTGTACGAGTTTATGGTCAGGATCATTCAAAGCCAGCCAACAGGAATTCTAAGCTTCTATTCTCAACTTCAAAGACAAAAAAACATGTTCGACACTACCTACAGGTAATAGTGATACTAAGTCATATTATAAAAAATGACTGATGAGTTAATCACATCATTAGTTATTCTTATGAGTTTCAATTTCAGGAAGAATGTATGCTAGTGAAAATAGATGTCCGATGCCATGTTCAAGGGGATGTTGTTCTTGAATGCATCCATTTGGATGAAGATTTTGTTCGTGAGGAGATGATTTTTAGAGTTATGTTTCATACAGCATTTGTTAGGGCAAACATTTTGATGCTCTGTCGTGATGACATTGACACTATGTGGGATGCCAAGGACCAATTTCCAAAGGACTTTAAGGCAGAGGTAGGTGGTTGTTATTCTTCAATTAAAGTTTCTTTTGAAGCTGTTGGAGTTGAATGCGTACTCATATATGTATCAGGTACTTTTTGTGGATGGTCACGCTGCTATCGTGCCTAATCTCACCTCAGATATAATAAATGAAGATGGGAATGAGGCAGAAAGTGCTTCGCCTGAGGAATTTTTTGAGGCTGAAGAGATATTCAGCAATGCGATAGACGCACAAGAAGCAAAAGGGGATTATGACACTCACACAGACAATGACAACTTGTCAGTTGACGTAGAACATAAAGAAGTCTTCAGGGATACATTGGATGGTGGGAATCACAAAGATGATGGGAAGATGGATTTTGTTGTTGATGCAGTGAAGGACATAGCTGTGGATGATGTGAAATACAAGATGGATGAGAGGGTAGATTCTGATCTTCAAGCAGTGAAAGACATAGCTGTTGATGATGGGGATCTCAAGTTAGATTCCATGGTTGCTGTTGATGCATCGAGAAACAAAGCAGTAAAGGAAGTGGATGAAGATCTGAGTGGAGATTTCAAAGAGATGAAAGATCAAGCTAATGGAGAAACAAATACTACAAAGATTTTAGAATCCATGCTTCCACAGCAAAAGTTGAATGTTGATGTTGGTAGACAAAAACCTGAGAAGGTAGTGCCACCTTCACCTAGGAGCACGAAGCCTGTTGTTGCAGATTCAACCGTAGTGAAACAAAAAATCAAACAACCTGAGCTACATGGAACTAATGGGAAACAAGCAAGGCCAAATACTGTACCTCGCTGGGTACCCCCTAATAAAGCTCCATTTACAATGCATGTAGCAAATCCTCCATCCAGATACAATAGTGCACCACCTGCTCTTGCGTTCTGTGCTTCCCCTAAGTATTCTAATGTGGATGCCCATGTAAAGACTTCTTCTGATACTGCTGCTGCTGGAGATCTAGCTTCAAATGAGCTTACTCCCCCTCCAGTTGTATCACCACATTTTGGCCCAGCAAAAGTTGTGCCTCCTTGTCCCCCAACTTTACCTCCACCTCCAATTTATTCTAGCAATGCATGTCCACCGAAGACTGCAGTTAAAGTGCCTGCTCCACCTCCACCTCCACCTCCACCTCCACCTCCGCCTCAGCCTCCACCTCCACCTCCACCTCCACCTCCACCTTCCGCGTCATATAGTAGGCAGAATATAGGGATAGTTTCACACCATGCATTCCATCCACCCCCTCCCCCTCCTCCTCCCCCTCCATCTAATAGGCAGGATGTTGGGATAATGTTACGTCCTGCACCCACTCCACCCCCTTGGAAGTCTGGTCATAGTTCAAGTGTCCCTGCTTCAAATGTTCCACTACCACCACCACCACCACCACCTCCTCCTCCTCCTCCCCCTCATTCTGTTACAGTTTCAACAATTCCAAAGGTTGGTGGAGTTGGAATTCCTACACCACCAACTCCACCTCCACCTTTGGGGGGTACTACACCTCCTCCTCCTCCACCACCACCACCACCACCACCACCATCACCCCCCCATCCTACCGTTCAAGCATATGCATCTTCTCCTCCTCCTCCTCATAGAGTTCCACCTCCACCACCGCCATTACCAAGATGTGGAGCTCCAGCTGCACCACCCCCACCCCCTCCTCCTTCACATGGAGCTCCACCTCCACCACCACCTCCTCCTCCTCCTCCTCCTCCGTCACGTGGAGCTCTACCGTCCCCACCACCTCCTCCTTTACATGGAGCTCCACCCCTGCCACCTCCTTCATGTGGAGCTCCACCACCCCCACCACCACCTCCTTTACGTGGAGCTCCACCGCCACCTCCACCTCCACCACCTCCTCCCTTGCGTGGAGCCCCACCTCCCCCTCCACCTCCAGGGCGTGGAGCCCCGCCGCCACCAGCTCCTCCAGGAAGTGGAGCACCACCGCCGCCACCTCCTCCAGGACGTGGAGCTCCTCCTCCACCACCACCACCCATAGGGGGAGGCCCACCTCCCCCACCTCCTCCTGGTGGCCGTGTTCCTGGGCCTCCTGCACCTCCTGGGCCTCCTGCTCCTCCTGGACGTACAGGTGTTGGACCCCCTCCGCCTCCTCCATTAGGTGGCAAAGGAGCTGTAACTGATACAAGAGGCCTAGCTTCTGGAAGAGGGCGTGGGTTTTCACGTTCTTTAGGGATGGGTTCAACAGCCACAGCACCTAGAAGATCATCCTTAAAGCCTCTGCATTGGAGCAAAGTAACAAGGGCATTACAAGGAAGTTTGTGGGAGGAGTTGCAAAGACATGGGGAGCCCCAAATGTAATGTAACTTATTGATTTTCTTTTAGAATTAGTAATGTCTTTCAGCCACTATTATATTTCTGAAATTTAAAATTACAGTATATATACCTTACTGGTTTATGTTTACTATTATGCTTCCTTTAATTGCTGATGTTGCATTTATATGTTGTAGTGCACCAGAATTTGATGTGTCAGAGCTAGAGAGCCTTTTCTCTGCAGCAGTCCCCAAGCCTGCTGATTCAGGAGGCAAAGGTGGAGGAAGACGCAAATCTGTTGGATCAAAAACTGACAAAGTTCATCTGGTACTCTTATTATTCATTACTAGAATAAATTTTATGTCAAGGATTTTCCATTGTCATGCTATTTTTGCTTCTTTTTTTTTTTGGCACCCTTTTTCTTGCCTTCTGTAATTAAGAAATTTTAAGGTGCTATTTTCTTGTGAAGAAGACAACTTGATTCAGCTCTGATTAGACATGCACAACTAACACTTGAATCGTCTATATCAATTCTGTAATGCTGAGCTATTATGACAAATGATTCTGGAATTTGTTATTCTTGTTAGGGTTTTTTGTTTTTTAATATTCACTACATTTGTATGATTGCTTTTTTAACCAATTATTCAAAGTCTATATACACAGATTCCACTATGAAAAGTTTGATACGGTGTGTGTAAAGTTTCTAAGGGTGAATGCAATCCCATTTTGGCTGCTATTAAATGTTATCTATGTTTTTAATTGATGCTTTCTTACTGAATTAACTTCATGGGAAGTCTAATAATTAATTAGCTTTCTAGCAGTTTGATTCCAGGACACAGAATATATAAGACGCATGACATATATTAAGAATACAAAAGAGAAGCATGAAAATATGAGTTTAATCCCTTTGATATTTGTGTTTACAGTAAGCATCATTGGTTTTGAAGTTGAGTAGTTAAAATAATCAATGTGATTAGTTTCTTTCCTAGCATGTGATATTTAAGAGTACTCTAGTCCTGATGAGACACATCAAAATTTATTCTTTTGCTTGATGTGGCAGTGAATGATTGCTAATACAGCAGTGTATGATAGTACTCTATGCAAGTTCTATTTGTTATTTATCAAATACTTTAACATTAAAGTTCTAACTGCTATTACAGTAACAATTCAAATTAATAAATACTAAGTCGTAAATTGCAAGTGCTAAACTGGAAGAGATAATGAAAATGACTTGGGCTGAAGTTGTAGGAAAGGATTTGACTTCAAATATCTCATGGACAATATGGGGCCGAGGAATGGAGAAAAAAAGATTCATGTAGTGAACTTCAACAAGCTGAGTTAACTATTAATTGCGATTGTGTTGTATAACCATGCAAATAAAATAGCCAAGGAATGTGTGCCATCTCTCTGAATACCTGTTGTTTCTTAAATCTACTTACGTAGTGCAAGTTTTATCGTTAATATACTATAATTGCTGCTGCAGATTATGTCTTATGTAGAAGATATGCTCAACCTCAATAATGCCCCCACCACCAACCCCACTCCACCCCACCCCCAACACCCCCCACCCTCCTTCTTTCCTCCTTCTCTCTTCCTCCTTCCTCTTTTCTTCCAAAATTCTATTGAAGTGGGCATGTTTTCTTGCTGCTTCTGTCAAAGCAAAATTTTTCCCTTAAAGAAAAATTTCAAATGTGGCCCTTATGATATCTTGAAAATGTGTTTCTCACACTATCTTTTACAAATCAATTATATTGTTGTGCATTGTAGATTGACCTGAGGAGGGCCAACAACACTGAAATTATGCTTACAAAAGTTAAGATGCCACTGTCTGACATGATGGTAAGATTAACATCTTCAATGCTCTTGCATTGATTATATGTTTTCCACCTTATTTTTATGTGTGCTTTGTTAACATATTCATGATATTTATTTGAGATATGGAATGTTTGAGTCTTAAAATGTTTGCATGTGATGGTAGCATATGGTATATGTATGTATTGAAGAAAATTTTCTCCTTTAACTGAGTGGAAAACTACCTTTAAGTTATTTCTGTTTTCAAGCACAAAAATGGAAGATCTTATGCATGCTTTTATGGTTCAATTGAAATTGCATTTGATGTAATGGATCAGAGCTATCATGTGTAGACCTTGGAGTGTTTCTTCCTTATCTATATTTTACTGTATGGTACAGGGGATTGTAAGTTTCTGTACAGTGGAAAATGTGACTGGCTTTCTAATGTGGAACTAGAACTTGATAAACTTAGTGTTGCTGTAGGGCTTGTATTCAACCCTAGTAGGGAGATTTTGGGAGCTAGTATGTGTCAGGGTGGTGTTTTGTAGCTAAGGATGTTTGATTAAGATACCTTAATATGTAGTCTAGCCTTATAGAAGAATGCGTTTCCTCACGTACTGTTTTCAACTGTGAGAAAAAATCTTCCTCTAGAATTTCCCATTTACCTTTTCCAACTGTGAGAAAAAAGATATCTCTATTGCATATGTGCTTTTGCTTTATTTTTCTTCTTGTCCCATTATGCATAGTTTGCCTTTGCAACAGATTTTGCTTGGTAGATATCTTAAACTTGAGATATAGGGCTTACCACATTTTATGGTTCAATATTTTCAATTTGTATGCACTTTTTCATGGTGTCTGCTGATCTTCTTTTGTTCAATTTGGAATTATTGATTCTTCTTTTCCTTCATTTATTTTTGAATTTAAGGTTATACGTATCACATATAGCTTTGTGGCTTCTTGCACACTTTCAGGCTGCAGTTCTAGCAATGGATGAATCAACATTAGATGCTGATCAAGTGGAAAATCTTATCAAATTCTGCCCTACTAAGGAGGAAATGGAACTTCTCAAGGTGAAGCGTTGAATAAATGGGATTCCCTTTCACGTTATAGTAGTTATTCAAGAGTGTGTTGATATTTTGTTAGCAATTAATCTCAATGTCAATATTAAATGTTTGATAATGAATGTTGTGCAATGACAGGGCTATAATGGTGACAAGGAGAATCTGGGGAAGTGTGAACAGGTGTGCAAAATTTTCTCATGAACCAGATTTGTAATTGGTCTTTTTTTGGTAAAATGCAATCTTGAGAGTTCTGCAATTGTTGCACTTGACTTGTTTTAAACTCCTTGGAACATTGATATGTGTTTTTGTGTTTGTAGACTCGCTTATGACCATTCTGCAAATTGATCTGATATGGTCACATGGAATGTGTTTATCACTTATTTTTCTCTCGATGAATAGTACTTTTAATATTAAGTAAATTGGATGCATTTTAGGCTATTTAGTGTTACTTGTATGTGACTGTGCGCTTCTTTTCATCTAAGATTTATTATCTTCTACATTCAATTTCCACTGATGTTGAAGTCAGAAGCTAGAGAAGTAATTGGAACTAAAGGGTCAAAAATAAATGCACTACAAAGTGAGGTTATCGCTATCTTCCCCCCTCCCCCTCTCCTCTCCTCTCTTTTTGTGAAGGTTCAGGGGATAATTATGAACTTTGTATTGAGATGCAAGAGTTCTGAACTGACTGGCTGTTGTTCCCTTTTTAGGGTTGTCAAAACATATCAATGAATAAAAAGTATCTTGATTGTGGGAATTTGAAAGATCATCATGTATAAGAAGTAAAAGTGTCAATAACATGAACCTTTAACTAACCTTAAACAGTCTTCTTCCTGAAAAATAATAGCAAACTGTCTTTCAATAAGTTAAGGTAGTTCGAAAATAAAGTATGGTTGTTAAGAATAAAGGACCAGTTTATTTTGCCTTTAACCAAGAGATCTGTGTCTTGTTCATTTGAACAGCATGTAGTATGTTGTTACCAAGATGACTACAACGCGAGGAGATTTTCTTGATATTAGTTTAGGTATTGCTCCTTCGTGATTTTATACTCGTATCCTGATGAAACTTATTATGGTAGTGGTGAAAAACTTTAAAAATCATGATAGGATTATTGAACTGTTGAAACTGAATTACTGTAGTGGTATACTTACAAGTAGGATTGGCTGGTCTGTTTTGTTGTTGTTGTTGTTGTTGTTGTTGTTGTTATTATTATTTTCCATGTTCCTAGTAAATGTTTTGCTAAATAAAAAGGCTACTAATCCGAGGTGGGATCAGATAAGTTTGGCGTTGTTGTGGGAAGTGCTGTTCTCAGGACATGGATATATACAGCATTGTGTGGCTGCATGAGAGGTGATGCACTAAGCAATGCTCAGTTTTTCAGTGTACATGTCCAAAATGTATTATTTAGATTTTATTAGTTTTACAATGATGGTGATGGTAGCTTCTCGATGATGGGGTTCTTATTGATGATCAGAATAATATAGTGTAATTTGCAGTTATATGTCATATTGAAGAAAAGGTAGGATGTTGGAGTTGGATAGTGATTAAGAGCTATCTGAGGGCTTTGGGAGGCAAGAGCCAAGGCAGAACAAGGATGAGATGGAGTTGTGACATCTTAATCACATTTCTTCAGTTGTTGATTCAATTACTAGAACAGAGGCCATTCTTAATTTAGGTGGTAGATGATGATGTTTTGCATGGTCATTATATTACTTGATACAATGGACCTATGTGTTAGAATTTGTGGCATTTCTTTCCAGTTTCGTTTTATCCTTTTAAGGTATTGTCATGATTAAGGAAACTTTGTTATGCCTGTTGATGTGCAGGACTGGATAAGTTGAATCCAAACCCTATTATAACTTTCTTTGATATTTTGAAACAATGTACTTGACATTATTTATTATATATATTTATATGCAGTATTTTCTGGAGCTGATGAAAGTGCCTCGTGTTGAGTCGAAATTAAGAGTATTTTCTTTCAAGATTCAGTTCAGCTCTCAGGTTTGGCGGTATCTGCATTGTTAGTGTGGTTTCGATAAATTTGTAGTTCTCTCAAATTATTGTTTCCCTTTAATTATTAGTGTCACAATTGTCTTATTTATGGTCTCCTTCTCAGATAACAGAATTTAAAAAGAGCTTAAACACAGTAAACTCTGCTTGTGATGAGGTATGCCACAAATGACAAAGAAGCCTTCCTATGCTGATTGTTGCTTTTTTTTTTTTTTGAACCAGTTGCCTTGTTAATTGTTAATTAGGTTCGGAATTCCCTCAAGCTGAAGGAAATTATGAAGAAGATTCTTTATTTAGGGAATACATTGAACCAAGGAACTGCAAGAGGTGAGTCATTATTATTTATCTTTTAAGCTAGAGGCCAGTTTGTTGGTTTATATATTTTTACTTCAATCTACTGAAATTCTAAGATCTGTCATCTTTAAAACTGGAAACTACACCTTAATTCACAAATTAGTTGGGGTTTGCTATATAAATTCTTTTAGGCTATTTAGCTCTATTAGACACCAAGTTCACATTGGTATCTAAAAACTTGTAAATCCTTTAATGCTACCTCCCTGCACATCATCTTAAGTCTCCCTCTTCCCTTTCTCACTCCTTCCCTTACTAATTTATCACAATTTCGTAACAAGACATTTGATTGTCTACATTGGACATGACCAAACCATCTTAATCGATTCTCTCTCATTTTATCTCCAATTTGTGCTTCATGCATTCTGTGGAAGATGTAGTCATTCCTAATCTTATTCATTATTGTGTTACTAGACATCCATCTTAACGTCTAGATTTCTGTTGCACTCATCTTGTGGGTATGTTGGCCTTAAGATGCCTCACACTTTATCTTATTTAGTTTTTTGATGTGGGATCGGGTATTCTTTGAATTCATGTGGTACCACAGTTTCATCTTTAGATGCATGCCCTTGACTTGCTAATGTGTGGTGTTGCATCCATTCATAGCTTGAAAGCGGTCATGGTTTTCTTGTTTGAGACTAGAGGTTTTATTTGGTTGTTGGAGAATGATCACTTATGTGTGTTATGCTCTAATACTCTGCTCTACTTATATTATTTTATTTTTTGTTGTTCCTCTTTACGCTTCTTGCAATTTGCTGGCGTACTGCCTTGTAGTGACAAATAAATTTGTTGAATTTTTCATTAGGGAATTAAAAAAAAAAAGTTGTTCTGTGATTGCTATGAAATTGATATAAAGCCTCAAATGATCTAATTTATACAGGTTCGGCAATTGGGTTCAAGCTGGACAGTCTTTTAAAACTTACTGACACACGTGCTTCTAATAGCAAGATGACACTTATGCATTACCTTTGCAAGGTATGATTAGTGTATTTATTTATTTGTTTCTTTGTTAATTAAATACTTTTGAACCCTTGTTTCTCTGACCAAGTATTGGTTTGCATATTCTTAATTTGGTTGAATGGTGAACATGGAGGAAATTAAAGATTCATGCATAATAATGTTTGTAAATAAGGATATTTTTGGAAAAGATTTTTTTTTTTTTAGTTCTATATTTGGGAATGTATGAATTTGGTGACAGTGTTACTTTTGAAAAAAATATTAGGTTGATTCTGGGAAATCTACTTGGATAAATTTAGTTATATCATTAAACTTTAATTTGCTAAATGCAAAAAGAGATCTTAAAACTGTGTACATCACTTCTACATGCCATTTGTATAAAGCATTTCTTTGAAGCTTCAGCCTTCTGGAGGTTGTGCAGAGGATGCTTAGTGACAATCTAAATCTCATTCTTTGTTGCAATCATAATAGCGTCAAGATATGTGTTTCCGTCAGGACCACCACTATTTGCTTTTTAAATTGATCTCAAATGCATTATTATAATTTCAGCTGTTCTAACCTTTTAAATACTTGAAACTCCTGTGAGTTTAATCGCAGTTAAATAACATGGAGATCTGCTATTTTTGCATTTAAAATGTAATTCATATTAATGTTGGATGCTGATATCTTTATCGAAGCATTATTTCTTAAGTCCCAGAAAAGGAAAGCAAATACTTCTCTGTTGCAACTCACTGTCTCACTGACATGATTGAAAACCTTTAAAGGGCCGTTAATGCTTTCTCAACTTGGGTTTCACTTCCATCTCTATTTGCTTGCTGCTGATACATTTTGCTATTCTGAAGTTCAAACATTAAGGGCAATTGCAAATTCATGTTCACTCTCAGGTACTTGCAGCCAAGTCACCAGCACTTCTTGATTTTCACCTGGACCTTGTTAGCCTTGAAGCTGCATCAAAGGTTCTAATTTGTTTTTAATTGTTAACAGTTAAACACTGTTGTTAGATTATGCTTAGATTTTGGATCCTGGTTTATCGCAGATACAATTGAAGTCTTTAGCAGAAGAAATGCAAGCTATAATTAAAGGGCTAGAAAAAGTAAAACAGGAGCTGGCGGCATCAGAGTATGATGGTCCTGTATCCGAAGTTTTCTGTAAGGTATTGCTTTATTTCTATTTTTTCCAACTTTTTGTTAGATTGATTTCATTACTTTTCGTGTATTTTGCCACATTAAAATTGTTTATTGAAGTTAAGTTCTTATAATTGTTTCATGATTGTGTTGATTTGGTAGGTTTGTTGTTGGTGTGGGTTTCTTATTGAAGATATTTGCTCTTTTTACATTTTTCTTTCTGACGGTCAATTGATTCAACTGTACTCTTTTGTGACGACAGGATTTCTGGTTTGAGTGAGAGCATGTTAAAGTGCCTAGATGATCTACTGCCATTTATTTTGCTTTATTATTTTTAGCAGTTGTTTGTATTAAATAGTTTTTTTATTAGGATAGAGGCACTTTATAACTAAGGGGCATTTAAATTTCAGGCTGGTAACATCTATATTGGTCGTTACCATTAGGTAACCGCCGTTACTGACCATTACTTAAAGGTAACATAATGAGTTTTGATGATTTCTACCTATTTATTTTACCCCTTGTTTGGATATTGGGAAAGTGTAAGGGAAGGAAAATAAGTTGTGGAAAATGAGGCAGAATTTCCTCTTTCCTTTTGTCTGGGAAGGGAAGGTAAGGGAAAATAGAGGGAAGAAGGAAGATAGGGTTGTTTTACCCTGTTTATTCTCTCTCCAATTTGGATAGAAAATAATAGAAGTGGGGGATTGTGCATTGAAATGTGTGAAATTATATTATACCATTTATTTTAATTTTTTATTTGTGTCCTTATTAGGTAAAACAGTAAATACAATTAATAAAGTGGGGGTAAAATTGTAATTTCAACTATTTTCTTTTCACTCCTCTTTCCGAACATAAAAAAATAAATTTATTTTTCTTTCACTTTTTTTTCCCCCTACTTATTCAAACACAAAAGACGTAAATAAAGAATGGAAAATTTTTTTAAAAAAATCCTTATGTTATTTTCCTTCCTCTTCCATAAATTATCCAAACAGAGGTGTAGTTTTAAATTGATTAATGTTAATGACATCTAAGTGTGATGGATTTAGTGTCTTTATTTAATTTACTTATTATTTAGTTATCTATCTTACTTTTAATTATATATTTAAATAAAATATTTATTCATTTCATGAATTTTGTAATTTTTCAAAAACATTTGCATAACAATAGGCCGTTACAGGCCTATTTCTGGGACCTGCGAATGTGGCTGCGACCACGATTTAAGTACATGATAGAGAGAGACAATGGGATTGATTAGATTGCAGAAGCAATCTGTCTGGGATTGTAAATTATCTTACCGCCTTGCAGGATATTTGAGAGTGTCACCTTATACGTCAGAAGGAGAAATTATATAATTTGAGTTTTGTTTTCTGCAGATTTTCTTGCATGTTATCTTTTTAATGGACTGACATTTTTTTGTACCAATTTTTAGACATTGAAAGAATTCATTTCTGTTGCTGAGACAGAGGTGGCATCTGTGACAAATCTATATTCTGTTGTGGTAAGCTTCCCACCTTTCCTTTTAGAAGTTTTGTGTATTAACATCTAAAAATATTTTGATCTCATCAATCATTATGCTGTGGTGCACAGGGTAGAAATGCAGATGCACTTGCACTATATTTTGGCGAGGATCCAGCTCGTTGCCCATTTGAACAAGGCAAGTTATGTATATTACGCATTTCTACTTTTACTGCCATTCAATCCATCGAAGTTATTGTTAGAGTTCTAGGCATTGCCTATATTTGTCTGTACCATGGTAAAAGTTACTGAAAGATATTCTGTATTTGAGGCCATATGAGTTGTTGAGTATGTAGTTCTTGAAAATTGGGTCATTTTTATTGATTGAACCCCTTGTGAAATAGCGAAAATTTCATTTAGATGGCAAAAAATAGACAACTTGGAGATATGTTTTCCCAGTTGAGGGAAGTATATTAGCATTATGATGTAATTTAATTTCGAAAATAGTTCCTTGTTGCCTGGAGATAGGCTTCTGTAGTTATACTGAAAGAACTATTTAAAGGATAAGAACAATAAAAGAAGAAAATGACAAGGGAGGGATAAAGGAAGCAAGGTTTTCCAATTCTCTAACGTTATTCTAGTTTAACTTTTGTTTTGTCATTTATGTTAGGGAGAATGAGAATCTTAATTTGCTTGGTCCTTAATGCTGTAATGATCAATGCAGTTACAGCAACTCTACTAAATTTTGTGAGGTTGTTCCGGAAAGCACATGAAGAAAATTTGAAACAGGCTGAATTGGAAAAGAAGAAAGCTGAGAAGGAGGCTGAAATGGAGAAAGCAAAGGGATTACATCTTACAAAAAGGAGTGTGAAATAGCTCAGAATTGATATGTTGCTTCATCTACATGGCAGTTTGAGCTCCCCACCACACAGCAGTCTTGTGCCGCATTTTTTTAGTCAGCGTTGGCAAAAGATGCTGCTGAGGACCTCAGCTCCAACATTCTCCTTTATAGCGTGGAGTAAGCCTCACAAGTTGATGTGGGCAAAGGTAAAAAGACTATTCCTTGAGGCTTGTGGAGCTCAAAGCATTGAAAAGGCTCATTCAATCAGATGATGATCCATGACTGATGAGTTGGAACACGTTAGATATTTACACGGATCATATTTTTGCCAAATAGAATGGTTAAATATGTTGGCGTAGCAAATGTTCACTGCACGATTTATTTAGATGATGGATATGGCCTCTGTGGTATTGTGTTGAGAAGAAATTTTGTAGTCTTGGTCAATCCTTCACTACGACAGCTGACAGGTGATTTGGTTTCTGGTTTTAGTCATTTGATTTGGCAGAATTTCTTCAACACCAGAAGAGAGCAGATGTCAGTAAATGTAAAGCACAAAGCTTCTCTGTACCATGAGACCATGTACAAAGCTCTAACCCCTCCCTAACGTTAGATTCAATTCTTTTATTGTAACATATAGGGCTGTTTTTATTTTTTAATCCCTTTTTAGTTATGTTCCTAATTGAAATTTTGACCTAACCCGTCCCGAAATATGTTGTATAGATGTTCAGGTTCAGATAGAGCAATTAAAAGACGGGTTGCTTTTAGTGTAATTGTATCATAACATGGAAATATAGGTTTCAGATTGGAAAATTTCTTGTTTCTTCAGTTTTCTTCATTTATTACAATTTTTGTCTCTTTGAGTTCATCAGTCTCTTTCTTCTTAAATTTTCTCCTGTTATTATCAATTTTCTTCAAAGCTATGTGAATTGAAGCAAATATAAATAAATAATCCCAATGAAATTCTTCTTAATCATTCGAAGTTAATCAACTCAAATAACAAAAATAGAACTAAATAATTTTATTATGTTAATGCTAAAATCATGCAATTGGGTACCTTGCAAACGAAAGTTGATGAGAGGAATGATTCATCTTTATTTCATTTGGAATATTTTTTAGGATGACTTGTTTAAAATTTGTTAAAAAATTTTAGAATATAATCATTGTACATAAATTATTAAGAACCTGGTAGATTTTATATAAATTCTATTATAATTAATTATTAAAATATATTCATTGATAACAATTTACTGAATAAATTTTCATGAAGGTGAAATATGCGTCGATTAACTAATTCGTTTTTTTGGATTAGATTTCAAAGGTGATTATTGGGTTTGGTGTGTTCTTTTTTTCTCCTCGTATACAACTTTGGTTCAATCTAAAATTGAGATGATTGTCACCATAAAGAAATCCCTTTATTTGCTCATTATATAGTTTATATGTCAACATTCATAAGCTCAATAATAATAATAATAATAATAATAATAATAATAATAATAATAATAAAAACTACATTTAACTTTTTGCATATATGATAGGCTTAGGCTATATAATAGGAATACATTCATAATCTTTCAATTCAACATAACTATTTCATTTGATAAGAATGAGATCTCTTCTTCTTTTTTAATTAAAATTATTTTTCATTGGAAACATTTATAATGGCTCAAGAAAAAGGAGCTCTAACTGTAAATATTAAAAAAAAAAATTATAATCTTCTATCTAAATTTTAGAAAATTCAAATTAAAAAAACAAAAATCAGTGGCGGAAATTGGAAAACGTCTTGTCAAAGTTAATATAATTACATACGATTCTTCCACATTTCCCAAACTCTTGGCCTGCCTGCTTGAATCGGGTGTATTACCAATTGGGTGGCTTTGTTTACATATAAAACAAAGAGCAAGAAAATGGCAACAAATGATGGAATAATGAAGAAGGAACATTTTTTTATGTCTACTTGATTTGTCATTATGTCCTCTACCCCATTGCTAGTGGGAGCCATTATGAAATAACTATTTCTTAACCTAGTTGCTTATAAATTACATTGCTTCTAATGTTGGTTTCTACCAGCAAGCAGTGATTGCCTCCTTCAAATTTAACTTTCCATTGTTGGTTCTCTCTCTCTCTCTCTCTCTCTCTCTCTCTCTCTCTTGCTACCATCTACAAATGTCGGTTTTGTCCGCTACTATTCTTGGATATGCCGGAATTTTTTTTCAAAATAAGAAAGTTGTGATAAATTAGCTTTCGCTATGCTAAAGTCATCTAAAAAATTATGAGTTTAATTTTCAATTAATGTCAATTGCACAGAAAGAAGAAAGTTATCAAATTTTGAATTCTTAGTTTCTTTTACTCCGAATTCATTGTTAACTCTATGCATAAACACAAAAATAAAATAAAATAATTAAAAAAACTTTCCTTAATTCATAATTTAACAATTTCCAATCTACAAATGAACAGGTAGAGGAAAAAAAAGCAAGAAAAGAAAAGGAAAAAAGACCAAGAAAAGAAAAAAAAAATTGAATTGGAGAAATGGACAGAAGTAAATTGGATAAATTCTGTAAGTGTTTCCCTTTTCCCGAGTGCTTCTTGTTGATGAGTTTATCTCACTTCTGGGTCTTTATTTTTCCTAGAAGTAGCCTGCTTTCCCTGAAGCGACTCAAAAGCTAATTTCTATGAATCCTTGTACAAAAATCAAGAAAATTAAAAAAATAATAATAATACTTGATCTTGTTCTCGTGTATCTCGCTCACTTTCTAATTTATGGAAGCTCTTGCGAGACCTTTAAGCTCACATAACCAGCATTATCTTCCTCTACAATTTCAACCCTGTAAGCGTACCTGCCTTTTTGATCTATGCAAGAACTGGCCTTGCAGCTTTTGAAGAAGATGAAAGTGGCAATGGTATCAAGAACAAGAAAGATTGAATACAAGTATGCGATTAACATCCCCTCAAGAGCCATCAAAGAAGTTGGTGTTTGGCCTATATGAGAAGCTCTCACAATGCGATGTTGGAACAGAGCTTCAATCCCAGTCAAGGATAAATTGACAGGGAGGGCAAGTGAGAGTGCTGTTGAAGTCCTTCCGCGAATCATTACACAGGCCTTGAGAATCGCCAGGTATCCGCCAGATCTTTCTGTGCCGGATAAAACCAACGACAGGTTGCATATTATGAGTGCATTGGCAAGAAGAACAGAATAAAGAACTACTCCAGCAGCTGAGAGGAGGAGAAGGCTGTTGCGCGATGAGAAGCCAAACCCTTCAAGAAAATTAAAAGAAAGGAATAAGAGACAGAAGGCTGTTGCATTTGCAGAGATGATCAATATCGAGTTGCAGATATGGGTAAGGAGGAGAGGATTGAAAATGGAAATAAAAGAAGAGAAAGAATGTGGTGAAGTTGGTTTATATTGATTAAGAGCTTGGATTACAGATGCTTTGGAGAAAAGAAAGAAAGTGAGGGTGAAGGGCAGTGTAAAGATGGATGAAGAGATTGTTTGGGAGAGCTTCAGATTGAGGAATCTGAAGAATTCTGATGAGGGAGGGAATCCTGCAGCATTGAAGAGATTCTCCAAGCGATTGTATATTGTTGGCAAGAGAGATGTTGAGGATGGGACTAGTGCTAGTGAAAGCATAATTGAGACTGAGAAAGGGAAGGCAAGGAAGGCTGCAATTGAGGTGAAGTATTGATAATTTTGAAAGAAAATATAGATTGATCTTCTGATGATCTTGCCTGCTTTTTCCATGGGAATTCTTGGGTTATCTTCCATTGAAGAGAGAGAGAGAGGGGGATATTGGCACTAATGGGTTGTGTATGAGTGTAGTGTACAAGGCATTGGTGTCTCCTTTTTATTTTCAAGTTTTCTTTTAATAGGATTTTTTTTTCTCTCTTTTTTCTGCTCTACGATAGGTTAGAGGAGCATAAAGGGTTTGCTATATTTAGAAGAATAGATAGGCCAACTAAAAAGCTACAAAAATCTAGTAGAAGTGTAGTTGTTTGAGCATTGTTTTTAACAATGAACCTCTTTGGTTTCATTGGGTTTTATGTCCTTTCTATCCTCATATTTGAATTTAGTATAGTTGGCCAAGATAAGGAAGCTTGGCTTCATCATGTACATTAGTTGTTTTCTCTATGTGGGTTGAATGGCTTGGCTTTTTATCTTTGTTCTCTCTCTCTCTTCGCTGTTATTCTCAAAGAAATACTTTTATTTTTCTTTGATGGATTGCTTCAAATGCAAACCATTTCTTATTATAATTTGCTATGTTGTGGGTAGAGATGGCAATTTTTTCCCAACTTGATTTTATCTGCCCTAAATTTGAGTAATTTTTCTTTACTTTATTTTGATCTGTGTGGGTAAAATTAAATAGATCTTCTCATCGTTTTGAGTCCTCTTAATCCGCCCTGCATAATAATATATTATTATTTTTTATTAAAAATAATTTATTTATATGTATTTATATATTACAATATTCTAATTTTAAGAAAAAAATAAATATATTATTAAATTTATGTTTAAAATTTATAAATTTATTTTATATAATAATAAATTAAAATAAAAAATAAAAAAATTCTTTTGAAAAATTTACCTCATTCCCTAATGAATAAGTCTCTGTCCCAACTCTAAACTTTTGTGAGATGGGGTAGGAAAGCGATCCCTGCTCCAACCTATTTCATTGTCGTTCTTAATTGTGTGCAGTTTTTATATCAACAAGTAATACACTGGAAAAAGGATACCAAAGTTTTCATGTGGGCAATCATTTAAACCTTACAATTGAAGTATTCTCAATTTTTTTTTTTTTCAAGAACACAAAAACAAGAAGTGGAAAATTGATGATATAATTAGGAGATAATCATTGAAAATAAAATATAGAAGGAAGAAAAACTCATCTTATTGGAAATTCAATAAAAGAAAATTTACATTGGAATACAATGCCAACCAAGTTGTGGAGATGAGATTGCTTGGCAAGCCGGAGTTGCAAGTGATTGTATTCTTAGCTTGGAAGAAAAATTTAATAATCACAAGTTCAAAAAGAAAATGAAATATAGCAAAATATTAAATTGAAATGAAATAGACAAAAGATGAGCTAACGTCTCATCAATTCTTGAAATTATGATAGAAAAAGAAAACCCAACTGAAATTGGCACAAATCCTCCATCTTAAAATTATTTCATTACCTCCAATTCATTATATGGGTCCTCCCCCTTGAATTATTCTCCTTCTTTATCACCCATTTGCCAGATGATTGGTGCTTGCGGCTTATTCTATTATTCTGAATAGGACATCAAGTAAACTTCAACTATGAGAAAGACCCTTCTTCTAACAAAATCAATAAATTTGCTCTCAAAATACTTATAAAAAAAAAAAAAATATTTCTTGTAAGTATGTGATATACATGGATAATTTAAATCTCAGTTGTTAAGGTGGGAAGTTCTCTAAAAATGACGTGGCACATCTCAGTTGTTAAGGTAGGTAGACATATATTGTATAAGGTAAAGGGACAATAAATATTTGGTGACCTTCTAACTGAAAAAGGTTCGATTCCACACACATTATCCTAATTAATTAATGACGTTAATGATTCACATTAACTTAATATGGTATATATATAAAAGTTAATTTATAATTTCATTAAAAATTTGTTTTTAATTTTTATTATTATTTTAATCATTTTTAATTTTTTATTGAATACTTAACGGTGGTCTATTCTCGTCACTAACCGTATGTGTGTGTTCTATCTCTGACAAAAAAAAAAAAATTGAATCAATGGTAATTAAATTACACAATTAGTAGTTTATTCTTAAAAAAAAAATTATTGAATATTACCAATTAAATTGATGATGAAATTAATAGTTAATTTACTTATTTCATTTTTATCTTAAATAACATTCAATATTGTTTTGACTGATTATTTCAATATATATATATATATAATTTTAGTTTATTTTATTAAAAATACCTATCTGTCAGAGATACATATACACAAAAGAAATGTATAAATTATTTTCTTATAGAGCTTAATATATAAAAACTTAAATAAAACAATGAATAAAAGTATCTCATTCTAAACATGATACTCAATAATTAATAGGAAGTTTTATAAAATTTTTTAATTTTAAGGGATAATTCCCAATATGAAATAATATATATATTGAAAATTTTAAATAATATCATGTTATTATATTATTTATTTATTAACTAAACTAAGATAAAGTTAACCCATCACTAAATTAATTGATACCAATAAAAAATGGGTGAGACTATATTTTCCAAATTGCCTAATTAACAAGCTGATAGGAACATAAATCCATTAAATATTTATATTATTTTTCTTTTTCTCCCTCTTTTTATTACAAAATTGGATATATATGACACCAACTCAATTATATGATGTGATTAGTTTTCTCCCATATTATAAACTGAACTAAGAACACATGTTGTGATAATAATTAATAAATTATGTGATAAAAAAAATATTATGATGAATTCCAATTGAACCAATCAATTATTTGTTGTTTGATTAGCTCATTTGACCCAATATCAATTCGTGGCTATTAAAAAAAATTATTTATCTATATATATATGTGTAAAATAAAAAAAAAAATCTAAAAATTTATTATGTGTCATTAGAGGACAGTTTGACATTATAAGTATCAATTTATTTATAAGAGAGTTTGCCATGTAAAATTACAAGTAACAATTTATTTATAAAATATAATTAATTTAATTTATTAAAATTTTTCATTTTTAATTAATTAATTATTCAATTGCTCTCAATTATCTTTAAGTTATTAATTTTCCAATTATACATATATAAGTTATAAATTATTAAATGCTTATCCTCTTAATGCCATAATAAATTGCTTTTATTGTAATGCCCTGCTCCAACCATTAGAGTAATTGTCCGCTTTGGACCATCCTCTCGAGCCTTACGGTTTTGCCCTACATGTGGAATGGAGAACTTTCAAGGAGTTCACCCATCTTAGGATTTCTCTCAAATGAGCATGCTTAATCATGGAGTCCTTCCAACTTTCCAGGCCATTTCACCAAAAGGCGTCTCTCATGATTAGTTTCTTCCATTTCAATGTATTATTCGATACCCTAGGTAGACTAGCTATCCTAGAAGCCTGCCGGGAGTTTACTCTCTTATGCCACTCCCCACCCTCATTGGACAGCTTTCTCGGGTCAGGTCGTCACAGGCCCACCAACTTCTACCTGGTTCTTCCTCGAACTATACATCTACTAGAGGGGGTCTGGCTCTGATACCATTTGTAAGGCCTTGCTCTAACCACTAGAGAAATTATTCGCTTTGGCCCACCTCATCCTGAACCTCACGGTTTTGTCCCATAGGTGAAATGAAGAACTTACCAGTAGGGATGGCAACGGGTAGGGTACCCGCGAAAATCACCCTACCCGAATCCGAACCCGATTAATATTCTTAAAACTCAAACCCGTCCCAAATCCGATTAAAATTTATTGTCAAATACCTGAACTCGTCTCAAACCCGATTGTTATTACTAAAAAAATATCCGAACCCATTTAATTTTATATATTTAATTAATAATCTATATAAAAAATTATTTTTATTAATAATTTATATTTTAAAATTTTAATAATTTCATAAAATATTTCAATTTTATTTTATATAAAATAAAATATATAAATATTTATAAATATTATTAAAAAAACATATATTTTATATTTAATTAAATATTTATATAAATGGGTTCAGGTAATGGGTACCTAATATATAAAATCCGAACCCGACCCGAACCTATTACGGGTATTAAATTTTAAACCCAAACCCGTCCCAAACCCGATTATATACTACCCAAACCCGTCCTATTAGGGTTCGGTTGGATCGGGTACCCGTAAAAACCCGACCGGTTGCCATCCCTACTTACCAGGAGATCACACATCTTAAGATTTCTCTCAAGTGAGCATACTCCCTGGAGTTCTTCCAACTCTGCAGGCCATTTCACAAAAAGGCGCTTCTAGTGAGTAGTTCCCCCAATTTCAATATATGATTCGATTCATTCTTGTGTCCCACATTCCACTACCCTAGGTAACCTCGTCATCCTAGAAGCCTGTCGGGAGTTTACTCTCTTATGCCACTTCTCCCCCTTATCGGACCGCTTTCCCGGGTCCGGTCGTCGCATTTATTATTAAGTTACACTATGTTAACACATGTTTATTTTATGTACTTATAATTTTATATTATGCATAAATATAATATTGTTTTCATTTTTTACTTTATGCACTTATTTTTTATTATTGTTAATATTATTTTTTAGAATAATATTAATATTACTAAATAAAAATAGTATTTGAATATATTATATTTTTTTTATATAATAAGAGGATATAAAAATTTTGATATTTTAAATAATGAAAATGATTATATAATATAATCAAATTTAAATTATTCCATATATTTAATAAATATTTTAATATATTACTATAATTTTTTAATATTTTTATTACAAAATATTTATTAAAAAATTTAAAAAATAAAAAATTTAATCTACATAAATAGTAATAAAACAAAATATAAAGTAATTAATATAAATTAAAAATATTATTTTATTTACATATATTAAAATTAAAAATACATAATTAAAATTATTTATATAATAAAATTATCATTGGACACATGCAAAAGTAAGGATAATCCCTAGTGTTTTCTATGTATACATATATTGGATAAGTTGAGATTCACTCTCCTTTTCACCAAACACAGAAACTCATTAACCCATCTTTGACTTGTGTAAAATCTTATGTTGAAGGGTCGTAATCTGTAATGAAGCAGTTCAGTTATAGCTTAAACTAGTTTATGTTTAGTTAGAAATGTTGTTGGATTAATCAACGTAAGTCAACTACTCTGTTACGCTTAGTCAGCAAGGAAATTAGGCCGTTATTCTCTCTCTCTCTCTCTTGTTTTATTTTTGTTTCTGCTGTATATAATGAGCTGAGCAGGTATTGTCTCAATGGGAAAATCATTTTAATTTCCAATTCAGTCACATTTTCTTGGTATGGTTTCACAGCTCAATCACCTCTAGATTCTTTTTTCCTTCTTCGTTTTCCTTAATTTTCTTCTAAAATTTTTGCCGACAAACAATCAGTCTCTCTCTCTCTCTCTGTCAAAACAATGGCAGAACCCACAAAATTTGAAAAAATCCCTTTCCAGTCCCTATTACTTATGAGAATCCATCTCTGATTCTCATCTGTCCAGTTCTATTATCATTTTTAGTTCATGTCCATTAAAATGGCTCTAAGCAATTAATTTTAAAATTTAAATGATTATTTAAGCATAACTTTACATGATAGTAATTATATACAATTATTTCAGGAATTAAAATTTCAATCAGGCCAAATCAAAATTGAAGCACTGAAAACCAAATTCAACTGTGACCAAAACATCAATTCAACTAATTCAACACTCTGTTACTGATTTTTTTTACCCAACTTAAGATTCTCTGGGATGAAATAGTGAATCTGAGGCCAATTCCATCCTATTCGTGTGATCTTGCTTGCAGTTGTGGTGCAATCTTAATTGTTAGGAATTATCAATAGTCAGACCATGTGTTTCATTTTTAGCAGGGTCTCGATGAGAACTTTGCAACTGTAAGATGTCAGATTATGTTGATGGAGCCTCTTCCTTCCCTTAACAAAGTGTTTGCTCTTCATACATATCTACAGGACTACCCCTGTTGGCTGGCTAATTCCTTGCTTCATGGCAAGAAGCTGTGAATGCCGAAATTAAGGTTTTACCAGACAATCATTACAGAACTTCCAGTAGCTAAGCAAATAAAAGTTGTAAAATATGGCTTTATAGAATCAAGTATAAATCATATGGCGCAATCCAAAGATTCAAAGCCAAATTAGTGGCTAAAGGCTACACATGGTACTGTGATATCAAAAAACTTCTCCTGGTCAATATCTCCTCTTTTCGACTTCCACCTCCTTACAATTGCAAGGATTTTCATATTCAGATTGGGCTACCTGTCCAACGTAACGAAAGTCAGATTGGGCTACCTCCTTAAAATGTATCGTTTGATGAGAATAGAAGGTATTGGGCCAGTGCTACCTCCTTACAGCGTGTGGTGCGCTGCTGGATGTTAAGTTTCGGGGTCCAGATGCATCCCCAGTCGATTTTCTTTGGTTGGTTTTGCTCTGATTTGTTTCTTGGGAACGGGAAATTATTAGAGGCACAAATGCACTCACTCTCTAAAAACATGAATCTCACCTCTTATCTCTTATGATTAAGTAAACACTATTTTATTACATCTGAGAAAATATTATTTTTATTGCTCCCAGCGTATTCAATAATTAGTCCTCGGAAATATTGATTGATATATATATATATATATATATATATATATATATATATATATATATATATATATATATATATATATATAAAATGCTGGTTTTTGGACTTCCGGCATAAAGTGTTTGACGAAATGCAGACAAGGATGTGTTCTCTTTGGCAGAATTAATTGTTGCTTATGCAAAGCTTGGCGATATGAAAATTACAAGTTGTTTGATGGCTTGCCCGTGAAAGATGTGGTGGCTTGGACAGCAATGGCTACAGGTTTTGCCCAGAATGCTAGGCCAAGAGAGGCAATGGAGTTATTTTTTGAGAGAATGCAGGATACTGGTGTTGGAACTGAAAAGTGAATTTAGTTGGTGTTATTACGGCTTGTGCTCAATTCAGTGCAGTTAAATATGCTGACTGATTAGTAGTATTGATGACAAACCGGGGTCTGTCTCTGGTCATACTGTTGTCTTGGGATCAGCGTTGATGGATACGTATTCGAAGCGCGGGAGTGTCAAGGATGCTTACAAATTTTTTGAGGGATTGAAGGATAGGAACATGTTTTCTAATAGCTCAATGATTATGGGGTTAGCCATGCATGGTCGTGCTGATGCTGCAATTAAATTGTTTAATGAAATGGTTAAATCGGAGACAAAACCATGGTTTACATTTGTTGGGGTGCTCTTACGGCGTGTGTTCGTGCACGAATGGTAGAAGGTGGTCTATGCCTATTTGATTTTATGGAGAAATGTTTTGGTGTTAATCCATCAGCGGATCGTTACACTTGCATAGTGGATCTGCCTAACGAGCTGGACTTTTGCTAGAAGCTCTGAAACTTGTCAAAACAATGCCAATTGAGTTTGAGGCCCATGGCGGAGTGTGGCGGGCACTGCTTGGAGCTTGTCGCATCCATGGGAATCCTGACATTGCAACAATTGCATCTAGCCATTTGTTTGAACTTGAACCCAATGGTGTTGGTAACTACATCGTGCTTTCTAAGACATATGCATCAGCTGGAAGGTGGCTTGATGTTTCATGGGTAAGGAAAAGGTCTAAAGAAAAATCCTGGTATTGAACCAAAGAAAGGAGTGATTCATGATTTCTTTTCAGGGATATGACCCATCCAATGCACAGTGAGATTAAGCAATAAGTGCCAATTGTTTTCAATTATGTTCTGGATAGATTGGAGGCTAATGGGCACGCGTCAAAACTGAGTTTTGTGCCTTATGATGTGAGCGATGAAGAAAAGATGCGTATGCTAATGACTCAAGTAAGAAGTCAGCTTTTGGATTTGGGTTGATCGTTATTAATCCTGGTGCTCTATAAGGATAATGAAGAACTTTGAGAATCAGCGAAGATTGCCACATAGTGAGGTGTGGTGCATCTCAAATCGCGGGGAGAGCGATTGTTGTCAGGGATAACATGAGATTCCGTCATTTCTCTAATGGGACATACTCTTGTGCTCTTTTCTGGTGACTGATGATGGGATTTTAGTGTTCATTGGGATTGGGGAACCATCAGAATCCTTTCTTCACATGGATGGTTGGTTACAGCAATCACGCTTATGCATTGGGGGGGATTGGCCGTACAAGTACATTGTACTAAATAAATTACTGAAAAAGTATTGTGTTTCACTTATTTACTAAAATGGTGTAAACGTGGGTGACATGAAAAGAGAAGACAGTAAAATGATAGTTTTTGTAGCGTCCATGCCAAGGTGAGTTCATGAGAATATTTTTTATGAATATATAACATTTAAATCAGTATGTTTTTTATGAAGAATATTTTTTATTTTAAAATTTCAATATTTTAGTATAATAAATGAAAATTTTAATATTTAAATTTTTACATACACCAAATTAGGTACACTGCATAATATGTTCTACACGTGACTTTTAATAGCGTTCCCATAAAACATTTGTATAAGTTACAAATATTAAATTATAATATTTTTATCATCATATTGTACGAGTAAGAAGCAAATATTGTAGATATAAAAGAAAAATTGAAGATATAAATTAAGAGAAGTATATAAAATAGCAGAACGTTTAAAAGATGTAATATAATAAAACAAAAATAAAAGTGGCAACATATTTAATATATTGAATAAGACAAGTATAAAAATAAGTCATGTGCCACAGTCAGGTCTCCTTATATGTCACATCGATCGAAGAACTCGATGTTGTCCCCCTTCTTCTTGATCTGGTGGATCACCTTGTACATCTTAGGGTTGGTTAGGTTCTCCTTGTTCTCATCTTGATGATTCCCCCCTGTAGTAGAATGCAAACCACTTTGTTCATAGTTTCCAAATAATCCCGCACCAAAAGGAATTTGGCCTAAAGAACCCGAGTAATATGGTGCAAAGTACTGTTCTGAACCATATGCACCAAATGGAGGGGAAATATAATGTGATGGGCCAATACTAGATGGTCTGCCAAAAAGAGCAAATAAGCTCTAGATGATGTTTGCGGTTGTTGACTCTCAATGAAGTCAAATGTGGTTTTGTTGTGCATGTGAGATTGGTATGGCATCTATGTAGCTGTTGGGCCAGGGACTGATGGGCCAGACACCTAACCACTATATTGTGTTGGGATACTTTCTGAATATGGTTGGAAAATGGTGGACAGACCAGGATCAGACGGTGCAGGTGGCATGGTAACTGGATCAGAAGAATCAGGGCAATAAGGGTGGAATGCGACAGGTGGGGGCAAAACATCACGAGCTGGCTATTGTGGATGAATTGGCTGTTGTCGATGTCGAGCAGGACGTGATCGACGTCATCTATGTGAGGGCTCAGGCTACTCAACTAGTTGCTCCTCTTCTAATTCATCTATGAAAGTTGCTGCTTGAGGTGCAGGCTGAGGAGGAGGCATTTGGCAAAGGTGACTTTCCTGCTCTAGAGCATTTATCATATTCCTCAGTGTACGCTTAACTTCCTCCACATTTTCAGTTGATGAGTTCTGTAATTTTAGCAAACAATCCTCAATTCCATCCTCCTGTTAAAATATATATATATATATATATATATATAATAAATAAAAATTTATTGCACAAAATTATTTAATGAATAATAGTAACATGTGTCACACATTATCCCTCTGTAAGGCATAACATGATCTCATAGAATACCTAATGAACTATCAAACTTCACCTACCGATAACTCATTAAGTACCTTACAAGGGATTTTAAAACCATTTTCTTACTTTTTGGAAGTGGTGAGCATTTTCTTACATTTAATAGAGGTTTAAAAGCTAGTTAAAATTTTTGTCTATTTTTATTTGTCCGCAAATTTTGAAAGAATTTTGGCAGAATGCCATCTGTATTTTAAGAAAACAATTCTTCAAAAACCTGTAAAAACACTTTCTATAATTCTTTTTATCAAAATTCATCATTACTACAACACAATCAATACAATTTTTTCCAAACTCCAAAATTCAAAACAATTCTCAATTAAATTGTCATAAAAAATACTACTCAATAATTCTATTCATTTTTCATTAAAGTAAAAACAATTTACGTTCATCAACCCAAAATTTACATTAGAAAATCCAAACTAATATTATTACAAAAAAATCTATACAACTGCTCAAAGCCAATTTATACATGTACATACGGTTACATACACAAATATAAACATTACATTCAGGGTATAAAATTATACCCGACAAAACTTCAGGGTTGTAGCTCCAAAATCCTCAGCAGCTCACTCTGCTGCTCCTCTAGTCTCTCTATCTGCGACAGCAATAACAGCCATCACTGAGTACTATGACTCAGTGGTGCACAACATACTAAAAATAAAATTTTATGCATAATTCAAATCACATTTATTCAAATATAATACTGAACATGAAAAACAGATACAAAACATGATTTATAAATTTTTAGTTCAAATAATCTCATTTAGGAAATCTCAAAATGAATTTTATAAAAATACACAGTTATATCATGCCATTCAGAATAATATTCATCTCAATAGCAGGAGGCTTATGAGAAATCATAAGGCTAGCTAGCTCAATCTATGGGTATCCATTCAGTTTCTTCCTCTATTGGCACACACCTCAACACTTCAGCCAGAGAGGGAATCAAAATTCAAAACTAATTCCTTCCACTAGTCATGCTAGTGAGGCATTCAAATATATGGTCATGACACTGTGATTTTAAAATTGTCTTAGTAATTTACTAAACATTTATTACCAAATCAAACACATACAATTAAACTTTACAACAATTTAGGTCAACACAATTTGTTCATTTCAATCACAAAGTTGCAATCAAAATAAATTGCAATTCATTTTATACAATTACAAAAGAAATTTAAAGACAAATTTTATGTTGTGCACAAACTTTATGCGAGTCGCCTCTTGGCCTTGACTCGATGTCTCGGATTCTTTTTCGATATTCTTTTCAACTGAAACACACAATTTTACAATGTTTCAGTATCACAATTTATAATAAATCCACTAAAGAATTTCACAATTACTTATTTCAAGTCCTAATATGCTTAAATTAATGTTCTTAAAATTTTACCTTTTGGGGTTACTATTCACGACACTATTTAAGTCAATTTGTTGACTTTCTTATGCTTAATAGGTATAGGGATTTTAATTTCACCCACATACCACATTTTGGTTACCAATTTTGTTGGTTTTAGTTGCTCCCTAGATTTTTAGGTTTCCTGGGCATAATTTCAAATTTTCTAGATTTAGTATCTTGTTTTGTACTATTCCATTGGTCATGTTGCTGTTAGAATTTGACAAAGTTTTCTTCATAGAAGTTGTTCCTTATTGTCTTAAATTTAATTTCATTTTTGAATCACTCCATTTGGAGTTTTGTAGCTCAAGATATGACTATTTGAATGGGGCTGGCCGGATTTGGTGTTACCCGGAATTCTGAGCATTTTCTGGATACTGGCAGTTTTGGTGTGCTGATTGCAGGTGACTTTTCGGATAGGTTATGGTCAACATTTGGGTTTGTTTACTTCATAAAAGTTGTAGGGCTATGTCTCAGCTTTTCATCGATATAAGATTTAGGTCATTTGAACCTTCCTAGACCATGTTATGGTCATTTAAGTGACTACTGTTCATTTGGTCATTTTTATACAGTGGCAGTGCATTACACCCGAGTTTGACCTAATTGTTCACTATATTCTGGTCATTTTCTGGGCATGATTCCTAAATGAAAAATGGTTCATTTTGTATCTTTTTCATTCCCAATTGACCTCATACCAATTGGGTTAGTAAATTTTTAGTTTTGGTCTATGAAAGGGACCTAGGTCAAGCTATCAGCATACTGACCCTAACCAATCCGAATTGAAACTTGGTTCTAGCAATTCACACACACCATAAATGATCTCAATTGATCATTTTTCAACTCAATTAAGGTCAATTGCATCAATTGACCAATTCTTAACTTTTTCTCTAATTTTTCAAAATGCTAAAAACCCTAATTACACATTTGTGTAATTCAATGTAATCAAAGTGTACATCTAATGTCTATACACCTAATTCACCTTAAACAACCATTTAATTATACCAATTTCATACACTTCAAACCCTACCTAAGGCTGGCCGAAATTCTTCTTTGATCCCCAATAAAAATTTTCTTTTGTTTTTAAGTGAAAATCTAAGTTAATTGAGTCATAAACACAACAAATAAACTTTAATTTCCAAGTAAAAGTGCTTACCTCTACTAAAATTTTCAATTCTTCCCTTCCTTCAATTTCTCCCTTTCTTTCCTTCTTCAATCACTTTCTCAAGTGAGGTTAACAAGGTTTAATAGAATAATTTGGGGCAAAGTAAAGTTAAGTAAGGATTTTAAAGCTTGAACTCAAGCTTTCCTGGAGGTGAAGCTATGGAGAAGAAGGAGGAGAGGGGCGGCCTAATTCCTTGAAGAATAAAGGAAATGATTTTCATTTTAATTGTTTTATGTATTTATGTTTTATTTGAATAAGAATTGACTTGGTCAATTATGTAGGAAAAAATTAAAATGTCATTTATGATGTCACAATAGTGATGTAAGCATGATGTAAATAAGGTTTTCTTTTCTTTTTCTTTTTCAATTATTTTTCCTTATTTCTTTAATTTAATTCCCAATTTTAAAAATTTCTTTTCTCTGATTTTATTGAACAGTTTGGTCAGGAGTTAGCTCTAAGGTGAATTGACCAAATTGCCCCTCGCTGATTCAATCCGGTTTGCAAGTTATTTAATATTTCTTCCGAATCTCTGACCTAATTATTTGACCTGCTTAACAATTATTTTTTGTGATTTTCTCTTTTTCACTGTGTTCGCAATAGTCCTAAGGACCACGGCGTCACATTTTCCGGTTCGAAATTTGAGTTTAGACTAACCTCGCAGTCATTTCCCTGAAAAGTCACCCATCGTTGTTACTTCCGGCTCATTTAACTTTTTATACTTTGTTTTTATTCTTTATACTTAACTATTTGATAATTACTAATTATTTGGGTTTAGGGCTTATCTAGGTGTCTTAGACGTGGTTTTAATCCCCTTAATTGTCCAGACTGATATCGGTCACCGGAACAGTGAAATATACCAGGTTATGCAAATAGGGGTGTTACAACATGTGTTCGAAATTATTATCATAGAACCAATAGCAGCTCCACTGATTGAGATCCAACGTCTAGCAACTCAGCGGTACCACTCCATATATTCAGAATGATGGTGGAGTGGCTGTACCATTTGTTGCCCCTGAACAATAAATTGTTGCTGCCTATTCTAGCGATTAATGTAGGTGGCATGGTGGTGCTCCCAATTACTCTCACTCAATCGGAGAGTAATCTCGTGCAACTCGTCTGTTTGCATCGGTGGGCCATGGAATAGGTTGAACCAATTCAAACTGGAGAAGCACCCTATCAGGCTAGTACCATTCAACAATATGAAAGCAAACTAATGGTACCACTGCCTTCCAGATGGGACGGCCTTGAACACAAATGTTTGGAAGCTCATCCAACAATTCATCACTATATGGTTCCCATGTAATCTACAAATTAATGGTCACAACACATTATGTGAGGATAAATGTAAAGAAAAATATAACAAATGAATGTTTTAACTATAATTATGAAAGTATAGTTTACATCTTGAGGGTGCATCCGGTCAAGGTTGTACTGGATTTGTGGTAGTACATGGGTTGTTACTTCAATAATTTGTCTAGCCCGACTCCACCTATTAGTTAAGAAGAAAAATTTAGATGTAATGTAATAAAAATGAAATGAAACATTTCTTAATTGTTATTAATATAAAAGTATAGGGACATACCTAGCACCTAGTGGTGCATCATTAGGTGTTGATCGATCTCTTAATGATGGAGATATTATTTTAAATCTCTTCCTGGCCTAGATCTGCAATAAGAATAGTGGGCCTGAAATCTCCTTTTGTTTCAGTGACTACAACATGACATAGTTCCCGGTAAATAAAGGCTAAGCATGCTCCCCCCTAATTGTATGTTGCAGCTTCCCTTAAGTCTTTTGAAAGCGAAAGGAATATATGATTTGTGAATCCTTATTGCAGACATGCATAATACTTTTGATTGAAAAAAGCTCTTTTATGACCATACCATGTGCATCCATTAAGGTCTGTATATTTGTCCATAATATTTTCATATGATTTTTTATTTGAAGTGTTTGGATGTCTCTCATGTGATGATACATAATTCATCTTCCTTTGCATTAATCCTGTTACATTTACACACATAGAAAGAAAACATAACAATAAACAATTTGTGCCAAAATTTATGGTAATTACATATAATGAGATGATTTGTTCAATACAACGTATTTTTTAAACTGTTTAAAATTAATTATTGGTGGTTTGTCCCATTGAACAACTCTTTTTTGTGTGCCCTTGTTAAAGACAAAGCGAACATTTGATTTTAGATATCTCTCCTACTTTTCCACTAACCATCCAATCCATTTCATTCTTCCTTCTTAATGACTTCGGTCTTCCTTTTGGCCTTTTATGTGCTGGATCAGGTACTAGAATTGGATCATTGTCTGTCAGCCAATCATCATGGTGTCCAAGTGCATGAAATTTCCACTCATAGGACTTGAGCGTTCATTCCAATGTATAATAATTTGAAACATATTATTTATAATGAATAGACATTGATTGGCATGCTGCAATCACATAGGCACATGGAATTTGATACTCTTGAAACTTCTTCCATGTGCATGTCCTTTCATGAGTTTCACTACATACTTCTTTCCAGATCCACCCCTCCAAACTTCAAATTCATCACAATCGTGGTTAAATAACCGGACATGAAGTGAGTTTGCTACATTTAAATTTGCAATTAAAACTTGACGACATGCTGGTGTAAATTTAAAGCCAAGTTGTAGTTGCTCGCGGAACGCTGTGCAGCGTGTGTCAAAATATTCGACACACTGAAAAAATATTTTCTCAACCATAATAGCTATTGGTAATGCACAGATCCCCTTTAGCATTCCATTTACCCACTCAATGGTGTTGGTTATCATAGAGCCATACCGTTTACCCCCATCATGAGAACGTGTCCATTTTTCCAATGGTATCTTTAAGCCCCATTCATATGTTTCTGAATGCTCGCTCTTGATTGTCTCCATGGCCTCATAAAATTTCTTTTTCTGAATTTGATGGGATGTATAAAAAAATAATTTCAATTGTTTATAGTACGTAACATTGATAATTCAATGTTAGTGAAAAGAAGTAATAATCTTACATAATTAACCTGCCTTTTGGAGAGCTTCTTTCATTTAAGTATTTTTAAACTTCGTGTTATAATTACTTAGGATATGTCTTAAGCAATATCGATGATGTCCATCAGGAGGTTGCCACCAATCTTGCTGCATTGCCTTTTTTTTATAGCAATATGCCTATATGATATAACAAAAATACATTTCCGATCTGTCATAAAAACCCTCAAACAAGACATAAACCAACCCTAATTCCTTGTGTTTTCACAATCAACTATTGCCCATGCAATTGGGAAAATATGATTATTGTCGTCTAGTAACATTGCACAAAATAAACACCCTTTGTACTTTCCGTATAAAAATGTCGAGTCTATGAAAATAACTGGTCTACAGTGCTTGAATCCTTCAATTGTTTGTTTATATGCCCAAAATATTCTATCAAAAATTTGATATTCGAGATTTAATTTATTATTAATAAAAAGAGGGTCATCTTCAATCAGAAATGAGCACTTAGGGTTATGTTTGCACAGGGCATTCATGAATTGGTGCAATCTTCCATAAGATTCCTCCCAACCACCAAAGATCTTAACAATTGCATCATGTCTAGCCTTCCATGTCTTCCAATGACTCGACATATATCCAACCTTATCTTTAATTTCCACTTGTAACGCAGCTATTTTGACACTTGGTTGTTCGTGTACTATAGCTTAGATGAACTCAGATATAAATCTACTATCCAATTGCACATGATCTTGTGATAATGATAGATTAACACATGTATGGGGTTCGTTATATATGGTAATTTTCCATATATCACATCCTTTCCGTCGTGATGCATGCATTCTCCACTTACAATTGCTCCTTGTATCTTCGTACCTGATGGCATATGTTCTACTCTTTGTCTCATCGATACAAGACACATGCTGCCTCAGTAAATGATATTCCTTGGCAGCTTTTTGGACAACATCGCTAGAAGGGAATATCATTCCAACTTAAAACTCCTTTGATGGATCCCACATTGACGTACATGGCGGTTTTGACCATAGATCAACCGTCAGTAATGAAAAATCTATTTCAGAGTAAGGTGGAGGAGGGACAACAGGCATTATTAGGTTTGCAATATGAGTATTGTAGTACAAAGACAAATCTAATACCATGTTAATTTCATGATAAGCATCTCATTTACGTCCGTGTTGTCACTGTCAATCCATTCCTCATCACAATCATCTTCGGTCTCAGCATCATTTGGACAATAATCAGTGTCGGTAGATTTTGAATCATTCTCCAATTGACTTGGACAATTGTATGCATCAGTGGAATCAACATTTGATGGTCCCGCTTCATCACCATCGGATGCAGATGCATCTGGTCGAAAAATGTCAACATATAATTCAATCGATGACATTCCTCCAATTTGATCAATAAAATTAAACATAATGTTGACATCATCATCGTTAGCCAAACCCATGCACTCCCACTTGACAGAACCATCTCCTACAATGGGTTGTCTGAAACAGATACTCGATATAAATTCACGTCAAGCTTTAAGGCCAATTCCCCTGACTATTTCATACCTAAATTACCAAAATCCATGTGTCTACCAATAGTAATGACTGTTGATGAACCCCCACAACAGTCATAGCCTTCGTCATCCATAATAATATCTCCATCCCAATATATAGTAGCAAAAGACAGAATTGACATTTTCTGATTAAAGAACAAGCTCAATTACTTAAATGGCGTTCCAAAAAAATTATCATTAGTAGTATTCATTAAACATCTAAAAAAACAAAAAGGATCCAAATGAAGATCTAGTTCTGTTTAACATTATATTTGTTGCAACAAAAAAATTTTAAATTAATTGATCCAGTTCGATGCGATTCGATTTAAGATTAAAACTCAAAATTTTCATAGTAGGTTTGAATCACTACAACTACTGACATAAACAGTTGGCTTCACGAAAAGCATTCAATTATATTTGTTGGAAAAAAATTAATTTAATTGATCCAGTTCGATTTTAGATTAAAACTTGAAATTTTTGAAAACGACTACAATCGCTACAACTATCTGCATAAACAGTTGACCTAACAACTGTAACACCCCTATTTGCATAGCCTGGTATATTTCACTGTTCCGGTGACCGATGTCGGTCTGGACAATTAAGGAGATTAGAACCACACTTAAGACAACTAGAGAAGCCATTAAACACAAATAATTAGTAATGTTCAATTAGTTGAGTATAAAAAAGAAAAACAGAACAGAAGAAGTTAAACGAGCCGAGAGTCATAGCGATGGGTGACCTTCTCGGGAACGACTACGAAGTCATTTTAAACTCAAATTTCGAATCGTAAAAAGTGACGTTGCTGTCCTTAGGACCCTTATAAACACGGTGGAAAAGAGAAAATCATGAAAAAGAACTGTTAAGCTAGTTAAATAATTAGGTCAGGAAGCCGGAAGAAATATTAAATTATTTGCAAACCGGGATGAACCGGCGAGGCACAATTTGGTCAATTGACCCCGAGAGCTGACTCATGACCTAACTGTCAAATAAAATCGGAGAAAAGAAAATTTCGGAGTTGGGAATTAAATTAAAGAACTAATAGAAAAAAAAAAAAAGAGAATGGAAAAGTTAAAAGGTGATGACATCATGCATGACCTCATGCATGATGCCATAAAGAAAATAATTAATTAATTTATTTATTTAGATTTTTGGTCTTCCTAAAGAGATAAAAGACAAAAGAAAAGAAAAGAAAAGAAAAAAATAAAAAGCCTCATCTTCCTCACCATTTACATTTCTCTCTCCCTCACCATTGTAAACCTCCATTAAAGCTTGCTTCAAGCTTTGAAACCACCATTAAACCCCAAATCCTCCCATACTTGCTTCACAAAAACTTGATTTAATCACTTGAGAGGAAGATTGGTCATCAAAGAATTGAAGAAAATTGAGAGAAAGTGAAAGTTCAAAGACACCTAACAAGGTAAGTAATGCAAACTTCAAGTTTTTAGTTTAATTAGTGTAGGTATAGCATCAAGAGCATAGAAATAAACTTAAAATAAAAAAAAATATATGTGAGGGACTAAACTGAAATTCGTCCAGCAGGGAGGGGAGAGTGATTGCATGAGTTTGATTGAGTTAAACATGTTAAGATGCTTGAATGAGTTGAAAGATTGTGTTTATATGCTTTGAATTAGTTAATTGCAATGGATTAGAGTGGTTAGGGTTTGAGACCTAGGGTTTTGAGGCAAAAATTTGGAGAAATTTGTAAATGGTGTCTTTGACCTAATGTGAAGTGAAAAATGGTCATTTGTGACCAAATGAGGTGTATTAGAAGTGTTGGAATTAAAAGCCAATTCGGATTGGATAAGGTCATGTGCTGGCAGCATGACCAAAATCTCCTTTGAGGGACCAAAAATGAAATTTTACAAGTCCAATGGATATGGAACTAATTGGGGATGAAAATAGGCACTAAATGACACAATTTTCATTTAGGAAGCATGCCCAAAAAGTGACTAAAACCTAGTGAACAAATTGATTAAAGTTGAAAAATTACAGGCTGCCTCTGCACAAACTGACCAAATGAACAGTATTTATTCATTTGGTCATAACTCAAGCTGGGCAGGTCAAAAAGACCTAAAATTTTACCAGTGGTTAGGTGAGATATAGATCTAAAACTTTCATGAAGAACACAAACTCAAATTATGCCATTAACCAAATCAAATTACTGAGCAAAGTTGGGTCATTGAATCTGCAAACTGCAGATTTGCCATTTGAACAGTAAAGTTTCAATGGCTATAACTCTCTCTAGAAAACTCTGATTTAGGCGATTCTTGAACTGATGGAAACCTAAGACATAGTATAACATTTCATATGAGGAAAATTAGACCAAATTATGGACTTAACTTGATCAAATTGCTAAACAAAGTTGGAGCAATAAATCTGTAGAACCAAATTCTGCAGCATGAACAGTAAACGTAATTTGCTTATAACTTGAGCTACAAAACTCTAATTGGGGCGATTCAAAAAGGAGAATAAACTTAAGACAATAGGAAACATTTTTTATGAAGAAAGTTCTGCCAAATTCCAACAGTAAACTGACTAATGAAACAGTACAACTAGGGACACTAAAACTGAAAATTTGGCAATTTTGCCTAAAAGACCAAAGTTGTGAGAAAATGACCAAAACCAACAAGTTTGGTGATCAAAATGTGGTATGTGGGTAAAGTTGGAATTTTCATACCTATTAAGCCTTAGAAAGACTTAAATAGTGTAGTGAATAGTAACTCAAAACACAAAATTTCAAGAACGTTGAGTTTAACACGTTAGGGCTAGGTAAAAGTGAAGTTAAATTTATTTTTGGATTTATGCCAAGTTATGATACTGAAACACTGTGAAATTGTGTGTTTCAGTGGAAAAGAATACCGGGACAGAACCCGAGGAGTCGAGTCAAGGCCAACAGGTGACTCGTTTGAGGTTTGTGCACATCACTATGCTTTAAAATTCATTGACAAAGTGAATGAAATATAAATTTTATTTTTGCTTTGAATTGTTGAAAGTTTATTGTGACCTTATTTATGATGTTTTGATTTAAATTGTGAAAATTATTGTGTATATTTGAAATGACAATGTTTAGCAAATTGTTAAGATAAGTTTTGAAACCACAGTGTCATGACCATATATTTGAACACCTCACTAGCACGACTAGTGGGGGTAATTCGTTTTGAATTTTGATTCCTTTTCTGGAGAAGTGTTAAGGTGTGCTAGTAGAAGAGGATGTGAATGGATATTTATATATTTGAGCTAGCTAGCTAGCCTTGTGATATGATTTCTCTTTAGCCTCTGGCTATTGAGATTCTATTTGTTTCGAATGGCATGATCTAACTGTGGGTTTTATGAAATGTGTTTTGATACTTTGAAATGAAGTTGGTTTGCATTTAACATCTCATAATGCATGATTTGTACTTAATTCTCATGTTCAGCCAAATTTTTGAATAAATGTGATTTAAGTTTTGCATAAAGATTATTTTAATATGTTGTGCACCACTGAGTCCTAGTACTCAGTGATAGCTTCTATTGCTGTCGCAGATACAGAAACTAGGGTTTTATGAAATGTGTTTTGATAGCTGAGGTGTGAGGAGCTATCAGCTTAAAGTCATCGGGTATAATTTATACCCTAATTATAAATATTTCTTTTGATGTATGTATTGCATATAAAAGTATGGACATGTAAATGGGTCTTGAGCAGCTTGTACAAAGTTTGCATGAAGTTTGTAATAAAAAAATTTGTTTCAATTTTCTTTGATGTAAATTTTGTAATGATATATATATAAAAATTGTTTTATCTCTAACGAAATATGAGTGGAACTATTTTATTTAATTTGAATGAAATGTATTGTTAGTATTTTAAGTATTATTGAATTTTGAACTTGAGAAATTGAAATGATTGTGGAGTTGTTGAAATGGATTGAGTTTGATTGTGAAATTGAAGTAGTTGTTAGGGAAAAATTTTTAGAAGTGCTTTTTACAGGTATTTAAAGAATTGTTTTCTCAAAATACAGAGGGAACTCTGTCAAAATTTTTATAAAATTTACGGAAAACTAAAATGGACCAAAAATATTAACTAGTTTTAATTTTAACTAAACGTTTTAAATATTTATTAGAAAATGCTCACCACTTATCAAAAATAAGAAAATTATTTTAGAATCCCTTGTAGGGTACTTAATGAGTTATCGGTAGGTGAAGTTCGGTAGTTCATTAGGTATTCTATGAGATCATGTTATGACTTACAGAGGGGTAAGGTCTGACAACAACAAACCTCAAAATTAACTTACTTGAAAAAAATATTAAACATAAACTAACCGGATGAATATCTGGTTCGATTTCAGATTACAACTCCAAATTTTCAGATTCGTTGGGGTTTACTACAAATATTCAAATATTTTTATTTAACTTACTAATAAATGAAAGTTAGAATTTAATTAATATATAACTTATTTTCGGCCATAATTTAATTACTTTTTTATGATAAATATTACATTTTAATTAATATATCTATTACTATTTTCAAAGTATTATGTAATTAATATATATATATATATATATATAATAATAATAATTCTTATAAATTTTATCTTGCTATTATAAAATTATATTATAATTTGTCATAATTGTTTAGTATTATATATTTTTAATAACTTCTACTAATTATCAAACTATTTACTATATTTCTTATATCTATATACATATTTCTTTTACTAATTATTTTTATTTAACTTATTAAAATATTATGTGAAACTTAGAATTTAATTAATATATATAAGGGTTATTTTCAGCCTTAATTTATTTACTTTTTTTTATGACAACTATTCCATTTTAATTAATATAAACTTTCAGCCTTAATTTATTTACTTTTTTTTTATGACAAATATTCCATTTTAATTAATATAAACTTTATTTTCGGACTTTTTTTATAATTTTTTAATTTTAACTTATTGTAATTTCACTCTTAACCTTTTACTAATTTTTTGAAAATTAAATATTATTTTACATTAAGCTAACTTTTTTGTATTAAACTTATATCTCTAATTTTGATTAAATTTATTAAATATTATTTTACATTAAACTAACTTTTTTGTATTAAACTTATATCTCTAATTTTGATTAAATTTATTAAATATTATTTTACATTAAACTAACTTTTTTGTATTAAACTTATATCTCTAATTTTGATTAAATTTATTTTCGTCCATAACTTACATGTTTTATTTTTTAAAAATTTTATCATGGTATTATGAAATCATTTTATAATTTCTCAAAATTGTTTACTATTATATATTTTTTATTTTTAATAACTTTTACTAATTATCAAACTATTTACTAGATTTCTTATATATATATATATATATATATATATATATATATATATACATATTTCTATTTTTTTATATTATTAATATTACATCCTATCATTTTTCATTTTTTGGGTAACCTATAAACTATATTTCTTTTTTACTCCTATGTATACAAAAATTACTCGATAGTCTAAAATATATTAAAAAAAATTGCATGCTAAAACATATAAATATCTAAACAAAATAACATATCTAAAACACTAAAATATAACATACTAAAACATAACAAAAACATATAAATATAACACACTAAGACAGATAAATTACACATTAAAATATTTAAATAAAAATTTTTTTATCAACTTCATTAAAAAAATTAGCATATTTAAAACAAACATATATAAATATAACACATGTTTATATTTTTCAACAATGTACGATGTACCTGTTTGTTGATAGCACAAAGTTTTTTTTTTGTCTTGCTGGTTCACCACTAGAGGTCTCCTTTTGGTTGTTGGTCCACCACGGTTCCCTTCTGGTTGCTGGTCCACTGAGCAAAAGCTTGCTCCAACACCTGGTTCAACGAGCAGCGCTCCACAGGACAATGGAGAAAAGAGGGACAATGGAGAAGAGAGGGATGAGAGAATCGTAGGGATGAGAGGGTTAGTGAGAGAGACAATGAAGGTGAAGCTAAGAAATATGAATTAGCTTCGGATGCGATTATAACTAACGTCCCAGGATGCTTAGCACGGTTCAATCAATTCTGCCATGAAGTGATGTGACCTCTGCACGCTACTATTAGTGGCGTCCCGAGCTGCAAACGCCAATATAATCAGCGTTCCAACTGGCTGACGTAACCCTCCCCAGAGAATCTTTGTCAGGTGGTTTGCAACACACCTGCACACTACTATTAGTGGTGTCCCGAGCTGTGGAGGTCAGTATAAGAAGTGTCCCAACTGGCTGACGTGACCCTCCCCAGCAAATCTTTGTCAGGTGGTCTGCAACACACCTGCACGCTACTATTAGTGGCATCCCGAGCTGCGAACACAAGTATAAGAAGCGTCCCAACATAGAATCTTCACCACGTTGGCTACAACGCACCTGCAAGCTAGTATAGGTAGCGTCCCACTTCCGGATGCTAGTATGACTGGCGTTCCCTCGTATCCTCACCCCTTTTCAGTAAATTTAGTGCTGATCACTTATTCTGGTATTTTTCCCTGCTGTTTAACACTAATACGGTAAAAATCCCTATGCATTGGTGCATAAACTCTTCTGCTAATAGAGTCCTTTTTATCCACGCAAAAGCCAGGATTCCTTTGCCCCAATAATTTTGCACTTGATTTATAACACCCCTATATGCATAGCCTGGTATATTGCACTATTCCGGTGACCGGTGTCGGTCCGGACAATTAAAAGGATTAGAACCATGTTTAAGATACCTAAAAAAAACCCTGAATGAAAATTAATAGAGATTACCAAATAGTTAAGTATAAATAAGAAAAACAAAGCATAAAAAGTTAAATGAACTGATGGTCACAGCGATGGGTGACCTTTCCGGGAAGTGATTGCGAAGTCAGTCCTAGCCCTAAATTTGAATGAGAAATTGTAACGCTGCAGTCCTAAGGACTATTGTGAACCTAGTGAAAAAAAGAAAATCTCAGAAAAGAGTTGATAAGTAAGTCAAATAATTAGGTTAGGACTCCGAAAGAAATATCAAATTATTTAAAAATCGAATCAATCCGGCGAGGGGCAAATTGGTCAATTTACCCTTAGAGGTGATTCCTGACCTAACTATCCAATAAAATCAGAGGAATAAAAATTTCAGAATAGAGAATTAAATTAAAGAAGAATAGAAAAATTAAAGGAAAAAGAAAAAGAAAAGAAAATGAATTATTACCTCACCATAATGACATCATGCATGACATTAAAATCAATTTTAATTTAATATTATTTTTGACCAAGTCAAAAATTGAATAAATAACTATAAAAATAACTAAATAAAGGAAATTAAAAATTAGGCCTTCTTCTCTAATTTGGCCGCCATCTCCTCTCTCTCTTCTCTCTCAAATTTTTTTTCTTTTCCTCCATTAAAGCTCAATTTTGAGCTTTAGAAACCCTAATTCCCACCATGAATTCCCTAAATTTCCTAATCCAAACTTGATTTTAAGCCTTGGAAAGAAGATTGAAGTGGAAAGAAAGAGAAAAAAGTTGAAGAAATTGAAGATTGAAAAGCTATACAAAGGTTAGTAATTAAACACTTAATTTCTCTTTAGAATTTTGTTTATGTGCATGAATTAGTCTAGAAATTGTGGAAAAATTAAACAAAACCAACTTGTGGGACTAATTGTGAAATTTGGCCAGCCTTTGGGGGAGTTGAAATTGGTTGAGTTTGATGAAATTAAAAGGGTCTAGAAGTGTAACTAAGTGTATAGATGTAGATTATGCACTTTAATCTCATTAGTTGCATAAATTACATAATTAGGGTTCTTGGCACTTAGAGTTTGAGAAAAAATTTAGAGAAAATTTGTAATTGATGTAAGGGAACTTAATTGAGGTTTGAAATGGTCATTTGGTGTCATTTGTGATGTGTTTGAATTTGTAGAAACTCAATACAATTCAGATTGGTTAGGGGTTCCAATCTGGCAGTTTGACCTAAGTCCTTTTTAGGGATCAAAACTGAAATTTTACCCATCCAATTGGTGTGAGGCTAATTGGGAATGAAAATAAACACATAAGGACACATTTTTTATTTAGAAACTATGCCCAAAAAATGACATTTAGGTAGTGAACAATTAGGTTAAATCCGGATATTGTGCACTGCTTCTAAACAAAAATGACCAAATGAACAGTATGACCATAACTTGAGCTAGACAGGTCCAAATGACCTGATTTTTGTGACATTGGAAAGGTATGGAATAGCACTACAACTTTCATTTGGAACACCAACTCAAATTCTGCCCATAACCAAGTCATTTTGCCACCCAAAATTAGTTGTTCAAAACTGCCAAAATTAATAAAGTGCCCAGAAAGTTTGGGTTGAACCTATCCGGCCAGCCTTAGTAAAATGCCCATATCTTGGGCTAAAAAACTCCAAATGGAGTGATTCAAAAAGAGAATTAAAGATAAGACAATAAGGAACAACTTTGATGAAGGACACTTAGCCAAATTCCTACAGTGACTAGACCAATGGAATAGTGCAAAATAGGGCACTAAAACTGAAAATTTGAAATGTCACTTAGGGAGTTTGAAATTTCAATTGGTAATCAATGCCAACAAAATTAAGACTCAAAATGTGATATATGAGTGTAATTAGAATTCACATACCTATTAAGCATAAGAAAGTCAATATTTTGATCCAATGGTCAAATAAATAGTAACCACCATAATCAATAACACAAAGAACTCACTTTATGAGATTATATAAGTAAAGTTTAAATGAAAATTTTAATTATTAAAATTATGGTTAAACATAATTTGAATAAATATTGAAACATCTTAATTGTATGCTTCAGAGGAAAAAGGGCCTTCCGAGGAAAGGAATCGACGGGAGTGTAATAAGTAAAGACTAATTACGAGGTTTGTGCACAATAAACTTATTTAAGTATTTCTTATTGAAATTTGATTTAGTATGTAATATGAATAGTTTTTAATTGTTTTGGTTTTGAGAATTTTATTTGGAAATTATTGTGTTGCCTACTTTGTAAATGGAAATTTTGAGATAAAATGTGATTTGTGGTTTGCATGAAATATTTAAATCTTGTGATTTGAAATTATTTTTTATTCACACTTGGCATGATAGTCCCTTATTATGTTCCTCCTCTACTTGTGGGGTTGAGTTTTATATTTAATCATTTTTCTCCCTCTCTAGCTTGCCAGTCTGAGGTGAGTTTGGATGAGTACTCATTAGCTAGCTAGCCACCTCTCTCATTGATTTTGATTAGTGGAGTGAGTTTGTCTTGTCGTGGTGTACAACGCGGCATGTTTGAAAATTTTGTGTCATGGCCTAAGTTGTGTTATTGATTTACAACACTGTGTTTATTAAATTATTTGGTCAAATTTGTGTTATATTGAGCTTTAAAAATTGTGAATTATTTGAATTGTCATTTATCAATAAATATTTTTTACACCGCATCTTAAATTTTTATTGTGCACCACTGAATAAAATTTACTCAGCGATAGCTTAATTTTGCTATCGCAAATAGAAAAAAGGACATAGCAGCAGAGTGAGCTGCTACAGAAATAGGTGAGCACAGTTTGAAGATTTTTGTACGGGTTTTTATTTTTACCTTTGTAAATTTGACTTGATGTAAATAATCTTTTGTTCATATGTATCTAAGTAGTTAGATGAGCAATTGTACATTAAAGTCTGTAATAATATTATTTTTTATTTTCCTTTTTTAGATTAAGATTTTTGTATGTAAATTTAATTTAATACAATGTTTATGAGTTTATTGAATTAATTTAAAAAAAATTTTTGAGTTGTGAATTTTGAATTGGAATTTGGTTGAATTGTATTGATTTGAGAATATATTGGCGATTGGGGTTGAGAAATGAAATTATTGGAAGTGTTTTCATAGGTTTTGAAGAACTAGTTTTTTCCAATTATAGACGGCACTCTGCCAAAATTTTTAAAAAATTGGCGGAAACTTTAAATTGATTGAAAATTTGATATGTAGTTTAACTTCAAACAAAAGTTTTTAATTCCTACAAAAAATGCTCACCACCTTCAAAAAGTAAGAAAATTATTTTAAAATCCCTTATTGTGTATTTAATGGGTTATCGGTAGGTAAAGTTCGGTAATCATTAGGTATACTACGAGATCATGTTATGCCTTATATAGGGGTAAGGTGTGACATATTTTAGTAGTATCAGAGCATGGTTTTGAAATGAATTTTGACTATGCATGTGAATATTTCTTTTGATAAGTACAACTGCTCAAGTGTCCTAAATTGATACATATGACATATTTACATTATGAATATGTACTAACGGAGGTCAACCTCCTTGTATTTGTTATCAGGGAGTAGAAAATTTTTGAAAATGGAATGGAAGAAGGAGATCATTTCGTAGAACAGTCTGTTGAGGCTGAGGCATAAGGGGAAGCCCCAGCAATCCAGAATGCGAGTGGGTCAGCCACTCCAGCTCCTCCTCAAGCATCGCAGTTTCCTGCTCATTTTGCACAGCAGATGGCTGCGTTGTTTCAACAAATTGTGGGAAACTTGCCAACACAAGCTCAAATGCAAGCACCAGCAGCACAACCACAGCCCCCAGCCCGGCAATATGAAAAGTTAATGAAATTTGGGACTACAAAATTCAAAGGAACAGTGGATCCACTGGAAGTAGAACAGTGGTTAGAGAGGATGGAATGGGTTTTCAGAAAACTACAGTGTGCTGAAGAGTTGAAGTTCGAATATTCAATATCACTTCTGCAAGGGGATGCATATGAGTGGTGGAAGACCATCACCCACAGCCTAGTAGAGCCATCAGTCCTCACATGGGCAGACTTTTTGAGGGAATTTCGGCAAAAGTGGGTCCCCGACACATATGTAGACATGAAACTGCAAGAGTTTTTGAGTTTGAAATAAGAGGATAAAACGGTAGTAGAGTATGAGAGAGACTTCTCTCGGCTGAGCCACTACGCTGGAAGCCTAATTACCACCCCCAGAGATCTGTGCAAGTGGTTTGAGGCCGGATTAAGGCCTAACCTGAGAATGCAAGTTGTGGGATTCAAACATCAAAATTTCTCAGAGCTAATTTCACAGGCCCTGGAATTGGAAAGGATAGAATCAGAAAGGGCAGTGAAGAAGAGTACACAAGAGAAAGAGAAGACTGAAAAGGCTACTGGCCAAGCTACTGAGAGTGGTTCTGGGAAAAGAAAACATTTTGGAGGATCTAGCTCACGCGAATAGGCTAAAGGTAGATCTTCTGGACAGAAACCATCCCGATCCGGTCAGCAAACTCAGCAGACACCCAGAAATACGCTGTCGGATCGACTTTGTGAAACTTGTGGTAAACCACATAGTGGGGTATGTTATAGAGCCATAGGAGCATGTTTTAATTGTGGAGGGACTGGTCATTTTGCTAAGAATTGTATAAGTCCACGCCATTCTGGGTCATTTACTACATCAGAAGGATCAAGCCAAGTTTCTACCCCAAAGAGTTCACTATCAGTTAGTAGAGGCAGAGGCAGAGGTAGGGATAGTACACCTGAAAGTCAGAGTACTGTGAATCAACCAGAACAAGGTGATGCTTCGGCTAGAGTATACACTATGCGGCAAAGGGAAGAGGATGAGATTTCTGATATTGTTGCTGGTACTTTCTCAATTTGTTTCAGTAAGATATATATGTATTGTTTGACCTCGGGTCTGCACACTTTTATGTTAGTGCAAGCATTACTTGCCTTCTTGTTGTCTCTTGTATAAAAATAAATTTTGATATGTTAGTGACTAGACTTTTTAGCATTAGTTTTGGAAGAGTTTGCTAGCGAAGGACATCTCCTAGAATACGATAAATTATTGAATATCGATAGATAAAAGAGTTATGAAAGTAAAAAATTGAACAATTGGTTTAGATGTAACAAAGAAATGTTACGAAAATTAGCAAAGTTATTGACTAGAATAGTCAAAGGACCCATGATTAGATAAATAATTCTAATATGACCATAATAGTCATTTTATAAGGAAACATGAATTGAAATATTAGACAGAACGATAGTAAGAGAAGATTAGTGTTATACAAACAAATTAAACATTGTATTAGATTTTTAAAAGTCTTATATAAACTTAAAGGAAAGAAGATTATACGATTATACAGAAAGGAGAGAAACAAAGTTCTCACTCCATAGAACCACACAAAGTCCTAAAAAAAGTGGATTCATTAGCACACAAAATTGCTTACCTCTAAAAAGTGAAATGAATTTAAATTCAACGTATGATGGGGAAACTCATAAAGATCTTAGCACATGAGGTGAAGCAACTGAGAAATAAATGTATACATTTAGTTAATGTGTTATGGACCATTATTCAGATTATGAAGCTACATGAAAATATATGAAAGACATGAGAAAACAAACGTATGACCATTTTAGGATGGATATTGGGAAAAATTTCGTGGACGAAATTTCTTTTAAGGGGGGGAGAATTGTAACACCCCTATATGCATAGCCTAGTATATTGCACTTTTCCGGTGACCGGTGTCGGTTTGGATAATTAAGAGGATTAGAACCATGTTTAAGACAACTAGGAAAAACCTGAATGAAAATTAATAGAAATTACCAGATAGTTAAGTATAAATAAGAAAAACAAAGTATAAAAAGTTAAATGAGCCGATGGTCACAGCGATGGGTGACCTTCCCGGGAAGTGACTGCGAAGTCAGTCATAGCCCTAATTTTGAACGGGAAATTGTAACGTCGCGGTCCTAAGAACTATTGCGAACCTAGTGGAAAAGAGAAAATCCCAGAAAAGAGCTGATAAAACGGTAAAATAATTAGGTCAGGGTTCCGGAAGAAATATTAAATTATTTGAAAACCGGATCAATCCGGTGAGGGGCAAATTGATCAATTCACCCCTAGAGGTGATTCCTGACCTAAATGTCCAATAAAATTAAAGGAATAAAAATTTCGGAATAGAGAATTAAATTAAAGAATAATGAAAAATTAAAGGAAAAAGAAAAAGAAAAGAAAATGAATTATTACCTCACCATAATGACATCATGCATGACATCAAAATCAATTTTAATTTAATATTATTTTTGACCAAGTCAAAAATTGAATAAATAACTATAAAAATAACTAAATAAAGGAAATTAAAAATTGGGTCTTCTTCTCTAATTTGGCCACCACCTCCTCTCTCTCTTCTCTCTCAAATTTTTTTTCTTTTCCTCCATTAAAGCTCAATTTTGAGCTTTAGAAACCCTAATTCCCACCATGAATTCCCGAAATTTCCTAATCCAAACTTGATTTTAAGCCTTGGAAAGAAGATTGAAGAGGAAAGAAAGAGAAAAAAGTTGAAGAAATTGAAGATTGAAAAGCTATACAAGGTTAGTAATTAAACACTTAATTTCTCTTTAGAATTTTGTTTATGTGCATGAATTAGTCTAAAAATTGTGAAAAATTACACAAAACCAACTTGTGGGACTAATTGTGAAATTCGGCCAGCCTTTGGGGGAGTTGAAATTGGTTGAGTTTGATGAAATTAAAGGGGTCTAGAAGTGTAACTAAGTGTATAGATGTAGATTATGCACTTTAATCTCATTAGTTGCATGAATTACATAATTAAGGTTCTTGGCACTTAGAGTTTGAGGAAAAATTTAGAGAAAATTTGTAATTGATGTAAGGGAACCTAATTGAGGTTTGAAATGGTCATTTGGAGTCATTTGTGATGTGTTTGAATTAGTAGAAACTCAATACAATTCGGATTGGTTAGGGGTTTCAATCTCACAGTTTGACCTAGGTCCCTTTTAGGGACCAAAACTGAAATTTTACCCATCCAATTGGTGTGAGACCAATTGGGAATAAAATGAATACATAAGGACACATTTTTCATTTAGAAACTATGCCCAGAAAATGATATTTAGATAGTGAACAATTAAGTTAAATCCGGATATTGTGCATTGCCACTGTATAAAAATGACCAAATAAACAGTGTTTGTTCATTTGGCCATAACATGAGCTAGACAGGTCCAAATGACCTGATTTTTGTGGCATTGGAAATGTATGACATAGCACTACAACTTTCATGAAGAATAAAAATCCAAATTCTGCCCATAACTAAGTCATTTTGCTACCCAAATTTAGTTGTTCAAAACTGCCAGAATTAATAAAGTGTCCAGAAAGTCTGGGTTGAACATATTGGGCCAGCCTTAGTAAAATGCCCATATCTTGGGCTACAAAACTCCTAATGGAGTGATTCAAAAAAGGAATTAAAGATAAGATAATAAGGAACAACTTTGATGAATGACACTTACCCAAATTCCCACAGTAACTAGACTAATGGAACAGTATAAAACAGAGCACCAAAACTGAAATTTTGAAATGTCACTTGGGGAGTTTGAAATTTCAATTGGCAATCAATGCCAACAAAATTAAGACTCAAAATGTGATATATGGGTGTAATTAGAATTTACATACCTATTAAGCATAAGAAAGTCAACATTTTGACCCAATGGTCAAATAAATAGTAACCACCATAATCAAGAACATAAAGAACTCAATTTATGGGATTATATAAGTAAAGTTTAAATGCAAATTTTAATTGTTAAAATTATGGTTAAACATAATTTGAATAAATATTGAAACATCTTAATTGTGTACTTCAGAGGAAAAAGGGTCTTCCGAGTAAAGGAATCGATAGGAGTGAAATAAGGAAAGACTAATTATGAGGTTTGTGCATAATAAACATATTTAAGTGTTTCTTATTGAAATTTGATTTAGTATGTAATATGAATAGTTTTTAATTGTTTTGGCTTTAGAAATTTTATTTTGAAATTATTGTATTGGCATACTTTGTAAATGGAAATTTTGAGATAAAATGTGATTTATGGTTTGTATGAAATATTTAAATGTTGTGATTTGAAATTGTTTTTGATTCACACTTTGCATGACAGTCCCTTACTATGTTCCTCCTCCACTTGTGGGGTTGAGTTTGATATTTGATCATTTTCCTCCCTCTCTGGCTTGCCAGTCTGAGGTGAGCCTGGATGAGTACTCATTAGCTAGCTAGCCAACTCCCTCATTGATTTCGATTAGTAGGGTGAGTTTGTCTTGTCGTGGTGTACAACACGGCATATTTAAAAATTTTGTGTCATGGCCTGAGTTGTGTTATTGATTGGCAACACTGTGTTTATTAAACTGTTTGATCAAATTTGTGTTATATTGAGCTTTGAAAATTGTAAATTATTTGAATTATAATTTGTCAATAAATATTTTATACACCGCAATTTAAATTTTTATTGTGCATCACTGAGTAAAATTTATTCAGTGATAACTTAATTTTAATATCGCAAATAGGAAAAAGAACATAACAGCGGAGTGAGCTGCTACAGAAATACAATTTTTAAAATTAGTATAAGATTCTTTAAGCTAATTTGAAACTTTACTATATATAATAGAATTACAGATTCATTTTTTCTTCATTGTTTATAGAGCCAGAAGATGAAGACGACAAAGGAGAAATTGCCCATTCTTGAATGTTAATTACAAAAAAAAAAGTCTTAGAGTGTTGACAAAACTGTTTTCAACCTTGCAATTCATTTGCAAATTAATTCAACGTCCACTTGATGATTTTAAAATAAGTATAATTTAATCTAATTGATAAGTAATTAATAAACAAGTTAATAGTTTTGGGATATAGGAGCCGTACCGATTCCATTCTTCAACCATGTCAAACAAAACATCAAGTACTTCCACGATTTTTCAATTATGGTGATGATGATGCAGTGAAGAGGCCACCCTTCGTGCTTTGATTTAAAAACCTTTTTTTTTTTTTTTTTAAATGGTCAACTGTCATTTTAGCCAATTTGTCAGTTGTCTTGACTATTGCCTCGACGGTCGCCGATCGTAACGAATACATTTTTTTTATTATTATTATTATTTTGTCTGCTTCCACCTTAACCTTTATCTTTCCCATTCATTCTTCTCTCCGACCATCCAACGGTAGTACATAAATAAAAAAATGAAGCGGCTGAGATCACTTCACGATCCGGCATCGCAGCACACAGGATCCCCCACTCAACTGTACATTATCACCAGAAGTCAAAAATAAGTATTATTTTTTCAAAGAGAAATTTTGGGTATATAATGAGAAGGAACACGTAGAGGAATTTGGTCCGCGGAAACGAAAGGATACAGGGGATAACACGATACCCTTAGCGCTCTCCTCTTTATACCTTCCAGTTTCCTCTTCAATTTCCTTATCAATTTTCCTCTTTTAATCTCTCAAACCTTTACTCTTTCCGTCCCTGTGTGTTTTTGAGAGCAATTGGTTGATGCAATGTCTAGTGATGCGTCGTCGTCTGGAGTGGCTCTCGAAGGTCTCGACCATGTAGAGGACTACATTTGGGTGAGACTTGTTTTGCAATTTTCTAAGCTTTTGGTTTCTGATATAATGATGCCTCTCTTTTAGTTCAGGCATTACTAGTTTTTATCTTGATTGATTTTGTCTCTCTTTTTCCCCATTCCCTGTAGCTTGGTTTCTTGTATTGAGTGAAAAATGCAGGCAAAAAGAAGAGAAATTACGAGTTTTTTTAATTTCTCAGAGCTGAGGAAACAAAAATTTTTAAGTCTAGTGCATATATTTTACAACAATTTGTCCACTTATATTTGCCTTTTCCTTTTTAATTTCCTGCATTTTCTCGGAAACCAAACGGGGCGTTATTATGGTATAATCAAAATTGTTTTCTTTTGTTGTTTCTTTCATTTAAGTGTTTGGTAGCTGTGAAGAATATGGGATAAGACAACAATTTAATTTGTTTCTTTTGCCCTGTAGCTGCTCACTAGCTGTTTACTTGCTGAGAAATCCGAGGGTGAGATTGAAAAAAAAAAAAAAAAAGATATTTCAATTTTATGTTTTCAAAATTTACTTCTTTACTTTCTACGAAGACTGATTAACAAAAGTTGAAAAGGAGTTAGGAATAGATATTTTACTTTATACTATCTTTTTTTTTTAAGAAAAATTTTGTTCAATTAATTGCGCAACAAAATATTCATACAGCTGCTTCTTTTTGCTGCAAAGGATTCTGTGAAATGTAAGAAACGTAACTTCTTATCGTGTGCATGGAAAAGTGGCAATATTTACTGAAATGGATGCGAGCTTTTAGTTTTCACTGCATTCACTTGTAATTTGAGAGCGGATTGGTTCATCTGTTTTCTTGCACTTCTAGAAATCAATCCTTTTGCCGTCGAAGTTTTTGCTGTTCTCTTGAGAATATAATCAATTGAGTTTTTGTGTCTCACATAGCAAATGCTTGATAAATTGCAGGCAAATGAAGGTGCAGGATCATTATCTTGGGATCGGTTTAGTCATGTTTTTGATCTGGTGCAAAATGGAAACCAGGCATTCCGAGAGAATCATTTTGAGGAGGTATTTATGCTCATTATCTAGGTTTGATCATATTTCTTGCACTTTCTCAGCAGTTTGCTTGAAATGCTTTCAATGCTTTGTTGCTTTACTGCTATAACTTTCTTCATCTGGAAAGTAAGAGAGGTGGGGGGGAGGAGGGTGGTGGGGTTGTTGTTGAGGGAGGGGGACGAGGAAGAAAAAAAAAGTGAAAATGTGAAGGGGCAAGGGCAAGCTAGGCTTGTATTATAGTGTGAAAGAAATGGTTTAGTACTGAAAGTTTCAGTCAGGAAGTAGGGATGTTAGTCTAAGGCTTTACTGCAGTGATTCTGAGTTTAGGTGAACTCTTATTGGGGTAAAAGTTTTGACAGCCATTAGCCAATAGTTTTTATTATGTAAAGACTATGCTTACTCTTTGCTATTAACCCAGGGATGATCAGTTAAATTTCTTGTTTAGGCTATCAATTATTATTCAAGAGCCAACAACATCAAACCTGGGGATTCTGTTATTCTTGGCAACAGGAGTGCCGCTTATAGCAGGTTATTCTTACTATTATTGTCTGCATTTGATTATTTATTCATTCATCTGATTGTTTGGTCCATTCTATTCCATGTATTATAATAGGACGGTCTTTCATCCATCTCAAGGAAAAATTTTTATGTTAATTTTGATAATTGTAAATTTGTAATGGGTTTGTTGCAACTGCTACATTTTGTTTTAACCAGGATTGGCCAATTCCTGAAACAGAGACCTGCTTCTGCTTCTGAATATAAACCATTAAATGGGCTGGATCCTACCATGCATGCTGAAGTATGTTTCATTTTTTTTAGGTTGCTTTGGAAAATTAATAATTGTAGATAAGCTGTTCTTGTGAAATATGAAAAGAGATCTGTGTTCTATAATTGTTTCAGCTTGCTCTGAAGGATGCTGAGAAGGTGATGAACTTCAGAAACAATTCAGTGAATCCATACATCTTAAAGGCCAATGCTCTCATCCTGGTAAGTTCGGTTCGCACTTTGTCTTTTTTGTTACCTGCATACATCTAGCCTAGATGAGGTTCCTAGGCTTGTACTCTGTTTCTCTCTCATGTCTCTAATTAACATTGAACTTGTGATGTGGATTGGCAGTTGGAAAAATATGAATTGGCTCGAGATGTTGTTCTTTCAGGCCTTCAGGTTGATCCTTTTAGGTAATTTATATTCATTCTTATGCATAATTTTATCTTTAAATTCTGAAGTAAATTATATGGTTCACTTAAGATTCACTGGCTATAGAGTGGTCAATTACTAGCATGTAACTATGTTATATAATACTTGTTTTCCCCTTCTGCTGAGTATTCTGTTATGTGTAGCAATCCTCTCCAGGCTTCTCTTCGGAATTTGGAGAGATTAGCGGCTAATACATTGAGGAGAAGCCTTCGTAAACCAGAACGTAGTGATGAATTTGATTGTACACTTTGCCTGAAGTTACTGTATGAACCTGTTACAACTCCTTGTGGGCATTCTTTTTGCCGTTCATGTTTGTTTCAGTCAATGGATCGCGGTCAGTGTTTTTCTGTTTTTTAATCTTACTTTCAGCAGTGCCAGTCCATCTATTTTACGTTTTTCTGACTCTGTCTAAAAATATTCAGGTAACAGATGTCCATTGTGTCGCATGGTTCTGTTTATCAGTCCAAGAACATGTGCTATCAGGTGAGCTGCTTATCTTTCTAACAATAATTAACATTTTTGTTTCTGGAGTATATTATGGAAGAAGCACCTTTACATACTTCATATTCTCTTTTCATTTGCTATTTAGTTCCTGTAGTTAATCTAGAAGCAGCCAGACAAAGTTCTTGTGAAGGAAATAAAGTAGATATTAGTTAGGATGCATGATTATGAGTATGTTATTTGTTGGATGACACTTTCCAAATTAAAATCTTGATTGTATGATGAAGCACAAACTAAATTTAAAGAATTTGCAGTTGAAAAGGGTATGTATGTGGAAACTATTTGGTCTCTGCTTTTAAAATTTTTTTCCTATTTACTATGCATGCTAGGCAGTTAATGGGTGAGGGAAAGTGCTTTCTTCTTTTTAAAGTTAAGTAATTTGTTGTTTTGCTTTTTCTGAAGTCCAAAGCATGTATGATAGGTATTACAATGTTTGATTAGAAAAATGTCTTCATACTCTTATTTTCTGTTTCATTTTTTAAATTGACATCTTTTACTCGTTTTCACTATTTGGCCTTCCTCATTTTTATGAACTATTTCACATCTTAATGATCTGAATGCATTTTATCTATGTTTTTGGTTCCAACATAAAGTGAAAACTGGCAACTGAAAATTTTCAATAAACAAAGACATGTATATTGTATGGTTTAATGATTTTAACATTTTGTGACATTTATTTGGATTTTTACCAGTGTGACAGTGAACAACATCATAGAAAAGAACTTCCCAGAGGAGTACGCTGATAGGAAGTCTGAGCATGAGAGTTTGACAAATTTTGGGGTTGATCTGATCCCCCTTTTTGTCATGGATGTTGTTATCCCATGTCAGAAGTTTCCACTCCACATATTTGAACCTCGATACAGGCTAATGGTGAGTTGAACATTCCATTGATAATCTAAATGGTTGGCTGTTACTTAATATAATGTTATCAAGTATTTTTTTTCTTCACATGCCATGTGCATCTATATGATGGATTATCAATGCTTTGACATGAAATCTTAGGACTCCTAAAATGCAAGGGCTAGTTTAACTGAAAGAGGCATTTAGCATGATTTGAATCTGTAAAATTCAATACTGCTGTTTTCAGTTAAATGCTTTCAAGGTCGATTTTAATACCTTTTCTAGCAATACATGCACAAATCTGTTTTTATATCAGCAAGGATGTTATAATGCAAGATATCTGGGTCTCATAGAGAAGTGCGACAACAATTTTTTGGTTTTAAAATTTTAGTTAATTATTAATATCTGAAAGACCTCCTATCACACTCAATCATCATTTCTTTGTGTGTCCTACTGATTTAAGCTCATCCGGATTAACATACACTCTCATAATATAAGCTTTTTCCCCAACCTGTTTCTACTCCACTTAAAATGATGTTTTGGAGACAGATATGCAAAAAGTAAATATTTTAAAGAGAACAAACTATGTTGCTCAGCAAGTTTGAAAATTTTATTTTTATCGAGTAGTTCTTTTGACCCAAAGGGTTAACAAGAATTACAGGAGTGGCATTAAGCACTTTTATGGTTCAATTATAGTGCTAGTGTGTCTTGTACCTGGCTGCAATTTGGCAGCTGGCGTTACTTTTATCCAGTACATAGCCTGATTTCCTGGCAGCTGTGAGACTTTAGCAAGCTATGCTTGTGTGCATTGCAATGCAATTACTTGTTTGTAGTGAGAAGCCTATATCCATATGGTTTTGGTTTTCTAAAACGTGTTTGTGGGAAGGATGATTTTTATTCCCATCTGTATTAGCTTGAGGGGAAGTTTCAGAAATATTGTTGTACATAAATCTTGCCATTACCAAAAGCTTGACACCATTTTTGAGAATGCAATGGACTTAGCCAGATAAGCAAGATCAAGATGTATTGTCTGAAGAAGTCCATGCTGGAGCTTTTTGTGATTGAATTTTATGCCTGAATCTCCTACTTAGCTAAGCAAAGAAAACATGGTGTGTGTACTCATGTTGTTGGCATACTGTAAGACATATTTAGGTATTGCAGTGCTTTGTGGGTTCTGTGAATTGGGTCTAGCGGCTCTAAATTTGTACCAAGTTTCAGGTATTGCTGAACTCTGTAGGCATCACCTTTTTCCTGAATCTTATTACAGTCAGCAGAGAATTTGGAACTTGGAAAAAAAAAAACGAGAAAAGAAATCTGTTTTTTAAGTCTAAAACCTGTGTCCTAATTCCATGTAGAATCTTATGTCAAACTCCAAATTAGTTGGTGGTATTCTAGGTAGATGTGTCATGTCTTTCTTTTTTTCTTTTCCTTTTAAAAGTAACTTAAACCTGAGAAATGAATTTCCAATTTTTATTCTTTCATTGCATTGATAATGTTAGTCTGCTTTCTATTTTTCATGACAGGTGAGAAGGATAATGGAAGGAAATCATCGGATGGGAATGGTAGATTATTGACAGTGGTCCTTTTCTTCACCTCTTTTCTGCTTAATGACCATTGCATGGACCAAAAATACTCAACATTGCTTTGGTTTTTATGATTATTTAGGTTGTCCTTGATTCCACTGCAGGATCTATTGTCGATTTTGCTTGTGAAGTGGAGATAACAGAGTAGGTTTTTGGTTTATATTTCACGTAGTTATCAAATTTTAAATATCTAGTTGTCATACTTTTTCCCCGTCTCTGAAGTCTGAACACCTTCATTTAAACATGGCTTTGTTCTGAGTCAACTAGTTGCTACTGTGTAGGTGTGAGCCACTTCCAGATGGACGATTCTATCTAGAGGTAAAAACACCAATTTTCTTTTCCTTGCAGAAATACTTGTGTTTTGCTTGTCTTCTAAAAGAGACTGGATTTCATAATTGATTAGCACTCTGCATAAGATGCGCAATTATTAATGACTACTATATCTAGAAAATGATGCTTAGATATTGCAAAATTTTGAGCTTCTAGGATCCATGTATCAGCCCTTGAGGGAGAAGAGGGGTTTTTTATTTTTGGGTGGGGGTGGGTGGTGTTCATCTAGTTTCCCATTTTTATCTCAGTATGTGCTTTGTGTTTATTCATATTTAATAAAATACTATTTCTTGCAGGTTGAAAGCCGCCGTAGATTTCGCATCCTTCGATCTTGGGATCAAGATGGGTGAGCTTGGCCTTCTTTTAAAAAAATCCATTTTCTTCAATAGCATTAGCTATCAATGCTGATCCAGTCTATCTATTTTGTAACTCAGTGTTCATATTCTATTACTTATGCAGGTATCGTGTTGCAGAGGTTGACTGGGTTCAGGATGATCCACCGAAAAGGAGAGCAGAAGTATGCTTGCTGCTTTTATATTCTTCTTCTTCTTGGACTTCTCTTTATCATTGTTATTATTTGTTGAGGTTTCGGGAAACTGATCTAGTTATGGGGTGATCCAACTGAAAATCAAAGAGGGGATGAGCTTAGAATTATTTTTCTTAGTTTTCCTTCTTTTGAGACCTATTGTGGATTTTTAGAAATTAGAGCTTGTTGGAGAGATCTCTATGATGACCTTTCAAAATACTGGCTTCCCTCTTTCCATTCATCATAAATTAAATAAATATAATACACTGAACCCAAAAACTAACTTGGTAACTATGACCCACTAATGAAACAACCCGACAATTTAAGCAACATAAATGAAATGCAACTTACTACTTTTAAAGAAAGGAAACTGAAAACATATTATATCCTGCGCTAACTGATTAGGATTATGCTCTGAACACATAAACATTATTAATTTTATTTTATTTTATTTTAATTCCTCTGTTTTGGTGTCAAAGCAATGTTGAAAAGTTTAAAGAAAGAGAAAAAAGTGGTTAAACTTTTTGTTACCGTGTTTTGATCCATTCAGGGGTCCTGGGATTTAATATATTTCTGGTCTTTTGGCATATATACATATTTTTTTAAAATTTAAAGAAACTTGCCTACTGTCTTTTAGTTGTTGTATCAATGAGATCTCATAGCACCAAATGGTTTGTATCATTACTGGAAGATGTAGGATATCAACTGTGTGTGTGGCTCATCTGGGGTCCCCTTGATTAGTTTGGGATTGGGGCTCCATTTGAGTTGAGTTGTGCATTGGATAACATTTATCCTTGGGCAACACAAGGAGGATGGCTCTCCTCAATCCAGTGGCGGATCTAGAAAAATTTTTTTTGGAGTCAACACATAGAAAATATTATAAAAAAAAGTAAAAAAACATAATACCAATATCTTTCAATTGAATTCAATTAGGTCTAGTATACTAAAAATTATCAAGAATTGTATTATTAATGTTATAAAATATATTTCTCTGTATATAACTGAAGTCATTCATCAATTAATATTAACATTTAAATATCTTATATCAGTTGAAAAATACTATTTATTCTTATTTAGTTCTAACTTTTATCAAGGTTCAATAATTAAGTTTATGAGGGGTTAATCTAAACAAGTATATATATGTATAAAGATTCTTTGAACAAAAAGAAGGGTCAATCGAACCCTTGTTTTATCAGTTGGATCCGCCAATGCCTCAATCCCATAAAACCCATGTGCCTCTTGTTCAAATAGGATTCAAACCTAAGATCTCCAAGTTGAAATTCCCAAGTTCAAATTCTGTTGTTGTGAGAAATGCTCACCTTTTGTTACATGTTGATCCCTTTATGGATTGATTTCTGGATGGTTTCAGTTGCAGGATATTACAAATAATGCAGCGGAATATGCTGAGTCGTGGTTAAGGAGGGCAAAAGAGGCTGCAAGACAAGGTAAACATTTGCGATGAATGCCTCGACTTGTGAAAGCTCTATTTATTTCACATAAAACTTACAAAATTGATGGTTGTTATAGATAGAAGAATTTGAGTCAGTTTCTAGTATTTATACTGAACTGTTGAATTAGATTTAGATGGAGGGTGTTTCCTTCTCCATTAATTCTGTGTTAAGTGCAACTTTATCATGACTCAAAATTTTATACCAAATCTTAGTTGCTTGTTAGATGATTTTCATATCTGCATTAGCAGCATTAAATCATTTGTGCACTTACAGTTTGCCATTGCACAAAGAAGAAGGGTGATTTTTCCTATTCTATATTTGTGTTTTGTGTTTTGCATTGTTTAGTTTCAATTTATGACAATTCATACAGATCGAAGAAGACTTGAGAAACTATTAAATGTAGAAGCGATGATGCCCACACCATTGGATCCTGAGCGCTTCAGTTTCTGGGTATTGATTATTATTCACAATGAATATGTGGGAGTTAAACATGGTTTGCTGTACTTGCTGATTTTGATTTTTGCTTGGCTTCAGCTTGTAACATTATCAGATAGGAAGCCTTATGAAAAATTGGAGCTCCTGCGCATAAGGGATACAGAAGAGGTATATAGACCTTAACACATTTTGTTGGTCTTCCAGATAGTTGGGTACTTGTTAGATGATGTAACTCATTTGATGCATGTAAGTCATATAAATCCATATTTTACCTATTCCTGGAAATAACCCAATGGTAAGACGAATAGAGCAATGAAATGCTTTGGTGATGACTGCCTGCAAAAAGTTCCTTGCCTAGTGGAAGTTCATGAAGTTTTGCTTCCATGCACCATTTTAAAGCTAGGTTTTTCCAACCTTTTCCTTATGATGGATATCCTTGAGAGAGGCTGAAATGCTAGTTAATGTGTCAAATGACTTAAGGGATGCTCATAATTTTTTCTTTCTGATTTCTTTTGCAGAGAATAAAACGAGGATTGGTATATCTTAGAGCAGCAGAACAGGGCTACAGGGTACGATAATAAAATTTGCATTTGGAAATTGAATGCTCCATAAGATGCCAAATTTTATAATCAATATTCTTTGATCCACATGATTGTGGATCCTATTCTTTTTGTATAATAAATTAGTCTTCATGCTAGCAGCATTCGGCAATATAGGAATCATCCAATTTTCACATAGCATTATTGACATAATTAAAAAATAATAATAGTAATAATAACATCACAGATTCCTTCAATTACAGTTGTGGATCATCAATGTGTAAATTCAACTATGGATAAATAAATAGTTATTATTGTTATTGCTGTCATAAAGGCCTGTTTAGAGTTGAGGTTGACAGGTAAAAAATGCTTTTTGAAAATGTATCATTTTAGATGTTAAAAATATATATTAATTGTTTTGAAGTTTTTGTAATTAAAATATGTTAAATTTAATGTTAAGCTTATTTTAATATTAATACATTTAAATTGTTTTTTTTTTTAAATAATAACAATGCTTTAAAGCTAGTGGCTTAATTCAGCAATAGTTGGACTTGCTCTTGGCTGCATTTCTCATCATCTTGGATTTGTGTCTAAGGGTTTCACCCATCCTACACGGAGTAAATTAACTAGTAGTTTTTTTTAATATTTCCACAATTAAAAAAAATATTATATCTATTTATAATATTTATTATTTAAAATTAATTAAGAATAAATTACACATCCTTTCATAATTACATATAATATAAAAAATTTTTATTAATTAGTTTACCAATATAGCATAAAAAATTTCTCTCCTACAAATCGGTTCTCCCTCTAAAGTAAGCTTAGACCTCAAAACTCAATTAGATTAGGAAGATTTTTTTAGGTGGAATTAGATTAGGAAGATGACTCCATGGATGCGTCCTCACTTGCATATGCGATATTAATTTAAGATAATGCACGGTGATACTCTTAAATTTGTCAATACTAATAATAAAATTTTTGTATTTTGAAAACTGAATTAAAATATATTTTATATGATTGATATGTTTTTTCATCTAATTTTTTTTTATATAATTTATTAATTAAGTCATTAAATAAGAAAAATAAACATTTTATTTCAATAGAACTCCGATACTCGGAATTTTTCTTTGAAAAATTATAAAATATATTTATTTTAGACTGATTATATCATTCTATATTTAAATTTTATTAAAAAGATTTCGTAACATTACATGACTTATTTCAATTTTCATAAATATTTTATAATATACTTAAGATCAAATGATATTTTAATTTTATTTTATAAAAATTAAAATATATTATAAAATATTTATATAAATTGAAGCGTAGTATGTATCGTTTTAAAAATTTGGAGTGGTACGCTAATTTTTTTTTAATAAGCTTAAGGGAGGACTGACTTTATTTCACGTACAATGAAAATTCATTGTAACTGGTGAATCCCTGCACCAAATAAATTCTGTCGTTACCAGCCCATGTTTCTTGGCATCCCTCGCTGAGTTTCAGTACCTCGCTGAGTTGGTACCACCACTGAAACTCAGCCAGAAGTTAGGTGTACCCATTTAATTTTGTTTAATTATAAAAGTAATAATATTTTTTCAAATATTTTTTAATGATTAATTTGAATAGAAAAAATAATTATTAATTAAAATAAATTGTGTAAAATAAATCATTTTGATGAGTTTAAAAATACAATCATTGAGTTAGTAATTATGTTAAAATATAAAAATATTTTGATAATTCACTTTTAATTTAAATGTGAATACGTGAAATATGGGTATAACAAAAAAAAAAATTTTTAAATAGCATTAGTACCATTGGACCATTAATCTCTTTAATGAAAATTGATCACCATCTAGTGTGGAAGCCAAAACAAAAACCCTATTATCTGCAATATTTACATTGTAAAAAGCCAAAAGAGGAAGGGGGGTTGGGATGATTAACAACTATGGCTGTGAACTTCTCAGTTAGTTGGTTGTTGGTACAGTTACAAAAAGAGACAGACGAAAGTACAGTAGCTTTCAAGGTCCAACGCACAAGTCGCTTCTATCAGTTAAAGCTATCTAACCATCTTATTCTCTTACCAAGTCTCCTCTCATCCATCAACAAACAAACCCCACGAAACTTCAATCTGACAAACTTGCACGTCCTTCCCCTTCCCCTTACTTGCTTCCAACTTTCTTCTTCTCTCTCACCCCACACCCCTTTTGTATTTCTTACCATTTCCTTCTTTCTTTGGACGTCTCTGCTTCTGGCAAATCCGCCAATGCTCGCTTCTCCTCCGCCACCACCACCATCCACTTGTTAGCTTTATCACTGCCTCATCAAATGGGGGAAGAGAATCATACCCTTTTGATCCTTTTCCTTTTATTGCTCCTCTCCAACTTCAATTTTGGAAAAAGTAGTAATTCTTCTGAGGTTGCGTTTACCCCTCCTGACAATTATCTCATTGATTGTGGATCATCACAAGATACCAAGCTTGATGATGGCCGAATCTTCAAATCTGATTCTTCCTCAAGGAGTTACCTGGAGACGAACGTAGAGGTAGAAGTTTCGGTGGATTCTATTCTTGTCAATACCACTTCTAATTCTTCTTCTCCTTCGTCTGCATCTGCGCTTCTTCTGTGTCGCAGTGCAAGAATTTTAACTTCTGATTCGAAATATTCTGTTCATATATCTAGTCCTGGTTGGCACTGGGTTCGTCTTTACTTCTATCCGCTTCCCCACCTGAAATACAATCTAACCAGTGCTGTTTTCTCCGTCACAACTGGTGATGAATTTGTTCTTTTACATGAGTTCTCTGTGAGAGAGACTACTTCGGTGGTTTTCAAGGAATACCTCTTAAATGTCACTAGCGAAACATTTTCCCTCATTTTCAAGCCTAACCAACAATCTTATGCCTTCATCAATGCTATTGAGATTGTTTCTGCACCTGATAGCCTTCTTTCTGATTCTGCGTCCACAGTTCCCCAAGGAGGAACTTTCAGTGGTTTGTTTAATTATGCTTTTGAGGTGTTTTATCGGTTAAATGTTGGAGGCCCAATCATAACTCCCAAGAATGATACGCTGTCAAGAACATGGCTGCCTGATACAGAATATAACGCATTTCCACAAGGAGTTCAAAATGTATCTGTCTCTCCCGGTGCCATCAAATACCCACAGCATGGTGCCAACACATATATTGCTCCTCGATTGGTCTATGCATCCGCAGACCAGATGGCAGATTCTGATACAGAGTCACAGAATTTCAATCTCACTTGGGAGATGAGTGTTGATCCTGGATTTTCCTATTTGATCAGAACGCACTTCTGTGACATTGTGAGCAAGTCCCTTAATGACATATACTTCAATGTGTATATAAATGGATTGATAGGAGTGTCTAGTCTTGATCTTTCATCCATCAACAATGCCCTCTCCACAGCTTATTACATGGATTTTGTGCTCAACGCCTCATCCATCCAGAACGGTACTGTCGCGGTTCAGGTTGGCCCTACGACCACTGTACAGTCTGGGCAGCCTAATGCTATTCTTAATGGATTAGAGGTCATCAAGATAAGCAACAAATTGGGGAGCTTGGATGGCTTACTCGGTGCTAAAGGGTCACAAGGAATGAGCATAATGAAGATTGTTGCAGTTGTTGGGCTTGGAATGGGGCTAACTGCAATGGTTCTCCTCGCAATGGTATTTATCCGATGGCAGAAGAGGCCTAATGATTGGCAGAAACGAAAGAGCTTCTCCTCATGGCTTCTTCCTCTCCATACTAACCAGTCTACATTCTTATCCAGCAAGAGCAGCTCCCGAAGATCTAGCATCTTTGGTTCCCGGAAAAGCAAGAGCGGTCACTCTGGTTACTTTAATAATCAGGGTCTTGGCCGGTACTTCACTTTCAGTGAATTACAGAACGCCACACTAAATTTTGATGAAAAAACAGTGATTGGTGTTGGTGGGTTTGGAAAAGTTTATTTTGGAGAGTTAGAAGATGGAACTAAGACTGCTATCAAACGAGGAAACCCGAGTTCTCAGCAGGGTATAAATGAGTTCCAGACGGAAATACAAATGCTCTCTAAGCTCAGGCATCGCCACCTCGTATCACTCATTGGCTTCTCGGATGAACGATCAGAGATGATTCTGGTTTACGAGTACATGGCTAATGGTCCACTTCGCGACCACCTCTATGGCTCAAACCAACCTCCTTTGTCATGGAAACAACGGCTTGAGATTTGCATTGGTGCAGCTCGTGGGTTGCATTATCTCCATACAGGTGCTGCACAAGGCATTATACACCGTGACGTTAAGACCACGAATATTCTTCTTGATGAGAATTTCGTAGCAAAAGTATCTGATTTTGGCCTTTCCAAAGCTGCTTCAATGGAACAGGGCTATGTGAGCACAGCCGTGAAGGGTAGCTTTGGATATCTTGATCCTGAGTACTTCAGGAAGCAACAGCTTACAGAGAAATCTGATGTCTACTCTTTTGGGGTAGTTCTGTTTGAGGTATTATGCGCAAGGCCTGTCATAAATCCAGCACTGCCAAGGGATCAGGTGAATTTAGCTGAATGGGCAATGCAGTGGTATAGAAAGGGCATGATTGACAAGATAATTGATCCTCAAATTGCTGGGACTATTAATCCAGGATCTCTCAAAAAGTATGTGGAAGCTGCAGAGAAATGTTTAGCAGAATATGGCGTTGACAGGCCTGGCATGGGAGATGTGCTGTGGAACTTGGAGTATGCTTTGCAGCTTCAGGAAGCTTCCTCTCAGCCTGACATTTCAGAAGATAAGAGTACAAATCTCATTGCTCTGAAAAAACCAAGTAGAAGGGCCCCTGAAGGCGAATCTGCCGTTTCAATTAGTGATGATTCTGAAGTAACTTTAGATTCTCCAATGTTCTCTGAATTAGGGAACTTTCAGGGAAGGTAAATTAAAGAACCTGACGAATAGCAGCAGCAACGCATATGGTGGCGCCAAAAAAAGTTAGAAGCTACCTGATCCAAATTGTTCGTTGAAGCTTTTAGCATGTGCAGTTGTGTTCTGCAGAATTGATCCTTTTTTTTTCCATGTTTTTTCCCCTTTCTTTATAGATTTTCCTTTTCTATATAAGTGAGTGATCTGTTTCCTTCTGGTTTAATGATTTTACACATTGAAAATGTGAGAATTGAATGTCCTCATTTCAGAAAAGAAACAAAGAAATACCATAAGCCTCGTGCCCTCTTGTTTAATAAATTAAAAAAAGTTAAATAAATTCAATCAAATTGTGAGATTGACTTCATCATTTAAGGGAGAGGAAAAACCCACCATTAAACAACAAATGGTTAACTTTTAACTTTTGATTTTAGATGTATCAGTTTAAAAATAGGTAATTAATTATTTAGTATAGCTATTAAAATTAATTTTTAAATTATTTAAAAATTTTTTAAAAGTAATTTAATTTATTAAAAATATAAAAAAAATATGTAATTAAGTGTTATCGTTATTAAAATAAGATAATATTAATATATTTAAAATTATTAGAATAATATAATATTTTCTTTAATAAAAAATTAATTTTAAAATAAATAGATATTTATGACTTTTAACTCTTTTTAAATATTTTTTTAACTTATCAAAATAAATATTAATTTACTTATAATTTTCTACTTATAAATAAATTTGAATGCTTATAATCAAATCAAACACCCTTTAAAAGTAAAACCTTGAAATTTACGCTAATACATATTTGATATTTTCCTTTTAAAAAATAAAAAAAATGATTATTAATTTTATGAAAATAAGGGTTAATAACAAAAAATAATAAAATTTAAATATTACTTTAATTTGTAATTATAGTAAATCATTTTAATTTTACCTATTATTTATATAATTTTTTATCAAAAAATTAGGTTTCAAAATTTTCAAATTATGGACATCGTACCCATATTTATAAAACTTCCATATGATAGAGCAAAGTGTAAAGAAAATTTAATAATTTACTAATAAAAAGTTAAAATGTAGAGTAATTTCTTTCATATGTAGAAGAAAAGAATTAGACGAATTAATATTATTAATTTTGAAGAAAAAGAAAATCAAACATATATTATGAAGAATTCGAGATTTTACAAGTGGCTGTCAATGTGTGTATTATTAATAACATTACTATGATTTTAATAACAACAAATTCGCCAAAGAATTGATAAATCTTCAGGATTCCACGTTGATTATGGATGTCTGTTAAATTTACCAGGGTTAGCACGCCTCGTGGTTTTACTATGTTGATGAGAATAATTTGGGTTTCTGAAATGTGCTCCTGAAATGACATCAGGAGCCCAAACCGTAAAAACGGAAAATCTGCTTCAACACAACCTTGGAACCCGCGAGAAGAGTGAAGAGAAAAAGAAAAAGTATTTCCATTTTCATTTCATCTCCCTCCATGGAAGAGGATACTGAGGTTCTTTCCGGTGGTCTCAAGGACTGGAATGACCTCCGACCCTTTAATCTTGATTCCCCGCCAACCCTCAAAACCTATTCAAAACAATGGTCTATGGTTGTTATTAGAGAGTCCTCCCATGAGAATCACGGCGACGATGATTTCTCCATTTTCCCTCCATGTAACCATGAGAATCTCGTTCCCTGTCATTTCAATCAACAACCAAAAAACCAACCACCCCCTCCCCCGTCCTTGCCTTCGTCTCCTTTGTCATTTCTTCCTACCGATTTTGACCCTTCACCATCGCCATCGGAGTCTGCCTTCTTGCCCAATTGGTGGGACTTTGCTCGTAAGATCTTGCGTTCGAGAATCGCTAATATTGGGTCCTACTTTGGATCTAATAATAGTTATAATAAAAGTTCGTTTTGGACATTTGGAAATGTTGCTTTGGCGGTGACGGTGGTCTTGTGGTGCTTGTGTGTGCGAGTAAGGCGGCAGAGGCGGAGGAGAAAGATTGTGGAGCATTTGATGCAGATTATCAGTGAGAAAGATAAGGTTTGGTCATTTTTGTTTCTGTTAGATGTGTTTGTCTAATTACCGTGGTGATTTTGTTTAAGGTGTTTGCGAAAATGCCTATGAGAGAGGACAATTGGTATAACTATTGTCTGATATAAGATTAAAATATGCAGTTTGTGTGCGTGTGTGTGTGTGTGTGGAGCAATTGACGTTGGTTCTTGAGGATAATCTTACGTTGGCCATGAGGGTAAACCATTTCCTATATGGGGACCTACGTATGTAATTATATGTGCTTGTTAGATGCAAGAAGGCCTCAGCATTTACAAGTATATTTTGTGGTTTACTTACATCAAAATATTTGGTTTTGGTTATTTGCAGAAGATTATGCAGCTCCTGAATCAAATCGCTCAAATGAACGAAGTACTGCTAACTAGACACAAAGTTTTGGCTTCAAAACTGGCTGATTAATGGATGTTGATTCATTGGCAATTCTTTTTGTTGCCTGCTGCATTGTTGCTAGCGAGCCAAAGCATTTGAAGTTGACAATACCTAGATCCTCTTTTGAGCCTAATTCTTGGTGTAGTAGTTGAACAGCGCAAAATGCCAATATGGCGGACCACAAAGGTTTGCATTGCAATCAACAGAATGGAAGATGTAGCTAAGCAAAGGAGCACCATTTTGGCTGTCGAGGATAGGAAAATATCTGATGTTTCAAGCCATCTGAATATGTTTGTAGATTCTTATTCTTTGTCCATAATTCTGTACCTGGATTGACATATTTAGTGTAGTTTAATGGGGCTTCATGATTTGTGATTTTACATTTTTTTTTCAAGTTTCATGTTTACTTATTTTTTTTCTTGGGTCTCTAATAGTATTGATTATATGGTAGGATCCACTCCTAGTAGCTATCCTGCCGATCTAGATTTTGTAATCCTTCAAATGATTTAAAAGGGAGACCAAGCTGTTAAAACCTAGTTACTGTTTTCTTATAGAAAATAATGTTCTACTTTTTATTTTTTTTTTAGAAATTCTTGTTTTCACTAAATAAGGAAAATATGAAAAATGCATTAAAATAATTTTTTAATTCACAAATTAGAAAAAAAAATCATATTTTCCATAATAAAAAGTAAAATAATTATAAAATATATTAAAAAACTTATTTTATGTTATTTATTTTTTAGAATAATGTGATTAATTCTTTATACATAAATATTTTCTCAATAATTATTTAGTTTTAATTTTGAAAAATTTATAATTTTGATTATGGAAAAATTATTATTTTTAATTTAGAAAACAACTTTTATTACAAAGAGAAACAGTTAAGTTATTTTAAAAATTTTAGTTAAATTTTTAAAATCCAAAAAACTATTTTTTTCAAATTTCAATTTGAAAATCGGATATATTTTTTTTCAGTATTTAAAAAAAAAATAAGAATAGCTATTTTAGTTTTAATGAATAGCCCTTACCTTTGCCGGAAAATTAAGCATACAACCGGACCACAGAAATACTAAACTTAAATTTGCGCACACCAAACTAAGTGCAGCTTATTGAAGCAAGCAACACAATCATCATGCTTCTAATGGCCTACTAAGCACTCTCTGCGCTTGACACTGGGTGAGCAACCCTATTCCCACATTGAAGGCAAGACATTGTCGAATTGTGGCTATACGAACGTTAAGCAACCATTGTTCATTAAAAAAAAAAAAAAAAAACAATTTGATGTAACTGCATCTATAAGAACACATTCAAGAGACCGTGAGCAAATAATAAAACCCATGGTTCAGGTGAGGGTGACGGTCATCTAACCTGGCGTCAAGTCTCCAGGGTGCCTCAGTTTTGCCTTAATAGAAGCATCTGTGGTATTCTGTGTTACCTGGGTTCATATTGCCAAACTTTGAAAATTATGAGACTATTGAGCACTTTGAATTCCAGCATGTATGCGGATTTCACCCACACCCCCCACCCCGCCCCCCAAAAAAAAAAAAGGTTTGGCGTTTGTAACTTTCTTCAGAATTTAGATCAATTACATTTTGCATAGACACTAATTAACATGCCGACTGTAATATAACGGTTATCCCAGATGTTTAATACTAAATTGAAGGGTTATCTTCAAATGTTAACAAGTAATGGAAACTCTTAAAGGTAAGAAACTGCCGAACATAGGTATTCCTCAAGTTTTACACTGTGCCTATGCAATAACAACTGCAATATAACATTATTGTTTCAAACATAAAAAGACCCAAAGGATAACTATTAACCTCATAAACTCTGGATTTACTGCTGATATCTACTAAAAACATGTAACTAAAGCACCATACGCTTTGAGAAACGGGAAAATATGAACATTTATGACTTCCAAATTCCATCCAAGGGTTCAACCACTAAGCAGTAAGCACTGCTTGTGAAAGCAATATATCTTAACGATCTAAAATTAACATATGTAAACTTCAAGACGAGACACTTCAAGAGTACTCAGCAAAGCAAAGCATGCTAGACTTTTGAGAATCATAATCAGCATGAAAAATGAAAGAATGAACCAAGGCAAGCAAAGATCAAAAGCTCTGCAAATCGAGTGCAATCATCCATCTAAAGTAAATGTGGAAAATATAAGACATCAATTACAGCATAAAGGCCTAACTTGCTCAAAAGATCTACATGTCTATGATAACGATTTCTTCAAAAATAGCAAAAAGTGAATCAAATAAATAATTACTTTGATCCAAGGCAATTATTTGAATAAAAATATGAGAATTCCACAATTTTACATACTAGTACACAAAATTCTTATCAGTTACATTCGAGAAGAACAATTGCAAAGGAAAATTAAAAGAGAGCTCAGGAGCAAAATGCAAAAAGGACAACCATACTGTAGCTTTGTTTATAAATTTCCTTTATTGATTACTAAAACACAGGAGGACGACAAAGTTGATGTCAATAAAAGAATTATACCCTTTTTATCTCGGAAGCATAACCAAGACAAACTAGAAAGGAAAACTTACTTAAATGTAAACTGTTATCAAATTTAAATCTGCTTTTGACTGAGGAATTAGATTACCTACAAATTATGACACAGTAAACATGTTTCACCCACTAGCTCCCTGATCTGATGTTTCCATGTTCTGTATGGCGAATATCAAACTGGTCTACATACTCCAATGGAGTTACTGTCTCATTCCTGATCCTCTTGATCTTGGGGCTCAATAGTCCCCTGTGCCCAAAACCGTATAAATTAAGCACCTGGTTATCGGCGAAATTGAAAGCCCTTTCCATGCTTCTCAAGCACTGTTCAACAGGATAATCCCCATAGCTCCCACAAGGCTTGCAACCAACAAAGTGAGTCACGAAAGGCCACCTCTCATCACCCAATCCTGGATGGTACTTCTCAATCATCTCCTCATAACGATCCACCAATCCTGCCCAATAACCATGCAAATAATATTGATTCTCAATATACACCTTATCCATCCACTGATCCTTCTGCGAAAGAAGCAAGTAAATCAAAGCTGACTGATCATCAGCCTCAAATGCTGGCCTCCCCTTCAAATTTGCAGTCAAAATTTTGCCAGCCTCCTCCCTTATTGGCCCCTTAGGACCCATTGGAGCCCAGGCATCAAGCAAATCCAAGCTCCACTTACAATTCCTAAACAAGAAACTCCCAGTGTTCAAAGCAATCCATGATTTTTGCTCGAACAACAAATCAGGATACCCATGAATCACCAAATTATGCTCATCATACTTGGATAACGGGATCTCAAAAACCATATCAGTAAACATAGCATCACTATCCATCCACCAAATCCACTCCACTTCAGGATGCGACAGCATCAATCTCCGAATCATGGGCAATTTCGCCCAGTACCCAGCTAGTTCTTTGTCTAAATGAGCCATATTATAGACAATCTCAATCCCATGAATCCTACAATAGTCGATCTTATTCTTTATCGCCTTCAATAAATAATGATCTCCAATCGGGTTATCACAAGGGCTAGGAGGGGACCCGGTCAAGAGCAAAATCCGAGGCTTCCCATTAACAAAATTAGGGAACTCGGGGTTTTGGTTAAGCCATACCTTGCGTTCCTCGTCCCAATTAGACATTTTGGCGCCTAACGTGTAAGTGACGTTGGGGTTGAAATCGGCCTCGGCTGGCTCATCCGGATCGGTGGGGTCTTTGTCGGAGCGGATCTCGGCCAGAATCCGGTTAGTCTCCTCGATAAGATTCTGGTTGATAGCCTCAGCGTCAGAGTTGGTGAGGTTGCCAATGCCGATGGTACCACGGAGGACGAGAATGGTGACGAAGCCACAAAGAATAGTGATCTTGATGTTATTGAAGGTCTTATGAATCTGCCTGCTGCGCGGCATAGTTGCACGGCCTCCTCTGCCGTTGGCGGTTATGGTGGGCAGGCCTCCTCCTCCGCCGCCGCTAGCTCTCTTCTGGGTAGTGAAGTTCTCTTGCCCCATATTAAAGTTAACTCCGTCAAATTATAGACTCAGATGCGACAATCAGAGAGAGAGACACACACAATTTCTCTCTCTTCTGTTCGAGTAGTATTTTAGCGTGTGGATCTGAAAGGCATTTAATAATAATAATAACAGTTAAAAGAATTGTATTCTCTTAGCTGTGAAAGGCTTGGAAGCGGAGGAAAAATGTAAAACCCTAGGCGGCAGTGACGGTGGTGTTAGACGCGTTGGTAATGGTTTTGGTAGAGGTGACTGGCAACAATGGAAGAGTTAAAAAATGGAGCTGTGAACTGAAGACGACATATGTCCAACTGCTCCTTGTCTTAACCTTCTTTGCCTTTTTTTTTTTTTTTTTTCCCCTTATAAATATTCTTCACCAAAATAAATAAAATGTCCATATTGGAGTACGTAATTAGATATTACATATCTGATCCTCAAATTTTTTTAAATGTTGATATTTAATTTTGTTAATATAATAGTTTTTACAGTTAATTTAAATTAGATGATAAAAATTATTAAATTTGTTTTTAATTTGAAGTAAATATAATTCAAGTTTTTTTTAATAATAAAATAATATAATTAATTAATATTTAATATGATAAAACACATTTAAATTAAAAAAATAAAATGATTTTATAAAAAACCTAATAAATTGTATAATTTTATAAATTTTATTTATATAATCGGTTAAAAAATAGTCTAATCACGCTAACTCTTTTTAAATATCAATCACATTAATTTTGATATAAATCATAAAAAGCTTATTTTAATATTCTTAATTCTAAATTTTTATCACATTCATACATATATAAATATGAATATAAAAACATTCATAATATAATATAAATATTTTTAGTTTTTTTTTTAATTTAAAAGAGACATATATGAGATATATTGATAAAAATATATGTTTAATATTTAAATTTAAAATCTGGATGAAATATTTATTTTGTTAATAAACGCTATTCATTGCAAATAGTTATTTTGATATTTTGATTTAATAGTAAATAATTAAATAATTAAAATGAAATGGAGAGGAGAGTTCACAAATTAGCAAATAGAACAGAGCTTATCCGACTGTCAATGGGACCCTCCGGTGTTTGCGGGCCTGTCTCTTAGTGATTCACAGCTAACTTCAAAGACTTGATTTTTATACTCTGCTCTTAACTGTTAAAAAGGTACTTCTTTTCCCCAGCCAATTTTCTTCCTTTACGTGTATAACAGATTTTTAATACACACCGTTCCACGCCTGTTGGAAGGGCGTGCTACCCACTCCCCATACATATGCTAATGTCGTGAAATGCTACATTATTAACAGACGCTTGTCTGGTCCCATGGGATTATGATCCCATCTTCAATTGTCTATCTCATCTGAATCTCATAACCATGTGGCATGTGCTCTATTTCCATATCCAATGTTGTCACATTACTAGTGTTATTATATGTGGTAATTTGTTAAAAGAATTGGTCAATATTAGTGTTTTTTAATTTATTAAAAATATTTTTTTAATTTTTTTAAATAATTTTTTAACTCCATAAAAATTCTGTATTATTAATGGGCTAATGTTGGTAAATTTTAATTTTTATGTATAATCAGATGGCATCGATTGTTGGATTTACATAGTGAAAGTATAAATTCAAGTGTTGTGTTTAATTTTAAGGGTTATAATAAAGATGCTCTTAAATTAAAAAAATATAATATTTTTTAAATTTTTAAATTTTATATTGTAAAATCATTTTAATCATCTATAGTTGATTTATAGATAATATATTGATGTGTATAATTTAAAGTGGTGATAATATAAATTATTATTATTATTTTTTGAAGTTAAAATTTTTTTAATTTTATTACTGTCATATAAAAAAATGATAATTGTTTATATTATTATCATCCTAATTAAATTACATTATCAATTATTAAGAATTAAAAGAGTTTTATTATATAAAATTTTAAATTTTAAAAAAATTTATATTATATTTTTATGTCTAAAGTATTATAATTCTTAAATTTAGAGATAATTATTAAAATTTATTCTCTTATAGAATTAATAAGCAGAGTAAATTGATGATAAAGAAATACGTGAAAGCAACTAACTTAAAATAAAAAAAAAATAAAAAGGAAAGCGCAAGGCCTTGGATGATACTTCTTTGATGGTCTTACAAATAGAAAAAAGAAAAGAAACAATAAAAAAAATGATATGATATTTTGATGACGCATACAATTTTATACTCTAATCGGGATGATTAGCTGGAAAATCTGCCTGCTAGCTAGCAAGCATGACATATAGCATATTAATATTCAATGAGAAATACAATATTCATTAAAATCTCACAGTAGGGTGGAGCATTTCTAGCTAAATGTGATGTCTAAATATTGGCCAAATATTAGGGCATACGCCAACCAAGAGGACCACAGTAGACATATCCAGATAAACATAAGCGACACAAGGGCCACTGCAGGGAACAAGGCAAGTCCAAGTGGCTAGCTATATTATAAATTCTTGCAGAGGTAGTGAGTGTAGAATGGGTTTTGAAATATGATGAATCACTATCTTTAAGATATTAATTGGCCATCTTAGATTCTTTGTAAAGTTATGTAATGATATCATCACGATATAATAAAGCGCAAATCTATGACAATGATTCACGAAGATTTCCCTTAAGAACTCTTTATATGAACTGAATTTAGAGAGACTAGAAGAAAATAAGAAAAAGTAAAAATAGTATATTTTTGGATTGAAAAACTCTTCCATATTTATAAAGAATGAAAAATTATAGCACTTTTTCTGCATAGACACATATATCTATCTTCAATAGATACAAATATTTGTGTAAAATATATGTCTATTTATTAACAGATACCTATACAAATAGTTGTGACTTTTTGTACTTTTTGTATAGAATAGACATGTCTGTTTATTAATGGACACCTACAGTTGTAACTTTTTGTATAAAATAGACATGTCTGTTTATTAACAGATACTTATACAAACAGTTGTGACTTTTTGTATATAATTGATATGTCTGTTTATCAGTTAATAAACACATCTATTCATAATTTATTTACGAAAATTATAATAAAATAATTATTTTATTTTACACATATACGTGCCAAGTGCCATAATAAAATAATATATATTTATTTATATATATAATTCTATACACATTTCACTCTTGTCATTCCTTCACTTTCTTATATTTTAACAAAATATGAATTCTTTCTCTCTATACTATCTAACATACTAGCTATTTATAGCAATCCATCACTTAGCTTGTATTGTTGGATCCCATTGTTTTATCATTTCATGTATAATGAAAAGTATCTTTCGATTTAAACTTTTCCTTAGTGTAAGTATTTCAAAGTTATAAAGAAATTATGATAGCCTTAACCTAAACTTAGATTTCTATTAAATAGAACCAGAAATACTACACACATGAATCAATTAGTTCAATTTAAAAAGTTTATTAAAATTTTAGCACGAATATAGCCTTATGCTACCTCATGTTTTCATGAGCATTTACAAAAGTTATTCACACTTTTGTTGAAGTGGCACCACTTCCTATGTTTATATAGGTGAAGTTTCTTTTGTAATAATATTAAACTTCATTAAAAATATAAATACTCATCCTCATTTCATTAACTTAGTACACTAAGTACTTAACTACAACATTTATTAATGACTTGTTATTACCCTTTAAACTTTATTTAGTAATAATACTATAAAGTACGGTTCCCATCAGTAGTAAATTTAATGAAATATTCTAAATTCTAATCAGCACATGTACTTATGAACATATATCTCGAGAGTCTTTTTATTAAAGGATTTGCAAAATTATTATAGGATTTAACATAAACATGGTAATAACACTATTAGAGACTAATTGTCTTACATTTTAATGTCTTAAGCTTATATGTATATACTTTCAATTGTATATTTTACTATAAGTTTTAGCCATCATGATTTGACTATCACAATATAAAGAAATAGATGGCACAGGTTGTGGCCACAATTTAATATCCGGTAACAAGTTTTTTTCAGCCATTCTACTTCCTTACTAATATTTGCCAAAGTTATAAATTCAGATTCTACTGTAGAATGAATTATACAAGTTTATTTCTTTGATGCCCAATAAACAGCACCTCCACCTAAAATAGACACTCAACCAAATGTTAACTTATTATCCTTAGCACTAGTTTTCCAACTGACATTTGTATAACCCTAAGATCTCCACTATAATTGTTTCACTAGTCTACCATGCAATTACATGTTTATAACATGAACTACATAAATAATTTAGAGTTTAGATATGTACCTTATTTGCAGAAATAAATTACTCCATAACTTGTTTAAAATGAAAGTATCAAAAAATAAAGAACCAAGCTAAACTTACACACACATACAAATCCATACTTATTTGTCCTTTTGTCACTTCTTACAAATGATTTGTAAGACTCTTATTTTTACTACTAAAAAAGTACCAACCTTTTGGTCAATAAATTCATCTCTTCATGCATGTTACTATTAAGAATAATATCATCTTTTAATTTGATTATATCTTTTGGACAAAAGGACACAACTCTTTGCATGTATACAACTCTTTATATGGTTTTAACAAAATTGAAAATTTATCGCAGAATAATCTATGATTTATAATTCATTTTTTAAATATCTAAAAACCCTTGAAATTTCTTTCCAATATTCTACACTATGATTATTAGTGTATCTTGACAATTTATATATTGTAAAAGCAATATCAGGAATAGTGCAATGCGTAGCATACATTAAGCTGCTGATAGCATTAGTACACTCAATTTGAGTAATTATTCTATCAAAATTTTCAGTCATTTTGCAATAAATATTATAAGAAGTATTGGCTTCCCTTAATATAATGAAATTGACAAATAGTGAAACCCTCACTATATTACAACTAGGTAGTTTAGGCAGATCTCTCAACGATAATAACCAAAATATAAATATAGACAACAATTTTTAAACTCTCTCAAGAATAAATTAAAGAATAATAATGTTGATTGTAGGTAAAAATGAAGAAAAAAGACAAAAAAGAAAAGTTAATAGATTTTTATTCCAAACTGCTATTTATAAAATATATGCATCTCTTCGAACATATACAGAAGTTCACTTTGTATCTATTAGAATAATTACATCTGTTCACTTACACCTTTTAGAATAGATATAACAGTTCACTTTGTATCTATTAGAATAATTACATCTGTTCACTTACGCCTTTTAAAATAGATATAACTATCAGTAATAAATAGTTTATTTTGATATTTTTTAATGAACAGACATAACTTTTTCAAAATGAGACAGATTTTCCTATCACTAATATTTTTAACAATATCCCCACTTAGTTAGTGATAGACACAATCAATATGAATTAGGATTTATGCATATAAAAAGTATTTTTCGACTTATGCACATAAATCTTATTACATTCTTTAACATATTCACCATGAGCTTTAGCATCATAATATAACTTTATATTTCTTCTAATTATAAGTATGTCATCAACATAAAAATAAATTATCACATAAAAAACTTTTAATGTGTAAGTGTTTCTGAATCTGTTTAAGAGAAAAGTCGTATGTGGCATACAGTAATTTCTTCCTATAATCATTCAAACTAGAAGTATGATGTGCTATTATTCCTCCTAATTGTAGTGATTTAGAAACTACCACTTTCAAATCCTTAAACTTTGAAATAAAGATATGCAAATCATGGACTTATCCATAACAGGCATATTATCAGGTATTTAGAATTGAAAATATTTCATAATGAGAAATTTATCAATACCTTTTTTTTTTATTATATTGGAATTCTAACGAATTCCAGATTTCGTTTGGAGACTTGACAGAGGTAAACAAATCCTATAGCCTATTTGATGAGTTGTTGAGAATATGATCTCTGTATGGTAATTTATCTTTTTCTGATCTGCTTTCACATTCTTAGTGAGCATAATTTGTTCCTTAAAATGAACAAGTTTCATAAACTCTTGATTCATCACGGAAACAGCCTTAGACTCCATTGCGATTAATATCTTAAAATTGTTGAGACAGTGGGTGTAAAATAGGCTTTGAAGCGTGATGAATCACTATTTTTAAGGTATTAATTGCCCCCAATAGATTACTGCAAGGTTATGGCAATATACCTCCAGGATACAACAAAACCTAAAATCTGCAAACAGCAACTCCTAAAGATTTCCTTTAAGAACTCTTTATACGAACCGAATTTAGAGAGACTAAAAGAAAAAAAAGAATAACTATAAGTAGTATATTTCTGGATTAAAAAATTCATCTATATTTATAAAGAATGAAAAGTTATAGCACTTTTTCTAGATAAACACATATATCTATCTTCAATAGATACAAATGTTTGTGTAAAAGATATATCTATTTATTAATAGACACCTATACAAAGAGTTGTGACTGTTTGTATAGAACAGACATATATGTTTATTAACAGACACCTATACAAATAATTGTAATTTTTTGTATAAAATAGACATGTCTGTTTATTAACAGACACCTATATAAATAGTTGTGATTGTTTATATAGAATAGAAATGTTTGTTTATTAACAGATACCTATACAAATAGTTATAACTTTTTATATAAAATAGACATGTTTGTTTATTAACAGACACTTATACAAACAGTTGTGACTGTTTATATAGAATTGACATGTCTATTTATTAATAGACATATCTACTTGTTAATAAGCACATCTGTTCGTAATTTATTTACGAAAATTACAATAAGATAATTATTTTATTTTACACATACACGTGCCAAGTACTATAATAAAATAATATATATTTATTTTTATATATAATTCTATACACATTTCACTCTTGTCGTTCATTCACTTTCTTATATTTTAACAATATTGAAATTCTTTCTCTCTATACTATCTAACATCCAAATTATTTATAACAATTCCTTCATCTCCATTAATCCCCGCTTCTCATTAATTTCCTCTATTGTTCTTTTCCTAGAGATCAGATCCCAATGGTTCTGTTTCTTGATGTTGCTGAATTTTCAGGGTAATTTTTATAATGCTGAGACTCATCTTTTGCATTGCCCAATAACTTGGCACATCAAGAAATAAACCAGTCAAGTGAATGAATAGGGACCTGATGCAATGCAGGTGACTCACCTGAAATTTAACAGACTCCTCAATGTGCTTAGTCCTCTCATGGAAGAATGGGCTAGCTGCAATATGAAGGGCAGCATTGTTGTCACAGTTTAAACTAATAGGCAACTGAAGGGAAACTTGTAAATCATGAAGAATGTAAGAAATACCAACAATTCAAACACTGTAGAGGCCATTGCTCCGTATTCAGCCTCAGCAGAGGACCTAGAAACTGTTGTTTGTTTCTTGGTTTTCCAAGAGATGAATGAAGTGCCAAGAAATACGCAAAACCAGTGAGTGATTTTGTGCTGAATGTACATGATGCTCAATCTGCATCACAGTAAGCTGAGAGTTTCAAATCATTCTCTACTAGAAAATACAAACCCTTTGATGGACAGGATTTTAAGCATCTTAAAACATGCATTGCCGCATCCCAATGAAGCTTTCTAGGTGCTGATATGAATTGGCTTAAATGCTGATATAAATTTCTTGCAAGTGATGTTTATGGTTAGTATATCTAGTTATAATTTTTGTCATTATCAAACTTGGCTCAGAAAATTTATAGAACGTCCTCAAATCTTAATGTTTGTTTTATATAGTAGTTTTTTGACTGGTGATGATCTCAAGCATTCATTTTTTTTCAGAGCCGAAGAAACAGAAACTTTCTGAAATAAAGGCTGGATGAGATGAAATAAATGAATATGAAATACTTTTTTTTTTGTGAACTGCTAAAAGCTTGCATTAAACGGCCTATGCGATCAAAATAAGGCTATAAAATAAAAATAATATAGCCCAAGCTTGTCACAGTTTATTAGATCTTATGAGAGTGAGGAGCGACGAGGGACAACGGACGAGAGAGATCTATGCCTTGCGAGAAAGAAAGTGACGAGGAGGCTGAGATGAAAATTGAGAAAATGGAGGAAGGGGAGACTGCTTGCTATGCCATGCTGTTTGAGTTTGAGTGGGATGAGAGAAAACAAGAGACTGAATTGAAAGGATGAGAGAAAACACTGATTAGGCTGTGGAAAGGATGAGAACAGGGCACCACAGAGCAGTAGGCAACAAGTTTGAAGCTTTTGGGCTGGGCTTAGATTATGCAGGGCCAGGGGGCTGAGAAAGAAGAATAATGGGCATTGGGCATTGCTGGGCTCTATGGCATTGCTGGGCTCAAAATTCAACGCAATGCTTTTTTTTTTTCCCAATGCATATTAAGTATATATAATACAACAAAGAAGTGAATTTTATTGTAATTGAAATAATTAAATGATTTTTATAAATAGTAATAAATAATAATTTTGTTTGAAATGTTGTGTGTAATATTTTAGATTATTATAAAAGTAGATATGGTATGTTTTAATAATTTTTAATTTATTAATCATATTCAATATTTTTTCTATTTGTTAATCATATTAATAAAAAAAAATCTTTTATAAAGAGATTATTTTCACATTACCTTTTGGGTAATGGGTTGTCTTCTATTCCACTTTATAATGAAATAATCTTAATCTTCACCATCAAAGAAACGAGGAAAAAAAAAATGCTTGACATGAGCTATCAAATCATGGTTGGTAATTCAAACGCATCCATTGGTGAGGCGGGTTGTACTGTATGGATGGTGATGATACATCAAGAGAAAAGTGGCAATGAACTAAACCGAGTTAAAAAAAAAAAAAGGTGGCAATGCACACATGTTCAATAATTATTGGTTTGTGACCTTTCATTCCGGTCCTTGCCTACTGGATGCAGCAATTGGCACGTCCACGTTTCAATTTTTAATTTTTATGTACCCCACGGGAAATTATACTGTGATTCCGACTTACGGCGTAATGCGGTATATCAAACCAATAGAATGAAGGCATATCACCCATTAATTTATTTATTTGATTATTTAAAATTTTAATTGATAAATTTAAACCGTTATTACATATTAATTTAAAAAAAATTTTTTTTTTTGTCATATATATAATATTGATGTGTTTTAATGTTACATATTTGCAGTCCCACACTATATATATGATGTTGTATGCCGGATACAGGGAATAATTTCTCGTAACCCACTTGATGAATTTTTGGAAACAAGAGAAAAAAAAAAAAACTATTTTCCCATTTATGAAAGTGAGATCTTTTATGGATGACGTGGCCTTCTCTCTATCTCTACCAAACCATCCAGAAACACGCTGCCCTTTTCCTCGCACTTTTTTCTCTCTCTCCTGCCACGTCCTCATTCTTCTTCCCCACCCTTCGTTTCGATAGCTCCCTGGATTTTCTCTCTTTTTCCCGGCGCTCGTTGGCCTTAACAGTATCCCATCTTTTTTTTTTTTTGGTTCTTTTAATTACCGAAATTAAAAATTGAAAAGCTGATAGAGAAAGGGAAATCAGATAGAGGGAGAGGACTTAACAGAGTAAAAACCCTTTGCTTTTGCGTTAAGCAAAGGTGGGTCGGGTCTCCGGTGATCTAAGTCTGGCTGTTGATTCCCCTCTTGGTCCCACTAAGATCCCCGCTGAAGACCGCCGATATTCTGACAAATTTGTCTTCCCTTAGTTTGCTTGCCTTTTATGGATGGAGCTGAGCTAACTTGCGCATATAAAATTAAAAACTATTTTTAGCAGCTTTTTTTTTTTTTTTAATCTGCTGCTTTTTTTTCTTCTCCTTTCTTCCTCGCTTTGTCTGCAAGTTTGGTTGTGTCTTGAGTATGTGTAAATGAATTCTCTGCAGCTATTGATCCGAGCCCTAACCCTAATCTCTCTCCCAATAAAGAAGGAGGAGAGGTTTTCCATGAAAGTTCTCTAGTATTTGCCCTTTCTCTGGTCTTTTTGTTTTGTTGTTTATGTGTGTATGTGTGTATGGGAGAGAGAGAGAGGCGCAGGCAGTTTTGGAGAGGTGAATTAAGTGTGCTGTTTTGATGAGCTATGGAGGGAAAGGAGCAGAATATAAACAAGGAGAGTGGAGGAGGTGTTGGGAACAGTAAGAGTGGTGATGGGGTCATTGATAGAAGCAAAGTAAGGATTCTGCTATGTGATAACAACACCAGGAGCTCTGAGGAAGTTTTTACACTTCTTTTGAAGTGCTCTTATCAGGGTAGATAATCATTTACTTGCTTTTTCTTTTTATATTTTGGCTAAATTATGTGTGTTTATGATATTATTTTGTTTCTCTTACCTTAGGTTCAATGATTTTGTTTTATTTTATTTTTCTGATTGATTATATTCAAGTAGCTTACATGAAGTTGAAGTTTTTGAAGTTAGCTTAATGAAAATATAATTAAGTCAAATGCTTTTATGCATATTAGAGTTAAGAAATTGGAATAGTGTGATTTTTGGGAAGGTGGAATACTAAATTTGAAATGGAATTTAATGTTCTGCTAGATTGCAAAGTTGATGGTTCATTATGACTCTGTGAATGTCATGAAGTTAATGAAAGTTTTTTTTTCCTTTTTTCTTTTTTTCTTCTCAATTTTCATTATGAAAATGACAAAACTCAACTCAAGTAGCCAAATTGTTAATTGTTAGAATTCAGCACCACCACCGTGTAGGGAAGTTTTTTCTTTTAGCAAACCAAATGATGAAAACGAAGAAAAATACACTAGCTACCTGGAGATATATATATATTTAAACCTATAGGCTGATCCTAATGTTCATTCGGAATTTTAACCTTGTATAGTTATTTGCCTTTTCCTATTCAGATGAAAAATACGGAAATTGCTTTAAGCTAAATGCTGCTAAGAAAGTTTTCTTGGTGACTAAAAACAGAACATAACATTGATAGGAAAAACTGGCAACTGCTATAAGGTGGACTTAGATTCAGCTTATCCAATTGACACAACTGTAAGTACTTGTGGTATAGTTATACATATTAATCTGTTGAATTCCAACGCAGTCTTCCTCTTACACTCTTATTGATTGTTTTCAAATGTCTTAACTTATTGTACTGCCATTTTCAAACTTCATTTCATGGCATATCCTAATCAACTATAATTTGTTTGGAGGAAACATTCATAAAATCTACTGTTTGTTCACATTGTGACTATAGTCTTTGTTTTCCATTTCATTCAATTGTTTGAATATTTGCCTTCCAAGTTACTGATGCAGTTTTCACAATTAAACTGCATTGTCTTTGCTTCACAGTTACATCAGTGAGATCAGCTAGGCAGGTAATTGATGCATTGAATGCTGATGGACCTGATATCGATATCATACTTGCTGAAGTTGACCTTCCAATGAACAAAGGCATGAAGATGTTGAAGTACATCACCCGGGATAAAGAGTTACGGCGCATTCCTGTGATCAGTAAGCTTATCCTGAAATATTCACTTCTGTTCTATTTTGTACTATAATCCTTTTTTGGACATAGGTCCCCATTATTGAAATGTTTTTGCTTTGATAAGTGATGTCGGCACAGGATGAGGTCCCAATTGTTGTTAAGTGCCTGAGGTTAGGAGCAGCAGACTATCTTGTAAAGCCTTTACGCACTAATGAGCTATTGAACCTGTGGACACACATGTGGAGAAGGAGGCGCATGGTTGGTTTGCTTGCTTAGCATTTTTACTTTTAGCTCGTCCCTCTTCCCCACAACACACCCCCACACCACCCCCGCCCACGCCCCTGCACACCCACAACCACACACCCACCCCCCACACCCCCCCCCCCAACAATATCTAATGTTAAGATGGTTTGCCATGGGTAATTTTGTGCATGCCAAGCATAAATCAGGTTTTTATTGCTAAGGTGCTAATTAAGGGGCAAAGGAACACCAAGTAATGTTAAGATAGTTTTTTTACTTTTTTTGGTGGGATATTCTTGGTGATTGGTACAAACGGTAATATGCCTTTTTGAACTTTCATTGTTCTATGTATTTTGATTCACTACAAGTGGAATATAATTTAACTACTTATAGGGCATTATGGTAATGATGGACTCTAATGATTTCAATGTGGTGATTGCCTTTCTACATCTTTGTTAAATGTATATCAATGGCCACCTGCATTTTTTTTTTCTCATTATGTATTTCTGTACTTTCTGGTTTACTGATAGGGGACATATTATGTCCACGTGAAGCAATAGTGAGATGTTCATTAATATGCTTGTAATTGGCAGCTTGGACTGGTGGAGAAGAACATCTTGAATTATGAATTTGATCTGGTAGCATCAGATCCTAGTGATGCCAACACAAATAGTACTACTCTGTTTTCAGATGACACAGATGACAAGTCTCGGAGGTACATAAATCCAGAAATGGGTGTATCAATTCATCAGGAAAATGAGGCAAGTGTAATATGTACTTTTTTGGCTCTGGTAACTTGTAAAATAGTGAACTTTATAGCATGGAAACACTTGAGTCAAATGATAGGATCATGATTGTCATGTATGTTATTCCATATATCTATATTTATTACATAACCATTTCAAAATCTGAAGTTCAAATATGATATGTAGTTGTGATTTCAACTTTTGGAAGTGGTTGGTATAATGGTATTTGCAGTAGCTTGGGGAAGTATTGCAGTCTGGCAGAATTTCTCAAAAAAGAAAAAAAGAAAAAAAAAACCAGTAGCGCTTCACCAAAATAGAAGGTAGAAAACTAGGAAGATTGAATATGAACAAACATGTGGACATGTGGAAAATCCCTATATATATAAATAAAGCAGGCCTGTTTTCAGAAGGATCGTTGCTGTGAAGCCTGAAATGTGCTGGAGTGCTGGCCTGATGTGCCTGTAGATCATGTGTATATCATTTGAATCACAAAATTTTCCTAATTTATATGCCTGCTCTGATCAATATCAAATTGTGGACCTGTTCTGTTGAGACTATTGAACTTCAGTTCTTGTGAAGCTCAAAATTCAGAATTGTGATTTTGTGCTTTTATTTCTGTGCTCTGTCCTAGTTTTGAGATATATGGCTTTTTGTTTGATTGTTTCTCTTCTATAATAACTTTGTGTTTGCTTTGATAAATCTTTTACCATATTAAATGTAAGTTTTTTTTTTCTCTGATAATATAATATAATATAACAGAAGTCCAACTCCTAATACATCTGGTGTACTATGAATCTCTTACTACCTCAAAAATGCCTACCAATGATCTGGTGTGCTGCATCTACCCATTAGCACAATATCATGGGACGAAATGCCCGCTCAGTAGATCTTGTTTAATTAAAAATTCATTCATTCCTAGTTGTGATTGACTCTTCAAAATTATTTAATGATGTTGAAGTTGTTGTTTGTCTCTGCTTCAGTCTGTTGCTGCTGCCACTGCTGCCACCACCTCTGCTGCTGTTGCTGCAGCTCCAGCTTCAGCTACTGCTGTTGAGCCTTTACCTAGCAATCCAATGGAATATAGGCCTGATGTGCCAGGAATAAGTGACCGCAGAATAGGTGAGCTACTTTGCATGATCCAGCTGCTGCTTGCACAGCATCAGTTTTGGTATCTGACCATCCTGCTTTTGGTTCATTGTCAATTAAGTATAAGTAAGAATTTAAAGATAAAAGAATTAATTATCAGATTGACCATATTGATAAAATGATGGGTCAATGAAGCTATATGTTGATCTGCATAGCTCTTGGTTGTGTCAATCTAGATTTCACAAAATACACTCACGGACAAGTTATTTTACATAAACAGTTAGGTTACGTACAGAGGAATAATGAATATTTTTAGTTTTGTACCCAAGTGCTTGAGCATTGTTGTGCTTTTAATAATTCTATATTCAGTTTGACACCTGTTGACTTATTTTTTTTCTTTTTTTTTTTTTAAAAAAAAGAATTCCTTTTGGAGTTAGTTTTAACCACTGCAATTTCCTTCTTTATAAAAAAATTGGAAAATGGCTCTCTCAAGCCAAGTCTAATTTGGAAAATAATGATCAGGACAATTACCATCTGGTCCAAAGAAGAGTGAATTGAAGATTGGCGAGTCCTCTGCCTTCTTCACTTATGTCAAGTCGAGCACAATTAAAAATAATTCCCAAGGGTTTGCCTGCATCGAGTACGGTGCTGCTCAAAATTTGAGGCTTGAAGAGAAAGTTCAAGCATGTGGTCGGCAAGTAGTTATTGATGCTCAATTACATGAAAATGGGGAGATATGGGAGAGCTATTCACAAGATGACTTCCACAGCAGTTCTAGCATTCCTGATTCTCTTTCTCTGGAGAGGTCTTGCACCCCGCCCATGTCAAGAAAATTTCCTCCAAGGAATTTCAAGGATGAAAAGTGCCCTCAGGTGCTTATGCATTCAAGAAATGAGCTTCAGTATGATGCTTCAGGTATATCCTCACAAAGTGTTTATCCATTTTACATGTCTGGAGTTGTGAATCAAGTTATAATGCCGTCATCAGCACAATTATATCAAAAGAATATGCATGAGCTGCAAAGTAATGCACCATCAGTTATGCTGCCCCAATACAATCATCTTCCACAATGTTCCCCTCATGTTAGTGGGATGGCATCATTCCCCTATTACCCTGTTAATATATGTTTACAACCTGGTCAAATGCCTACTAATCATTCATGGCCATCATTTGGAAGTTCATCTTCCCCTGATGTGAAACTAAATAAATTAGATAGAAGAGAAGCAGCATTGCTGAAGTTTAGACAGAAAAGGAAAGAGCGTTGTTTCGATAAGAAGATCAGGTATGTTAATAGGAAAAAGCTTGCTGAAAGGAGGCCTCGTGTACGGGGCCAGTTTGTGAGACAGGTAAATGGTGTAAATGTAGATCTTAATGGACAACCTGCTCCCACAGATTATGATGAGGATGAAGAGGACGATGATGAGCCAGCATCAAGGGATTCATGTCTAGAGGATGATGCTTCAGGATCCTAAAGTTTCAAAATCCCTTTGCATTGGTGATGCCTTTTCCATTGAAGATGTATGGAAATCATATCAAGGGATTGATGATGTTTAGTTGTGTCAAATGTCTCAACTACCCCTTGACAGTGTTCCTCGCTTTGGATGTAGAAATACTACCAGTTCATCTTATATGGGTAACACAATGGTTTCAACAGTGCACTATATGGAGCTTTTGTTTGTCCAAGAATCTTCCCAGAATGTTGAGATATTGAAATCTTCCTTGAAGAAGAAGACCGTGTAGGGACAATTTTTTTTAAACAATCCACTCGAAAATATTAACTGTTTAAGTTTCTGTTTAGGGAAATTTTAGGTACCTAATGCTTTCCTGAGTCCTGATCCATTAGACCATTTTATGATTTCTTATATCATAGGAATGATCGGGTAGCCTGATTGATGATTTAACAGGATTTAAAAGCTAGTTTAATAAGATTTTAATTCTTAACGAAACCATAGTTTTCAATGTTGATTGCGCTTTAAGTGCATGGCCCAACAATCTATTCCAACCAAACTCCATATAAAGCTAGAAGCATTTTGAAATATTTGTGTGATTGTCACTAGTTCTGTATTGTTTAGTGTTAATAATCTGTGCAGAAATTTCTTACACAGGGAATCTTGATTCTGGTAAATACTGATGTCTACTAGAATTCTGTTCCACTATTACATTTATGAATCAAAAGTTCGGGCACTGAACCATCACATTTTCTCAATTTGATTATCTGCATGTGTTGGAGAGAGTGAAAAGGTATGCATATCAGCAAATAATAATACTAACAAAAAATAGAATGCAAGCTTTCTATCTTCCAGTATCAGGCTCAGCCAGTCCTTTAAAGAACATTTTGAGCACTGCAAAGCAAAAGCAAAGAGTTGTAGCACTTAAGAGGGCTAAGAAAGCTGATATTTTCTGATATTCCTTAGGAATCTCAGTCAGATTTCTGCGTCTGTTTTTCTTCCTAGGCAGTGACCGTCGGTCTGCCATGAGTCTCCAACCCTGTTTCTTCATCCTCTGTTTCATCTCTAGGCAGATTTCTCGAATGGCAACAACTTGATTCCTCCAATTCCACCTCTCTTTTCTCATTACCATGACTGCTATTAACTGCATAACGGCTTGCAAAGAAATTGAAATAAATGAAGTTTACTGCTCCTAGGCCTGCAATGATGTAATAGTAGTAATCAAGCCTATTCTTGTTAAGGTCGTGGCCACCCAACCATGGCAATTTCCTATTCTTTCCTGAGACATGACGAATGATATTTATGAGTAAAGAACTTACATAACTTGCTATTGATAAGCTGAGAAAGAAGACTGCCCCCGCAACAGTCCTCATGCTTTCTGGCATTTGTGTGGTGTAGAATTCCATTATGGCAACTGCTGCAAAAGCTTCAGTTAATCCTGACAGGACGAACTGTGGAAGGAGCAATGCTATGGTTATAGGGGAGGTAAAGGAACCGTGTTTCAGAGCTGATTCGCGGCGTCGTTTCTCAACAATTGCAGCTACTAACATGCATAGAATTGACATTACAATACCAATCTTAATTCTTTGTGGCATTGTCAATCTTTTATCCTTTCCTGTCAACTTCTTTGCCTGACGGATGAAAATGAGCTCGTAAATGAAGATCCATATCGAAAGTGCAATCATTGATGTAAGGCCCATCCATCCTGGAGGGATTTTAAAATGTGAGCCCAGAGATCTACTCATTTGAATTGCTTGAAGGATCCCAAATGCATTCTGTTGGTCCATAGGTATGAAACATGCAATTCCTGATAGCCAAACTGGCACTATTGCTACTAAACATTTCAGTTGCTCCACCTGCTGCAAGCTGCATAGTCTCCAGGTATTCTTGGACCTGCCTTGGGCATCCAATTCACTCGGCTCAGTGATTATAGCAGCCTTATCAAGAAATTTGAACCTATCTGTACGAGAAAGTTTCAGGTGCACGTCTGAGTCATTCATAGGAGGATCATAAAATGAATGCTGAGAATCCGGTGCAATAGTTAGCTGACGCTTCCTGTAGGCAGCTGTGATTACCTTGAGCATATCTGCAAATATGCTACCTTGAGGCTTCTTGCAAATATAAGTATGGTGGCCAATCAAGAAAATGGATATGGAGAAACATAGGCAAGCTGTTGGAATGGCAAAGCCTATAACCCAACTGACATCAGTCTGAATGTAGATAACTCCTGTAAGAGTTACCAATAGAGCAATTGTAAAGCAGAAATACCACCAATTGAAAAAGCTCTCAAGATTTGCTCTGCCCTTTGCAGTTCTGGTATCAAATTGATCAGCGCCAAAAGCAATATTGCACGGTCTAATACCACCAGCTCCTATTGACAAAAACCCAAGACTCACAAAGAGGAATCCCAGCTGCCATTTTTCAGGCCGGAGGCAATGGGACTCCCCCTCGCATTTTGGGGGTGTTAACTGAGGTACAGCTGCTGTCAGGGTCACGGCCACCATGCCCTGTGAAAGAAATGCAACAAATATGCAATGTTCAAAATTCCTGAAATAGTCCTAAATAATAATGTCTTCTGTTAGACTATAGTGCAAAAGTGCAAATGGGTTTCGAGTGATTAAGCATCAGATTGCAGGACATATATAGGTGATGTAAATTAGCCATTTAGGAGGAAGAGAGAGGGATTATTCTACCAGAAGAGACGATATGCTTCCAAAGAGAAGGGTACGAAATCTGCCCAAATAAGTATCAGCAAGAAATGCACCTAATAAAGATGTAATGTTGGAGGAACCAGACCATATAGTGGTGACATTGACATTAGATGCACCTCCCATGTGGTATTTGTTTTGCAGATAAACTGTCATATTGGCAATCAAGCTCATAGAAGCCAGCTTTTCAAAGGACTCGTTCCCTTAAAACAGAAGAAATTTCAAAACCTATATATATAATTTCTGCGGCAGGCAATTAATTAAACAAGAAACATACCAAGAATATATCTAATGGCTTTCCATCCCCCGACATTTCTTGTAGGATGCGATGAAGAAGATAGGATGTGCTGCTCTAATGGTGAAGACGATTGGACCAAATCCTCCATCTCTGCCATTTCTACCTCTGAAAGTTAAACCTTTATGAACTCATTATGTTGTGAAGGGTTTGCAGGGATATGCCACAGGTAGGGTGTAAAAAAAAAAGGCCAAACCGAACTGGCTAATCCGAATAAATTCAAACCGAAATTAATAATTTTATATATTTAAAATATTAGTTATGATTTGAATATTAACTTTACTTATTTTTTATTTATTTTACAGAATAATACATTTTAAATTAATATTTTATTTTCAATTAATGTATAATAATATTTATATGAAAAATGTTTAAAAAGAATTGAATTATAAAAGTCTAAAAAGTATTAAAACAAATAAAAATCCTTCAAATTGAATCTAACTTGATTAATGTGAAAACCGAACATATGTAGTTTTGTAATTTAATTCGCTGATTTCGATTTGAATATTATCAAAATTGACTTCTTCAATTTGGTTTGATAAAATACATTTAACTTGCTCAAACCAAGTCATGTACAACCCAGGGATTCATCAGGTCAAAGAGATCCGCTGGCACGTTGGCGATTTGCATGCATGGAATGCGTTTAAAATTTAAACACAGATTTTCATCAAAGTGACAAGGAGTTGCTAGCTACTGCTAATGCAAGGAGTTATTTATTTATTTGAGAATGGCCATTTTTTTTTCGACACAGGAGGATTTATTTTAATTTGAGATCTCATGCAGTTACTGATCAGATTATAATATTTGGTGCAAATTTCTTTTCAAATTATTTGGCAGGGAGGTTTATAATAAAAATATATTTTTTTAAAATATTATTTTAAAAACTATTCAATAAATAATAAAAAAAACTATTTTATTATTTTAGAATTTTATAATAAAAATATTTCAAAAATTATAGTATTATTTTTGTTATAAATTTTCTCGATGATAAGTGCTATAATATTTTGAATTTAAATTCTACAAATTTTGAATAAATATGATAAATCCCTTAAAGAATTAGAAGCTCTGGTATTCTCAAAAACAAAGAAAAAAAAAACTCTGATAGAAAAAGGCAGAACTCTTAAAAATAGGGAAAAAAATTATATGTAAATAAATTGGATAAAAATACTCTACTTTCTTGAGAAAATAAAAAGAAAATGGAATTATCATTAGCAGCCCAAACGAGTTGTTTTTCAATAGGAGGAGAATTTGCAACGAATATTAATAAAACAAAAGGAAAAGATACTCTACACAATAATAAGAAATATATATATATATAACTCATTTACTCTTTTTTTATTTTTATTTACCCCTCCTTCAAACGCTCAAAAGGAAAGGGGAAGAAGAGAGAGGAAAGGTGGGGGGAGGGCGGCGGGAGAAATAAGAACATTGGAGGGGAGAAATAAGAACATTTTCTGTAAAATAACCATGGAGTATATATAGCATAAATTTATTGAAAGAACAGATTGAACCTTTTAAATTTTGGTTTCCTTTGACAATACATCAAAGCTGTATTAAACTTGGAGCTATGTTGTTTCTCATCCATCCCTAACTTCTTTCTCCATTCATAAATGGGTATCAAAAGCTTAAAACCAGCATAATCAATGCAATAGGTACCAATTCAGTTAAAAAGTTTTAGTAACCAGGCTTAAACCCTCCTAAGTCAACAAAGCGATCTGCTTACCCAACGATACTCGACAAAGAGGATAAAGCATTCACTGATGATTAGAGATGGAGAATCAAAAGCACATAGAACCTTTTACAGGTCTAGAATCCAGATGGAGTGCAAAAATGAATGAAAGACAGATCTTTGGAAAAAAAAAGAAAAAGAAAAAGAAAAAGAAAATTTGATAGGAAAAGTTTGTTTACATTTCCAGTGCATACATTTTTATATGGGAACTACAGAATGATGAGTGAAATTTCACACCACAAGTAGAAAAGATTACTTAGAAACAGAGAACTTTCAAAAACTTTGACTACAAAACTTTGATATGTCAGCAAATGAAGACATACCAACTTTTTTCCAAGAATTAAATAATTGAACAGAGCAGCTGCTCCCACGTGAATATACCTGCAACCAAGTTTCAACTTGAAATCAACTAACAACAGGATTGCAATAGGTATTAATTAGAATTACAGTCTCCAGTCTCCACAGGAATTTTTTTTTTTTCGCAGACCTAGTTCTCCACTACACACACGGAACATGAGATGTATTATTTAATTGTTGGAACACCTTTCACAAACTTCATATATATGCAGTATAGAAAGGAGAGTTAAAACAAAGGTTTCTACAAAAGAAGGGGGAAAAAGAAAAGAGGAACAAAGCAGAAACTCATACGATTTGTTCATTCATTTTCTTCCTTCCACGATTAGAGACAAGTGGCATTTGTACTTGTACTATTGGAGTGTTTATTTCATATTTTAAATGCAGCTGATAGACACATAAATAGCTGAATTAAAATGTTATAAATTTTAAAAAAATAAAAATAATAGTTGATTAGTAATTAATATGATACTCATTAGCTTATATCAGCTTTATTTGTCCAACTGGTTATCCTTTTACATATAACTTGAAAACCAACATTATTAATATTATTTGCTCATATTTTTTATTTACAATTTTAATACCTTAATTAGCATATTGAAATTTTATTAAAATATTTACTATTAATAACATAAAATATAAAATATTTATTTATTATGAACAAATATGTTTTTTCGCTAAAAACTTAAAATTATGAGATTTTTTTTTATTTATCAATAATTCTTTATTATTTTATAATTATATTTTAAAAATGATTTAATTATTTTCTCATTTTAATAATAAAATAAATAGTATATATAATAAATCAATAATTATATTTTTATTTTAATAATATAATAAATGATATAATATATTAAATTACTAATTACATATTTATTTTAATAATAAAATAAATAATATAATATAATAAATTTATAATTTTATATTTATTAATTTCAACAATAAAATAATATATCATCTATACTTTTATTAGTTATTTTGCAAATTAATAATAATCATTAAATATAATTTTATTAAACACTTAATATAGATCAATTATCAATTGCATCAGATAACTAAATTAATCAGGTTCTTTCTAAGAGATGCCACCTAATTTAATAAAAATGCTTAAAAAATCATCATGTGTCACAGTCTTTATTTTTTTTATATAAAAAAATAACTTGTCACTATAAAAATCAGTTTTTTATTTAAATATTTTTATTTTAACTACTAAAATCCTATGTTAAAAAAATAATTATAAAAAATATTTTTTTACTTAAATCTTTAGATTAAAAAAGAGTGAATTATTTATATATATATATATATTGAAATATATTATTAAAATAAAATAATAAATAATAAAATGACTAGCAAGGATAACTACAAAAAATAATTAGTTTTGTAATTGATTATCACAACTTATTGAAATTTATTGCTATTAGCAATCAATTTTACAATTGATTTGTGATTTTATTTTTTTAGTAAAATAATTAATTTAAAAAAAATAACAATCGGTTATTATTAGCAATCGATTTATAATTAATTGTTAAATCGGTTGCTAATCTATAACATCTCGTGCGTAAAGGGAAGGTCTCGGCTGGAGTGGTCCTCTGGGAGGGCTAGGCTCGTTGGTGCCCTTGTCCAAATGGGGAGCAAAAATGAACAGAATCATACATTGAAATGAAAAAAACTAATTATTAGAAACGTCTTTTGATGGAATGGCTTGGAGAGTTGAAATAATTCCGGGGTTAAGCGTGCTTGTTTGAGAGAAATCTTAGGATGGGTGACCTCCTGGGAAGTTATCTATTCCACCTATGGAACAAAACCGTGAGGCTCAGGATGGGGTGGACCAAAGAAAACAATTCCTCTAGTGGTTGGAGTCGGGCGTTACAGATGGTATCAGAGCCGGACCCCCTTTAGTAGATGTGTGGTTAAGAGACAAACCAAGCGGAAGTTGATGGGATTGTAACATCCTGTGCGGAAAAAGAAGGTATCGGTTGGAGCGGTCCTCTGGGAGGGAGGGCAAAGCTCACTGGTGCTTTTGTCCAAATGGGGGGTAAGAATGAACCGAATCTTACATTGAAATGAGGAAAACTAATCACTAGAGGCGCCTTTTAGTGGAATGGCCTGAAGAGTTGAAAGAACTCCGGTGTTAAGCTTGCTCGCTTGAGAGAAATCTTAGGATTAGTGACCTCCTGAGAAGTTCTCTGTTTCACCTATGGGACAAAACCGTAAGGTTCAGGATGGGGTGGACCAAAGCGGATAATTCTTCTAGTGGTTGGAGTCGGACGTTACATAATCGATATTAAAAAAATTTTAAATATATTATTAGCAACCGACTTTAAAATCGATTGCTATTAGCAATCGATTAAGAAATTGATTGTTAAAATTTGTTGCTAATGGCAATCAATTTTAAAATTGGTTGCTAACAATAACTGATTTAGGAAATCAATTATTAAATTAAAGAATTATTTTAATTGGCTCTAGAGCTAGTAACCAATTTACAATTGGTTCCTAAAATTGATTGTTATTTGTAACCAATTTTTAATCGGTTGCTAATAGCAACCAAATTTTGTAACAAATTGTAAATTGATTGCTAAATTTTTTCTTGAAAAAATTTTCGCCCTTTTTTTTTTATTTGCAATCGATTTATGAATTGATTGCTAACAACAATCGATTTTTATAACTGATTTTGCAATCAATTTTTCCCTCAAAATTCTCATTAATTTTTTTATTTTATTTACAACTGATTTGTGAATTGGATGCTAACAGCAATTGATTTTTACAATCGATTAAAATCGATTGCTATTAGTAACTGATTTTTTCTCTAAAAATTCGCACCTAATTTTTTGTTTTTTTTTTTATTTGAAACCAATTTGCGAACTGGTTGCTATTAGCAATCGATTTTTCCTCCAAAAAAATTTCCACCCATTTTTTTATTTTAATTTGTAAGCGATTTGTAAATCCGTTGATGTTTGTAACCAATTTATGCAACCAATTGAAATCAGTTACAATTAGTAATTGATTTTGAAACTAATTATGAATCGGTTGTAAAGTTTTTCTCTATAAAATTCCCGACTTATTTTTAAAAGAGTTAGTTGTTAAAATCAATAGCTAATTCGCTTATATAAACTGCTACTCATTTTCTTTCCCGTTACTCATTTTTTTCTTTCTTTCTTATCTTTTCTCTCATTTTATTTATCTTTTTATTCATTCTCATCTTTTTTATTTATCATATTTTCTTTTCTAACATATTTTTTTTATCATTTTTTTCTCATATATTTTTTTTTATATATTTTCTTCTTAATCATCTTTTTCTTTATCTTTTTTATTTAATTATATTTCTTTTACATAAAATAAAAATTTTTTTACGAATATATTTTTTATTAGTAAATTATTTGTAGTTTTAATTTTTTTAGTAATTTTTTTGCTATAATATAATATATGGTAATTTTTTTAGCAATTTGTGTTTTAAATATTTTTTTATATATATATATATTTTTAATATTTTTTATAATAGGTATTGCTAGTAATTTTTTTATAATATTTTATATTCATTTTTAGTACTAATTTTTAACAATTTATTATTTTATAAATTTTTTAAAATTTTATTTATTTGAAATTTAATTTTTTTAATAATTTTTTAAAATTAGTAACCTACTTTTTTGTTGTTAAATTCATTACAAATAGTAACCGATTTATAAAATGTTTACAAAATATAAAATTAAAGACACCAAATTTTTTATAACTAATTATATTTCAGTTGCTATTAGCAACTGATTTATCAGTTAATACTAGCAACCGACAGTTTTTTTTACTAAAATCATTATTTTTTTAAGTTTAATTAATTTAGTAACCAATAGTTTTTTTACCAAAAGTATTATTTTTTAAGTTTAATTAATTTAGCAACTGATTTAGTCGTGGATTGTAACTTGAATATTTTTTTTTACTAAAAGTGTTATTTTTTTAAGTTTAATAAATTTAGCAATCGATTTAGTTGTCGATTGCTGTTTGTAACCAGACTTAATATAATCGACTGAATTCGTTACTAAATCATTTAGCAATCAATGTTAATAGATTAATAACCGATTCAGTGGGTTGCTAATTTTTTTTTTTTTCTAGTGGATGAAAGGGAATGTGTACGATATTTGAGGATTTTTTAGCTCGTTAGAAGGTATTACATCTTTAATCAACGAAATATTCCAAATAGTTCCATACAAGAAGTGCGGTACTCTGTTAAAATTTACGCTTGTTCTCGACGCCCAACTTCATTCGTTGAACTCTACTCATCAAGAAGAGTCCTTAGGAGAATGGTGACCAGCCTTTAATATAGCTTTGTGGAAACCCATACAGAGACTCGGATAGTTTAAAGGATTATATTCCATAGAGACTTTACACTCGTTAGCCATGAAAGAGAGTATGGTTGGTAATGCTCACCAAAACAGGATTATATAAAACACAAATTAGCCATGGCAAATCAATGCCTCTCTCCTACAAACTACATACCAAGAAACCATTAATTGATGAATCGAAATCCAAAGAGAACATAAAGAAGAAATAGGCTTGTCAATGTCTGCGATTAAAATTACAATCTGAAAGAATTTTGCAGTTACATGTAGACAATGTTAAATATTAGCATTCATGCCTTCAGCATTTTACCATAAAATTCAACTGCTGTTTTCATCTGTGTATGTTAGCCTTATTTGTTACAACTGTACATTACATGCAATCATCAAGAATAGATTAGAGAACCTTGCTCCTTTCACTCTTTGTGAATGACTAATTTCTTGGCCACTAATCTGATGCCAGCACTTTGCTGAAAGTCATATGGATGCAAGGAGATGTAGGCATCCAAAAAGGTCCCTGGTCTGAACCAGGTCACAAGTTCTGCAGCGTCAAACTTACTGAACATAAGCTTTTGTATGGTTCCACAAGGATCTTTATGATATATCTCTGTTTCATATTTAGCCACATCCCCATTTACTGAAGTGGGTATGCTGTGAAAAGAAAGAGGGAGAAAATTAGGCAAGTTTAAGTCAAAAGTATAATAGAACTCTTAAGGCCTTTCTTGCTTGGCACAATAGGAAGAATAGAAAATTAAATTAGGACTTAGACCCTTGTAACAAAAGTAAGAAGGCTCAATTTGCAATATTCAGGTAGTCTTTTTCACTTCTTTTACGGTGAGTCAATGAGCGTGCAAAGGTAACCTTCGAACATGAACAATGCAAATTAAATAGTGCTCATAATTATTAAAATGTTAAAAAATAATATGAGATGTTGCTTGAATCAAAGAGCATATAAAGATGAGCAGCACAGAAAATTCTTTAACTACTTTTCTTTTCTGTTATCCATTTAATTTTTTGGTTCTTAGATAAGCCTTTAATAACACTTTAATGGAAACACAGATAGACTAGGAAATGATTAGGTAGATAAAAAGGATATCAAAGAGTCCTAAATTCTGATGCCATATTAGTTGACAGTGGAACAAAATTGATTCCCTTGGTCAACAATTTCATTTTCACTTTACTCCTAACTGAGGCATTTTGGTGAAGAAAAAAAAGAGGGGAGATCAGAGAAAATGGAAACTTACTGTAGTCTCACTGTAGGATAGTTGAAGAAGCCAGGTTTTCTGTTCAAAACAGGCCTCCAATCAGAGTTGCTACCTGATTCCACAAACAATTTCTGAACGATATCATCACATGCTTCAAGAACTCCACACAGACTTGGAGTTGCGTCAACCACAAAACTCAACCGTGGTCGTCCAGCATTATCCACAAATTTTGTACTTAATTCAAACCGTACTCTTAAATGATGACAACAAAGCTGCAAAATGACATCCTCATAGAATAATATCATTCTTCGACCACCATGACTGATTGGAACAAAACATGCCCTAATAGAAGAAACAGAAACTTTCTCAGGTTCTAAAAATTCTTCATTGCCACTCCAACCTTCAGGAACAGTCACTGCTGAAGGCATCTCAGAAGAGACTGTCATAGGTTTTTCTTCCATGGCAACATCTTGTTGAAGGTAATTAGTACGCATTTCATTGCTAAGAGAACCCATATCAAAAGAATCTGGTGGAGATGTCTTAGATGCAACAATTGTAAGCTGAGAAAATAATGGATGATTTCCCTCATTTCCATGATCTCCAGGCGAAAAGTTTTCAAACTTTGAACTTGAAGAGGGAGCATCTATGTTTATGCCAAGACCCTCCAAAAGTGATTTTCCATTTGTACGACTTCTTGTAGTAGCATTAGGTGAAACCCAACTTTTTTCTGGAAATGCATCTGGGAGGCTTGACTCCTGTAGACATGGCAGATTTTGGTAAATTCCTAACTAAAAAACCCAACAAACACTTGGTTTCAACAGCCACCTGAGTCAACTTTGCATGCAATATGATCAGGATAAAAATCTCCCATAGCCAAGTAAGTAATTACATTTTCACAATTCAGTTCATTGACAAGTCTAAACAAAAACTGCACGCATTTGAGCCATATTGATAAAGCCGAAAAAACTATACACACTAGGAAGTGCAGTAGATAACAGAAATTTACTTTTTTCAGATATCTTATATTTTCATTTTTGAGCAACAAAAGAAACATTATTTTCCCTTTCTAAATAACAAAGTGTATCGTCAAAGCTTGAAAAGCTTTCAGTAAAACTTCCAGGTCACGAGTAACTTCACTGCAGACAGTTTGTTTCATTTACATTATTAAGCCTATTAAATAGAACTTGTGAAGTCTATTGAAGATACCATACATTCATTCTGCATCATATTGGAATTGCGTAGACAACAAGAAACAAATAAGAGTTAAAAAATAATGATAATAAAAAAAAGGGAAAACATAAAAAAAAAAAAAAAGAAACAAGAATCACAAGAAAAGTTGTTCCCATGAGAATAAAACCAATAAACAAACACAAAAGTAATCACAATGCAAGAAACTTTTACCTTTTCGCTTCCAATTTTAATCAGTAACAAGGAATGACAAAGAAAATTATAGGGAGATTCAACTATTGACTTACCAAGAACAATACTGTTGCGCAGTACTTCAAAACTTCAAGATTCATCCGGACATCGTCTAAGCTCCTAAAAAATCATTAGCGAATACAAAGGTTAGACCCAAAAGCAAGAGGTGGATGCTGGGCAAAATAATTCCTCACGGGCACTCAAGATTACCTATGTGTCTGTTTTCCAAGCCCAAAATAAGTTGCAAGACTAGCCATCTGCACACAAGAAGATATATATCAAAATATATCAACATTTCTAATATATATAATTCAATCCATTTGATGATATAAATTGAAAAGTACCTTCATGTCGCCAGCTCTTCTTCCAAACTTCTGGGTTAGCAAGGCTAAAGAATCGATAATGCCCTTGGGCTCCGGCGGTGGCCTTGCAATCTCAGCAAACGCCTCCCTTATCCGAACACAATCAAACCGCAGGATATTATGTCCCGCCCAAATCCTCCCTAAAGAAACAAACTTTAATTAAAGAAAAAAAAAAGAGAAAAAATTCCATTGAACACTCAACAAATGAGGGAAAAAAGATTGTTAATTGGTACACAGAAGAGGATGTATTGTTTGGCCAACTGACCATGGAGGATTTCGTAGACAGTGTCAGCAATATCGGCGAATGTGGGGGCGGAATTGACGGCTTCAGCAGTGATTCCATTGCAGCGAACGGACTTAGAGGAGATTAAAGAAGGATTAGCGGGTCGGACCAAGGTCGAGTAGCTCCGGAGCTCCTCCAGCTTCCTGGAGCATACAAGGATGGCTCCGAATTCCAGTATCGCAAAACCCTGACCGGGCCGGGTGGGAACCGTCGTTTCGAGGTCGAAGAAGACAATCTCGGATCTATCCTCGCTTAGCTCAGAACCCATCATCCTCCGGTATCTTCGTCCAAAGTTTGGTGAAGAAGTTCAGGGTTTAAGAAGCTCGTGTCTTTAATTGGCTAGAGTGAGGAGGACGTTGTTTGGTTGGAACTTGGAAGGAAGGAAATGATAAATGAACGGAAACGGGCCTATGAGTTGATATATAAAGAGAGAGAAGAGAAGCGTGGCAATTGGGAAATTTTGGGTTGCGTCTTTGGGTGGATTTGTAAACTTTTCAGGCCTCAACAAGCAAACACAACTCAAAATGGAATTGGCCTAACCCAAGCCAGAATAAAATCTGGGGCAAACAGTAGCCAGACGTAAGAAACGACATAACACGATACGCAAAACGGGGGGATCTTTCAATTTATTCTGGTTTTATACCGTTTAGATAAACTCAAAATTCCTTCTTGTTAAACAAATTTTTGTGTGGTGGCGTGGCGGGATGATTCTTTTGCTTTCTTTGAAACAAAAGATTCCAACATTCTTATTCTTTGGTATGTATCATTCCTGAAGTAAACACAGGTCCTACGTTTCCTATGCAATCCAAAGTCAGAAATAACATGCTAAAATGGGTTATTGCTGCTTTGGGACTTGAATTGCGGGGATGGATATCATAGGATTCCCACTTTTGGGAATTACTGAATTGTTTATTATGGTCTTGTGAAGCATTTGAGAGAACTTTGTTCAACATTCCACCTCTCGTTAGGCTCCTGTGCCTAACAATAAGAACAACAAAAGCTGTAATGATGATGAAGATGACAATATGACATTTTATGATTAATCATTTTATGGCTTTGATCTGTTTCGACCTTCGCATGTAAATATAATTAATCATTGTGTTTCAAAGAATCATATTTTCCCAAATCTTTGGAACAGAAACAATAACACAAGTCTCTTTGATATTGATCCACTCCAATAATTTACCAAGAAGGGCTGACAACTATACCAGAAAGAATGATGTCAAATCAGGTGAAGTAGCCAAAGTACACAAAATAATATATATTCAATGAGCTGTCAGCTGCATCAGAAAGAATAATTATAATCTATCAATGTACATGGAAATTCAAGTTTGAATGTATCACAAATTGGAGAAACTTTCTTATGTTTATGTTTGATTCTCTCTCATTAATAAACTTAATAATGTAGTATGTGAAAATTTAATATTTTATCTATTTATTTATTTTAATTAACTAACAATAATTTAATATAATTATCATTCACTGAGCATTAGCTGATCAAAATATTCAACCAATTTTTTAGAGAGGGATAATCTTTGATTTGTTTTCATGGTATGCCTGAATTCATGTTTTCTCGAGCTAATAATTAGTTTAGTTTATTGAATAATTTAAGTTTTTATTTGAAATCTATAGAGACTCCGCAGTTACTTATGGGATATTCATGATATTTAGTCAGTATTTTGTTTATTTTGATTTTATCATTTTTTGGGATTAGTAAGTGACAATGTATTTATTCAAGATATTCTGATAAGACTTGCATGATTTAAGAATACCTAAATTATGCGTCGATTATGACACAAAATTTTGGGTCGTGACAAAGTTGGTATCAGAGCACGGTTGAGGTCTAGTAAACTTACGGAGTATAGGATCCTTAACGTCTTTTCAGTTTATCATTGCTTTAGATATCTGCGTCCTTCGTACTTTTTCACCTATTTTAATTTGGCTCACATTTTTAGATTTAATACTTGTTTATTAAAATGAATAGGTGCCTGGATTTGTTAAACGTAAGAGGAGAGCTAGGACCAATGGTTCTAATGGTGTAAACCTTGATTCAACAGGGGAGGTACCACCTCAAACTACTGATCAGATATCTGAATAGACGCCTATGATTAAGACTGGCGCACAACCATTCCAATTAGCTATTACAGCTTAAGCACCTAGAGTTGGTCAGGTTACTGTGGTAGATCTGGCAGTGGAATTGCATGCAGTGAATCGTGCCGTTAATACTATAACTAAGTACCTTACAACTCAACCACAGCAACCAGTTGTTGGCCCTATTTCAGCACCAGCTCGGGATAGGGCTCCATTTCTTGACTCTACAGACTTTCTCAAGCTAAAATCAAATGAGTTCACTGGAGAGGATGCATTAGCTGATCCCTTAGATTTTCTAAATGACATGGAGAGGTGTTATGACACTATGGGTTGTAGTAGTGCTAAGATGGTGATATTGGTAGGAAATTAGCTTAAGGGAGTTGCTCGTGAGTGGTATCTCTCTAAGAAGAGTGGGCGACCCGAAGGTTCTATCCTCTGGCCTGAGTTTCACTCTCTCTTCTTAGAACGATTTCTCCCTCCTAGTATTCAAGAGGCGAAGGCTTTGGAGTTTGAAACCTTGAAGCAAGGTAACATGACAGTTACAGAGTATGAGATGAAGTTTACCAAATTATCCCGCTTTGGTAAACACTTAATTCCAAATGAGGAGAAGAAGGCTCGTAGGTTTGAAAGGGGCTTACGAGACAGGCTAATTGATCGTGTAGCTCCTTTATGACTACCTAAATATGAGGAGGTGGTTGATCGGGCTAGACAGATGGAGATGTATGATGATGAACGTTGGGCTTGTGAGCAGCGCAAGCGATTTAAGAAAGATAGTCAAGGTAATCAGTTTAACAGAGGACAGAGTCATCAGGGTTCTTATCAGGGTAATAAGTAGGGTTCTCAGTCTACAGTTGGTAATAGGGCACATCAATTTAGAGTTGGTCAGGGACATGAGCAGAGGACTCATGCAGGGAATGCTCAGTATAGTTAGATTAGCACTGGGTTTGTTTCCACTCCTTGTCAGCATTGTGGTAAGCTGCATAAAGACACTTATCATTGGGTTACTAGAGCATGCTTTGCTTGTGGACAATTGGGATACCATAGACAAGACTGTCCTACTAGTGGGACAACTCAAGGTGCTAGTCAGGCAGCACATTCTGCTCCCTCTCAGGTTCAGCTAGTTTCACAGTATAGTGGTAGAAGTCAGCGTTCTGGTGGTCGTGGTCAAGGTGGTAGAGGTTCTGGTGGTAGAGGATCTGCTTAAACTCAGGGATAAACATCTGGTGGTAGAGGTCAAGCCAGGTTTTTTGCTTTGACATAGCAGGATGCTCAGGCATCTAATGCAGTAGTGACGGGTACACTTTCTATTTGTTCATTTGATGCTAGAGTACTATTTGATCCCAGTTCCACTCATTCCTTTGTTTCTCCATACTTTTCCATGAGATTTAGCACACCACCTACTTTGTTAAAGTATCCTTTATCTGTATCAACACCTATGGGGAATGCAATAGACACTGATATGGTGTATAGGGGATGTATAATTCACATTAGAGATAGAGAATTAGCTGCAGTGCTTGTTTCTTTGAATATGTTTGAGTTTGATGTGATTTTAGACATGGATTGGTTAGCCACTTATCATGTTTCATTAGATTGTCATAATAAAGTTGTACTCTTTAAAATTTGTAGGGAGGTAGAATTTCAATTTCAGGGAGATCGCAATATAGCCTCTAGTAATCTTATTTCAGTAGTGAGTGCTAGCAGATTATTGTGAAAGAGGTGTAAGGGGTATCTAGCTTATGTTAGAGACATTCAGGTAGAAGGCGCAGGTTTGGAGAATGTTGCAGTGGTTAAGGAGTTTCCTGATGTGTTTCCAGAAGATTTATTAGGTTTACTCCCGGAGCGAGAGGTAGAGTTTGGTATATACTTAGTTCCTGGAACTAAGCCCATATCTATGCCACCTTATCGTATGGCACTCGCAGAACTTAAGGAGTTGAAGGAGCAGCTACAGGACCTACTAGATAAGGGGTTTATTCACCCTAGTGTTTCTCCATGGGGTACTCTTGTGTTATTTGTGCAAAAGAAGGATGGGTCTTCGAGAATGTGCATTAATTATAGGCAATTGAATAAGGTGACTGTTCCTAACAAGTATCCTATTTCACATATAGATGACCTGTTTGACCAACTTCAAGGTGCAAAGTGCTTTTCCAAAATTGATCTTCGATGTGGATATCATCAATTGAGGGTTAAGAAAGAAGACATACTCAAGACTGCCTTTAGGACTAGGTATGGACACTATGAATTTCTTGTAATGCCTTTTGGTCTTATCAATGCTCCAACTGCTTTTATTGATCTCGTGAATAGAGTTTTCAAACCTTTCTTAGATCAGTTTGTTATAGTGTTCATTGATGACATTCTAGTGTACTCAAAGAGAAAGGAGGAGCATGAGCAGCATTTGAGAATTATCCTTCAGACTTTACGAGAACAGAAGCTATATGCCAAGTTCCCAAAATGTGAGTTCTGGTTAGATAGTATGGCTTTCCTAAGCCATACAGTGTCTAAGGATGGGGTGTGTGTTGATAAGAAGAAAGTTGAGGCAGTGCTTCATTGGCCTAGACTAATAACTGTGTCAGAGATTCGTAGTTTCTTGGATTTAGTAGGGTATTATAGATGGTTTGTTCAAGACTTCTTTCGTATTGCAACACCTTTAACTAAGTTGACATAGAAGAATATGAAATTTCAGTGGTTTGAGGCTTGTGAAAAAAGTTTTCAAGAGCTTAAGACTCATTTGACTACAGCACCGGTGTTAGCTCTTCCGTCTGAATTAGGGGGTTATGCAGTGTATTGTGATGCTTCTAGGATTGGTTAGAATATGTTTTGATGTAGCATGGATGGGTTATTGCATATACTTCTCATCAGTTGAAAAGGCACGAGCAGAATTATCCCATTCATGATTTGAAAATTGCTACAGTAATTTTTGCTTTGAAAATCTGGAGACACTATCTGTATGGTGAGACTTGTGAAATCTTCACTAACCACAAAAGTCTCAAATACATCTTTGACCAACGTGATTTTAATCTTAGGCAAAGGAGAAGGGTAGAATTGCTGAAGGATTATGATTGCACCATACAGTATCACCCTGGAAAAGCTAATGTGGTGGCTGATGCTCTAAGTAAGAAGTCTTTTGGTAGTTTAGCCCATATGTCTACCAAGAGGAGGCCTCTGATTGATGAATTACATGAGTTGCTAGATCAGAGAGTAGAGTTTGAAATCATATCTGGATCATTCTTAGCACATTTTCGAGTTAGGCCTATTTTGATTGATTGAATTAAGGCTACTCAGAAGAGGGATTCTCAGTTGTGTAAGATTATAGATAGTATTCATCAAGGCTAAGCTCAAGGGTTCATGTTAGATGATGATGGAGTTTTTCATTATGGAGCTAGACTTTGTGTCCCTAGTGTTGATGAGTTGAGAAGAGAAATCATGGAGGAGGCACACCATTCTATTTACACAGTACACCCAGGTTCAACTAAAATGTACCGTGATTTAAGGGAGTATTATTGGTGGGGTGGCATGAAGAGGGATGTTGCAAACTTTGTTGCTAAATGTTTGACTTGTCAACAGGTTAAGGCAGAACATCAGAGACTGTCTGGGTTACTTCAACCGTTGCCTATTCCCGAGTGGAAGTGGGAGCACATTGCCATGGACTTTATTGTGGGTTTATCTAGTACACAAGGTGGTTACAATGCAATCTAGGTGATAGTGGACAGATTGACAAAATCTGCTCATTTCCTTCCTGTGAAGACTACATATGACTTTGCTAAATTTGCACAGTTGTATATAGACAAGATTGTTAGTCTTCATGGTGTTCCACTTTCTATTGTCTCTGACCATGGTATTCAGTTTACTTCTCGATTTTGGAAGAAATTCCAAGAAGCTTTGGGAACACGAGTAAAATTTAGTACTGTTTTTCACCCTCAGACAGATGGACAGTCAGAAAGGACCATACAGACATTGGAGGACATGCTTCGTGCATGTGTTATAGATTTTGGTGGTTGTTGGGATCATTATTTGCCTTTAGTGGAGTTTACTTATAATAATAGTTATCTGGCATGTATAGAGATGGCTCCATACGAGGCATTATATAGTCGAAGGTGTAGGTCACCGATTTGTTGGGATGAAGTTGGAGAAAGAAGGCTTACTAGACCAGAGTTGATACAGTTAACTTCAGAGAAGGTTGGACTAATTCGTGATAGACTTTTGACTGCTCAAAGTCGACGGAGAAGTTATGCTGGCACTAAGAGTAAAGATGTAGAGTTTATGGTTGGTTATCATGCATTTCTGAAAGTTTCACCTATGAAAGGAATCATGAGGTTTGGGAAGAAAGGGAAGCTTAGCCCTTGTTTTGTTGGTCCATTTGAAAATTTAGAGAGAATTGGAGCAGTTGCTTACCGTTTAGCCCTTCCACCTGGTTTTGCACATGTACATCCAGTTTTCCATATTTCTATACTTAAGAAGTATGTACCAGATCCATCTCATATTTTGCAACCTCAGACCATACAATTTAAGGATGACATGTCATATAAGGAGCAACCAGTAAAGATTTTAGATCGAAAAATTAGGAAACTTTGGTCTAAAGAAGTGGCTTTGGTCAAAGTCTTGTGGCATAATCACTCAAGTAGTGAGGCCACATGGGAGGCAGAATCTGAAATGCATGTAACACCCCTATGTTCATTAGGTCAGTACATTCTACTGTTCCAGTGATCAGTGTCTGTTCGGACAGTCCGGATGTCTAGACGTATGTCTATATCATCTAAAAAAGCCTTGAATAAAAATTAATAGCCAATACATTAAGGTGAAATTGAAATAAGAAAAACAAAGAATAAGGGTTGAATGAGTCAAGGCCACAGCGATAGGTGACCGAACCAGGAAGTAACTGCGAGGTCAGTCGTAACCCTAATTTCGTATGGGATATTGTAACACCGCAGGCCTAGGAATAATTGTGAAGCTAGTGGAAATAAGAGAACCACAGAAAAGAATTGAGAACAAGGTCAAATAATTGAATCAGAGTTCAGGAAGCAATTTAATGCTAATGGTAAACTAGATCAGACCGGTGAGGGGCAATTTGGCCAATTCACCCTTAGATGTGACTCTTGGCCTAAATGTCCAATAAATTATAGGAAATTAAATTTATGAAAAATAATTAAAAAGTGAAGAGGTGTGTAGAGAAAAAAAGAAAATTTTAAATGTTAATTCTTTTATGACATCACTTCTTATGTAATTAATATTATAATTTTTAATATTAGAAAATTTAAGATAATTATGCATAAATAAAGTTAAAAATTAAAAGAAAATAAAAATTCCTTCTTCTTTTCCATCCATGCCGTCCCTCTCCTCTCTCTTTTCTCTCTCTCTAAATTCCTCCATGGCTATGAATTTTCAAGCTTTTAAAGCTTGAATTAACCCCATAAATCCCACAAATTTCCTAAATAAATCTTATAATTGAAGCTTGGTAAGAAGATTAGAACAAGAAATTGAAGGAAAACTTGAAGAAATTGGAGCTTAGGAAATTCAAGAAAAAGGTAAGTTAATCAAATCTCTTTCTTTAGTATAAGTGCTTGAGGTTGAATTCATGTGGATGAGTTTACATTAAGAAATTTGAAAAATCTTACATGGATGGAGTTTCATGAATTTCGGCCAACCATGGGGGAAGGGTGATTGAAGTGAATTGAATGGAATTAAGTATATAATTAAGCTTAACTGAGTAGGTAGAAGTGATTAGTGTAGTGAATTGAGTAGGGATTGATCAATTGATAAATTAGAGTTCTTGATCAATGGGAAATTGGGGGATAATTTGAGAATTTGGGGAATTAATGCAATTTGACCTAATTGAGGTTTAAAATGGTTAATTGGTGTGAAATGGAGTGTGTTTGAGCGGTTAGAATTGGAATTGAATAGTGAATGTATACTGTCCAATCTGGACAGCCTGACCATGGTCCACTTAAATGACCATAATTGAAATTCTGTTGCTCCAATTGGTGTGAGGCTAATTGGAGATGAAAACTAAGACCTAATGCAATAATTTTTATGTAGAAACTTTGCCCTAAAATTGACCTAAAGTTAGTGTAAAATTGAGTTGAATCTAGATTAGGTACCCTCTCTCTGTATAGAATTGACCATATAAATAATACTTGTTCAAATGGTCATAACTTGGTGTAGAAAAGTCCAAATGACCTAATTTTTAGACCATTGGAAAGTTATGACATAGTAGAACAACTTTTATGAAGAACACAAACTCGAATTATGGTCATAATCTAATCAATTTACCACCCAAAATTGGGTCACCAAATCTGCCAGAACATAAAACTTGCCCAGAAATTTGGACTTTAATCAATTCGACCGGTTAAAGTTAAATGGCCATAACTTGAGCTACAAAACTCCAAATGGAGTGATTCAAAAAGGGAATTAAATCTAAGACATTAAGAAACAACTTTGATGAAGGAAAGTCAGCCAAATTCTCACTGTAGAAGGTCCAATGGAACAGTAAAAATAAGTGATTCAAAACTGAAAATTTGCCAATTCTCCTAGGAAAACTTTGAATTGAGTTTGGCAATCAATATCAACAAAAATGTGACCCAAAATGTGGTATGTGAGAGTAATTAGAATTAACAAACCTATTTAGTATGAAAAAGTCAACATTTTAGTCAATTGGTCAAATAAATAGTAATCACCATAATAAAAAATACAAAGAATTCAATTTATGGGACCTTAGAAATAAAATAAAGTATAGTGAAAAATTCAATTATTGAAATTTCTATTAGAAATAATTTGGATAGATATTGAAACACTGTGATTTTGTGTTTCAGTAGAAAAAGATACCGGAAAGGACAAGGAAAGAGTGAGTAAAGGCAAGGAGGCGACTCACTAGAGGTTTGTACACAACTAAGTTTATTCAATTGATTTTAATACTGTAAATTGTTTTGAATGAATTGTGAGTTTGAATGTGTTGGTGACAATTGTGATTTTCTCTTTGAACTTTATGAATTGTGTGTTGCCAGCCCTATAAGAGTAAATTCTTGAATGATTTGTGTTAAGTGAATTGAAATGTAATTATTTGAATGAAAATTTTATGAATTAGTTTTTAAACCACAGTTAGCATGACAGCCCCGTTCGGAAATCCCCGGTAGTAACGGCTATTTGGGGTTTGACAATTAAAAATTGCTTATGTCTCCCATTAATAACGGTTAGTGGGATAAAACTATATGAGTACTCATTAGCTAGCTAGCCCTTCTCTCATTAATAACGGTTAGTGAGGTGATTTGATTTGTCGTGATGTACAACACGACATTGATCGTGAAATTTTGTATCATGGTCTAAACTGTGTGTTCTTGGCAACACTTTTTTGTGATTTGTGAAATGTGGTTTGAAATAAATGATTCATGTTAACTTGAGATTTTAGAAAACCCTTCTTTGGATATGAAAATTTTGATTTGTTATCTTTTGATTTATTAAGCTTTATAATGAGCTGAATTTTTCTTAGTTGTGTACCACTGAGTATAATTACTCAGTGATAGCTTTTATTTACTGTCGCAGATAAAGGAAAGGACAAAGCAACAGAGTGAGCTGCTACAGTGACAAGGGAGTACAGTTTGAGGATATTTTTGTATGGGTATATTATTTATATCCTTATCAATTAATTGATGTAAATATTTTTGTTCATATGTAATTGAACAGTCGTACAGTAAAATTTGTAATGATATTACTTTTGCTTTCTTTTCTGTAAAATTTAGACTTTTGTATTTACATCGAATATATTAAATGAAATTGATGGATATGGAAAATGTATTGAGATTGTGTTGAATTGAGGCCTATTGAAGTTGAGATTGAGAATTTTGTATTGGAAGTGTTTTCTTTTTAGGTTTTGGAAGAACTGTTTTCTTAAATTACAGTCGACATTCTGCCAAAATTTCTATAAAAATTACAGAAAATAAAATTGACTAAAATTTCAACTCATAATTTAAACTTCAATTAAAGGTTTTTAAATAGTATTTTAACATTACTTTACAATTTAAAATGAATTGGATTTGCTTAAAATCCCTTATAGTATATTTAATGGGTTATCGGTAGGCGAAGTTCGGTAATTCATTAGGTATACTACGAGATATGTTATGCCTTATGGAGGAGTAATGTGTGACAATGCGAGCCAAATATCCTCACTTATTTGATTCTTTAGGTTAGAATTTTGTCTGTTTAAATTCAGGGACCGAATTTCTTTCAAGGGGGGAAGTATGTGAAAACTCAATATTTTATCTATTTATTTATTTATTTATTTTAATTAGCTAACAATAATTTAATATAATTATCATTCACTGAGCATTAGCTCAAATCACGTTTTCACTATCTGTTATTTGTTTCAGATCAGTAGAATTGCGCAGCTCATCCAAATATTCAGCCCATTTTCTAGAGAGGGACAATATTTGATTTGTTCTCATGGTATGTTTCCTCGGACTAATAATTAGTTTAGTTTATTGAATAATTTAAGTTTTTATTTGAAATCTATAGATACTCTAGAGTTACTTATGGGATATTCATGATGTTTATTCAGTATTTTGTCTATTTGGATTTTGTCATTTTTTGAGATTAGTAAGTGACAATCTATTTATTCAAGATACTCTAATAAGAGTTGCATGATTTAAGAATACTTAAATTATGCGTCGGTCATGATACAAAATTTTGGGTCGTGATACAAAATTTTGGGTCGTGATACAGTCCAAAGAAACTAGATTAAGAATTGTATGAGATGGGAAGAAAGGGATTGAACCAACGGTCATGATTTACACGACTATCATTCATGAATCATGATCTCTGCAGTAAGAGTGAATTCGTGGAAGCAGAAAGTATGTTAAGTCAAACGAAGGAATCTGGAGTTTTTCACCCAATTTTTATTCTTATAACGTTCTGATGGATGTATATTGCAAAACAGCAAATGTGAAACAAGGCCTGAACTTGTATGCTTAACGATGGACTGCTGCCAAATAATTTGACCTTTGGTATCTTAATAGTTGCTATTTTCAAAGTGGGCAAACTATTGGAAGAAGGGGGATTCTTTGTTCAGATGTCTAAGTTGGGTATTGTTCCAAATGTACTTGTGTATAATAGTTTGATTGATGGGCTCTAAGGCAGGGACCTATCCAAGGCAATAGATTTTACTTTTAGAGATGATGAAGTTCAAAATTGTGCCTGATGTTTTCACTTAAACTATAGTGTTTGTAGTTTAGGTGCAGTTAGAAGAAGCAGACGGTATAGAGAAAAAGAATGGAGAAAGGCTGAAAGTGAGGGATCTGCAAATTCGGGGATTTACAATTCACCAAGGATATATTTGGCTTTATTATTGAAGTCGCCATTTGAAAATAACACTTTCTTAAATATTAGGCAGAGAGTATTAAATTTTGTTTTAAAAATAAATTTAACATATTTTAGTCCAAGGATTTCAAAATAACAAAACACCTTTTTTTCAACATTATCTAAATTTTTTTTTTTTTTCTGAAAAGTGCTTTTGGATCGTGAAATTCAATGCCAGATGGGCACTAATTTGTGATACTGCAAGAATGGAAAATCAAAGAAGGCTTTGGAGGTGTGTTCTCAAATGACAAAGAAGGATGTTATCACCTTCTATACAATAATTGATGGTTTGTGCAAGGTGTGAAACATGCAATCTGCTATGGGTTTGTACTCGGAGATGATAATCAAAAGCCTTGTGCCTGATGTGGCTGCTTTCACATCATTAATTGACGGTCATTGTAAAAATGGTAACATTGAAGAGGGCCTCCCGCTGTATGAGCATATGCTGAAGGCTGGGCTTAGCCTTAATGTTTTCAACGTTAGTTGCTTGATTGATAGCCTTTGCAAAGCTGGAAGGATATCTGATGCAATTAAAATTTTCTTGGACAAGACTCGGAGATAACCCCACAAGCAATCACGCATATGAAATGGAAAGCATTTTTTGTTCATCAAATCATGTGACAAACAAAGCTTTCTGCAGGGAAGGACAGACTTTTAAGGCCTGAGTTCTTCTTGGATATGAGATGCAATGGTTTAAGGCCAGATGCACTGGCTTATGCTGTCATGTTGCTGGGGGATGTAAATGCCAAAAATGTGATAATGTTGCATGCCGATATGATAAAGATGGGTGTTTTGCCAAATGAAGTCTTGACAAGGGGTTATCCATAGAGTGGTTGCCTGAAGTCCTCCACACTTACAGCATAGGGATGGCTATCCTATACACCAGAGAAAAAATTGATTGCCTTTACCAGCAGCCTCTACTTGGCAGCTAGGCCCGGAAGAGCATATGAAAAATGTGGAAACAAGATTTTTTTTTTTTTTTTTTTTCCTTTCTTCCCTTCTAAGTCAATCTTTTCTTGCATTTTTATCGAAAAAAGCTTTTCTTGCTTTTCATTTTCCCCTTGCTAGTTCAAATAGAGTATCTCAAAAATCTAAGGTGCTCTGTTTTGCCTTTCAATTCGCTGATTAAGAACTAGTGATTTTCTCTATATGGATGTTGTACCTCACTGCACTTGTACCCAAAATCAATCCGGTTCGGATCCATGCCACATATGCGGCGGTTCAACCTACTCGCCGATCATGGAAATAGTAGAATATAAAGCGACTCGGGTTCCTGATTGCGTTCCTAGGTTGGTGACTGGTGCCATCTCTGGAGCTCTCACGGGGCTTTTTGCTCTGGGTATAATTTTTTTCCCTGTTACATCATCTCTTTGTTAAATTCTCAATTCCAAACTTTGATCTTGAAGGAAACAATCGTTTTATTAGATATTTAAGATTTTGTTGCATTTGGGTTGGATGCTTTAGTATTAGTTTTCCCGTTATATAATATTTATGTCTTCGTGTTGTAGTTGGAGGTTTCACAGGAGCTATTACTGGTGCTTTAGCTGGCTGCTCTTCTGATTGTGGTGTACTTCGTGGGGCTGGAGTAGGGGCCGTTGAAGGTGCTGTGCTTTCTGTTGACGTTTTGGAGGCTTCTCACGCTTACCGGTCTTTGGAACAATCTGGTTCACGGGGTCATCCGTCTATGGTTTAAATTATACTGCTGTTACGGGGAAATTTATGAAGATCTTTCTGTCAGTGTCTTCAAATATATGTTAATTGTTTGTGTTTTTGGGTCCAGGTGGCAGATTTTGTCCAAGAGCTTTTCCGTGGCAGCTTTGTAGATGACCTGTTATCACCACCAGTGCTAACTGCTTACCGTTTGCCGGTAATAATTTTATTTTAGACTAACACGAGAAATGGGAGAAGGAATTCATCGCTTTCATTAGATTAAAAAAAAAAAAAGAGGAGCACCCAGCTCTTTCCCTCTCCTTGCTCTCTCTCTCTATAATGCCAATGAAATGGCAGTAACTATTTCAAACCATATCCAAATTCCCGAAAATCAAAATCCATAGAGAAACAGAAAATCAAACCATAACCACTTGGATCCACAGAGAAACATAAAATCAAAATTCATAACCACAAATAACAAGTCAGAGGGAAATAGAGAGATAAGGTTTTAATCATAGGCCAAATTAACCGAGTTACTGTCCATTTAAAAGAGGTGAATCGAATGGTATCGAAATTGAAGGAAGATTTGCCCGTTCTTGGGACCAAATTGGCACAATAAACATGGCAAGTGGTGTGCAAGTCGAGCTAGTGATCAATGCAATCAGGGTGGAAAACATGGCTGCACTTGGAAAACTAAACGCAACGCTTGATCATCTTCAAACTTGTTTAAACATATGGCACACTCTAGTGAGCCATTGCCCATGTTGTGGCCTTTATTGTGGGGTATAGGAAGGGAGGAAATGTCTCTCAATCACTGCCATGTCGAGCCCTTGCTGCCACTGTCACAACAATGACCAAAGCTTGCCGGTTTGGGTTGCTACTGAAGCAAAGGGAAGGGGATTCATTGGCTCTTTACAGAATGAATTGTGAAAGAAGAAGGGGGAGGTGTTTGTGGGTCGTGACAGTGGAGGGTGGGAAGGCTAGGTTTAAGGGTATTTTACTAATATTAATTTTATTTTTAGGTCTGACAATCATTAATAAGTGTTGATTAATGGCAATTTAGGATATATATACTGTAATTGTTTCAAATTAAAAATACAAGTATCAACCCCAAATTAGAATATCTGCCCTAAAGCAAGCCCCTCACATCTCTTACCATGGATATTAACCAAAACTCCATTAGGCTTAGTGATACAGAAAGGATTCTCATAAGGAATTGATAGCTTTTCCACATAATGAATTTCTTGTACTAGGCAAACCAAAAGCAAAGGCACAGTTGCATGATCTTCCATCTTTAAAAAATTTTGATCATCTGAAAGTGATTTCTGAAGCAAAGAAAAGGTTGAGTTCTTAGAATCTTGGCCTTCTTTGTCCCATCTAGAACATTCAAGTGGCTGCAAGATTGGTGGGTGATACAAGAATTTTACTGAACTAGGAGATAGACAGATTAAGAGCAGAGAAAAAGAAGAAGAATCACACTTTTCATTAGAATCAAGAACGAGTACATCTCACTAATTATATCTTATTTATCTAACTACTTCTCAGATTCTTCCATAAGGCTCACCTGATCATCCGCCGGATCTTCGCTATACTTGCCACGTGTCTGTATACAATTTCGACTTAACAATCTCAAGCATTAGTTATTTCTCTTGCCCACCACTTAATCCCTACGCTGCGTTTTACTATTGTTGCTGTTTTTCTTGTATCAACTACCCCTCCCATCAGATTCCTTGTCCTCAAGGAATGTAGGAAACCTGGCCTGTAACTCATCAGCATATTCCCATGAAGCATCAGCAGGGGAAGGACCTCGCCAATGGATTAAGAGTTGAGTGGCAGCTGCATTATGCCTCTTCACCATGCGACGATCCAAAATAGCTTGTGGATAAGCATCTTGGATGTGAGACACAGGTGGTAAGGTAGGACTAGCAGTCACAGGTGCCGATGCATGTTTAAGTTGAGAAACATGGAAGACATTGTGGATCTGAGCATTAGAAGGAAGATTGAGACGGTAGGCAACTGCACCAATGCGATCAGTGATCTGGAATGGCCCAAAATACTTTGGTTGGAACTTATGATGTCCCTTTCGAATAGAAAGTTGTCTATAAGGCTGCAATTTAAGAAATACCCAATCTCCCACTGCAAATTCTCTATTTACTCAACCCTTATCAGCTTGAGTTTTCATTAGATGCCTAGCTTTATCCAAATGAAACTTTAGAATGGATAAAGCATTTTCTCGATCCCTTAAAAAAATGTCTACTGCAGCAATTTTTGAATCACCTGGAAAATAAGGTAGGTGTATAGGAGGTGGAATTCCATAAAGGGCCTCAAATGGAGACATACGAATAGTGGAGTGATGTGAAGTATTGTACCAAAATTGAGCCAAGGGTAACCACTGAGTCCACGAATGCGGCAAATCTCCTGTCATACACCTGAGGTAACTCTGAAGGCATCTATTTACCACTTCAGACTGCCCATCCGTTTGTGGGTGGTATGCAGTGGAGAGTTTTAATTGAACCCCTTGAAGAGCAAATAATTCCTTCCAAAATGCACTCAAAAAAATTGAACCCCTGTCACTCACAATTGTTTGAGGCAATCTGTGCATCTTGAATACAGAATCTAGGAAAGCCATAGCTACTGTTTTAGCAGTAAAAGGGTGATGGAGGCCAATAAAGTGGGCAAATTTGGATAATCTATCTACTACAACCATAATGACTGTCATACCACGAGATAGAGGAAGGCATTCAATAAAATCCATGGTTACGTCAGAGAATAATGTGGTAGGGACAGGCAAGGGCTGTAGTAAACCTGGTGTCGCAGTCAACTCTGGTTTGTATCTCTGACAGACAAAATAATTCCTAACATATTGTCTCACATCTCGATGTAACCCAGGCCAATAAACAAGAGAAGATATTTTTTTTAAAGTAGCAGTCACACCCGAGTGCCCTCCAGTAGCAGAATCATGGAACACAACCAATAATTGTTGCTTTAATTCAGGATTATGACCCACCACTAATTTCTCTTTTCTCCTCAATTGTTGATTATGCCACTGAAAAGATGGATGAGAAGTAGAATCAAGTTTCTTATCATTTATAAGATGTTGGCAATTAGAATCACTACCCCAAGTTTCTGCAATCTGCCCATATAATGATGAAGGAAGCAGTGTAGAAGATAAGACATTCAATTCTAGTAGTGGTGATCTTGACAAAGCATCAGCTACTGCATTGTCAGAACCCTTCTTATATTTGATATCATAATCAAAATGCATAAGCTTTGCCATCCAAGCTTGCTGAATGGGGGTTGTAAGTTTCTGATCCAAAAGGTATTTTAGGCTATGATGGTCAGTTAAGATAGTAAAATGCTTTGTTTGCAAGTAATGATTCCATTTTTTGACAGCAAATAAGATTGCAAGTAGTTCTCTCTCATATGTAGAAAGAGATTGATGCTTGAGGGATAAAGCCTTACTGATAAAAGCTACCGGATGTCCAGATTGCATTAATACGGCCCCAATACCAATATTTGAAGCATCTGTTTCAATGACAAACTCTTTAGAGAAATCTGGTAATGTGAGAACATGAGCAGAAGTTACAGCTAATTTAAGAGACTCAAAGGCCTGTTGAGCTTCATTTGACCAATGGAACCCATTCGTCTTGAGTAATTCAGTTAAAGGTCTAGCAAGAACTCCATAGCTTTTGACAAAACGTCTGTAATACCCTGTGAGCCCTAGAAAGCTCCTTAATTGCTTTGGAGTGGTAGGTCTAAGCCATTGTCTCACCACTTCAATTTTAGATGGATCAGTTTGAACCCCTTTTGCTGAGATAACATGTCCCAAATACTCCACTGATAGAAAGCCAAAAAAACACTTACTTCTTCTGGCTAACAATTGGTGATCCCTCATAGCATGCAGGATTTGTTGCAAATGAAGAAGGTGCTGCTCTTTATTCTCACTATATATTAGAATATCATAAAAAAAAAACTAAAACAAATTTCCTCAAAAATGGCTTAAAAACTGAATTCATGAGACTTTGGAAGGTTGCAGGGGCATTAGTTAAGCCAAAAGGCATAACTAGGAATTCATAATGTCCCTCGTGCGTCTTGAAAGCTGTCTTAGGAATATCTTCCTCATGCATCCTGATTTGCCAATATCCAGAACGCAAGTCGATTTTAGAAAATATAGTGGCATGCCCCAGTTCATCAAGCAACTCTTCTATCATAGGTATAGGAAATTTGTATTTCACAGTAGCATGGTTAAGTGCTCTATAATCAACACATAGTCTCCAGGTGTTGTCTTTTTTCTTTACAAGCACAACTGGACTTGCATAAGGGCTAGTACTGTTCCTTATCACCCCAGCTTTTAACATATCTGCAATCATGTCTTCAATTGCATCTTTCTATTCAGCTGCATATTTATATGGTCTTATGTTAATCGGTGAATATCCTGCTTTGAGAATAATTTTGTGATCATGAACACGTTTTGGGGGCAAGGTCTTTGGCTCTTGAAACAAATCATTATAAGTCAATAAGAGATTATTTAAATCAGGCCAAGATTTCTGTTGCTGCTCTAACTCGACTTGCTCCTGCGGACACGCTCACGAATACTGAGATAGGCGGTAGCTTCACGCGTCATCACGTGAAATAATCCATCATCATTAAGGCAAATCATCAAGCTATTAAGCTCTTTTGAAAGTTTCTTTTTAGTTTCTCCCTGCAACACACAAAGCATAGATTCCCTTTTAAAAGTCATCATCATAGTCTGAAAATTCCATAATATCTCCCCTAAAGTGGAAAGCCACTGAGCCCCCAAGATTAGGTCATAGTTATCCAAAGCAAGAACATATACTTCTGCTTGAAATTCTAAACCTTGCATGCTCCATGTAAAATTCTTACAAAAGCCCTCACATTGTAGTTGTTGCCCATTAGCTACTTCAACTGATATTCCAACAGCTTTTTGCAATTCACACTTAAGCTTAGAAGCCATTTTCGTACTCAAAAAGTTATGAGTACTTCCTGTATCCACTAAAACATGCAATATTCTTTTCCCACACTCCCCTTTTATTCTCATAATCTGAGTTCCCCACATGGCATTGAGAGATAATTGCATATCTGACGCCATTTCACCCTCAACTCCTTTTTCCTCATTTTCCTCATCTTCTTCATTCTCTTCTGTAATTAATTGCATCACATATGCTTGTTTTTTCTTACATTTATGAGCAGGTGTATATTTTTCCTCACACCAAAAGCACAACCCCTTTGCCCTTCTTTCATCCATGTCTTTATCAGTAATTTTTGAGTTTTTGGCAGGTACAGCAGGTGGTTTAGGTAAGGAAGGTAGTGGTAACAGTCCTGGTTGCTCTTTAGAAGTAGAAGTTGTTGTTATTGTGGGTTTATTGGTTTGGATTTAGGTGGTAATACGAGAAAGAGGTAGGTAATTGTAGCTGGCAGATTTAACTGAAGGTTTAGGTTTATTTTGAATGGCAGCTACTGTGATCTCTTGTAATCTTGCTAATGAATAGGCCTCAGCCAAAGTAGAGGGTTTAAACATTCTTACTGGCATTTGTAGTTCATCCACCAGGCCCGAAAGAAAAAAACTCAACGCTTGGTCCTCCCGGATGCCAGCTTTAGGATATATCTCATCAAAAGCATCAAGATAATCTTGTAGAGAACTAACCTGTTTAAGGTTCCTCAAATCTGCTAATGGATCCGCAAATGCATTACTACCAAATCTGGCAGTTATAGCTCCCACATAGGCACCCCAATCAAGGTAAGCTATAGGTCCTCTCACCTTAATGAACCCTTGATGCCATTGAAGGGCTTTACCTTCTAAATGCAGAGCAGCCATCTTAACCCTATCATTTGCGGCAACATTTGCAACCTCAAAGAAATAATCCACCCTTAGTAGCCATCCCTCCAGTCCTTCGCCACTGAACCGAGGAAACTCCAATTTAGTAGAATTTCCCCAAGATTGTCTAATCTTATGGCTAGACACATTTTGATTGCTAGCGCTTCCATCTGATCCTTTTCCACTTGCCAACTCCATATTCTGCAAACTAAGACCAGCCAATAAGGCCTTAATCTCATCCATTGCCTTTTGATTGCGTTGCTCAGCCTCTTTTCTTAAATTTGCCTGCCTTGCTTCAAACTCTTGCATTAAAGCCATCACTCTTCTCTCTAATTCCTAGAAATGGGTTCCCTCTGCCATAGCCAAGGAACGATGAGCTCTGATACCACTGATACAAGAATTTTACTGAACTAGGAGATAGACAGATTAAGAGCAGAGAAAAAGAAGAAGAATCACACTTTTCATTAGAATCAAGAACGAGTACATCTCACCAATTACATCTTATTTATCTAACTACTTCTCAAATTCTTCCATGAGGCTCGCCTGATCATCCGCCGGATCTTCGCTATACTTGCCATGTGTCTGTATACAACAGCTCAGCTTAACAATCTCAACTGTTCCGTTATTTCTCTTGCCCACCACTTAATCCTACGCTGCGTTTTACTATTGTTGCTGTTTTTCTTGTATCAGTGGGCACTCTTGTTAACCATTGTTATTGACGACAGAAACATTTACTATTGAGGGCCATTCTTGTTGAATGCTATCATTGATGGCAGGAACCTTCTCTTGTATTTGTTGCAATTTCTCACTATTTTCATCATCATCTTCTTAATCTACAATGTCATTTGTGATGCTCACTATAATTGGTTCCTTGTCACAATCATGGTTAAAAGTAAATTGCTTATCACACCACAAGCACAAGCCCTTGCACCTATTCTGATAAGGTCTTTGTGACCGAGAAAGGAATATAATCCATGGCAGAAATTTGTTGTTATAAAATGGGTGAAATTTAGGGATAGAATGAGAAAAATGTATATGAATCTTAATGGATGGGTTTCGAAGCCAAGAAAAGAAGAGAGAGAACAGAAAAATGTTAAGAACAGAGGACAGGGCCAGGTTCAAGAATGGAGGAGGAAGAAAATATAGAGGAAAGAATCAGCAGAATGATGAGTTATAGTTTCAAAAAAGAAAAGAATTAGGGAGAGAAGAAGGAAGAACTGAAAGAGAGAGAAAAGAAAGTCTAGAAGCAGAATTGAACTAGAAAAGGAAGAAAACACAGAAGATTAGGAGATTTGCAGAGAATAATGCAAATTCATTCATAACAGCTCCCTTTACAAGTCTCTAAGAGTTCTTTTATACATCAGTTTAGAATAACTGCCCTAAAGCTTAACAACCAACAACAATCAACATTAGACACGTCACACGTATCACTTTGATGCACATATGGGTGCAAGACTGCGCAATATATTTTGTTTTATGTTTTTTGAGAACTGAATGACAACTAATTGACGTTTATTTTTGATATTCATTTCGTTAATGTTATTTTGGATGAGCAGGTAAACATTGCTAATATAAGTGACGACGACGATGATGATGATGATGATGATGATGATGGTGATGTTGATGATGAAGAAGAAAGAGAAGCAGAAGAAGAAGAAGTAGAAACCAGAGGATTGTCAGGAGATTCACTGAAGAAGTTGCCATGTCATACCGTGGATGAAATCAAGGCAAAACAGACCATCTGCTGTACAATATGCATGCAGGTTTTCCCTCCTCACCCCCTTCTATCTTTTGGGGTATATCAGGGCAAATAGGGACCTTATATTCATGTGTTTTTTTTCTCTTTTATAGTTGTAAGGTTGATGGTGTCCTAACAACGATCATAACAACTTTTTTTTTATTTTTAATTGTTAGGATATTGGAAAAGGGGAAATGGCAAGGAGTTTACCCCGTTGCCAACACACATTCCACTTGGCCTGTGTGGACAAGTGGCTTGTACAACATGGATCATGCCCCATATGCAGGCAGAATGTGTAGAGGAGCATTTAGACCAAGCTGTTATAAATGTATATATTTTCACTGCAACATATAGTGTTTGTGATTAAACTGCTAGGTGATACACACACACTATATTTACGTAATTATATTGGTGTTGGTAGCATACTGTTTTTAAAGCATTCTTATCGTATAATCACTGATAGGACAGATTTATAGTTCCATTGTGCACATTTTATAAGATGATTAGGATATTTTTCAGAATGCCTTGCTTATTGTCATCGGATATGATTTGTGTACTGTGTGCATTCTATACTTTTCCTGATGCTCTCTCTTTCTCTCTCCCCCTTACATATGGTAAATCAAACTCTTATATATGGTTAATCAACCTAGCAAGACAATAAGAAGCAAGCTCATGACCCATGAAGAAACTGAGATTTGAGGACATAGCTCTAGAGATTTTGAGTGTCAATATTCCTTGCAGGTTTGATTGTATCCCCTGTACATTGAATCAATTGTATTAGCATTAGTATTTAGTAGCCTCCTTTTTTATTGCTGCTTGGGGGAAAGAATGCATTATTGATTTCACTAACAAGCATTTTCTAGATATCCTGGAAAAACTTAGCATGGAAGGAAACCTTAAACGAGAGGAACTTGCCGCATATGTCAATCCTAAATAATAATGGTTTCACTGCATCCTAAAAACAACAACAACACACTAATCGTTTCACATTTGAGGATCAGCAACGTGTAACAGCTCCTTCAGCAATGGTGCTGTATTTCTCATCATGCTTCCTCCAGCAAAGGGAAATAATAGGAAAGAGATTTCCCCTTCTTTGCCACAGTTCACAGAAGGCATGAAGCCACTCCTCATCTTCATCCTGTTAAGTGTCCAGAGGGCAGTGAGATTATCCATTTCTCACTAAACGTGGCTTAAATCTTTTTCCCTGCGTATCCTGCTCAAATTAGCCATGAAAGTAAGAACCTGAGCATGGAATTCTGAACACAAGCTGCAAAAGGCTCGCTCTTGCAGGCGAAAGTTTTTGCGATATCTTTGCATGCCACAAAGTGGTTTTCCATTGCCACAAAGTGGATGGCACACAGATGCATGGATGAATATGCTAGTTGAATGTTTATAAAGATGCTTAATAAGGTACTGACTGTATCAGCTATTTTTCATTTAGTTATTTAACGAGATGAAGAAAATAAAAAGAAGAAAAAAAGGTCCTGATTCTATTGATTGTTACAAAGAGCCTCACATGAGCTCCAACTACAGAATCCCTATAAAGGATATATGGTACACATCATATACCCAGCGGCATTCTTGCCACAGACTTGTTTCCTTATTAGTTCATCTGTAACCCGGGAGAAATCAACCAAGAAGTGATGGTACATCTGGCCGCAACATGAAGGTAGAAATAAGCTGCTTATCTACTTTTTGAATAACCTGCAAAAATGAAGATCAGCAGCCCAGATTAATATCAAAACGAAAGCAGCACATAAGCAAATTCATTGAAGAAATTCAAGATGTCCAGACTTTGGGATATTCACAAAATTCAATTGAAAAACTCTGACCAAGTAAAAACATGGCATGCAAAATGAAGAATACAGATGTCACACATTTAATAAAATGAGATTCTCTGGTGATAAATCATGCTGGTACAGCAACTGGCCTTGTGCTGGTTTTGATTCCTCTTATTGCTGTAAAACAATTCAATTATGATGGAAATTAGCCAAACTACACCAACCAGTGCACATAAAACATAAATAAAAGTTGTCTACATGCATACCTTCAGCATAATCTTTAGCTCCAAATACAGCTGAACCCGCAACTATAGCATTAGCCCCAGCCTCAATAACCTGCCAAAACAGAAATCAATTGGATTCATTAGTCACATCATAAAAAGCTCTCACAACTCGTGCTTGCCTTTTAGGGCAGGGGAAAAACAGATTTTCCACGTGAACTTGGCAGTGAGTCCCCATACCCTATACGTTCATCTAATTTGAATGATGTAAATGAAACAATTATATGAAAGATCATTTAGGGAAGTTGTCTTAAATGATAATGAACTATAATACTCAAAAAAATTTAAATGTTGAAAGATAAAGCAGAGTCTGTGTGGATTTCTTTGGAGCTTTGTTGACATCATCCTGGCAGAAACAGTAATTGAAAGTGCATCAACAAAAAAGACCCATTATACTATACCTTCGGGTTTAAAACGTAAACATTTTTTAAACACAAATGAACTTGCCTAATTATAAAATAAAAAATAAAAAAAAATAAAAAGAAGAGGCGAGAAAAGCACCATTCAAACACCATGTGGTGTGAGCAGTAAAGTAACAGAAGCGTGTCTCAAACAGGGACACTGGTCAGCAAAACACCATTTAGGCTTATATCTTCTTCAAAAGTGAAGAAAGGAAACATAACAGTTACCTTATATGCATTCTTGGGACCAACTCCACCATCTACTTCAATCCATGGATTTACTCCCTGTGCATGCAAGCAAAATGTACTATTTTTCAATCATGCAAGCAAAGAATAGTAAACTGAAACATCTACCAAGTAAAAAGAAGCACATACATGCTTACAGGAAAAAGATCATACCTTCTCTGCACATATTCTTCTCAAATCTGAGATTTTCTTTACTTGACTCTCAATAAAGCTTTGCCCACCAAAACCAGGGTTTACAGACATAATCAATACTAGATCAACCACTGTAAACATGACCCAAAAAATCATTTTGTCAAAATTTATTTTGCCTGATCATCTCAGCATTAAACATGAGGAATTGTATGGATTTCTGGGTTCTATTTGAACCAACTTCAAGGTTTTAGTAAGAAATGGGTTCCATTTAAGAAAGTTGTGACATACAAATAGCCCCAACCAAGCAAAATAAAGGACAAGAATTTATATAGCCAATCCCAACGATAATGGAATGGAGGCAAAGTCAAATTATGAAATAAGTACATGAAATTGATTCCTTTGTTAACCTCGTTTTTTTAATTAATTTCAACCATCATCTCACCCATGTAAACCCACATATTTTAAATAAAACATCCTTTCCCTTTCTCATTCTAGCAAAATAAGCTTTCTTCAACTAAATTGGCACCCATTGCACTACCGAGGTGGTAGATACCCATTTACTATGGAAGTCACAACAGCCACATTACAGATAAAAAATACTGCACATGCATGTGCACAGAGAGAGAGAGATCCGCCTCCTTTAACAATAAAAATTATACCATACTTCTCCAAAAACTTCTAATTGTTTGTACTTGTCCTCCTATTCATGTTGTATTTCATATTTTCTTTTTGCTCAACCACATGCAACCATAATTAACTTCCAGTTCAGCAACCACTACATGCTAATAGGCAAGAGGAGTCTTGACAATTATCAGTCATCATTTAGAAAATTATCGAAGGTAGCAACAAAGAAAAAGGATAGAAGCAAATTTATGGAACAGAGGAAATAGAAACTTGCCATCAAGGACATAGTCTATAGCACTCAGTGGGGTAGCAGGGTTCAAGACAACTCCAGCTTTAGCTCCAAGGCTTTTTATCTAAATTGTAAGAGAATGCCAAAGGGGTCAAAAACTAATAGCAATAAAATGGACAATGCAATTTGCAAATATGAAATTATTTAAGCACGTTTAACAACACTGTATGAGAGATACATAAATAGGTCAACAACTTCATCATTTGAGCCACAAGCATAAAATATTGGACAATAATAGAAGTAATTTCTAACAACATGGGCAACATGGCCCGCATTATATGGCTCTATATATCCTAAGCAACATTAGTTAGAAAAAAATATATTTTATTGTTAAACTTAGGTTCCTCTGTAACTTTAAAGGAAGCATCATATATTGTGATTTTGACTTTTAATCCAATATATTGTTTACAAAATCTTATAGCTTAATAATGGACATGAATCAATAGGATTAGATGAAAATCCTTACCTGATTTATTGTGCGATGCAAATGGATGGTGGAGGATTGCTCACAGTGAACACTGACTATGTCAGCTCCAGCCTTGATAAAATCTGGCACTCTTTGTTCAGGTTCTACAATCATCTGCAGTGCTTAATCTCATGTTAGATAAGCGGTTGAAATTAACTTGTTACAGCCCATAAAAGTAATATGCAAATTAAGATTACCAAATGCACATCCAAAGGAAGATCTGTCACTGGCCGCAAAGCATCAACCACAAGAGGTCCAATGGTGATGTTTGGAACAAAACGACCATCCATGACATCAACATGGATCCAATCACAACCTCCCAATTCCACTGCTTTTACCTAGAAAAAAAAAATGAAATGAAACTTAATAAACAAACAAAGAAAAAGACTATACATGCCACGGAGACCACAGAGAATCAGTGGTGGATCCAGAAAAAGTTTTTCTAGGGTCAACATATAAAAAATGTTTCTGGGATTAAATTTTTTTTCTTTTAATAAAAAGAGCATCAATTGACTTTTCATGTATAAAAATGCATGTCATTAAAAAAAGAGGGCTAGAAAAAAAAAATTTTAGGGTCAACATATAAAAATTTTTTCCATGGTTAAGATTTTTTTTTTTATATAAAAAGAGTGTCAATTGACTTCCAATTTACAAAAGTGCATTTGTCATTAAAAAAGAGAGTTCAATAATTAAATATATGAGGAGTCAATTTATATATACACACACGTACACACACACACACACACGTACACACACACACACACATACACACACATAGGAGTAATTTAAAAAAGAAGAAGAAGAAGAAGAAGAAGAAGAGGGGTCAATTGACCCCTCATTTGTGCAAGTGCATCTGCCACTGCAGAGAACTGCCAAGAGTACAGAATTGGAAAGAACATAAATTACAACACTTCATGCAATAACACAGAACGTATATATTCAATAATAGGTGTTCAAACATACAAGACCCTGTTTGGTTCTAAAGCCATAGCACATAACATTTACGACACTAAAAATATTGCCGAAGTAGCAAAGAGAAGAGCTGAACCTGCTCTCCTAGCTTTGAAAAATTAGCAGAGAGAATAGAAGGGGAAACAATGATATCACTTTTAGAGAACTTATCAACCCGAGCTGTTGCCTTCACTACAGTATGAAATTTTCTCCTGTATTACACAACAAAAAATGCAGCACAAGATGTCAGAAGCAAACTGCATAATACCTAGAACTGTTTAAATAAAATTTGATGAAGATTACAATGCCGAAAAAGAGTTCCAACTCTGTCGTGTGCATGCATGTGCTTGGCAAAACGTGCATTAAACACTAACATGTACTTCCTAGAAAAGATAGGATCAGAAACTTATGGATAGAAAAAATTTTGAAACTAGTTGGGGTGGCTATTTGAATCATTTTTCACCATTGAGCTCTGTTTGAGACCAGTTCTACATCAATATTCAAGGACTGTAAATTTTTTGAAACTATTTCCATCCATGTCATTTTAGGTCTCTCCCTTTTTCTCCTTACTTCTTCCACTACTAATTTATCATATTTCCGTACAGGAGCCTTTGATCCTCTACGTTGAACATAACCAAATGATCTTAAGCAACATTGTCTCATTTTATCCCCAGTATATGCTACATAAACTCTTTGTCAAATGTAGAGCTTATTTGGTTCAATCCCAAAACACAATTTTGTGGAATTTAATTAAATTCCATGTTTTGTGTGTTTGGTTTGAAAAAAGAAATAGAATTTTATTCTAGAAATTCATTATAACTAAAACTAATTTCTATCAAAACTGATGGAATTTGAAATGAATTTCACAAAACTTACATAACAACATTTTTTAGACTAAAATATCCTTATTAAAAAATTCCTCCCAATAAAACTCCATTAGCTAAAGAAGAAGACAGAAACTATAAACTAGCTTTTTATTTATTATTAAAACGTTTGGATAAGAATATAAGATATTTTATATTTTTCCTAATTTATTAATATTTAAACTTATTATGCACTTAGTAATGACACTATTTATGTTGTTATAAAAATTTCTTATATTTTGAGACATGTGAATTTAGCTTATATTTATTACTATATTGTTAGTTGTTTTATATGCGTGTTAATTGTTATAAATTTATTAGATATAAAGTTTTTTGAATTCTATAGAAAGTTATAATTTTTTTTAATTTTACTCTTGGGGATAATATAGGCAATGAGGACAAATGAATTTCAATTATGGAATTATACCAAACATAAATTATATGGAATTCAATTGAATTCTGCATTTTAAGTTGTCATACCAAACAATGGAATTCATTCAAATGAATTTCCAAAGTGGTGGTAGAACTGAACCAAAGTCTACAGTAGTCATTTCTGTTTTATCATCGACCAGAAGAAAACATGTGCATCGGAGAAAGACTCAAGGAAACTGCAGAGAGAAAATCAATCCATATATAATGATAGCACTTTTGCCAAACACTAATTGCTCATAGCATGAAATAAAAATTGTTAGGGAATTCTGTTTTAGGTCTCAGACAACATCATTTAAATATGTGCTAGCATATTGTGATCTACAAAATAGGAAGATGGAAGAAGTTATTAAAAAGTCAAGATGAGCTAATTGCTTGTATATGGACCACCGGATCTTATAAAGTAGTATCAAATAGATAATTGATCTGCCTTCGAAACTAAAGAGACTGATTGCTGATACAATCATTGACCATCGGAAACTCAGGCCTAAACTTTAACTACAAAAAAAAGCTTAAAGGTCAGTCAAGCTTCAAACTCTTAGTACAGAATATTAACTGAGCTTCCATTCTATACAATGGATCTCCATCTGCATCGCCAAAGGACACATCAAAAGTAAATTAGATTGCAGCTGAAAAGAGCATCACATAGACAATATGTATTTGATTAATGGTTTATAACCAAATCCCAAGAATATTCATGGGTACCTAGTAAGTTCACCTGGCTTATATCATAAAGAATGATCAAGTTACTATTCTGAAGTTCAGCTAAGCATAATCACAAACACGCAGGGTGAGAAGCTCAACCTAGCAACATATTTCAATTCAAAAACCCGATTAAACATTTACATTCAAACTGTGTTTACTGTTGACTAATACATAAACAGCATAAATCCATCAGGACTACCTCAATTTCCATCCACAGCACATAACCAAAATATTTTAAGACAAATATCAAAACTTCACATGATTCAAAGAGATTGTCCAAGGAAATAATAGCATTTCTGAAATGAATTTTGCACCAACACATTAGTATTCCTTTCAATCATCCAAAACAAGAAAAAATCTACAAACCCAATAATGCTGTTGAAAAAGCAGTTCGAAAAACAATACCTTGTAACAGTGACTGCACTGGGTTGATAGAGATGGGTCTTTTGGAGTATAAGAGCTCCTCCCAAACCATTGATCTGACTTGATGAACACAATGAAGCTGTTGTCATCGTCTTTCTCTCTCTAGAAACTCTGTTTGTCTTTCTATTAACGGTCAGTTAGTGAGAGAAAGTTTGGCCTGTTAATAGTTTCTATTTTTAGCTTTCTTTGCCACCAATATTTCAGCGACGTGTCTGAGGTTAGACTAAAAATCTCGGGAAAATTTACGAGAAAAATATGTGAAATGACACGTGTCCTCATGGATTTCGAGGTGCCTTGCTTATCTGCAATGGTTGGCGCTCTACGTTGCTGACGTGTGATTTTTGTTTTTGTATTTATTAAGCCCGCTTAGCTTCCCTTCTTGGATAAATTATACCATACTGTGTATGGAATAATTAATTAAAAAATAATATATATAATTGATATATATAAAAATGGAATGCGTAAAATTGTAACTGCTCTTCTTTTTCTTTTTTATGATTAATATATATATATATTTTTTTTAAAACTCAGTATGCGCTTTATCTATACATTGATTATTTTATAAAAAAATCCTATAAAATTTGAGATGTTTAATAACATATGATATTAATATCTTGTGATATATCTAAATTTTTATAATATATTTTAATTTTTATAAAGTAAAATTAAAATACTTTGCAAATTCTAACAAATAAATCGTCATAATAAAATATTTTATAAATTTAAGTATATCATAGAACATTTATAAAAATTGATGTATGGTATGAAACATTTTCAATATTCAATATCACACAATTTTTTTAGTAAAATTCAAGATTGTGTAGACCCTTATTTTATGATGAGTATATACATTGAGGTCGTAAGAAATTCGATGATGAAAAATTATATGACTGTAAGATATAATTAGATGCATGAAACTGAATTATTAATTCTGTGGCATGATCTTGAAAAAAAAAATTTTTGAGAAATTAATTTAATTTAAATAAAATTTTATTTTGTTTAAATTTAATATAGATAGTTCTTAAGTGGACCTAATTAAGTTTAATTGAGCCCCATGAACCTAAGAAAGTCTAGTTATGAATTTTAAATATGATCTATTTAATTTATTTTTAAAAATTAAATTAAAAAAAATCTTTTTCTCTATCCCACTCATACAAACTCTCTCTCCCCATTTGGCGCCCCACTCTCTTTCTCACTCCCTATTAGTGGCACCCCTTTCCCTCTCTTCCCATTGATTGAAACACCTCATCCATATCTCGGTCTCACTTAAATTCTGCAATATTAGTTGTTTTATTTAAAAAAAAAAAGGAGGAGAAGAAAAAAAAAAGAGAGGAGGAGGAGAAGACAAAAAAAAAAAAGGAAAAAAAATTTAAAGAGAGAAATAGTGAAAATTTATTTTAGTTCTTTCTTTCTTGTGATACTTCTTGAATGTTAGTTCTTTTATTTTCTTTTCAAGATCTACGTTTAATTCTATGTTCTGGTTTTTAATTTATTTTGTATGTTCATATAGATCATGTAATCATGTTTAATTTGAGGGGATACACAACTCTGCACAGATTCAGTTTTCTGTCTCTCATATTTTTATTATTTTTCGTTATTTTCTGAATCTGTAAAAAATTTGAAAAAATTATATTCATATTCTACACGAAATTCTATTAATTTTAGGCTCAAGAATTGCTAAAAAATCCTTTAATATTTTGTAAGTTATGGCTATTTGAAGTTAGGGTTCCTGTAAAATCCGATTTGCAGGATATCCAACTTGTGAAGCCCATATATCCCTTGTTTCGTAATATTTTTGTGTAAATCTGATGTCTAAAATTAAGTTTGAAAATCTTGTGAATATTTTTCAATTAGTTTCGCATTCATATATATTATGGTTTGTGAGTTATAAATTTTATAAAAAAGTAGTGCGATTCTGTCATCAGGAAAATTTACGATTTGTGTAGATTATTTGGCTAGAGTTTTGTTTAATCTATGAATTTTATGATGTTGTATGATATTTTGGCTGTCTTCTGTAAGTTTTTCATGATTTTTAGGCTTGTCTAACTATTTTTCAAAAATCAAATTTCTTGTTACTGTCAATCTGCCAAAATTTAGAAATTGTATGTTTATGCATGTTCTTGTATTTTCTTGGGTTCCAATTAATATTTGATCTATTTTCTGTGCTTTTTTAATTCAATAAGTGTTATGAAGTGTTTGGAATATGTTAGAAGATGTGGATCCTTAAGTAGTTGTAACTAATTAGGAATCTTAACCTTTTATGAGATTAGAGTTAGAATCCAATGCAAATTGTTATTGATATTTTCTTATTTTCTTTATTTCTTTTATTTTCTTTAGTTTCTTTATTTTTTATTACAAACAAAATTGGTAAGTAGCCCTAAGGTAAGTACCAAAGAAAGCATTTGCGGAAAGCTTATGTGGAGCTAAACGAGAGTAAACCAGAGATATCATTGTCATACTAGAAGAGAAGACTCTTTTTTAAGAGTAGCTTGCCCCAATAGCAAATGCATTTACTAACAGGTAAGTAGCCCTAAACTCCTCAAATAACCATTGACATGAAATTGTAGTAATAATAGAATTTTTATTTGGTAAATTAAAATTAACTTTGTTTTTAATTTAATTAACTTTTGCATGTAATTAATTTAAATAAATACTTTTTAAATTAAAATTGATCTTGTTTATAAATTCAACTAACATTGACACGTAAAATAAATTTAATTTAATACTCGGTAATTGTAAAATAAATTTGCATATTAGAAATCTTTATTAAGTTGTGATTGTTTGGGCCTTATGTGATATTAGAATAAATTACACATATACATAATTAATTTAGTTTAATTATCCTTAGGATTACTTGGTGAAAAATTAATTAATTAGGTTAAATAGAAACGTAGGGTTATTTGAAATTGAATTTATTTGTAAATTAAATTCTCAATAATAAATTAATTTTAGTCATCTGATAAATATCATTTAAATAATTAACAATCTCATAGATAGAAATTAGTTGTACATGAAAGTTGTTTATAAACAATAATCCTTTTATGAATTACTTGCGTGTGTATGATTAGAATTGCATTTTTTAAAATAAAGTTTAATAAAGGAATAATAAACAAGACTTCTAGAAACACTAGTAGAGGACTGGCACTTGAATTAACGAGATTAGACCAGGCATAAGGTGTGACACCCCTTACCCGTCTGCAATGTAGCCAAGTAAGATATGCCACACAGTGTGTCGGATCACCAATTCATATTTCCATTACAATTTACCCTTTTTAATTCATTTATTTACAATTTTTTATTGAGACAACCTAACAAGTATTGAGAAAATGCTAAAAGATTAGCAAAGAAAATTATAACATAAATAAATATTGCAAATGTGACTTATACAATAATATAAGCATAAATTTATTATTTTTAGATCATTTTTTTTTGTACATTATTTATTATTTATGTTATAATTTTCTTTGCTAATGTTTTAGCATTTTCTCAATACTTGCTAGGTTGTCTCAAATTATCTCATAATAAGTAAATTTTAATATCGGTCCAGTTCATTTCGATTCTTTCTAATAAATAATTATTCTAATTTATTTTAGGCCATCTCACTCATTTATTTTATTTAATTTCTAATATTTTTAATTGCTAATATTCTTAACTTATTTCAATAAATTTCATTGCCCAAGTAACCTATGACAGGCTGACTAAACTGAATAACGGGTCGTTGGCACTAGACACCGCGGTGCCTTGGGCCGTCATACCATGGGACGCGGAACGTCAACCACGTATGCAGTCAATATGGCTAAAAAGCCATGATAACACATAATCGGGCATAAAAGCCATGAATATGGGCATAAAGCCATGAATGCGGACATAAAGCCATAAATATAGGCATAAAAGCTTTTCGCAGTACTATTAAACAATACCCTATTGGCATGCCAATCTATCCAATCTGACACACATGTCTAGGCAATACATGGGCACATAGTACCATAAAGAGTTTATATGTTTCATCATTTCATTATATTTTTCGTTTATATTTTTTTAGCATTCTAATTTTGTTTATAATGGAAACATAATTTCCAAATTCACATTTCTAGGTAATTTATGCATTCATCGTAATATTCATGCTAATTACAATTCACATTTATTTAATCTCATGTACTATTCACATTCAAAACATCTTTCCTTTCTCTCTTGATGGGAACCTAAATCCCAAATGACACTTTTATCACATTTATTCATTCAACAATCTATTCATGTAAGGTACATTTCATACTTCAAGTTGTATTGCTAATATATTATGAACTCCATTGGTGTTGGGAGTATAAGTCTCAACAATCCATCTAGGTTAATTTCATTTCCTATTCAAGTGGTATCACTCATGTTTTATTTAACCTACTAGTAATGGGAATACAAATCTTAATTATATATTCACATAACTTAAATGTTCATTAAGTCATTTAGGTAAATTACTATTTCTATTCCAAGTAATCCATGAATATTTCATGGATTCCAAATTTCATTCCTTAATTTCCTCTACTAATTTAGTTCTTACACTTTGTGTCTTTGTACTACTATTCACATTACTATTCATTCAAATTATTGACTTTTTAATACATAATAAATTTATTGAACCTAAGTTCTCCAAGACACCACATTTTTCATTTTATTTTTGTTGGTATTGATTTCCAATACCATTTCAAAGCTTATCTTATGTTATTCAAAATTTTCAGATTTCATACCCTAGGTTTACTGTTCCATTGGTCATTTGTACAGTAGGAATTTGATAAAATTGTCTTCATGAAAGTTGTTCCTTATTGTGTCTAGTTACATTTCGTTTTTTTGAATCACTCCATTTGGAGTTTTTTAGCTCAAGTTATGGTCATTTTACCATAACTGGCCAGATTGACCTGTACTAAAATTTCTAGGCAATTTGGTTCTGTCAGATTTTGTGACCTAAGTTTGGTTGGCAATTTGACTAAGTTATGGTCAGAATTTGGATTTGTGTTCCTCATGAAAGTTGTAGGGTTATATCTCATCTTTCTGCTGGTAAAATTTTAGTTCAATTGAACTTTTCTACACTAAGTTATGACAATTTGAACAAACACTGTTCATTTTATCATTTTCTAGGGACAACACGTTGGTTACCCGGATTAGAGTAATCTTTAGGTCAGCTTGGTTTAGTTTTCTGGGCAGGATTTCTTCACCAAAGTTGTGCTATTATGTGTCTAATTTCTTTTCCAATTGACCTTGCACCAATTGAACATATACAACTCCAGTTATTACTATCCAAACCTGCTGGACTCATGGTCAGTCCTGCAGGTCAGCCAAGGCAGCAATACTAACTTCAATTCCCACTATACAAACCATTTCATTTCTCATTCATACATAACCAAATGGTCGCTAATTGACCATTAAAACTTACTTTCACTATTGCATGATCAAAGTCTCAATTTCATACCTAAACCCTAACCCATTTCATCTCAAATCATGCATTCACTTACCTTTCACCATCCTAAACAATACGTTAGTGTTAAGGGCAGCTAGGGTACCATTTTAATTCAAGAAAATCTTCAAAACCCTACCAAGCCCAAGGCTGCTGGAATTTTAAGAAAAGCTTACATATGGTATATTTTTAATTTTCATGCAAATTTACATTCCACTCCACTCCTTTAACGTGAATCAAAAGAGAATGAATGAGTTTAGTCACTAACCTCTTTTAACCACTTTCTTGGCTTATTAAAACTTTCAATTTTATTCACTTTATGACAATCAAAATGTTACTCTTGATGTGAAGATTAATTTTTGTGAAGGTTGTGTAGGGTTTTGGGGTGGAAAACTTAGGGAAAATCAAGCTCAAAGCTTGATGAAAATGGAGGAATTAATGGATGGCCGGATACTTGAGGGACAGAAAGTGAGAAAATGAGCTGAAATTTTGTGTATTTATCTCTAATTTTATCTCTTAAATAAATTTGTTAAATGGTGATTGGTGAAAAGAATTTAAATGACATCATCATGATGTCATAATTCCAATTTTCTTCATTTTTCTTTTCCTTTCTTTTTTACTCATTTTCAATTAAATTTTTAGCAATATTTATTCATATTTTAGATCATAATAATTATTTACTTAACTGGACAAGTAGGCCAAAAATCACCTCTGAAGGCGAAATGACCAAAATGCCCTCCATTTGGCTTAATAGACTAAAATTGTCTGTACCGATTGAAAAATTTTTCTAAACATTTTCTTGGCATTCTAATGCCATAAGAACCTCAATGACCCTTCTCTGGAGTTTCAAAAATTATTTTATAAATTTTTCCTCGGGTCTAGGGCTCCTAGTTGCGAGAACCGCAACTTCCCACTAGGTTACCCATCGCCAGGGCACCGGCTCATTTAACTTAGTTGTATTTTATTTCTAAAATTTTTCCTAAATTTTTCTTATTAATATTTGAGTTATTTATGATTCCTCACTCTAATCTAAATATTTTTTCAAACGTTCTAGCTATCCAAACCGACACCGGTCACTAAAATAGTAGAGTGTACGGAATTGCTACAGGGAGGGTGTTACATAAGGGGTGCCTAACACCTTCCTCTTACATACCCACTATCCCGACCCTAGATATTGAGCTATGGTAATGACGGTTATGGAAACTCTGCAAGGAGTAAGTAGCCATCCATGACCCTCGGAAGAAACACTGAATATGTCCCGGTTTTTACCCGGGTGGTGACTCATGTCTATCTATGCCTTCGTGGCATAAATTCTTAATACCGTGATAGTGTTATGGGAAGATGGCACTTACCAGTGGTTTGATTCTATTAGGATTATATTATGTGCATGTCTAGGAAATGCTGTCTAAGGAGGTGGTACTTAAGTGAGACCATTGTGACTCCACCATCTTTCTTGGGCATTATCTGTGCATTTTATATAATTCTAGTAGATGATATTTTGCTTCACGCCCCCTCCTCCCCCCTCCTACAGTTTGGCGACACCATTGGGGATTAAATGGATAGTTACTCCAACATATTTCTATTAGTCTAATATTATTCCTCTATTAAACTGTTTGCATTGCACTACACTATCACACAAATCACCCTTGCCCTTTTTAGCCCCGTTAGTACTAGCCAAGGGGACCATAGTTCTACTTGAACTATGACGAATTGGTGAATGCTAGCAACCCATGCCCATACCTTCGAGTATATAAAAGAGTCACAGCTCTGATCGTTGTGCTTAATGGACAAGCTCTGGCATGGGTGACCCTTTTCCTACCCGATGAAGCCCATGAGCCATAGATTTCAGCCCTAGGTACCCCGTAGATTTTTGTTGTGCTGGATTTATAACTTTACTATTCAAATCATAAGTTCTGATGGTAGTTGAGATGAACCTAGGCCTATGCATAAGCCCAATGTGTGTATAGGCCCAAGTCCATTTCAAAAGAGATGAACCTAGGCCTATGCATAAACCCAATGTGTGTACAGGTCCAAGTCTATTTCAAAACCCATGTTAAGCAAGAGGATGCTTGCTTATAGTTACACTTTAAGGATATAAATCCTTTGTTTGTGAGGGAAGGATCGTCCTGGACCACCCCTTGTTGATGTGTCCAGTTACCGTAGCCTAGGATAGAATGTTTTCCTACCCTGCACTTGAGAGCTGAAGGTATAAGGGTGCGAAGATTCAGTTTTGGAGATGTTCTTTTAGGTTTTGATTCAGTCTTTGGTTCAATTTTAGTTCGATTTATATGATTTGGTTTTAGTCCAGTTCTGGTTCTATTGGTATGGTTCAGTTTTGGTTTTGTAAAAGTAAAGGCAAAAAAAAAAAAAAAATGGTCCATTCATGCATTGCATTCATGTACATAGCATGCTTAGGTTAACCCTTAAATCCCATTTTTTCAAGCAAATATAGCCTGAAAACACACCAAAGAGACTTCCAATCAGGTCACTTGGGTTAGGAAAGGGAAGAGACTAGTAAGGATTTCACCTGCACTACTTAAGATGGAAGAAACTATGGGCGTACTTGATGAAATATTGAACGCTAATATGTTTGAGCTAGAAGAGAAAATTGTGGTCAACTTTTGAGAAGAGGCCCTGAGGTAGGTCAATTAAGTGGCATTAAAGTTACTAAGGTTCAAATTATGTCTTGCACCCCAAGAAGATTTTCCCAATTCAACTAACATTTATCCAGATTTCGAGCATCTTAAAGCTCAAGCCTCCTGTAGCTCTTAGCACCCAGACCACCACCAAATTCACTCCCACCTAGCTATGATATCAATCAATACTGCCAGTTCCACTAAACCCATGGTCATGGCACTGGCTGATGCTTCCAACTTAAGCATAATATTTAAGACTTAATTGATACCAAAAGGATAATTGACCTAGAAAATGAACCAAAAAAACCCATACTAGCCCCATGCTTAACCAAAATTTTCACCTACACCAAGTCTCTACATGATCTCCATCACCCTAAATAACCCTAACAGAATTATTGACTTTATCCAACCCATCCAAAAGCTCAATGAACCTATCTAACCCAACCAAAAACCCAATGAACCTCAGTCTATAATGGTTGTTGACATTTGTCATAATTCTAGCTATGATGAGAGTCCTTTGGATGTCTAGACAAATTCTGATGAGGAGGTAGTTGCATTACAAGTAGATAGTTCAGATCTACCAATGTCTAGTTTTCAAGTTGCTAGGATCTATAAAAACTAGATAGATCTAAAAGTGGCTACTATGAAGAAAGGGATGAGATTTTTTCTTAGCATAGACCTAGGAGAAAGTATAAATGGTCTGGTGACTTTTCTTGAGATGAAGGGGCAGATTACGAGTCATGGTTTGGACTATGAGCTAACAAAAGAGGAAGAAGAGCCAAAGCCTCCTAAGTTCTTGAAAGAGGGGGTAATTACCTTGACATATGATTAGGGGTTACCACATGTGAAAGAATTAGAGCAGAAAATCAACACCATTGATCTAAAGACTGCATGGAAGCCAAGAACCTAAAGTTACACTCCTAAGTTTGAGTTTGTCTTTTGTAATACTTACAGTAGTGATACTGATGTCTCCATTTCTGATGTACTTAATGAAGATTTCAAGGCAAAAATTACTAATATGACTAGTCCTTTTGCTTACTTATTTGATATTTATTCTAATAGGCATATGCATGGCATTCATAATCATTTAGAATCAATTTCTATTAATGCATCAAAATCGGTCTCTATTAATTTGGGTACACCAAATAATCCTAAAGACATTAAGTTAGCTGAAGATTTAACCCAAGAAGAAAGAGATAAATTTATAGTCTTGTTAATAAAGTACCAAGAAGCACATGCCTCGAGCTTAAAATTAGATGGCCGATTCCCAAGCCAAGCTAGTGTTCCCATAGGAAAAGAATGATCAAAAGTTAACTTAGCTAGTTATCCTAATAAGGAGTAAAATTTCATGCTATGAAGGATTAATAGTAGCACATGTGGACCTAGAGGAAGAAGGAAAATGATATGAAAACATAAGGAGGTCTCTGGAAGTGAGAGAATACTCGCAATAAGCCTACAAAAGAGATAGAGCAACAATTCATAGATTAGCCACTCAACTTACTTTAGCTGGGGGGCAGTTCTACAAACTCTTATGTGTGATAGAAAAATAGGCTGAGCAAATAATGAAAGAAGTACATGCAGGAATGTGTGGTCCCCATATGAATGAAAATGTTCTAATTGGGAAAAAAAATGTTCGAAATATATAAGGATTAGCCTGAAAAACTCCTTTATATTCTTTAAGGTTATCATAGTACTACAAGGACATCCACGAGGGCAACCCCATTCTCTTTAGTGTATGGGACTAAAGTAGTGTTATCCATTAAGCAAGAGGTCAAATCCTTAAGAGTGATGCTAAAAACTAAGATCCTAGAAAATGAGTGGGCCTATAAGAGATATGAAGAACTAGCTTTGATTGATGAAAAGAGAATGTGAGCCTTGTATCATATGCAGGCTTATCCGAGGAAGATAGCTAAGGCCTTTAATAAGAAGGTGAAGCCAAGAAAGATCAAAGAAGGAGACATGATTTTGAAACAAGCCTAGCCCATCCCTTTTGACATAAGAGAAACGTTTAAACCAAACTAGGATGGTCCATACATAGTCAGAAAAATCTTACTAGGAGGTGTTATAAGAATATCAAACATGGATGAGAATGAGTTTCAAGAACCAGTCAACTTAGACAGACTCAAATGGTACTTTGTATGAGATATGCCCGCTAAGCTGAAAACTTACAAAAGGCGGTCTAGGTAAAAATAAGGGTAAAAAAAAAAGAAAAGAAAAAAAATGCTAGATTGAAAATCTACAAAAGGTGGTTTAGGCAAAAAGAGAGATGAGAGAAGATCTGGATGAAAAATTTGAAAAGGCCATTCAGCAGGTTATAAAGCTTATTTCTAACTTTAAAAGGTTAAAAATTTGGTAAAACTAAATGTAAGAGGGAGTAATGTTGTACCTAAATAAATAAAGAAGCTTTTATTATATTAACCAGGAATATGTTTTATTTAATTATGATTGTGAATGTTTGTGTCTTGAGAGATACATTAAAAGATTAAGTAATTGAACTGCATTGTTTTGATTTAATATATATCTTCTGAGTATGACAAGATAGGTGCTTGATATAAATGTCCTGACAATTATCTAATTTCAAGAAAAAAAAAAAAAGAGAGCTTGCTAGGTGGAAAACCCGAAAGGGCCGCTTAGGCAAAAGTTAGAGCAAGCCCGCTAAGATGAAAATCTAAAATGATATTTCAGGCAAAAGTTAGGGCACAGAGAATGGAGTTCATGGAAGAGAAATGAGTCAAGGCAGAAACCATGGGGGGAGAGAAGAAAAAGAAAAATTAGAGGGAAATTGTATTGTGACCTTAAGGAAGTCTTTTTTGGTAAACAATTCTTCTCAAAAATTTTGAGATTATAAGAAAGTTTTTACAAAAAGAGGTCCACCAGAGAACTAAGTTTTTTTAGAATCTTTAGTAAAATCAGTATGCCCATGATAGGAAGTAGCATACAAGAAACACAAAAATCACAAAAAGAGTTTTGAGACCCAATCATCTCAATTTTTTTAAATCATGAAATAAAATTTTTTTTTTAAGTCCTTGGAAATTGTTTAGCGCACACGACATAGTTGTGTAAGGCGTAGAAGAACTTGCATCAACATGTCACTTGTAGGTGTGTAAGGCGTAGAAGAATATGCATCACCACAGTTTCAAGTATCGAACTACGAGGGGATCTGATTCTTCCTCAGGATAGCTAGGGGATACGTAGGTAGTTTAGGACTGCGGTACTAAATATGAACCCACAACATTTCATGATAGATGTTTTTTGGTAAGTCCTTAGATGTTGTTTAGGGCATATGGCATAGTTGTGTAAGGCATAGAAGAACATGCATCACCGCAGTTTCAAGTATCGAATTACGAGTAAGTATGATTCTTTCTCAGGATAGCGAGGGGGATACGTAGGTAGTTTAGGACCGCGGTCCTAAATACGAATCCACAATATTTCAAATCATACAGTTGCCATTATCATGAGACCGTAGCTAATCTCATGATGCAGAGTGTATCGATAGAGCAAGATGCACTAAATTTTCATATGACACAATTATCACTGTTATGAGACCGTAGCAAGTCTCATGACACAGAGTATATCAACAGAGCAAGATACACTCATTTTTTACATGATAAAGTTATTACTGTTATGAGATCTTAGCTAGTCTCATAACATAGAGTATGTTGACCGAGCAAGATATACTTGATCCTCATAGCCAATGTTTCATAGTTATTAGAAGATTGAGTTTCACTTTGACGAAACTTGAGCAATGCTTTCGCATTGATTTCAACTTTCGCTAAAGTGGAGGGCAAACTCTAGACCCTTATTTTGTGATGAGTATGTGCATTGAGGGCATAGGAAACCCGATGATGAAAAATTATATGACTGTAAGATATAATTATAGGCATGGAACTGAATTATTAATTCCGTGGCATGATCTTGAAAAAAAATATGTTTTTTGAGAAACTAATTTAATTTAAATAAAATTTTGTTTTATTTAAATTTAATATGGATAGTTCTTAAATGGACCTAATTAAATTTAATTGGGCCCCATGAGCCTAAGAAAGCCTAGCTAAGAATTTTAAATATGATCCATTTAATTTATTTTTTGGAAATTAAAATAAGAAAATATATTTTTTCTCTATTCCTCTCATACAAACTCTCTCTCCCCCTTTGGCCCTACTCTATTCCTCACTCCCTATTGGTGGCACCCCCTTTCCCTCTCTTCCCATTGGTTGAAACACCTCATCCATATCTCAGTCTCACCCAAATTTTGCAATCTTAGTTGTTTAAGTTATCTGAACTTTATCACTCTAGGACTCCAAATCCTATCACACCTCTCTCTCAAAACCCTATAAATACCCCACTGAAAAAAAAAAGGAGGAGAAGAAAAAAAAAAAGGGAGGAGGAGGAGAAGACAAAAAAAAAAAAGGAAAAAAATTTAAAGAGAAAAATAGTCAAAATTTCTTTTAGTTTTTTCTTTCTTGCGATACTTCTTGAAGGTTAGTTCTTTTATTTTTTTTTCAAGATCTATACTATGTAATATTTAATTCTATATTCCTTGTTTTTAATTAATTTTATATATTCATATAGATCATGTAATCATGTTTAATTTGAAGGTATACACAACTCTACACATATTCAGTTTTCTGTCTCTTATGTTTTTATTATTTTTTGTTATTTTTTGAATCTGTAAAAAATTTGAAAAAATTATATTCATATTCTACACGAAATTCTATTAATTTTAGGCTCAAGAATTGCTGAAAAAGCTTTAATATTTTGTAAGTTATGGCTGTTTAAAGTCAGGGTTTCTGTAAAATTCGATTTGCAGGATATCCGACTTGTGAAGCCCATATATCCCTTGTTTCTTAATATTTTTGTGTAAATCTGGTGTTTAAAATTAAGTTTGGAATCTTGTGAATCTTTTTCACTTAGTTTCGCATTCATATCTATTATGGTTGGTGAGTTATGAATTTTACAAAAAAGTAGTGCGATTCTGTCATCAGGAAAATTTACGATTTGTGTAGATTATTTGGCTAGGGTTTTGTTTAATCTATAAATTTTATGATGTTGTATGATGTTTTGGCTGTCTTCTATAAGTTTTTCATGATTTTTAGGCTTGTCTAACTATTTTTCAAAAATTAAATTTCTTGTTACTGTCAATCTGTCAGGATTTAAAAATTGTATGTTTATGCATGTTCTTTTATTTTCTTGGATTCTAATTGATATTTGATCTATTTTTCTATGCTTTTTTAATTCAAAAAGTGTTATGAAGCGTTTGAAATATGTTAAAAGATGTGGACTCTTAAGTAGTTGTAACTAATTAGGAATCTTAACCCTTTAGGAGACTAAAGTTAGAATTCAATGTAAATTGTTATTAATATTTTCTTATTTTCTTTATTTCTTTTATTTTTTTTAGTTTATTTATTTTTTATTACAAACAAAATTGGTAAGTAGCCCTAAGGTAAGTACCAAAGAGGGTATTTGCGTAGAATTTATGTGGAGTTAAACAGAAGTAAGCCAGGAATATCATTACCATACTAGAAGAGAAGACCATTTTTTAAGGGTAACTTGCCTCAATGACAACTGCATTTACTAACAGGTAAGTAGCCATAAACTCTTCGAATAACCATTGGCATGAAATTATAATAATAATAGAATTTTTATTTGGTAAATTAAAATTAACTTTGTTTTTAATTTAATTGACTTTTGCATACAATTAATTTAAATAAATACTTTGTAAATTAAATTTGATCTTATTTGTAAATTAAACTAATATTGGTATGTAAAATAAATTTAATTTAATCTCGATAATTATAAAATAAATTTACATTTTAGAAATCTTTATTAGGTTGTGATTGTTTGGGCCTTATGTGATATTAGAATAAATTACACATATACATAATTAATTTAGTTTAATTATCCTTAGAATAACTTGGTAAAAAATTAATTAATTAGATTAAATAGAAACGTAGGGTTATTTGAAATTGAATTTTTTTGTAAATTAAATTCTCAAGAATAAATTAATTTTAGTCATCTGGTAAATATCATTTAAATAATTAACAATCCCATAGATGAGAATTAATTGTGCATGAAAATTGTTTGTAAACAACAACCCTTTTGTGAATTACTTGTTTGTGTAGGATTATAATTGCATTTTTTATGATAAAGTTTAATAAATAAATAATAAACAAGACTTCTAGAAATATTAGTAGAGGACTAACACGCGAATTAACGAGGTTAGACCAGGCGTAAGGAGTGCCTAACACCTTCCCCTTACGTACCCACTATCCCGAACCTACCCGAACCTAGGCATTGGGCTATGGTAATGATGATTGTGGAAACTCTGCAACGAGTAAGTGGCCATCCATAACCCTCCTAAGAAACACTGAATATGTCCTGATTTTTATCCGGGTAGCGACTCTTGTCTATCTATGCCTTCGTGGCATAAATACTTAGTACCATGATAGTGTTATGAGAAGACGGTACTTACCAGTGGTTTGATTCTATTATGATTGTATGATGTGCATGTCTAGAAAATGCTGTCTAAGAAAGTGATAGTTAAATAAGACCATAGTGACTCCACCATCTTTCTTAGGCATTACCCAGTGCATTTTCTTTTTTTTTTATTAATTGTTCTCTGACAAACTTGATTTTGGGATGCTGATGTTGCTTGCACATATGAATGCCTATATTTAAGTGCGTTACTATTGGGGTTTTAAGGATCATGTTTAACTTTTGCCCAGCCTGCCCTCACCAACACCAATATTGCAACCACTAATTTCATTGCATTTATCTATTTTTGCAACCAACATAAACAGAAATTAACCGTTACATTTTATTTAACTACACTACTGATTATTTCATTGTATTACATCCAAAAAAACATAACTTAATTTCATCAAATCTCCAAGAGTTTCTCTCATAATTCTCTTAAATACATCCTCATTATTGTAAATGAACATGGGGAGGCAAAGAAACTAATCAACATTCAGATATTCATCTCCTAATATATTCATGAAACTCTTTCTTAGTAGGGTATTCTAATCAAGCATCACAATATTGATTAACCTCACTTCGATTTCCAAGGTAAAAAGATGTCAATACCCATCTACAGCATACAGTTTTGAGCCCCTTGACTGCATTACATCAATTCTTTCTCCCTTCACATAAAATTATGTGATATCCATGACTGCACAGGAATCGAGAATTAGTCCTACCAATGTACACAAAAATATGCAAGAGGAATATAGAATTACAAGGAGGAGGGACGAAGGTCAAAAACTCACGTTGATTTAAACGGTGCACTGGTAGCTCCAACAAATGTGCTGAAGGCAACTTCCTGGAATGGACCAGCCATCTTTCCACGTGGAAACCATCCAAGGTCTCCACCCTTCTTTCCAGAAGGACACTCTGAGTATTCTGCTGCCAGCTGAGAAAAACGTGATGAAAGACATTATTACATGGTGGACAGACAAGAAGTTATCTCACTTCAGCTCAGCCCAACCAAAAAGATCAAATGGCAACTTAAAAATCCACATCAGGAGGCTACAAATAAGGCTTACCTATTAACCTTACTTGAGAGTTTATTTTAAGATAAAGGGAAAGGTCAATGGAGGTTAAATATTTATATCCTCTGACTTCAGATCCATTTTTCTTAACCCCTACATTGGATAGGAAGTTAAAGGATGTAACTAAAGGTTTTAAAAGTTTTTAACCCCATTAACCTTCGTTTACATTCCATTCCTTTACCTTCACTAGATTCCTTCTCCATCATCCTAAAACTACCATGCAAAGCCTACAATTAAATTATGACATTAGACCACTGATGACAAATGCCTAGAACCCTTGGGGAAGATCCAGCTAGCTTTTGTAAGGGTAAATTGCAAACAAATGTTGCTAGTAGTTAAACTACCAACATGAACAAGAAGAAAATAAAAGATGGAAATGAGGAGAATGTAGCATGGCAGTGGCATAGCATAATCATATCAACACTCTGAATTTTTTTTTTTTTTTTTTTGTGGTACTCCAACCTAATGCTATTCATTCTATTTTGTAACCTTATTTCGTATCATCTGGATTCATATTCACAAAGAAAGGTACTATTACATTTCTAAAAAATCAATTAAATTCCCTAACCCTGATTTGCACAGGCTTTTGAGCATTAAATATTTGTCGCCGTGATACAAATTATAACTTTAAAATTTATCCCTAAACAGAATTCTAACTTTATTGAGAGCATTGAATTCTAAAATATATATAACTAGTAACCTAGACAAAAATATGATACATATTAAAAATAATGCAAATAGGATTCTCGCATTGATTATTTAACTTAATGTAAATATATGCACAATCAATAATGTTCTGCTATGACAATCGGTTTTCTCGAATTCACATAATAAAAGACCCATAAGATTATTTTAAATGTTTTGTTTTCAGGAAAAAAATTCTCTCTAACCCAAAGTAGATCTTAAAGTGTCAAACAATTCGAAGATTGTAATCTAGTGGATTCACCTTTGCAAACTCAGCAGGTGGGACTTTGTCTCCATTGCTAAGCCAACCATCTTGCAGCTTCTTGTATGCTTCATTGATTTTACCTTGCTTCTCACATAAGATATGCCTTGCTAAAGAAAATTAAAAACCAGAATAAATAACTTGATACCAAGGATGTCAAAATGTACCATAAAGAAAAATTTCAGGGAAGAGAGACAGAATTGGAGTTGGGGGTAAAGAAGGGGAGGGATGAAAAACCTTTTACATATGTGCAGGTGCCAAGTCCATCTGCTTTTCCAGCTTTCCCTTTGCCCTTTGAAGCACTATCATCACTTGCACCTGCCGCCTGCTTCCCTTTGCCCTTCCCTCCTGCATCCTTTGGTTTTGAACCCTTCCCCATTGCTAGAATAACCTAACAAGATCATATCATAATAAAGTATGACAAAACACGGAAAGTTTAGAAGTTCTCCTTGGAAATAGAAAAATTCTTTAATAACATGCATCTCCTATATATGTCACGCTCTTTTTAGTTAGTAAAATTCCTCTGAATTTTCACCATTCATTCTCACATTTCACTCCTAAATTATAAATCAATTTGGTTCCTAGCAATTTCAGAATTAAATTTACTAAAGACGAAATACTTCTACAGCAATCAAATTTAATTTGATTTACAATAAGATTCTCGGCGAGAGTAAAAACCAACACGACATACAATCCCATGCTACTTCCACTAAAACAGTAGTCAGCATATATATACAAGAAACGCAAAGAACAAACAAGAACTTGCAAATATTCAACCATACATCACGAACATCAATTCTCTTCTATATAACCAAAATCCCGTTACACCCACATGCAATTCATATCCCACCATTAAACCACTACTCAATATTCAAGAATCCAACCACACCGAGTTACAGAAACCACAATTTTTGAGAAGCCATTGACTAACTGTAAGATACACTCGGAACACATATTTGATATTTGATTGGACTTATTGTAAATGAAGGATTATGTTATCTGAAGCGATCGAGAGAAGAGATCCAAAAGGGGCTAGTTAATTCACCTCAACACTAAGAACAAAACCCTTCCGCAAGATAACTCAATAACCAGCAGGCAGCGGCTAGCCAGCTACTAAAATAAAGATCAACGAGCTCCTCCACGCTCCAGCGTCCAGCTATTGAATTAGCCTTTTTCTTTCACATAATTACAGGTTTGCCCTTCAAATGGGCCGAATAAGCTTAATTACTTTTGGGCTATTTTGGACCCTCAGGCTGCACATAAACTCCCGCAGCCCTTAGATTGTTTTTTTTTTTTTGGTAGAACTGCAGCCCTTACCTTTTAATAATGTGTACATCCTGTGAATTTATTCTCTAATTTGTATTTTTTATTCAATTTTTATAATTAATATAAAAAATCTTTTCTGAATATATATTCTAGGATTCACTATAAACGAAGTAATCTAATCATACTATCATAGAATTAATTGTTCTATTCATAAAAAAATATATAAATACCATCTTACTATAAGTAATAAAAACTTATGGCTAAATAAATATATTTTTTTAAAAAGTCATTATTTTCACTGTATATATGTAGGTATATAAATTTAACTTTGTCGTATATCAGCTTTTGTTGAAAAATAAAAAAAAATAATTTTTATATATTTAAAAATTTTATATTCTAATCAGTTTAATTGAAATTTATTAAAGCTTTGTAATATAAAAATTATTTATCTGCGTTCTTCACATTTAATAGTGAGGGCTTCGGAAAAAATCTGTTATGGGAAGTTGTAGCTTGAAATATGTTTACGTGGGATGCTTCCTTGGGTCTTGTTGTGTCTTCGGCTTGGTGGAATGCATTCAGCTACATTTTTCTTTAAAGAAAGTTTTTTTATTAAAAAGTTAATTGAGAAAAATAAATCAATATATTAAATATAAAAGTAATATAATATTCAAATAAAAAGTTTTTTTGTTTATTTTAATGATGAGATTGCTATTAATGCTTTGTATTACATATAATAAATAAATGAATCTAAATTAGTAGTAATTCTATTTATTTTATATTTTAAGTATATTTTAACTAAGGTTAAAAATAAATTTTATTTAACTAAGAATATGTTTGATAAAAAATTTAAAAATTAAAAGTTAAATATTATTTTTATAAATTTTAAATTTTAAGGAGAGTAATAATTAATCTAATAATTCAGTATTATCATTTAATCATTAGAAGGTTATAAATATTAATGAAATAAAAAATTAACTTAATCTCTCTTTAACTATTTAAATAATATTAATAAAAAATTAAAAATTTTAAAATAATAATTACTATTTAATTTCACACCAAATGCCTCCTAAGTACAATAAATAAATAATCTAAAAAATTAAGTGAATTATGGGGGCAAAATTGATACATTTAATGGGGCAAAATATATAAATTTAATGGGAATATAATGTTAAAAATAGCCTAATTATACAAAAAAAAAAAATTCAAATCCATGCTAAATTCGTCCATGGGAAAAGGTTTTAAGGGATGATGACTCAGGGGTTGAAGAGCTGGCGTTTCTGTTATATTTACTTACTACCCATGGCTATATAAGATTAAGAAGCCATGGCCTTTGCCTTCCGTCCCTCCCAAGTCAGTGGCTTTGAGTCTCGTAACATCTCAAAGATGTCCTGATTGTTTGAAAGGGCGAGGGGTCTCCATGGCTTAGGCTAGTATGGCCGTGTCTTTTGACTTTAGCAAAAAGTCTTCCCCTTTTTAATTTTCCGGTGGATTGTTTTAATTCAATTTCGAGAATGGCATTGTGCATGGTTGTTTTGTTGAGTTTCTGCTCGGGAGAATTAGGTATGGTGTTTGGCTGGTAAGTGCTCTAGACTTTTCTTGATGAGCCTGTGTGTTTTGGGTTGGGATTTGTCTTTATTTTTCAAGACTTCAGTCTTGCTCTATGTAATATTGCCCATGGACTTTAATCATTTATTTAGATGGAGGGAAATGAAGGAAAGAGTTTTAAATTTTTTTATTTAAATATTAAATAGATGAGAGAATTAAAAAGAAAAAAAAATTTAAATTTAAAATATTTATTTTAAAATTGATGAGAAATAAAAATAAATGGTTGCTAAAATACTTAAATATCTTTTTTATAATACATTGACATAAAAAGGATAATATATGTATAATAATTATTTTTTTATTTTAAAAAATTATACTTCTCTTATATTATAATAATTTATTTAATTAACATAAAATAAATTATTATTTTTTATTTTTTTGTTTTTTCCTCTTTAATTTCTCTAATTTTTCCTTATCAAGTATCCAAACAAACAAAGGGTAATCCAATGAATTTTGCAATTAAAAAAAAAAAAGAAAGGAAGTACACAAAAGGAATCCAAATCCTTCCAGGGACCGGATTCAGTTATCATGTATTTCTTGTACTTTACCACGTCACGTCAAAACCAACGGCCGAAAAGCCCAAAAAAATATTCCTAGATTCTCCACTTTTTTTGTGTTTGATTTATCTGTTTAATATAATTAATAATTATTATTAATTAATAATTATTAATAATTAATTTATATTAAATATTTTATAAAATTATATTTAATTATTATTATATAAAATAATTAATAAGAATATTTATGATATAATTTATTTTATTATTAAAATAAATATAAAATTATTAAATTAATATATTATATTATTAAAATAAATATATAATTAATAAAAATAATTAAATTTTTTTAAAAAATAATTAAATAACTTTAAAAATATAAATAAAATAATTATTATTATTAATAAAAAAAATTTATAATTAATTTTATATTTTTAAATATAAATAAATATTTTATATTATTAATAAAAAATATTTTAATAAAATTAAAATATATTAATTATAATATTAAAATTATAAATAAAAAATAAAAATATTAATAACATTAATTTTTAAATTAAATAAAAAAATAATATAATCAAAATAAAAAATTAAATTAAATTAAATAAACTAAATGAGAAATAGCTTAAAATAATATAAACTACAATAAATAAATATCACATTAATTACTCAACGCTACCAGCTCTATTTTTTATTTTTCTAAACTTACTGATCACTCTAATTCATCTACCGGCTATCAACTGTGAACCAAATACGCCCTTGGTGGAGAGTATAGTAGTTCACAATCTCTAGGAGCCACTGGTAGTGGCAAGAAAAATTTCGCCATGGCTACAGGACGAGGAGAAGGAAGAGTAGCGGCAAGCTCGTCAATCCTGTCACCGATCAAAGCCTACGCTGTGCCTCTCTTTCTCTTCGCCCTCGCTATTTTCTATCAGCTCTTTGTCCTTCCTCGCTTTTTTCCTCCTTCGCACTACGATGGTCGGTATACGATTCGATGATTGTTCACACATTTAATTATGATATTCTTTTGTTAACCGCGATTTGGCGCAGTTTTGGGGATTGAAAGGCATAGTTCCATTGAAGAAGTTAAAGATGCTTATGAAAAGCTTTCTTCCAAGTGGTGAATTCTCTCTCTTATTAGGTTCTTTTATTAGCAATGCTTATTTATGTTGACTGGTGAAATTTGGGAAAAGTGTTTTCTTTATAGGAATTCTGGCATCGAGGTTCCTAGTGCTGTTGATTTTATAGAGGTTAGTCAATTTCAATCCCTTAATTGAAGGCTCACCCTAATTTCATCATGCTTGTACATATGTTGCTTAGTACTAATGTTAAGAAGTTCTATTAAAGCATTAGGCTCACTAGGCTCCACTCCAGTGGTCGCCAATAGATCAATGGATATTCAATATATAGAATAGAAAAAGGCAATTGTGACTAAAGCAAGTGTCTTTTTCTTCTTTGATCTTCTGAATGCTGTTGGGATTAATACTTCTATGTTATAGTTTATTGTTATGTTCATTCCATTGTTTTTATGATGTTGTATCCTCTCAGATTCAATATGCTTACGAATTGTTGACAAATTCTTTATGGAAAAGGGACTATAACATATTTGGCATTGATGAGCAACTTGTGAGTACCTGACTCCTGCAATGTTGATTACTACTATAGTATCTCTAGTTTGTTTCCCGATCCACTACACTCTCCTGTGTATTCCGGGTTATGCATTTTTTTTTATTAGTGACCAGAAATTTCTTTGTCATAGCATGTTCTTGACAAGTTCAAAGAGCAATACGCTGGGGAAAGCTTTTCACACGTAGGACTTCCCTTACTAGAGGCTACATCTTCTGGTTAGTAATGATTATTTTCTTAGAGCTTTTTTCTTTTTAATTCCCATTTCATTTTTTTTTTAACTTTATATTTCTTAGTGCATAAATTTTGTTTTTGAAAGCATTAAGTAGTCTGATCAATAGATTATCTTATGTTGATATTAGATTCTGGAGATCATGATCTAACTGTCATTACATCCAAGGACTTTGGATCTATGTTTAGTAATTCTAAGCCTTGGGCTTGTTCAGGTATAATGATTATTCGCGGCATTCTAATATATTATTTTAATCTGAATATGCAATGTTTAGTGGTTTTTTCTTCCTTTCCTTTTTCTCACTAAAATACAATAAGACAATTATCAAAATATAGTTATTTTCTTAAATCAAATTAATCACTGAAGCATCTTTTTGTCTACCTCACTGTAAAGTCTCTGTTCAAAAAACCATGGTATATATAATCTGAACATTGAAGATCTCTGTGGAACCTTTTTCCTTTTTTTAAATTCTGTAATTTCTAATTGGAATTTAGAGTTTGGTAAGTATAACTGGATTCAAATATAATGATGTGTATTTAAAACAGTATATCATTAGCATTTAGCAATAAAATGTGGAAGTAAGGCAATTTATCAAAGAAGATAGGATCATTAATGACTTAAGAGTTGAAGTGTTGTACACTGTGCATGCACATGCATGTGTGTGTTTGTACATTTGATGGAGAGGAATTCCTTCCTTCCATGATTAGAGACAGGAGCCATTTGTATTTGCACTATTGGTTGACAAATCAAAATGAATGAACAAATCTTATGAGTTTCTGCTTTGTTCCTCTTTTCTTTTTTCCCTTTCTTTTGTAGAAACGTTGTTTAACTCTCCTTTCTGCACTACATATTTATTAAGTTTGTCAAAGGTGTTCTGAACATTAAATAATACATCTCATGTTATACGTGTGTAGTGGAGAACTAGGTCTGCAAAAAAAAAAAAAAAATCCTGTGGAGACTGGAGAGTGTAATTCTAATTAATACCTACTGCTATCCTGTTAGTTGATTTCAAGTTGAAACTTGGTTGCAGGTATATTCACGTGGGAGCAGCCGCTGTGTTCAATTCTTCAATTCTTGGAAAAAGGTTGATATGTCTTCATTTGCTGACGTTTCAAAGTTTTGTAGTCAAAGTTTTTGAAAGTTCTCTATTTCCAAGTTATCTTTTCCACTTGTGGTCTGAAATTTCACTCATCATTCTATAGTTTCCATATAAAAATGTATGCAATGGAAATGTAAATAAACTTTACCTATCAAGTTTTCTTTTTTTTTTTTTTCTTTTTTTCAAAGATCTGTCTTTCATTCATTCTTGCACTCCTTCTGGATTCTAGACCTGTAAAGTTTCTTTGTACTTTTGATTCTCCATCTCTAATCATCAGTAAATGCTTTATCCTTGTTGTGGAGTATCATTGGGTGAGCAGATCCCTTTGTTGCTTAAGAGGGTTTAAGCATGAATACTAAAACTTTCTAACTGAATTGGTATCTATTACATTGATTGTACTGGTTTTAAGCTTTTGATATCCATTTATGAATGGAGAAAGAACTTAGGGATGAGAAACAACATAGCTCCAAGTTTAATACAACTTTGAAGTGTTGTACACTGTGCATGCACATGCATGTGTGTGTTTGTACATTTGATGGAGAGGAATTTCTTCCTTCCATGATTAGAGACAGGAGCCATTTGTATTTGCACTATTGGTTGACAAATCAAAATGAATGAACAAATCTTATGAGTTTCTGCTTTGTTCCTCTTTTCTTTTTTCCCTTTCTTTTGTAGAAACGTTGTTTAACTCTCCTTTCTGCACTACATATTTATTAAGTTTGTCAAAGGTGTTCTGAACATTAAATAATACATCTCGTGTTATACGTGTGTAGTGGAGAACTAGGTCTGCAAAAAAAAAAAAAATCCTGTGGAGACTGGAGAGTGTAATTCTAATTAATACCTTTTGCTATCCTGTTAGTTGATTTCAAGTTGAAACTTGGTTGCAGGTATATTCACGTGGGAGCAGCCGCTGTGTTCAATTCTTCAATTCTTGGAAAAAGGTTGATATGTCTTCATTTGCTGACGTTTCAAAGTTTTGTAGTCAAAGTTTTTGAAAGTTCTCTATTTCCAAGTTATCTTTTCCACTTGTGGTCTGAAATTTCACTCATCATTCTATAGTTTCCATATAAAAATGTATGCAATGGAAATGTAAATAAACTTTACCTATCAAGTTTTCTTTTTTTTTTTTTTTCTTTTTTTCAAAGATCTGTCTTTCATTCATTCTTGCACTCCTTCTGGATTCTAGACCTGTAAAGTTTCTTTGTACTTTTGATTCTCCATCTCTAATCATCAGTAAATGCTTTATCCTTGTTGTGGAGTATCATTGGGTGAGCATATCCCTTTGTTGCTTAAGAGGGTTTAAGCATGAATACTAAAACTTTCTAACTGAATTGGTATCTATTACATTGATTGTACTGGTTTTAAGCTTTTGATATCCATTTATGAATGGAGAAAGAACTTAGGGATGAGAAACAACATAGCTCCAAGTTTAATACAACTTTGAAGTGTTGTACACTGTGCATGCACATGCATGTGTGTGTTTGTACATTTGATGGAGAGGAATTCCTTCCTTCCATGATTAGAGACAGGAGCCATTTGTATTTGCACTATTGGTTGACAAATCAAAATGAATGAACAAATCTTATGAGTTTCTGCTTTGTTCCTCTTTTCTTTTTTCCCTTTCTTTTGTAGAAACGTTGTTTAACTCTCCTTTCAGCACTACATATTTATTAAGTTTGTCAAAGGTGTTCTGAACATTAAATAATACATCTCATGTTATACGTGTGTAGTGGAGAACTAGGTCTGCAAAAAAAAAAAAATCCTGTGGAGACTGGAGAGAGTAATTCTAATTAATACCTATTGCTATCCTGTTAGTTGATTTCAAGTTGAAACTTGGTTGCAGGTATATTCACGTGGGAGCAGCCGCTGTGTTCAATTCTTCAATTCTTGGAAAAAGGTTGATATGTCTTCATTTGCTGACGTTTCAAAGTTTTGTAGTCAAAGTTTTTGAAAGTTCTCTATTTCCAAGTTATCTTTTCCACTTGTGGTCTGAAATTTCACTCATCATTCTATAGTTTCCATATAAAAATGTATGCAATGGAAATGTAAATAAACTTTACCTATCAAGTTTTCTTTTTTTTTTTTTTTCTTTTTTTCAAAGATCTGTCTTTCATTCATTCTTGCACTCCTTCTGGATTCTAGACCTGTAAAGTTTCTTTGTACTTTTGATTCTCCATCTCTAATCATCAGTAAATGCTTTATCCTTGTTGTGGAGTAACATTGGGTGAGCAGATCCCTTTGTTGCTTAAGAGGGTTTAAGCATGAATACTAAAACTTTCTAACTGAATTGGTATCTATTACATTGATTGTACTGGTTTTAAGCTTTTGATATCCATTTATGAATGGAGAAAGAACTTAGGGATGAGAAACAACATAGCTCCAAGTTTAATACAACTTTGAAGTGTTGTACACTGTGCATGCACATGCATGTGTGTGTTTGTACATTTGATGGAGAGGAATTCCTTCCTTCCATGATTAGAGACAGGAGCCATTTGTATTTGCACTATTGGTTGACAAATCAAAATGAATGAACAAATCTTATGAGTTTCTGCTTTGTTCCTCTTTTCTTTTTTCCCTTTCTTTTGTAGAAACGTTGTTTAACTCTCCTTTCTGCACTACATATTTATTAAGTTTGTCAAAGGTGTTCTGAACATTAAACAATACATCTCGTGTTATACGTGTGTAGTGGAGAACTAGGTCTGCAAAAAAAAAAAAAAAAATCCTGTGGAGACTGGAGAGTGTAATTCTAATTAATACCTATTGCTATCCTGTTAGTTGATTTCAAGTTGAAACTTGGTTGCAGGTATATTCACGTGGGAGCAGCCGCTGTGTTCAATTCTTCAATTCTTGGAAAAAGGTTGATATGTCTTCATTTGCTGACGTTTCAAAGTTTTGTAAAAGTTTTTGAAAGTTCTCTATTTCCAAGTTATCTTTTCCACTTGTGGTCTGAAATTTCACTCATCATTCTATAGTTTCCATATAAAAATGTATGCAATGGAAATGTAAATAAACTTTACCTATCAAGTTTTCTTTTTTTTTTTTTTCAAAGATCTGTCTTTCATTCATTCTTGCACTCCTTCTGGATTCTAGACCTGTAAAGTTTCTTTGTACTTTTGATTCTCCATCTCTAATCATCAGTAAATGCTTTATCCTTGTTGTGGAGTATCATTGGGTGAGCAGATCCCTTTGTTGCTTAAGAGGGTTTAAGCATGAATACTAAAACTTTCTAACTGAATTGGTATCTATTACATTGATTGTACTGGTTTTAAGCTTTTGATATCCATTTATGAATGGAGAAAGAACTTAGGGATGAGAAACAACATAGCTCCAAGTTTAATACAACTTTGATGTATTATCAAAGGAAACAAATATTTAAAATGTTCTATTTGTTCTTTCAATAAATTCATGCTATATATACTCCATGGTTATGTTGCTGAAAATGTTCTTATTCCCCCTCCCACCCCACCCCACCCCACCCACCTCCTCACTCCCCTTCCCCTTTCCTTTTTAGGATTTGTTTGGATGAGGGTCAAGGAGGGGTAAATAAATGTAAAGAGGAGTAAATGAGTTATGTCCTCCTATTTAGCGTCGAATTAATAGAGGGTAAGGGTAAGTAAGGGTAAGTCTTACCTTTTCTTACCACTCAAATTTTAATTTTTCTTACACCTAAAATTAGGGTGTAAGGAGGGAGAAGTGAGAGTTTTAACTATTTTTATTTCTATGCCCCTTAAATTTATCATTCCTTCATCTCTTTCCAAACATAAAGAATATACATCACCTTTCTTTACCTTTCCATTAATTCACCCCTTCCCAAACATGAAAAATTTTTATTGTAACCCTTCTTATCCTTCCTCCTCCTTACCCTTCAAATACTTACCCTTTCCTCACCCCATCTAAACAGGCCCTCAATGATTTCTCATGTTGAATTCCTTTTGAGGGATCAGGATGACTATGATATATTTTTAACATGCAATGTGGTTAACTCTTTGGGATTTTAATTTCTACTGTCAGTACATTCAGCTTCTTTATTGGAAGGGGTTGCAAACACTGGTATGGTGGAACTTGGCGATGTTCAACTTGCAGCATCCCTTGCTGAGAGAATGCCAACAGGACATTTCTTCTTTAGGAATGGTAAGTGTTTATTTTAAGTCATATTTCATTCAAAGGAAAAAAAAAAAAAGCCAATCGATACCAAATATAAAAAGACTTATTCAGTACTTTGACATGCCGATGGATTGGGTAATTGTAGAAATATGGACAACAGTCATGTAGCTTCCAGTATTGAAATTTCAATGGCGCAATTGGCTATCTTACAGCATAAACATTTTAACCTAACACACTTGCCATTACTGTGCTACAAGCTCCGAGAAGTGTGCACTTTGTGTGAGTGGTAGAGTAGGATTGATGGACTGAGAATGGGCTGAAGTGTCAGAAGGCGTTAATGCATTTTAAGAGTCGAAAATTATTTTTCTTCAGGCTTTATTGTCACTTTATTGGGGGTCATTATTCTAATCAATGAATGTGCTGCTTTCGTTTCTAACATTTTTAATTGATGCTTTTGATGTGGGCCTCTCATAGATTTCAACCTTTTTTTCCTCATTAACTTAAGTTATAGGCTGTAGAGCCAACTTCAGCACTTGTTCTTAACTTGATAGAATGATTACAGGGCTTCCTTCACTTGTTGCTTTTCCACCAGGGTGTAAAATTTCAGATTGTCTTATTAAGTGAGTTGGCAGTTGGAGACTCAATTTAAAAAAAAAAAATGAAATTGGTTCAGTAAAATTGAAGTTTTTTTCCTTCTCTATTTTTGAGGAGCTGGGCTGGGAAGATGGAAAGCAAAATTGCAATTTTTAATATATTGTGGAAGCTTTCTGCACAGCTTTTTGATTACTAATATGATGTATACAAAATCTTTTGTACCATATGCACCCATGCTCATTTTTTTTCCTGACTGGATATTAGTGGAATGGCGCTAAAGTTTGTCTTTTGTGTTAGGTATGACGGAGATCTCTCCATCGACGCAGTTACTGATTGGTTTGCAACTGTCGTACTTGGTTTACCTCGGATTTTGTGTCATTCCAAAGAGACACTGGTAAATTGGAGCTATTCTCTAAAGTTCATATACTTTTTTTGGAAAAAATATGTCTTGTACCTTTTCCTTTAGATATTACATTGGGGACACATTTAAATGGGCCATGATTTTGCAAGAGTAATATCAGAGCCTATATGAAGAAGACATGTTAAATGGACCGCATTTTCACATTCTTTCTTTTTCTTTTGTTATTTAAGCCTATCAGCTTTACTTTTCTCCTAATAAGACACTTTATGGCATCTAAAGAATTATTTGAATGCCGATATTCTTACTTTATTTGATTTTGTTTGACCCATGTCTTATCGGTAACTACTGCAAAAGCATTTTGTTTCTTTTTCTGGTGCTTTGCCTTCTCCCTTAATTTACTGCCAAGTGTTCTATGTAGCTTGCTAGCCATGTAGTGTTGTGTTTATATTGCTATCTGTTCCTTCTTAAAATTTTCTTGAACTTTGAAAATTGATAAGGAGGACAAGTTTGAATTGCACACTTGTGTTCATTGCACTAAGCAGAATTGGTGTTACTTTTGAGACATCATGATTAAATTCTTGCAGTTTGACATTATAAGAGTGAGGGGTTGTGGGGATGTGAAGAAGTTTGGAAACTGCAGTAATCTAATTTAATTCAACTCAACTCAACTAAGCCTTTATCCCAAAAATTTAGGGTCGGCTATATGAATTCGCTTTCTCCACTCTAAACGATTTTGGGTTAAATCCTCAGAAATGTGTAATGCTTCTAAGTCATGTTGTACTACTCTCCTCCAAGTCAATTTAGGTCTACCCTTTTTTTTCTTTCTATCCTCTAACCTAATATCCTCTATTTGTCTGACTGGAGCCTCTGTATGTCTACGCTTCACATGACCAAACCACCTCAATCTCCCTTCTCTCAACTTATCCTCAATTGGCACCACTCTTATCTTTTCTCTAATACTCTCATTACGGACTTTATCTAGTCTAGTATGGCCACTCATCCACCTTAACATTCTCATCTCTGCAACTCTTATCTTAGACGCATACAACTACTTCAGTGCCCAACACTCACTACCATATAACATAGCCGATCGTATGGCTGTACAGTAAAATTTTTCTTTCAACTTATTGGGAATCTTGCGATCACATAAAATGCCCGTGGCACGTCTCCACTTCAACCATCCGGCTTTAATCCTATGACTAACATCCTCATCACATTCTCCATCTACTTGAAGAACTAAGCTGAGATATTTAAAGTGATTACTTTAGGACAGTATCACTCCATCCAAACTAACTCTTTCCCTATTACCAGTTTGGCCTTCACTAAACTTGCAATGCATGTATTCTGTCTTCGTTCTACTTAACTTAAAGCCCTTTGACTCTAGAGTACTTCTCCAAAGCTCTAGCTTTCTATTGACTCTTTCTCGCTTCTCATCTATCAGAACAATATCATCCGCAAACATCATGCACCAAGGAATACTCTCTTGTATGTGTTTCGTCGATTCATCTAAAGCTAATATAAAAAGGTAAGGGCTTATAGCTGATCCTTGGTGTAATCCAATTGAGATCGGAAAATCTTTTGTGTCCCTTCCCACTATGCGCACAATAGTAGTTGCTCCTTCATACATATCTTTCAACACTTGTATGTAAAAATCTTAGACTAAATCTAAGATGATAATATTATATGTTGGATCCAGAACAGTGGTAGTTAAAATTAATGTCTGATCCTTATATGTACAAAGTTGATTTCAGTGTCATGAATAAGAAAGACATTGCCATAAATCTTCAGCTTTTGCAATGTAATTATATGAGAGAATCTATCTGAAACCTTTACACTAGCTAAATTTTTTAGAACTATAGCCTTGTTTATGCATACTCTTAAATTGCTTTTGGCATATCTTATGATAATGTTTTATATCATCAAATAGGCAAGTGTGGTTAGTTTGCTCTTTTTCATATCTAATTGCTTTCTTTTTGTTACTTTGTCTCACTACTGTTGGAATGACATGAAACTATATTTTGACACTAGGGAAAGCATCTACTGGCAGAAAGTGGTCCACACAAGCTATTTCTTCCTCACTTCCCCTTCCCTTTTTCTTTGGGATAATATATGCATATGAATTCTAATATTTTGACTACTGCAACATATGCTTATGTGAGAAGACACTCATCCTTCTTAATGCTTGTGTTAAGTTTTGGTACTCATATTGGGCTGGCTTTACTCTATGGGGCTTGCTGGCACTTGGTCTCTAGGTCAAGATTTGCAACCAGCATTTCTACCCCAGTTTTTTCTTCTAAAAAGAAAAAAGAAAGAGAAAAAACTTTGAATGTGAATCTGTTAGTGGTCAATTTGACATATTTTTGAGATTTAATTGACTTTCTTTGATGTGTATGTGGTTTGGTGGCAATAACCTATAATAATATTAATATGAAGCTTTGCTTCTGATTTATAGGTAAAAGTCATTTTCTTCTCAAATACAGGAGTGGGTGCTACTCCATTTGTACGTCAAACTGCAAAAGATTATTGGGCTTATGCCTCTTTTGCATATGTGCTATGGCGAGAGGAGGATTTCTCCTTTTGGTGGAATGCGTGAGTGGATGTGCTTTCTCCTTTACTAAATTGTATGCTGGTTATTACAAATGCATCTTTGATTTGCTTAAATTGGGAAAACAGTATAATTTTTACTTATTTGTGCGTAACAAACGCCATGGTAGACCTTAATTTTCACTTGCGTTTCTTTTGAGGTGTATGATGGTCCGTTGTAAAGTTACAGCAGCTATCTCTTGAAATTGAGAGAGTTTAGAGAGGAAAGAGAGTTTGGGATGAGAGAAGAAATCAGAATATGGGATGAGAAGAGAAAGAAAGAGAAAAGAGATAGAAAAAGAGTTAGAGAGAAGGAGAGCATTCTTTATTGATTCTCTTCAATGGATCTTCAATGCTGGTATTTCTCCTTTTATAAGCAGTCATCAGTAACTGCTTCTGTAACAAAATAACAGTTCTGTTATTTTCCCTCCAAAACTACAATCAGTTATTTCCCTCCAATTTCAACTAACAGTCTTCCATTACAATTAATTCCCAACACCTCTAACATTTCTTCTCCTCTTCCTATAATATGTAACAATACCCCCCCCCCCCCCCTCCCCCCCATGAGAATCTTCTTGTCCCCAAGAAGATTGAAATTCAGGAAATTGGCTGAGGATAAAAGTCTGATCTTCCCATGTAGCATCTTCCTTAGGCAAATGAGACCACTGAATGAGACCTTGTAAAACCTGTTGGCCCTGCCTTGTGATAATTCTGGTATGCAAAACCTTCTCAGGAACTATGGTAACTGAGTTATTCACAAAAAGAGGAAGTTGTTGTGCTACTACCACATTATCCCCAACTTTCTTCTTCAATAGGAAAACATGGAAAACAGGATGAATATTGGTAGTAGCTAGCAACTGAAGCGTGTAGGCCACTGCACCCACCTTGGCCACAATCTAGTAGGGACCATAAAATCTGGCTGATAGCTTTAAATTCTTCCTTATAGCCAAGGAAGTTTGTCTATAAGGCTGTAACTTCAGATACACCCAATCTCCCACTTAAAATGTTCTTTCAGATCTCTGTTTATCAGCATATTGTTTCATCCTTTGCTGAGATTTCAGCAAATTCTCTCTGAGCAAGTGAATCATCTGCTGCCTCTTTTGTACAAACTCAGAAACAGTCCCTACGGAGGTTTCTTTCAATGGTAGAAAGGTTAATGAGGCAGGCTGATACCCACCCATAGAAGGCCTCAAAAGGGGACATCTTGAGGGCACTATGATGATTTGTATTATACCACCACTCTGCCATAGGCAACCACTTACTCCAAGAGTGGGGAGCTTGAAAGCAGAAACATCTAAGATAATTCTCTAGGCACTGATTGAGCCTCTCTGACTGTCCATCTGATTGAGGATGATAGGTAGTGCTATAGGCCAGCTTAGTCCCCAAAACATGAAAAAGTTCCTTCCTAAAAAGGCTGGTAAAGATTTTATCCTTGTTAGAAGTAATGGACACAGGCAATCCATGAAGTCTGAACACAGAATCCAGGAAAAGTTTGGCAACACAAGGCAGTAAAAGGATGCTGAAGTGGAATAAAATGACCATACTTGGTGAATTTGCAAACTACCACTGATATAGTATCTTTACCCTTAGACTTGGGTAATTGTTCTACAAAGTCCATAATAACATGTTTCCAAGCTTGAGTAGGAACTGGTAATGGTTGTAAAAGCCCTGGTGAAGCGCAAGTTTCTGCCTTACACCTTGCACATACATCACAACTTCTGATACATTTCATAACTGCTTGAGACATTTTAGGCCAATAAAAGTGCCTACTAAGCCTCACAAGGGTGGCATTAATCCCAGAATGGCCTCCCAAATGAGAATTATGATAGAGGGATAATAATTGTTCCCTCAAGTGCCCATTACTGCCCACATATAGCTTGTTTTTGTGAAAAAGTAGACCATTCTTGATGGTGTAGCCAGGGTGAGATGTCTCATCAATGGCTAAATGAGACAATAAGTCAGTAGCATGCTAATCTCCTTCATAACTAATCAGTAATTGGCTCATCCATGTTGGTTATAAAGAGGAATGCAGCAAAAAAAATGACCTTCATTAGTAACAGGTCTCCTGGACAAAGCATCTGCTGCTTTGTTTTCCATACCCTTTCTATACAAAATTTTGTACTGTAATCCCAGCAGCTTAGAGACACCTTTTAAATGCAAATTAGTATGCAATCTTTGCTCAAGAAGGTGCTTTATACTCTCATGATCAGTTTTAATAAAGAATGGCCCTTGCTCCAAGTAATGTCTCCATTTGGTAACAGCAAAAGTGATGGCTAGAAGCTCCCTTTCATACACTAATAAGGCCTGAGTTCTAGGCCCAAAAGCCTTTGAAATGTATGCTATGGGATGTCCTTGTTGCAAAATAGCCCCCAAACTTGTCCCACTAGCATATGTTTTGATGGTGAAAGGCTTAGAAAAATTTGGCATGGCTAAAACTGGAGCTTGAGACATTGCTGCCCTTAAGTGCTCAAAGGCTGACCGAGCCTTATCATCCAATTGAAATGCCTCTTTCTTCAGCAAGTCTGTCAATGGCTTACTGATGAGGCCATAATGATGAATGAACTTCCTGTTGTACACTATCAATCCCAAAAAACTTCTTAATTCTTTGACATTCTTAGGTGTTGGCCAAGACACCATGGCTTGAATCTTGGCAGGATCAGTGGCCACCCCTTTGCCAGAAATGATGTGGCCTAAGTAATCAATCTTAGGCTTGCCAAAAGAACACTTGGAAAGTTTAGCATATAATTGTTGCTGCTGTAACACCTTAAAAACTTGTTCCAAATGCTGCAAATGCTCCTCCCAGGTGGCACTATATGTAAGAATGTCATCAAAAAATACCAACACAAACTTCCTTAAAAATGGTTGGAAGATATGAGTCATTAATGCCTGAAATGTTGCCGGGGCATTTGTTAAGCCAAAAGGCGTAACAGTGAATTCATAATGCCCTTGATGAGTTCTAAAGGCTGTTTTGTGTATATCAGGGGGATCCATCCTGATTTAATGATAGCCAGCTTTTAAATCTATCTTGGAGAAATATTTTGCACCATGTAGCTCATCCAAGAGGTCATCTATAATGGGAATGAGAAATTTATCTTTCACTGTAATGTCATTGAGCCTTCTGTAGTCAATACAGAATCTCCATGTGCCATCCTTCTTTTTGACCAGCAAAACAGGGGAAGCATAAGGGCTGGTACTTGGCTGAATTACTCCATTTTTCAACATCTCATCCACTAGCTTTTCTATCTCATCTTTTTGGAAGTGTGGATACCTGTAAGGCCTGACATTAACAGGCTGTGCTTGAGGAATCAAAGGGATGGAATGATTGTGGCTTCTAAAGGGTGGTAATCCCTTAGAATCTCCAAAAATGCTCCCATACTTGCTCAATAATAACTCCAGATCTACTGAATAAGCATTGAGACTGTTAGAAAATGACCCATTGATTTCCTCCTTGCTCTGCAACTGTATACAAAAGATTGGAGTTTGAAAATCTACTCCATTCTTGTGCATAAGCTGGTGCCCATCTACACAATTCAGCAATTTGGGCTGAGATTCCACATCAGTAACGCCCTCCAAAACTACTTGTTTTCCTGCTTGTTTGAAGCTGATCTTGGAATTCTTAAAGTCAATGAGAATTGGATTGAAAGTACTCATCCAACCTACCCCCAAAATCACATCAAAAATGCCTAATTCCAATAGTCTAAAATCAAAACTGAAGAATATTGATTAATTTTCAAAGTGAAAGCAGGACACACACTGCTAGTAGTTACCTTTTTCCCATCAACTACTGTGACAGCGATTGTAGAGGCATTAACTAAAGGAAGCTTCAGTTCCTTTGCTACTTTCATGTTTAAGAAACTGTGGGTACTTCCACTGTCAATCAAGATGAGTAACTCCCTGTTTTATGCTTCCCTACTACTCTTATTGTCTGAACTCCCTGAGTACCTTCAATGGCATTGATTGAAATAGTCATCTCATCTTGTGATGCAGGTAATTCCTCCTCATCATTTTTTTCACCATTCAACTGAAAGGCAGCATCTCCATCCTCCTCCATTTGAAGAGACATTAGGGTTTTCTGCTTACAAACATGTCCAGGGAAGTATTTTTCTCCACATTTAAAACAAGGTCTTGGTTGTCTAATGGTGTTTGAATTGGCATTGACACTGATGTTTGGCTTATTAACAGGCTGATTCACAGAAGCTTGGCTGGCTGTTTGAGTGGGTTTTGGTATGGTGATAGGTGCTTTCAGATTTGTTACTGCCTCAAATTTTGATGACTTGGATGCATAAGAAGAATTGCCACTGATTGGGATTGCTTTGTATGCAGAGAAAGGGCTGTAAGAAGTAGATCTATAACTTGATTGATAAGGTTTGGGATTGGAATTAGGTTTCTTGCTTCAATTAATAAATTGCTCTTGAAGCTTAGCAATCTCAAAGGCTTGAGCCATTGTAGAGGGTTTGTGCATTCTCACCATAGGCCTTATATCCTCTTTCAATCCTCCAATGAAGATAGAAATGAAATATGCCTCTCCAAGATTAGGCGTTACCCTCTCCAATCTAATTTTGGTATCTTCAAACCTATCTTGAAACTCCTCCACACTATTTTCTTGCCTTAACTTCATCATTTTTTCCACTACATCCTCAAGACCCTCTTCACCAAATCTTGCACACAAATCCCTTTCAAAATTTTTCCAAGAATGTTCCCCATCACTCCTAATCCAGTTATGATACCATGCATCTACCCTATCCACTAAAAATAAACTAGCCAAAGCCACTCTTTGATCACTAGAAACCCCATACACTTCAAAGTATTTGATACACTTCCTTACCCAAGCCCTGGTAAGGAAGCAGCTTCCTTACCCAAATTTAACTTTAATTCAATGCCGCTCTGGTAGCCTCAGATTGATAATTTTTTCTGTATTGGCCAAATTTAAGTTGGCCAAATCTATGGGTCTGGCATTTCCCAGTATAGAAAGAAAAGAAACATGAGCTACTCAAGATTAGGATTTCTTGTTGATCTAGTCAAATTTATCTTTAAAGATAACAACAGGGAGCGGGGATGATTTCAACATCACAACAAATTAAACGAATGTTGATGAAGAAAATGGAATTTAGCATGGAACCTTATCACACTGATGTTTTGGACAGTGGTCATAGAAGTACAAAGAGGTTTCTTATCCATGGAGATCTATTTGAGGAATGGAAGTGCCTTCAAACTTATCTCTCTTTCCCTCATTTATTGGAAAGCCTTGTAGGGAAGAATTTTGATGATAATCTATTTGATGCAGAAAGGGAAGGTGCAAAGCAACGTCCTTCCTGTTTGCAAAGGGAGTGTCACTGGCTTCCTCATTGTGATAGGATAGGATAGTACTTTTCAATGCTCGTGGTTTTATTTTTAGAATGTAGAGATGGAATTTGAATGATGCATTATATCATAAAGTTTGTAGACGTATGGGTTGCCATTCCCATGGCTATTTTTACATTGTAGTGAGACAAATCTGGTGGCTTTTGAAACACAGAAACCTGTTGGAGAATTGTAAAAAAAAATGGCCACAGACTCTTCAATTTTGAGCAACGGGAAATTTCTTGTCTGATTATTTTATTTTATTTTATTTTTCTTTTATTTTTGTGTGTGGAGCTTGTTATGCTGTGTACTCCTAGCATTTATAGGAGATACTTTGTTTGCTCTCTTTTTTGTTTATCATGGTTCTTATTTCTACTAATAAAAAGAAATAAGTTACAGGTTTGAGGTGGAATCTGCCCCTGCAATTGTATTCATGAAAGATCCAGGTGTTAACCCTGTCGTTTTCCATGGTATGTATTTCTTTAGTTTTTCATGTTTGCTTTTGGCACCTATAAAAGTTTGCTTTACAATTTCTTTGCATAAAGCAGGCTTGCCTGTGTGTATTACTGTTCAGGATCATTCAACACTTCATAGTTTGCAGATGTCATGGAAAAAAATAAACAGCAAGGTATCTTTTCGTTCATTTGCAAGTAGTTGTTGGTTAATTTATTTAACTGTTATCGCTCATGTTTTTAGTTGCTAGATTTATTAAATACTTTTTTTTTTGTCTAATTGATCGGCCACTTCCTAGAAAGTTTTGTTGGCTTTGCTACTGTGTAATTAATTTATCTTCTAGAATTCTTACTTTGCCATTTGAAATGTTCATGTTCCATAATAGACCATGATGAATTAGATCTACTTGATGTAACTGCTTTCTGTGCTACTATTATTAAAATGAGAAGCTATATCTAGCACCGTAGTTTATTGTGTTTGCCAAAATTTTCATTAATAGCAGAAGCTTCTGTTAAGGAGGACTAATGATTTAATATCAAATAATAACACCTTAACATATTATGGTTACAAATGTATTATATTTGCTATTTGTTAGTTTTTTATTTTTTATTTTTTTTAATGCAGGCATTAGGAACAAAAATTAAAGAATTGAAAAAATTAAAAATTTTGGTAATTAGTAAAATTAGTGCTCAATAACACCAAATTATATAGTTCTAGGATCCAATAAAATACATCTTTAATGGAGGGCTTAGTAGCAAAGACTCAAAAGATTGAGGAGCTTCATAATGGTTTTTGCCTAAATAAAATTACACCAATTTCAGACTTCTCTTAAAATGTTGAAATTCTTATATAAGGTTAATCATACGTATCTATTACAGAAGACTTATGGCACAATTATATGATATTGTAATTAGTTTTCATGTTTTGCATTTTCAGAACTTCCACAGTTAAGAAGTGTGACTTCAATGGAGATTGGTTGTGATGCCTGAGGCTATTGTCGTGCTGGAGTTGATACCATGTCATGGTATTGTGTTATTCTAGCAGGAAGGCGGGGCCCAGAACTCAAGAAGATGCGTGAAGTAAGTACTTTTTTCTAGATTGTCTTTTGAGTTAAGCCATACTTCATGGAAGCCAAGATTAAGTTTGCAGTTTTTATTTGGGAGAATTGACCATAATCTAGTACCCTTTTTTTCTTCCCCATTTACTAAGTATATTTAATTTATGAAGTATATTTAATTTTACTTGGAAAAACTGTCATGTTTTATTGTCAGAAATACTTTTTAGAGTAATAGATCTTTTATTTTTTTAAAACATTTTTTAGGAGTTTGGTGCTGTCTTAATAGTTGTTTTATGTTGTCTGATAACTCATGTTGTTTTGTCCAATGCCCTTGTATTCATGCTATCTAGTGGAGTGAATTACATGAGTTCATAGACCATGCGCAGGGTACAACAACTATTATCAAATGATGGAGAGTTGAGTGATGTTGATGAAGATCAATCCTTATTATTGGCAAGTGCACTGCAAAACAAACAACTGACATTTGCTTGGCTTGATGGAGAAGCCCAACAAGTGAGTTCTGTTACTTCTTTTGGACTATGCTGTTAGTTTTACGCTAAGCCCTATTGAATACACACGATAGGAGCTGGTCAACTAGTATCATGAAGATTATGCGTTTCATGATATGAGTTGTGGTGTATTAAATAATTACTTGAAATTGAGGATGGAATGGATGAGCAAGGTTTCATCAAGTTCATGGCATTTAACTGTGTAGTGAATAACTAAATGGCATGAGTTGGCCAGTGATTGAAAATCATAATGCATGCCTAAGTTGGCCAAGGGGATGGACTTTTGATCTCTATGAACCTCTATGGCATGTTATCTTGTGATGCAAGATATGTTGTGGAATTTATTCACTTGTGTACCACTATTATTATTTATTGCAATAACAGGTATCACATTTATCAAGTTCACTGTGCATTTTCCCCTTTGACAAATCAGTTGCAAAAACAATGAGGATAGCTATAAACTTTTGACATGGTGTGAATTGTGACCGTCTTGATGGTGAGGTGATGTAGAACCACAAAGAACAATCAAAGGGACAAAAACTCTCAAATCCTATTAATTCTCAATAGTCAATATCAATAATAATAAGCTTAACCAAAAATACTTAAATTACATAAGTAATTATATATTAATAACTAGTCGTACTATTGCTAGGATTAGGATTTACAAAATAAGAAAATACTAAACCAATCTAAACTAGGAATCATAGTTATTCAAGGCGCGCCTCAGGCTCAAGGCTCACCAGGCTCGAACCCTAACGCCTTATGCACCTAGGCGTGCGCCTTTATTCCAATAACAAGATTCTAGAAAGGCATGTCTTCTTTATTTTCACCTTTAGTGAGCATTTTCATTGGCAAAAATGACTACCACCTAAACTTGATATTTGTATCTATAAGAATCTTATATTGACGCACTAGGAAGTTTTTGGAATTAGTATCGCTGGTGATAACTATTCATCAAAATCTCATCAGACCAGCACACCCAAATTCACAAACCTTCCATATTTCCATTTTCAACACTGTCACTCTATTATTATCATTTTTTAAAAAAAATGTTACATCTACACCTATTTCAAGATATATGCCAAAGGAAAAGGAAGAGCATCATATTTATTTGACTTTTATGGATATATATTTTTTTTTTTTACTTTTGCACCTTATCTCGCTCAGGTGCGCCCTTGTACCTTTTGTTGCGCGCCTAGGCTCTAGAACCCCTTGGCGTCTTAATGCACCTTGTGCCTCTAATAACTATGCTAAGAATATCAAGCCAATACTAACTAGAAAAATACCAAACCTAATGGAACTTTTTTATATATTTCTAATAATGATAGAATTCCTTAATAATGGAAATATAAACTTCCTAATTGTACTAGAAAACTGAATTAATGATCTTAATTTCATAATTAACAATTAAATCATAATAATTCCTAAATCTAGTCTTCCATGACTGCATCATGAGGCCTAGCCATAGGCCAATGGATTTATGAGGGATAGAATTGATAAAAAAGTATGGATGAGCACTTCTGTAAATATAAAACGATTAGAAGGGGGTGTGATTGCTAAATATTATGCTATCTCCTTCTATAAGATGGTGAAAGTTCATTGAGATATATTATAGGGGAAGTGTGGTGTTGAACTGAGCCTCCACATCTTTGAGGCTAGCAGCAAAGAAGAGGACTAGACCAATACTTAAAAGTGTCCTGTGTTCAGTTAGACATGATGGATGGGTGACATCATGAGAGATGTAGATGTTGGCCCATGCTTGTGATATCTGTGTAAATCTCTAAGCTTATATGGTATTGGCTTAATTAGAGTTTGGCTGTCCTAAAATTTTCCCAAGTTTAAATGCTGCAGTGTGAATGTTCATCTCAATTTTAGGACTCAAACATATTGGGGGGTGGGGAGAGGGGCTTATTTACAACTTTGTTCTGGAAAGGACAATGTCCTTCTAAAATAGGTTAAAATTATGCTGTAGTGGATTTGCTTCTCCACATAATGCCCTGTGAATTGTTTAGGGGCAATTGATATAATACATTTTTATCAATTTGGTGCCAGAGTAAAAAAGGAAAATCCATATGGCCAACTTCAAGCTATTAGCATTAAACTTTTCTAATATCATCTAGTCCTTCACGTAGATTTATAATAGATAATAACAATTCTTTATTTGGTTTTTCTTCGAGACATGTACTCTTTACTCAACTGCCAAATGTTCCTTTATGCTAGTATACATGAATATCAATTATTATATAGAAGCCTGCAACTTTATTTGAATCCCTCCTTTAATTGAGAGCTTAATCATTAATCTTTTGAGTTCTTAGTTTGTAGTTCTTAACCTGAAGTATAATTGTTTAGTGTAATTGTTTCTTCTCCCATTGCTTGTAGCCTACTTGGGCCTCCAAGGCTTTCCATAAGGTAGAACTTTTATATGCCCATGAGCCTTTGAATGAATGAAGGTCATTTTGGAAGGCCACGCAAGAAATTTTCTATCCATATTTGCTAAGTGAATCTGTCATTTAAGGAAGTCCTCAGACCATGTTTAGCTGCTTCCTTCTCTGATACATTGATTTTTTTATCAAATATGTAAAACACCTAACTGGAAGAGAGTGCAATTTATCCATGGACATGGTTTACAGTATTAGTAAGAGTACATGAGGTGGGAAAAGTTGTTTGGTAAGGTTCTGGTGTCATAAAGAAAACCTCAAGTGGATACAGGTTCTGATGCCATTTCCACTGGCCAGATCGAATGCAAGCCAAGTTTAGAGAAGCACAAAGTTCATATACTACAACGACACCGTTATCATCCACAAAAATGCCATGATCCTGGTATCATTATCAAGAAAAGACCATGATTGTTGAAGTCAGGTCTGACCAATAAATCGTGTTTATTTTATCATGGTAGAATGAGATATTGTCCACTAGTGAGTTGGCATTGCTGCCCACTTGGGTCACCAGGAATTTATTGATTGTATGCCTGCATAAATCAACCCCAGCTCAAATATGTGGTGGTGTAATAAGTTCCACAGGTATGGTTCTGCCTCTGAAGGGATGTGAGGCAGGCATAGGAGTTCGCATGTCTGGTGGGGAACGCTGCAGGAATGTGGATATCTTATCCATTCCAGCCCACTCCATTGCTGTTTATGGATAGCAATCCCCCCTCCATGATTGTATTGACTTACTTCATTGAGTGGAAGGCAAGTTGACGAATGAAAAAGAAAATGTCAGTGTATGGGCATAAATTTTACTTATTTCTTCCTTTTATTTCCCTTACTCTATTGGACAGAAGTTCTGGAATCTCCTTTTATGTCCTTCCAACTAAACAAGAAAATGGCCTTCCCTCAACACCTTTTTGTTTCAATCATCTCCCTGCTCTTCCCTTCAAGTCTTAAAGCAAACTATTTGAAGGCCTCGGAAATATATTCTTGATAAAGTATTTACATCTTGGATGATGGCATAATTTTCATGGCATGAACTTTAGCAGAGATTGATAAGATATTTGTATGTCCAAATGTGCCAAATAATTTGACAGTTCTTCATTTCACGAATTAGATTACAGATTGTTATGGAAAGTCAATCATTATATTATTTCTGTGTATATTCTGTATTCTGTATTCCTATTTAGGATTTCTTATTTAGGATTTCTTCCTAATTAGTATAACACAATTATAGGAATCAATTGTATATAAATACCCATGTACAGATTAATTGAAATCAATGAGAATCATCTCTTTCTACATCTCTTTCTACATGGTATCAGAGCAGGCCATCTAGGGTGACTATTTGTTCTCACCACCCAGCTCAAGAGAGACCTTGGCCGCCGACCGGCCGTTTCGATTCCGATCAACATTGCCAGCGTCGCCTCAATCCCCTCATTCCACCACTGTGTGCTGTTGCCTGATCCAGTACACCATTAAAGGACTTCTGAGGTTTGGCTCTCAGATCCTATTTCGGTATTTACTTGATTTGTGATTTTGGATTATTTTGTTGCTGTCAGCACTTTGGATTAGCCTTTCGGTTAGTTTCTTTGTCTCAACAAATGGCAGACAATAAGAATGTTATTTCTGATGTGATTCCGATGATGACTAAGATCACGGAACACAAACTTAATGGTTCAAATTACCTGGAGTGGAGTAAGACTGTTAGGGTCTATTTGCGTAGCATTGATAAGGATGATCACGTTACTAAAGATCCACCTACTGATAATACACAACAAACTTGGCTAAGGGAGGACGCTCGGTTGTTTTTGCAGCTTCGGAACTCGATTCACAGTGAGGTAATTAGTTTAATTAATCACTGTGAATTTGTTAAAGAATTGATGGATTACTTAGATTTTCTGTATTCTGGTAAAGGGAATATCTCCCGTATTTATGATGTTTGTAAGGCATTCTACCGTGCTGAGAAAGAGAATAAGTCTCTCACGGCTTATTTTATGGATTTTAAACGGGTATATGAGGAACTTAATGTATTGTTGCCTTTTAGTTACGATGTGAAAGTTCAAGAGCCCAACGGAGCAATCGGCTGTTATGAGTTTTCTTGAGCCTTCCTTCAGAGTATGAGGCGCTAAATCTCGATTCTTTCGATTGAGATTTCCTCTTTGCATGAAACATTCACACGGGTCCTTCGTGCAGAGTACCCAATCTTCACGACCGCGGTAGTGCTCTTATTAGCCGTAATCCAAATGGACAACAGGGTAATAGAAGAGGAAGTAGAGGAGGAATTACAGCAAAGTAATCAGGGTAATGGAGAGGCTAGTTCTAATCAGGACTCAAGAGGAGTCATTTGTTATTATTGTCATGAGCCTGGCCATACAAAATATAATTGTCCGCAACTTCAGAGGAAAAATCAGCGATCACAGATGGCAAATATGGCGGTAGAGGATTCTACGGTATCTTCCTCCGAGAAAACTGCTTTGGTATCTGCAGAGGATTTTGCACGTTTCCCAGATCGTGCATCTCTAAAGCCTACGGTTCCCCTATCATCTGCGATCATTGAGTCGTAAATCCACTACATGCCTTGTGTCTTCCTCATCCAAATGGGTTATTGATTCGTGCAACAGATCACATGAGTAATTCTAGTCTTATATCCGCTTTTGGTCTAATCCCACTTCCTTTCTTGTTACTTTAGTTGATGGTTCTACTTCTTGTGTCATGGGTTAGGCTGCGAATCCGACCGTCAATTTCTTTGTCATCTGCTTTGTGTCTACCAAATTTCTCTTTTAATCTACTTTCGTTAGTAAACTTACTGCACCTTAAATTGTTCTATTTCCTTTTTTCGATCGGTGTTTGTTTGAGGATCTTACGACGGCGATTATTGGTAGAGGGCGTGAGTCGGTGGTCTCTACATTCGGAAAATCATGTACCGCGGTCGCTTGTTTGCTCAAGATCTGTAACACCTCTTGAAGCTCATTGTAGATTGGGTCATCCTTCTTTGTCTACCATGAAGAAGTTGTGTCCTCGATTTGATCTTTATCGATACTAGAATGTGAGTCGTGTCGGTTGCAAAACATCATCGTTTGCCTTCGTGTCTAGAGTCAATAAACGGCTTCATCCCCTTTTGAGTTAGTTCATTCGATGTTTGGGGTCCTTGTTCTTACTTCTAAAAGCTGGATTTCGTTATTTTGTTACTTTTGTTGATGATTACTCGTGTTACTTGGTTATATTTAATGAAGAATCGTTACGAGTTGTTTTCTATCTTTTGTGCCTTTTGTAATGAAATCAAAACTCAATTTAATATTTCATGCGCATATTAAGAAGTGACAATGCTAAAGAATATTTTTCAAGACAATTTCAGTCTTACATGACACAAAATGGCATTCTTCATCGTCTTCTGTGTGGATACCCCATCCCAAAATGGCGTGGCGAAAGAAAAATCGGCATCTTCTTGAGGTAACTCGTGCTCTTCTTTTCGGATGAAAGTTCCTAAACACTTTTGGGCGGATGCGGTTTCTACGGCATGTTTTTATCAATCGTATGCCGTCTTACATCCTTAATGGGGATATTCCTTATACCGCTTTGTTCCCTACAAAATCTTTGTTTCTGTTGAACCCGTATTTTTGGTTGTACTTGTTTTGTACGTGATGTTCGTCCATGAGTTACTAAATTGGATCCAAAGTCTCTCAAATGTGTCTTCCTTGGGTACTCCGATTCAAAAAGGGTACCATTGTTTCTCTCATACTCTTAAACGTTATCATGTTTCAGCAGATGTCACATTTTTGAGTCCACTCCATTTTTTCTCAATCATCCGTGTATGAGAGTCGGGGAGGAGGATGATATCTTAATATATCTTGCCCAATCAATGTCTAGTCCTCTCTCACACTGTTTCTTACGTCTCTAGACCTACTCGGCCTCCCGTTGTTCATGTTTATTCGGAGATTGAGATTCGACTCGGATCCTCCACCGCCTACTTCGTTGGGAGATCCTGTACCTCATCGATCATGATTACGATCTAGATTTACCCATTGCTCTTCGTAAAGGTAAACGTTCATGTACTTACCCTATCTCTTCTTTTGTTTCTTATAATCAATTGTCTTCTTGTTCTCGGTATTTTGTTACTTCTTTAGACTCTGTTCCTATCCCTAATACTGTTGGTGAGGCACTGTCTCATCCTGGCTGGTGTGCTGCTATGAAAGAAGAAATGGAGGCTTTAGATGCTAATGGTACATGGGAACTGTTGCCTTTGCCCACTGGTAAGAAAGCTATTGGTTGCAAATGGGTATTTACAGTAAAGGTAAATCCTGATGGTTCTGTGGCTAGGTTAAAAGCACGCCTTGTAGCAAAAGGATATGCTCAGACATATGGGGTTGATTACTCTGACACTTTTTCTCCTGTAGCTAAACTTACTTCTGTTCGCTTGTTTATCTCTTTAGCAGCTACATATGATTGGCCCCTGCACCAATTGGATATCAAGAATGCTTTCCTTCATGGTGATCTTCAGGAGGAGGTGTATATGGAGCAACCACCTGGGTTTGTTGCTCAGGGGGAGTTGGGTAAAGTTTGTAGGCTTCGGAAGTCTCTTTATGGCTTGAAACAAAGTCCTAGGGCCTGGTTTGGGAGATTCAGTGAAACAGTACAGGAATTTGGTATGCAAAAGAGTAAGTGTGATCACTCAGTATTTTATAAGCAATCTGAGGCTGGTCTAATTCTCCTGGTAGTCTATGTGGATGACATTATCATCACTGGGAGTGACTCTGCAGGTATTTCATCTCTTAAAACCTTCCTCCAAACCCAGTTTCAGACCAAAGACTTGGGATTATTAAAGTATTTTTTGGGTATTGAAGTTATGAGAAGTAAGAAGGGTATTTTCTTGTCTCAAAGAAAATATGTCATCGATCTATTGACAGAGACAGGAAAATTAGGTGCTAAGCCTTGTAGTGCACCAATGACTCCAAATTTACAACTGTTAGCAGGGGATAGTGAGTTGTTTGAAGATCCAGAGAGATACAGGAGATTGGTAGGAAAATTGAACTACCTTACTGTCACTCGTCCTGACATTGCTTATGCCGTTAGTGTGGTAAGTCAGTTTATGTCTTCCCCAACTGTTGCTCATTGGGAAGCCTTGGGACAAATCTTGTGCTATCTGAAGGGAGCTCCAGGAAGAGGTTTGTTATATGGTAATCATGGGCATTTGAATGTTGAATGTTTTTCAGATGCCGACTGGGCTGGATCTAAGGTTGATAGGAGGTCAACTATTGGATATTGCGTTTTTGTTGGAGGAAATTTGGTGTCTTGGAAAAGCAAGAAGCAGAGTGTAGTTTCTCGATCTAGTGCTGAATCCGAATACAGAGCCATGGCACAATCAGTATGTGAGGTAATGTGGATATTTCAATTACTAGATGAGACAGGTTTTAAGACCCCCCAACCTGCGAAATTGTGGTGTGATAATCAAGCTGCTCTCCATATTGCTTCTAATCCGGTATTTCATGAGCGGACCAAACATATTGAGATTGATTGTCACTTTGTTCGTGAAAAGATTCAACAACAGATCATCTCAACAGGACATATCAAAACTGGAGAGCAGTTAGGAGATATTTTCACAAAAGCTCTGAATGGAGCTAGGATTGACTACATTTGTAACAAGTTGGGCATGATTAACATCTATGCTCCAACTTGAGGGGGAGTGTTATGGAAAGTCAATCATTATATTATTTCTGTGTATATTCTGTATTCTGTATTCCTATTTAGGATTTCTTATTTAGGATTTCTTCCTAATTAGTATAACACAATTATAGGAATCAATTGTATATAAATACCCATGTACAGATTAATTGAAATCAATGAGAATCATCTCTTTCTACATCTCTTTCTACACAGATGATTAACAAAAGTTTGAAGTGTGGCTTTTAAGAGATGTCTGTTTTCTTGTTTCTGTGCATGCTATATGTACACCAGTTAAGAAAAAAGAACGCAGTATATACATTGTTCAGTGTAGATTAACAATGTGATTGGTAGCATCGTAATTGTGGAATCATTGTATCAAAAAGCATGGTTGCTAGTGTTACGAGTGATATATGAGGAAATAATGGACATTTGGGAGAAGATTGATATGAAAGTTGGAAGTACCTGTCATAGTTGATCATGTTCCATATGGTATTGATTGAAGATTATGTGTCTTTAAAGGAATAATAATTTGTAAAATGAATGACCATTATCATCATTTTTGGCCCAAAGCCACTAACACTAGTCATTTTCAC